>NC_138768.1:648742181-649422181 GCF_965119305.1 Pelophylax lessonae
CCGGTGTCATGTTACTCATTAGTGTTACAAGGTCTCAGGTGTGAATGGGGAGCAGGTGTGTTAAATTTGGTGTTATCTCTCTCACGCTCTCATACTGGCCACTGGAAGTTCAACATGGCACCTCATGGCAAATAAATCTCTGAGGATCTGAAAAAAATAATTTTCGCTCTACATAAAGATGGCCTAGGCTATGAGAATGCCAAGACCCTGAAACTGAGCTGCAGCATGGTGGCCAAGACCATACAGAGGTTTAACAGGACAGGTTCCACTCAGAACAGGCCTCACCATGGTCGACCAAAGAAGTTGAGTGCACATGCTCAGCATCATATCCAGAGGTTGTCTTTGGGAAATAGATATATGAGTGCTGACAGCATTGCTTCAGAGGTTGAAGGGGTGGGGGTTCCACCTGTCAGTGCTCAGACCATATGCCGCACACTCCTTCAAATTGGTCTGCATGGCTGTTGTCCCAGAAGAAAACCTCCTCTAAAGATAATGCCCAAGAAAGCCTGCAAACAGTTTGCTGAAGACAAGCAGACTAAGGGCATGGATTACTGGAACCTTGTACTGTGGTTTGATGAGACCAAGATAAACTTATTTGGTTCAGATGGTGTCAAGCATGTGTGGCGGAAACCAGGTTAGGAGTAAAAAGACAAGTGTTTCTTGCCTACAGTCAAGCATGGTGGTGGGAGTGTCATAATCTCGGGCTGCATGAGTGCTGCCGGCACTGGGGAGCTACAGTTCATTGAGGGAACCATGAATACCAACATGTACTGTTGGTAACAGAAGCAGAGCATGATCCCCTCCCTTCGGAGACTGGGCCACAGGGCAGTATTCCAACATGATAATGACCCCAAACACAACTCCAAGACAACCACTGCCTTGCTAAAGTAGCTGAGAGTAAAGGTGATGGACTGGCCAAGCATGTCTCCAGACCCTAAACCCTATTGAGCATCTGTAGGGCATCCTCAAAGGGAAGGTGGAGCAGTGCAAGGTCTCTAACAGCCACCAGCTCAGTGATGTCATCGTGGAGGAGTGGAGTGGAAGAGGACTTCAGTGGCAACCTGTGAAGCTCTGGTGAACTCCATGCCCAAGAAGATTAAGGCAATGCTGGAAAATAATGGTGGCCACACAAAATACTGACACTTTGGGCCCAATTTTGACATTTTCACTTTGGGGTGTACTCTCTTTTGTTGCCAGCAGTTTAGACATTAATGGCTGTGTGTTGAGTTATTTTGAGGGGACAGCAAATTTACACTGTTAAACAAGCTGTAAACTCACTACTTTACATTGTAGGAAAGTGTCATTTTTTTGGTTTTATCACATGAAAAGATATAATATATGTATATATATATATATATATATATATATATATATATATATATATATATATATATATATATATATATATATACACACAGTCTATATTACTTTTTAATTGAAATTATGTGAATGGGACCGAGTGCCTGGTTTACTGGGACTACTTTTGTGACTATATATATATATATATATATATATATGTATATATATATATATTTTTTTTTTCACCTTTGGGGGTCGAGAATTGTTTTTTGTCTTTGTGGAATAATTGGTAACAAGTGCACAGGGAGTTTTGTCTTGCCTTCCTCTGTGGACCAAAGCCACAGAAGATGTGAGAGATTGCATTTAATTGACATCAATTTTTTTTTCAGCCTTATTATCTATGGTACTATACTGAATGCTATGCATAATCGGCTTGATCCTCAGCATGATCCTTACTGGGAGCAATGATTTACAGTATATCTTCAGTATCCTTCTTAAATTCATTAGTCATTCATTGTGAAGTGTATGAACAGAAGGCAAGAATACATGTGCAATATTTTCATTGACTCCCATATTATTAGTTACCTGGCTAAGACGGTAATGGTGCTATTACTGTTATTCCCCACGGTGACTAGATCTATCATGATTCATTACAGTCAAGAACATGTTCAGTATCAATATTTATGAATTTTGAGTAATTGAGGTGATACCATCAATGCTGCACCTTAGGATGTGGTTGATTGTCCTCATACTAGCACCTTATGGCAGACTTACCTTATAAACAGAGCCTTCTGTAACCAATGTAGGTGCCTACATATGCAGGGTTTAAGAGAATGATGTCGTATACTAAATTAGGCATATTCCAAAAGTTCATATAACACATTATTCCTACATGACTCATGGAGGACTCTTAACCGAGACACAAAGGACTACACTTTCTTCTTTCCTTCCCACTGTAAGTATTCACGTATTGACTATCTATTGTATTGTGTCTAAGTATTGAACCCATTTACATCTCAGATCATCACCCAAGCACTCTGACGCTTAGATTTCTGAAATCAGACTTTAAATCAAAAACATGGAGACTAAACCCTTTTTGCTCAGAGATTCTGCACACCACAACAAACTTAAGCATATATTACAGAATTATTTTAAGCACAACTCCTGCATGGATACCACTGCTTTAATTCCGTGGTTGGCTCATGAATGCATTTTCCAGGGAGAATGCATTTATTTAAAAGACAGAAAAAAGCTAATATCGATGGTCTAACATCGCAAATTCGTCTTCTGAAACTTGCTCATAAGCAAAGCAAGGCTGCTCAGGTTTATACTTTACTAGTGACAGCTAGACGTGCTCTACTGGAAGAAATAGGCAAACAAATTAAATATAGATTTGTGTTGACCACAAATCTTTTCTATGAACAAGCAAACAAAAATGGCAAAATACTAGCTAGACTACTTCAGGGCAAAAAGGCACAAATGCTTTTCATGATCATAGGGGTAAAAGGTATCATAAAACCGAAGAGATAGCTCAGCAGTTTGTAAAATATTGCACCAAGTTATATAACTTATCTAAGCCTAATTCTTCAGATCTTACCTCCCAAATGCATTCTCAAATTATTGAAAACGACTTAACTTCTCATGGCACGCCCAGGCAAAAACCGAGGAATTTTCTATGGCCCTGAAACACAAGAAACTAGGCAACAGCCCTGGACCCAATGGTCTTTCTACCCAATTCTACAAAAGATTCTCTAAAATCCTCATGCCTCATTTTCCAGCTGCATTTAACTCCCTCCCACAATGCAAATCACCTCCATCACAATTCTTGGAAACTTTGACTCACATATCGGTGATCCATAAGAAAGGGGAGGATTTTTGAGGTAACAGTTATTTTTCATAATTGTGATCCTTCTGATTATTTGACATTTTTTAAACTTTATTCTGACATCATTATGTTTATACATTTCCAATAAAAAAAAAGATTGAAAGTAAAAAAGGATACCACACAAGTTCAAAATTACCATCCTATTTCAGTTCTAAATGTTGATGTGTAATTATACACAAAAATTCCAGCCAATACAGTACTACCCTTCCTTCTCAATCTTGTATCACAAGGTCAGGCTGCTTTTGTCCTGGGCAGAGAAGTTTGCGATAACACCATAAAAGCACTCACTATTAGCTACTGGCTCACAGTTCGTAAACTGAGGGTTTCTTTCTATCAACGGATACTAAAAAAGTGTTTGATAGGGTTGCCTGGGACTACATGGCTGCAGTCCTATCCTTCATTGGCCTGAACTCTTTTATGCAAGCAAGCATCTTAAATCTTTACTCTAACCAACAGGCTAGAGTCAAAGTCAATGACTACCTATCGGACGCCTTTATCATTCGCAACTGAACCAGACAGGGTTGCCCACTCTCCCCAACTGATTTTGTTTTACTATTAGAGCCCTTCTTGCGGTTTATCTAGGCACATCCCGACATCTCTGGTATTAAAAAATAGCTGATAGAGAATATTAGATCACAGCCTTCAAGGATGATATTCTCTTATTCCTTGCAAACCCGAAGATCTCATTACCCAATATACTCCAGGAATTCAAATGATTCAGGGAATTATAAAACTTCAGACTTAGTCTCCACAAATCATGCACTTATGATCCTCTCACACCCCCTTGTTCAAAGTTGTAAAGAATCTTTTACATGGTACTCTGAAGCCAATACATACTTAGGAATCCAACTCCCCTCAAAACTATCAGACCTTTATTCACTGAATGTTCACTCCCTTTTACAAGCCTTGTCTTGGTTTGGCTGAGTAGCCACAACTAAAATGACTATCCTGCCCAGATTCCTCTATCTCTCCCAAGCTGGCCCCATTAGCTTGCTAAATGCTTTTTTCACATCACTTCGCCCACTTATTAGCACTCCTAGCCCCCAAAAGCCATGAAGGAATATCCTAGGGCATCCCTCCTAACTAGATTGGTAGATTGGCACATACATGAAGCCTCAAAGTATTACATTGCGCTCGAACAATACTGGGTAAGGGGTTCTCTGCAGGATTTGGTGTGGCTCCCTTCACATGAGCTCCCCAGAACCCTTAAAAAACACTCACTTATTTGCCCCACCATACAATGCTTTGGTGAAACTATTAATACAACCTCAATTGCTTCAATTCAAGGCCCTATGACTCCTATCAGGAATACCCCGGCATTTTCTCCTTGAACAGAAGTCAGCTTTCTACACACTTTTCTGACTGGCCTACATCCGAGGGCATATCAATTCTTCATACCCTGGGTTTTTCATACTAAAGAAGACCTATCATCCAGTGTCCCCTAGCTTCCCCTGTCCCTATGGTCTTACCCACAAACACAACACGTTCTTAACAATCCCAAAACTCGAGAAGTATATGGACGTCTCCCGATCGCCTCCGCAAAGTTGTGCACTTCCACCTCACCCCAGAGAAATCTGATCTCAATTACTTATTCAGTTCTAACAAACTCTGACCCTGACTACCTATACAGGGTCAGGACAAACAAACTCTCTCACTACGCAAGACTGGGAAACCCTTTGTTCACAAGGGTTACCTAAATGTAACCACCCAGGAACACAACTTCAAAGTGCTTACGCATTGGTACAGAACCCCCTCCTAGCTTCATAAGATCTTCCCCCAGTTGCCTGACACCTGCTGTAGATGTGGTGCTTACCCCAGCACAGTGTCTCAAATTTGGTGGGAACGCCCCCAGCTCGTTTCATTTTGGTCACAGGTCTATAAAATTATACATACTGTATCTACTTATCCCATAGAGTTCTCCCCTCACCAGTACCTTTTACATGACTTAACGGTAATGAAACACTCATACCACAAATCGCTAGTCATGCACCTGATCAATGCTGCCCCAATGTGCAATCTGGTGCTATGGAGACAATCGCGTACCCCCTCCCTGAAAGATTGGTTCATTTAACTCAATAAAGTTATGGAGATGGAGGAAGTAATCACTATCTCCCTGGATAGTCTGAACAGGTATCTCAAAATATGGTCATGCTGAATCCATTTTCAATCCACCGGACACTGTCATGAATACTTGACATTTTGTTGTTAATGTTAATCTTATTTTTCTATTCTTTATTGGACTAGAAGAATTACTACTTAAGCGGAATTAGATATTATTCCGGTGCTCTACATATCCATAGGTAGAAAATAGTAAACAAAGAGTACAGACAAGCATACATCTAGCATTTGTTTTTTCTTTTGTTTTGTTTTCTTCCTTCCCCCCTCTCTCCCCACCCCCTTTCCTCCCCTCCTTCGTCTGTTTTTTCCTGTCCCATCTTTTTTCTTTTTTTCTTTTTCTCCTCTATTTCACCAACGATAAAACAGTGACACACACATAAGCGGAAAACTAGAGGCCAGGCTCTCGGGGACTTCCCTCCTCATTTTTCACTAGAAACCTGATAGTTTGTTCCTTAAGTACATAGGCTATACTAAATCATTAGTCTTCCTTAATGACATCTTTTTATTTGCCTACACAATAGACTTTTCATGAGCAGATTTGTATAAAACCACTACTACAACCTTCAAGCCTGCTACCCTAGCCTTGCTTTTTGTTTGTTTGCCATTTTACAATGCTGTAATATACTGTATCATCAAGTTGATGACCTCTGTCCTTATCTAAGAACCTTGTGATGCTTCTCTAATACTGCATGTTGTTAATTGTATCTTGCACAATTTCCTCTTAAAATGCATTTGTCACCGTTTTAGTTTGTACTGTATCATTCCTTTGAATAAATATCTGTTCAATAAACTTTATAGAAATAAAATAGCAAAGTTATAATAACATGGACCTGAGTTGCTTGAACAGTGTTCTCATTATGAAAACGTGTAAGTACTTACAATTTAGCCACTGTGCTTCACTTTGTTATCTTGATAAATTGGCTGCTTTACAAAGAAAATAGATTGCCAGCATAAAGTGTTGTTATTTTTTCCCCATAGAATTTGTCATTAATTCATTAAATGTTCTGATAAATCAATACTTAAATGATAAAAGCAGAGATCCGTACACATTTTGCAGAAACATGAGAGGTTTGATAAGTCACATCTAAATGTACTCTATGGCCTGTCATAAACTAATAGAAAAAGATTTACACAGAGGAATGAAGTCATCATTTATACTAATAAAAAATGACACCAGTGTTTGAACATAATTTTGCAGTGATTCATATGCATTTTATCTGTGTGACTATGGCTGATTCTTCTTGGTTGGAATAATAAAATTCCAGTTTCATCAAATACTCTAAGCCGAGAAATTAGATGATCGAAAATGAATGTGAAGACAAGAGTTTTATGGATTTGTAACCTACAAATATAGCACATTTCTTTCACCCTGAAGGAATATATTTATATTATTGGAAGGAAGTGATCCTAAGAAGGGCATTCTTATTTGTCAAATTGACTTGGATAGAGCCATTTAAGTCAAATAAATCTGATTGTAGCTTAGTAGCACATCCTGTGCCTCCTCCAGCATCTCTGAAATTTCCACTAAGTCACTGAGTAGGAGACACTGATGCAGTCACTTCATAGTTGGTATTCTAGGATAAATACTCTTACTGGCTTGAAAGATAAATCTTGTCTAGCAGCATTTCCATGGCATCAATGTAAATTACCATTACCTTTTTTTAAACAGAAAGCCAATCTGACTTTATTTAAAAACACATATAATTATTTTGTGAACAGTTACTGTACATGTGAGTGAGTTTGAAAGAATCTAGGTAACATAGATGTACCGGAAAGTCAAGAATATACTACCAAGTCTTTAAAAAATGTGCAACAGGTTTTAAACGATATTTTATGCTCTGGCAATGTTGACATACAGACAAATTCTCAATTAGGCAGCAAACTGAGCTAGATTTACCATATTTTTATGTGTGTACACAGCACTGTCTAACCATAAAGAGCTTCTGGGTACACTTCCTGGGTGGAGGGAAATACATTAAGTGGGTGGACACTTCCGGTTACATCACGTCTTTGGAACGCAAACCGGGACTTCTAAATTCCAGAACGGCGTCATTACATGCTCAAATGCAAGAGGAGAGTTTTGTAAGTGCGTAATTGGCTTTTATATGTTTTTTTAAATTGTAAAAACAGAATTACACTATGGATTTCTCCTGATTCTATCTCCCTACACTCATATGAGGTTCTTTGACCTACCTGTCAGAGTCACAAAAGAAAGAACAAAACATTTTTTGCCACTGGAGGATTATTTTTGAAACACAAGCATTTAATCCATCAATGGTCAGTGAGAAAGGGCACAGAAGGAGGGGAGCACATGCTGGCACTAGAAGAATAAGATAACCAACACCTTAACCACTTGCCGACTGCACACAGTATATTTACTGCGGCAGTCAGCCCCTCACAGGCAGAGTGACGTAGATCTACGTCACTAGCCTGTGAGGGTCTAGGGAGCGAGCACGCGCCCCCGGAGGCGCGCTCCCGCGTGGTCACGGACCCCCCGCGCGTGTGACTGGCGGACCCGATGTCCACCGGTCACTCAGCGATCGTCGGGGAGAGGGAGAAAGTCAGGCGGCTAGTGTAAACAAGCCGCCTGTCATTCTCCCCTGTGTAGAAACTGTGATTACATGGTTCTACTATGTAGGACCGTTGATCACTGTTTCTACAGCTCAAGCCACAGCCAATCACAGTTAGAATCACGCCCCTAGGGACACACATAGCCCCTCCCTCTCAAATAAAGTTAACCCCTTCACTACCAGTGTCATTTTGCAGTAACAGTGCATATGTATAGCACTGATTACTGCAGTAATGTCACTGGTAACCCCAAAAGTGTCAAAAATGTCAGTCAAGGGTCCGATCTGTCCGCCGCAATGTCGCAGTACCGCAAAAAAAAAATCGATGATCGCCGCCATCACGCGTTAAAAGAAAAACAACAAAAATGACAAAAATCTTTCCCTTTGTTAGTAAACGCGATAACTTTTGCGCAAACCAATCAAAATACGCTTTTTGCGATTTTTTTTTACCAATCATATGTAGCATAAAACAAATTGACTGAAAATGTTAAAAAATTGTGATTTTTAAATTTTTTTTTGGGGAATTTCATATTAAAAAATATGAAAAATATTGCTATTTTTGCAAAATTGACGCTCTTTTTTTGTTTATAGCGCATGATCAAAAAATCGCACAGGTGAACAAATACCACCAAAAGAAGGCTCTGTTTGTGGGAAAAAAAGGACGTCAAATTCGTTTAGGTACAGCGTCGCACGACCGCGCAATTGTCCGTTAAATTCATGCAGTGCCGAATCGCAAAATACCCCCTGGTCAGGAAGGGGGTAAAATCTTCTGGGGCTTAAGTGGTTAAAGGACTTATTGTTCATGCACTTTTTTTGCACTGATTTCACTTTAATTTTTTAAAGTATTAGGTATTGTGATTTAAATATTATGTTTCTGCACAAATAATGAATAGAGATACATGTTAAGCACTTTATGGTTAGACAGCGCTGGGCACACACATAAAAATACCTGAGAGGAATAAACACCTTACATCCCAGCAGCAGTCTTGTAAACACATTCCACACACTACATAGCGCGGGGATCAAAATATTTTAATATTCACCATAATGCTACGTGTGGTCCAGTACCTAAAGTGGTAGAGAAAGAGGGAACAGCACCAAACCTCATAATTTAAATATTATGATAGCATTTTTTTTATTCTCTCTCCAACTTCTGTTCACTTTTGCATATCTGTTGCTGCATTTATAAATTTAACTGTATAGATAAGGGGGAGGAGGAGATAAAGTTTTTTGTTGTACAGGAAACATAAAACCATATTTCTTTCTCTTGTTTGATGGTCTACACATGTAAAAAAAAAATTGCATTAACAGTAGACAGCATATTACTAAACGAACTACATGAGACAAAATTACACTGAGGGTGCACATAGAGCAGCATGATTTCTAAATAAATCATTTGTCAGTATGCAAGGGGTGCTGTGAGGCTGTGAAAGAAGAAATTATTTTGTGATGATGTGGAAGAACCCACCATGCCCATTGTGATTGCTTGATGTATTTCTCCTGTCCTGGAAAGGAAACATGGTTTGAAGATGGTGTACTTAAATGTACAGGGTACTTCAATGCATTGAGATATTTATAGAGAATTTTGAAGATCAACAAGAAATCAGTATTGTGGCTTATGCTGATCAAATGTGTATCTGATATTCTGGTCAACATTCACTGAGCAGTTGTCAGTAAAGCTCCACAGCAGGGGAAGCACTATCTGTGTGCTTATTGAAACCAGTAGCAATATGAAAGTAGCTGTACAGTGAGAACTCAGGACCCGAATTGCAGTGTTAAGGTGGCTAATTGAGAGAGGACAGGAGAACATGCAAGAGGAAGCTCCACTGTGGGAGAAAGACCTAAGAGACAAAGTCGCACACTGGAGTGATTGTGGCATGAAACTGATTCCAGCATACATTCATCCAATATAAATCTGCCTTTTTAAAATACAATTCCATCCTCCATGTTGCCAAACAAACCTACTTTGTCATGCTCGTTAATACTCTGTGCTCTAGTCCTCTTATTTTCTTCTCTTCTTTTAACTCTCTACTTTCTCCACCACCATCTCCACCCAGTAACTCGCTCACTGCTCACGGGATTGCCAATCACTTCAAAAACAAGATGGATGCAATTCGTGGGGGCATTCCCACTGCACAGACATCTATCCCACTTAACATAATCTGTACAAAACTATTCTCAACACTTTCCTCTTTTGACCTTGCTACTACCGAAGAGGTCGCTAAAGTTTTCTCAATAGCCCACCTGCCCCCTTGATCCTGTTCCCTCACAACTACTATGGTCACCCTCTTCTTCTACCCTATGCTCACTTACTCACATCTTAAATTTTTCCCTCTCTACTGGCACCTACTCCTCCCCTTTAAAACATGTACTGATTACCCCCATACTTAAAAAGCCCTCACTGGACTCCACCAGCTTGAACAACTTAAGACCCATCTCATTGCTGCCGTTTGCATCGAAACTTTTAGAACGCTTAGTCTACAACCACCTGAGCTCCTATCCCATTGACAGCAACCTTTTTGACCCCTTACAGTCCAACTTTCACTTACTACCCTCCACTAAAACTGCCCTACTGAAACTCACTAATGATCTACTAACTGCTAAAACCAATGGCCACTACACCATACTTATACTACTAGACCTCTCTGCAGCCTTTGATACTGTTGACCATCCCCTCCTCCTCAAAAAACTACACTCTATTGGCCTTCAAGACTCTGCTCTCTCCTGGTTCTCCTGCTACCTATCACAGTGCTCCTTCAGTGTTACCTATAACTTTGTTCCCTCCTCCCCACTCTCTTTTTTTATGTAGGGGTACCCCAAGGTTCTGTTCTCGGACCCTGCCTCTTCTCCATGTACACTTCCTCCCTTGGTCAATTATTAGGCTTCCATGGCTTCCAGTACCATCTCTATGCTGATGACACACAAATCTATCTCTCTACTCCTCACCTCACTCCTTCAGTCTCCTCTCACATTACTAACCTATTAACTGACATATCAGAATGGAAGTCACATCACTTCCTCAAACTCAATTTTTCTAAAACTGAGCTCATAATTTTTCCTCTGGTCTGACTTCTCCATCAAGATCAATATTGCACCATCCCTCCACTCATGCCAGGGTGCTAGGTGTAATCCTGGACTTTGACCTGTCCTTTCAGCCCCAAATCCAATCGCTGTCCAAATCTTTCAGACTTCACCTCCGTAACATCTCCAAAATATGCCCCTTTTTAACCATTGAAACCACTCCCTTGTTATCTCTCACCTTGACTATTGTAACTTCCTTCTCATTGGCCTACTGCTCTGCAAGCTATCCCCTCTTCAGTCTATCATGAATGCTGCTGCCAGACTTACCAACCGTTCAATGTCTGCCACCTCTCTCTTCCAATCCCTGCACTAGCTTCCTATTGCCCAACAAATAAAATTCTAATAAAATAAATACAATTCAAAACACTAACAATAACATACAAAGCCATTTACAACTCTGCCCCAAGATACATCACCAATCTTGTCTCGAAATATCACCCAAATCATCCTCTCCAATCCTCCCAAGACCTCCTAGCTCCCTTGTCTCCTCCTCCCATGCTCGTCTCCAGGACGTCTCCAGAACTTTTCCCATCCTCTGGAAATCACTACCCCGATCTGTCCGGTGATATCCTACTCTGTCCACTTTTAGGCGATCTCTGAAAACTCATCTCTTCAGGGAGGCCTATCCTGCCTTCAGCTAACGGCCAAATCTTCTACTGTCCTCATTAATTCATCCTTCCCAGTTACTAGCTTTTGTTACACCAGCCTCTCCCTATTATTTATTGTAAGCTTTCAGGAGCAGGGCCCTGCCAACCCTCTTTTTTTGAATTGTATTGTTGCTGTATTGTCTTCCTTTATATTGTAAAGCGCTACACAAACTGTTGGCACTGTATAAATCCTGTATTATAATAATAATAATTATGCTAAAGCAGATGTATTTGTGACTCCCCATTACTTTACGTAGAGCACTCAGAGCTCAGGCTTGAAAGGTTTTCCCGCCACTCCAGAGAGGGCCCTTATAAGTAAGTAATAGCAACGCATGACTGGTTCAGGAAACAGGCATTGGACTGCACTGCAGATAATAAGATTTCTTACATTTCTTACATTATTAGAGTAACTCCACTTTTGTTGAGAAAAAAAACATTTCCCTCTGGGTGATCTCTGTACATTACAAGGATTTAAAAAAACTTTGTTGCAGATTTCTACCTTTTGATATTCTGAAGAAATCCCTGTAAGTTTCCCTGTGCCTCTGTGCTGAGTTGGTCAAATGTGAGTGGTTTCATAATTATCTATCAGCTGTAGCAGTTGCAGGGCTCTAATGAGGAAAGCTGCTGAGCAGGCATCCCTTTAGAAGTGTTCCTATGACATTTATGTTGCAGGGGATGCCAGAGATCTGACTCGTATCTCAGGCAGACTTCTGGGAAAATTGGTGAGCCAATCACACAAGTAGGAAATGATGTTTCTCGGGTGTGGTCAGTACACATTCTGTGTACAGAACACCTACAGGTAGCCATATTGCATTGCATTTTCAGAAAATTACAACAGCTGCAGATTGAAAAGGAAAGGTCATTTTTAATAACATTCAATTACAATATGATTTGTGTCACAATTAGGGTTGAGCGGACACCTAGATGTCCGTGTTCGACGGGTTCGGCCGAACTTTAAAAAAAAGTCCGGGTCCGTGTCCCGGACTTTTACCGAACTTTTCCCGGACACCGAACCCCATTGAAGTCAATGGGGACCCGAACTTTAAGGCACTAAAATGGCTCTAAAACACCAATGGAAAGGGCTAGAGTGCTGCAAATGGCAGCAAAACGTAGTTAAGAGCATGGCAAGTGCTCTGCAAACAAATGTGGATAGGGAAATAACTTAAAACAACAAAAAAAAACAGAAAAATAAAACAATGTTCTTCATCTCTGAAGGACGAGGCCCATAAGGAGTAGGAGGGAGGTTGAGGTGGTGGTGGATGTGGCGGTGTCATAGGCGTGCGCACAGGGTGTGCCTGGTGTACCTGGGCACACCCTAATCACCTAGGGCACATAGCATTATCGCTCTGTTTGCCAGTGAGGAGATGGGAAAGATCTCCCTCGCACCTGCTCTGCTCTATTTCTCTTTGCCAGCAGGGAGAGTAATGTATCGGGGCCATGTACATGTAGGCAAACACATGCATGTGTATTTCAACTTTGGGGTGCACACCCTAATGCTATAGGCTGCGCACACCTATGGGCGGTGTAGGTGGAAGCGGCGGTGGAGGAGGACCAGGGCCGGATTAAGAGCATCATGGTCTTGGTGCTGAGGATTTTGAAGGGCCTTAAGGGCCGTGCCTTGGCATGCACCCAGAGGAGGAAGGGTGCAGCCATGCATGCCTAATTCAACATGGGATGCTGTCTCTGAAGCCCATAAACACATCCATGCATCGGCAACTGTCCCTCCTTGTCCGGCCTTCGCGCTGTGTGGGGAGGTTCTGAGGGTGCTGCCTGGGGAAGCGAGCATAGAAGCCAGACTTCTGTGTTTACAAGTGACAGAAGAGCGGTCACAGTGAATATGGCCAACCCGGGGCCTATATAAAAGGTAGGGGCCTGCATGGAGCTGCAGCTCCAATAGCCCCTACGTTAATCTGGCCCTGAGGAGGAGGACGAGGTAGCCAACACTGCTTCTTTTCACAAATTTTAAATGAGGGTACACCCCAAAAGAGTGAGAAAGAGCAAAAATGGAACAATGGCTGGGTAAGGTCGGTATCCATTGCTATTCTGCACAAGGTACGGAAAAGTCCCGTGGGATCCATGCCTGGTTCATTTTAATGAACGTGAGCTTGTCCACATTGTCTCTGGACAGGCGGCTGTGCTTGTCTGTTATAACACCTCCAGCCGTGCTAAATACCCGTTCAGATAATACACTGGCTGCAGGGCACGCCAGCACCTCCAAGGCGTAAAGGGCAAGCTCAGGCCATGTGCCCAATTTGGAGACCCAGAAGTTGAAGGGGGCAGACCCGTCATTCACTACATGTAGGCGTGTGCACACATACTGCTCCACCATGTTGGTAAAATGCTGCCTCCTGCTAAGACGTTCCATCTGAGCTGCTGGTGCTGCTGTTTGTTGTGGCGTGCTGACAAAGCTTTTCCACATTTCGGCCATGCTAACCCTGCCTTCTGAGGTGCTGGCGGTGCCCTGGTTGAGTTGGCGACCTCCTCCTCCTCTGCCTTGTGCTTCCACTGTGGCCCCGCTGTCAGATGGGAATGCCAGCAGCATCGCGTCTACCAGCGCGCGCTTGTACTCGCGCATCTTGCGATCGCGCTCCAGTGAGTGAATTAAGGACGGTACGTTGTCCTTGTAACGGGGATCCAGCAGCGTGGCCACCCAGTAATCAGCACAAGTTAGAATGTGGGCAACTCGGCGGTCGTTGTGGAGACACTGCAGCATGTAATCGCTCATGTGTGCCAGGCTGCCCAGAGGCGACGAAAGGCTGTCCTCTGTGGGAGGTGTATCGTCCGTGTCCTCTGTATCCCCCCAGCCACGCACCAGTGATGGCCATGAGCTGGCCTGGGTGCCACCCTGCTGTGAACATGGTTCCATCTCCTCCTCCAGCTCCTCCTCCTCCTCATCCTCCTCATCCTCCAGAACTGTGCCCCTGCTGGACAATTGTGTCCCTGGCGTTTGTGTGTGCAGGAACCCACCCTCGGAGCCCCTTGCGAATGACTGCCCTGAAAGCCTTTGAAATGTTACCTCTTCATCCTCCTCCTCCTCCTCCTCCTCATCCTGTGCCACATCCTCTTCCATCATCGCCCGAATTGTTTTTTCAAGGAGGCATAGAAGTGGGATAGTTAAGCTGAGAACGGCGTCATTGCCACTGGCCATGTTGGTGGAGTACTCAAAACAGCGCAACAAGGCACACAGGTCTCGCATGGAGGCCCAGTTATTGGTGGTGAAGTGGTGCTGTTCCGCAGAGCGACTCACGCGTGCGTGCTGCAGCTGAAACTCCACTATGGCCTGCTGCTGCTCGCACAGTCTTTCCAGCATTTGCAAGGTGGAGTTCCACCTTGTGGGCACGTCACATATGAGGCGGTGAGCGGGAAGGCCAAAGTTACGCTGCAGCGCTGCCAGGCGAGCAGCAGCAGGGTGAGAACGCCGAAAGTGCGCACAAACGGCCCGCACTTTCTGCAGCAGCTCTGACATATCGGGGTAGTTTTTAAGGAACCTCTGCACCACCAAATTCAGCACATGCGCCAGGCAAGGGATGTGCGTCAAACCGGCTAGGCCCAGAGCTGCTATGAGATTTCTCCCGTTATCGCACACCACCAGGCCGGGCTTGAGGCTCGCTGGCAGCAACCACTCATTTGTTTGCTGTTCCATGCTCCTCCACAACTCCTGCGCGGTGTGTGGTTTGTCCCCCAAACAGGCAAGTTGTAAAACTGCCTGCTGTCCTTTACCCCTGGCCGTGCTGAAGTTGGTGGTGAAGGTGTTACGCTGTCCGGATGAGGAGGCGGTAGAGGATGAGGAAGCGGAGTAGGAGGAGTTAGGAACAGGAGGCAAACTGAAGCGCCCTGCAATCCTCGGTGGTGGAAGGACATGCGCCAAATTGCTATCCGCCTCAGGCCCATCCGCCACTGCATTTACCCAGTGTGCCGTTAGGGAGATATAACGCCCCTGACCGTGCTTACTGGTCCACGTATCGGTAGTTAGGTGGACCTTGGCACAGATGGCGTTGCGCAGTGCACACCTGATTTTTTCCCCCACTTGGTTGTGTAGGGAAGGAATGGCTTGCCTGGAAAAGTAGTGGCGGCTGGGCACGACGTACTGTGGGACAGCCACCGACATAAGGTTTTTAAAACTGTGCGTCTCCACCAGACGGAATGACAGCATTTCAAAGGCCAATAATTTTGAAATGCTGGCATTCAGGGCCAGGGATCGCGGGTGGGTAGGGGGGTACTTCCTCTTCCTCTCAAGTGTTTGGGAGATGGAAATCTGAACGCTTCCACGGGACATTGTGGAGATGGTTGTTGGTGACCCAGGTGGTGGTGTTGCTGACAGTTCGTCTGTTTGCGGGGTGGCAGGTGCCGGTATCACTACAGATGTGGCTGGAGCGGCCGAGACTGCAGCAGAAGAGGAAGCAGGATGAGCCAGAGACGTTTCTTGGTTTTGAAGGTGTGTACTCCACTGCAGCTCGTGCTTTGCACTTAGATGCCTGATCATGCAGGTTGTGCTCAGGTTGAGAAGGTTTATGCCTCGCTTCAAGCTCTGATTGCACAGGGTGCAAACCACTCGTGTCCTGTCATCAGCACATTTTCTAAAGAAATTCCACGCTTGAGAACTCCTTTGAGCTGACTTTGGTGCGCTCGTTCCCTTGCTGCGTTGGGCAGTAGCGGGCATAGTGTCTAGGGCACGGCCGCTCCGCTTCTGCACCCTGCTCCCTCTTCTGCTGTGCTGGTGGCTCTGTGCGACCACCGCCTCTTCCTCCAAACTACTCAGGTCACCTGCATGACGTTCATTCCATGTGGGGTCGAGGACCTCATCGTCCTCCACATCATCTTCCACCCAGTCTTCACCCCTGCCCTCCTTGTCGGTCTCCACAATGCTGAACGCCGCAGCAGTTGGCACCTGCGTTTCGTCATCATCGGAGACGTGCTGCGATGATCCTTGCATGTACTCATCTTGAGAAATAAGTGGTTGGGCATCGCTGCACTCAATCTCTTCCACTTCTGGGGCAGGGCTAGGTGGATGGCCCTGGGAAACCCTGCTGACAGAGTCATCAAAAAGAAGAAGAGACTGCTGTATGGCTTGGGGCTCAGACTGCTTGCCTGATTTGCAAGGGGGTGAGGTGAAAGACGGTTGGACATCGGCTGCAGGGGCCAACTGTGACCTTTCTGCAGTAGACTGGGTGGGAGACAATGTGAAGGAACTGGAGGCACTGTCAGCAGCAAACCAATCTACTATCGCCTCCACTTGTTCTGGCCTCATCACTTCTAGGGGCGTATGATGCCCTACCAAATACTGATGCAGGTTCTGTCGCCTACTCACACTTGAGGAAGGTGTTTCACTTGTGCGTGTAGCTGGCACAGATCGACCACGTCCTCTCCTTGCAACAGGAGCTCTAGCAGCAGCACCACCATGACCCAGGCCACGGCCCCTATTTGACGCTCTCCTCATATTTCTGAAATTTAAGATCTTGCCCTAGAAAGGTCTTTATTGAATAGCGGAACAAAAGAACAACAGTATCGCACGGGTGTATCTCACAGTCAAATATGCAAACTATGCCGCAATTTAATGTTTTTTACACCAAAAGGGTGTGTATTGAATAGCGGAATAGGATAAAAAACTGTGTATCTCACACGTACAAACACAGACTAGGCCCGATTAAATTTTTTCCTACCCTAAAGGGAGGATGAGGAAGAGGAGTATGGAACAGGCAGCACCCTCAAATCTTCAGAAGTATGAGATGAACCCCAAAAACTTGGAAAGGTGGATCTCACACGTACCGACACAGACTATTCCGCAATTTAATTGAGCCCCAAAGGTTATTATTGAATAGCGGAATAGGAAATATGATAAAAAAAAGTGTATGTTTTTCACACGTACAGAAGCACACTAGGCCCCAATTACTATTGTTTGTACACCTAAAAGGATGGATGAGGAAGAGGAGGAGGAGGAGTATAGAACAGGCAGCACCCTCAAAGCTTCAGAAGTATGAGATGAACCCCAAAAACTTGGAAAGGTGGATCTCACACGAACCGACACAGACTATTCCGCAATTTAATTGAGCCCCAAAGGTTTTTATTGAATAGCGGAATAGGAAATATGATAAAAAAAAAGTGTATGTTTTTCACACGTACAGAAGCACACTAGGCCCCAATTACTATTGTTTGTACACCTAAAAGGATGGATGAGGAGGAGGAGGAGGAGGAGGAGTATAGAACAGGCAGCACCCTCAAAGCTTCAGAAGTATGAGATGAACCCCAAAAACTTGGAAAGGTGGATCTCACACGTACCGACACAGACTATTCCGCAATTTAATTGAGCCCCAAAGGTTTTTATTGAATAGCGGAATAGGACATATGATCAAAAAAAAGTGTATGTTTTTCACACGTACAGAAGCACACTAGGCCCCAATTACTATTGTTTGTACACCTAAAAGGATGGATGAGGAGGAGGAGGAGGAGGAGTATAGAACAGGCAGCACCCTCAAAGCTTCAGAAGTATGAGATGAACCCCAAAAACTTGGAAAGGTGGATCTCACACGTACCGACACAGACTATTCCGCAATTTAATTGAGCCCCAAAGGTTTTTATAGAATAGCGGAATAGGAAATATAATCAAAAAAAAGTGTATGTTTTTCACACGTACAGAAGCACACTAGGCCCCAATTAATATTGTTTGTACACCTAAAAGGATGGATGAGGAAGAGGAGGAGGAGGAGTATAGAACAGGCAGCACCCTCAAAGCTTCAGAAGTATGAGATGAACCCCAAAAACTTGGAAAGGTGGATCTCACACGTACCGACACAGACTATTCCGCAATTTAATTGAGCCCCAAAGGTTTTTATTGAATAGCGGAATAGGAAATATGATCAAAAAAAAGTGTATGTTTTTCACACGTACAGAAGCACACTAGGCCCCAATTACTATTGTTTGTACACCTAAAAGGATGGATGAGGAGGAGGAGGAGGAGGAGTATAGAACAGGCAGCACCCTCAAAGCTTCAGAAGTATGAGATGAACCCCAAAAACTTGGAAAGGTGGATCTCACACGTACCGACACAGACTATTCCGCAATTTAATTGAGCCCCAAAGGTTTTTATTGAATAGCGGAATAGGAAATATGATCAAAAAAAAGTGTATGTTTTTCACACGTACAGAAGCACACTAGGCCCCAATTACTATTGTTTGTACACCTAAAAGGATGGATGAGGAGGAGGAGGAGGAGGAGTATAGAACAGGCAGCACCCTCAAAGCTTCAGAAGTATGAGATGAACCCCAAAAACTTGGAAAGGTGGATCTCACACGTACCGACACAGACTATTCCGCAATTTAATTGAGCCCCAAAGGTTTTTATTGAATAGCGGAATAGGAAATATGATAAAAAAAAAGTGTATGTTTTTCACACGTACAGAAGCACACTAGGCCTCAATTACTATTGTTTGTACACCTAAAAGGATGGATGAGGAGGAGGAGTATAGAACAGGCAGCACCCTCAAAGCTTCAGAAGTATGAGATGAACCCCAAAAACTTGGAAAGGTGGATCTCACACGTACCGACACAGACTATTCCGCAATTTAATTGAGCCCCAAAGGTTTTTATTGAATAGCGGAATAGGAAATATGATCAAAAAAAAGTGTATGTTTTTCACACGTACAGAAGCACACTAGGCCCCAATTACTATTGTTTGTACACCTAAAAGGATGGATGAGGAGGAGGAGGAGGAGGAGTATAGAACAGGCAGCACCCTCAAAGCTTCAGAAGTATGAGATGAACCCCAAAAACTTGGAAAGGTGGATCTCACACGTACCGACACAGACTATTCCGCAATTTAATTGAGCCCCAAAGGTTTTTATTGAATAGCGGAATAGGAAATATGATCAAAAAAAAGTGTATGTTTTTCACACGTACAGAAGCACACTAGGCCCCAATTACTATTGTTTGTACACCTAAAAGGATGGATGAGGAGGAGGAGGAGGAGGAGTATAGAACAGGCAGCACCCTCAAAGCTTCAGAAGTATGAGATGAACCCCAAAAACTTGGAAAGGTGGATCTCACACGTACCGACACAGACTATTCCGCAATTTAATTGAGCCCCAAAGGTTTTTATTGAATAGCGGAATAGGAAATATGATCAAAAAAAAGTGTATGTTTTTCACACGTACAGAAGCACACTAGGCCCCAATTACTATTGTTTGTACACCTAAAAGGATGGATGAGGAGGAGGAGTATAGAACAGGCAGCACCCTCAAAGCTTCAGAAGTATGAGATGAACCCCAAAAGCTTGGAAAGGTGGATCTCACACGTACCGACACAGACTATTCCGCAATTTAATTGAGCCCCAAAGGTTTTTATTGAATAGCGGAATAGGAAATATGATCAAAAAAAAGTGTATGTTTTTCACACGTACAGAAGCACACTAGGCCCCAATTACTATTGTTTGTACACCTAAAAGGATGGATGAGGAGGAGGAGGAGGAGGAGTATAGAACAGGCAGCACCCTCAAAGCTTCAGAAGTATGAGATGAACCCCAAAAACTTGGAAAGGTGGATCTCACACGTACTGACACAGACTATTCCGCAATTTAATTGAGCCCCAAAGGTTTTTATAGAATAGCGGAATAGGAAATATGATCAAAAAAAAGTGTATGTTTTTCACACATACAGAAGCACACTAGGCCCCAATTACTATTGTTTGTACACCTAAAAGGATGGATGAGGAGGAGGAGGAGGAGTATAGAACAGGCAGCACCCTCAAAGCTTCAGAAGTATGAGATTGTGTTCACTGTACCCCACAAAGATTGTGTTCACTGTACCCCACAAAGATTGTGTTCACTGTACCCCACAAAGGTTTTGTTCACTGCACCCCACAAAGATTGTGTTCACTGCACTCCAAAAGGATTGTCTTCACTGCACCCCACAAAGATTGTGTTCACTGTACCCCACAAAGGTTTTGTTCACTGCACCCCACAAAGATTGTGTTCACTGTACCCCACAACGGTTTTGTTCACTGCACCCCACAAAGATTGTGTTCACTGTACCCCCCAAAGATTTTGTTCACTGCACCCCACAATGATTGTCTTCACTGCACCCCACAAGGATTGTCTTCACTGCACCCCACAAGGATTGTCTTCACTGCACCCCACAAAGATTGTGTTCACTGTACCCCACAAAGATTTTGTTCACTGCACTCCAAAAGGATTGTCTTCACTGCACCCCACAAAGATTGTGTTCACTGTACCCCACAAAGGTTTTGTTCACTGCACCCCACAAAGATTGTGTTCACTGTACCCCACAAAGGTTTTGTTCACTGCACCCCACAAAAATTGTGTTCACTGTACCCCCCAAAGATTTTGTTCACTGCACCCCACAAGGATTGTCTTCACTGCACCCCACAAGGATTGTCTTCACTGCACCTCACAAAGATTGTGTTCACTGTACCCCACAAAGGTTGTGTTCACTGCACCCCACAAAGGTTTTGTTCACTGCACCCCACAAAGATTGTGTTCACTGCACCCCACAAAGGTTTTGTTCACTGCACCCCACAAAGATTGTGTTCACTGTACCCCACAAAGATTGTGTTCACTGTACCCCACAAAGGTTTTGTTCACTGCACCCCACAAAGATTGTGTTCACTGTACCCCACAAAGGTTGTGTTCACTGCACCCCACAAAGGTTTTGTTCACTGCACACCACAAAGATTGTGTTCACTGCACCCCACAAAGATTGTGTTCACTGTACCCCACAAAGGTTTTGTTCACTGCACCCCACAAATATTGTGTTCACTGTACCCCACAAAGATTGTGTTCACTGCACTCCAAAAGGATTGTCTTCACTGCACCCCACAAAGATTGTGTTCACTGTACCCCACAAAGATTTTGTTCACTGCAACCCACAAAGATTGTGTTCACTGTACCCCACAAAGATTTTGTTCACTGCACTCCAAAAGGATTGTCTTCACTGCACCCCACAAAGATTGTCTTCACTGTACCCCATAAAGGTTTTGTTCACTGCACCCCACAAAGATTGTGTTCACTGTACCCCACAAAGGTTTTGTTCACTGCACCCCACAAAGATTGTGTTCACTGTACCCCACAAAGATTGTGTTCACTGTACCCCACAAAGGTTTTGTTCACTGCACCCCACAAGGATTGTCTTCACTGCACCCCACAAGGATTGTCTTCACTGCACCCCACAAAGATTGTGTTCACTGTACCCCACAAAGATTTTGTTCACTGCACCCCACAAAGATTGTGTTCACTGTACCCCACAAAGATTTTGTTCACTGCACTCCAAAAGGATTGTCTTCACTGCACCCCACAAAGATTGTGTTCACTGTACCCCACAAAAGTTTTGTTCACTGCACCCCACAAAGATTATGTTCACTGTACCCCACAAAGGTTTTGTTCACTGCACCCCACAAAGATTGTGTTCACTGTACCCCACAAAGATTGTGTTCACTGTACCCCACAAAGGTTTTGTTCACTGCACCCCACAAAGATTGTGTTCACTGCACCCCACAAAGGTTTTGTTCACTGCACCCCACAAAGATTGTGTTCACTGCACCCCACAAAGATTGTGTTCACTGTACCCCACAACAATTTTTTGTTCACTGCACCCCACAAAGATTGTGTTCACTGTACCCCACAAAGATTGTGTTCACTGTACCCCACAAAGGTTTTGTTCACTGCACCCCACAAAGATTGTGTTCACTGTACCCCACAAAGGTTGTGTTCACTGCACCCCACAAAGGTTTTGTTCACTGCACCCCACAAAGATTGTGTTCACTGCACCCCACAAAGATTGTGTTCACTGTACCCCACAAAGGTTTTGTTCACTGCACCCCACAAAGATTGTGTTCACTGTACCCCACAAAGATTGTGTTCACTGCACTCCAAAAGGATTGTCTTCACTGCACCCCACAAAGATTGTGTTCACTGTACCCCACAAAGGTTTTGTTCACTGCACCCCACAAAGATTGTGTTCACTGTACCCCACAAAGGTTTTGTTCACTGCACCCCACAAAGATTGTGTTCACTGTACCCCTCAAAGATTTTGTTCACTGCACCCCACAAAGATTGTCTTCACTGCACCCCACAAGGATTGTCTTCACTGCACCCCACAAAGATTGTGTTCACTGCACCCCACAAAGGTTTTGTTCACTGCACCCCACAAAGATTGTGTTCACTGTACCCCCCAAAGATTTTGTTCACTGCACCCCACAAGGATTGTCTTCTCTGCACCCCACAAAGATTGTGTTCACTGTACCCCCCAAAGATTTTGTTCACTGCACCCCACAAGGATTGTCTTCACTGCACCCCACAAGGATTGTCTTCACTGCACCCCACAAAGATTGTGTTCACTGTACCCCCACAAAGGTTTTGTTCACTGCACCCCACAAAGATTTTGTTCACTGCACTCCAAAAGGATTGTGTTCACTGCACCCCAAAAAGATTGTGTTCACTGCAGCCCACACACAGAAAAATGGATGTGGATCACTGACACCTGCCTATCTCCTATCCCACACCACACAGCAATATCGATTGTAGTTTGTAGAACACAGTTTCCCTAAAATTCAGCAGACTCTGTCCCTAACAGGATTGAGAAGAGATCGTAGATCAGGAGAACTAAGTGCAGACCCCACCCCACACAGCAATATCGATTGTAGTTTGTAGAACACTCTGACCCTAAAATTCAGCAGCAGCCTCTCCCTAACAGGATTGATAAGAGATCGTAGATCAGGATTGAGTGCAGACCCCACCCCCCACACAGAAATATCGATTGTAGTTTGCAGAAGACACTGACCCTATAATTCAGCAGACTCTATCCCTAAAATGCCTACAACTCGCCCTGCCTAAACACTCTGACCTGTCCCTCAATTCTATCCGGACACAAATGGTTTTTTCCTGCCTTTCTTTCCCTAATCAGCAGCCAGCACGTTGATGTGTGCTCTGTCCCTGATCTAAGCAGCATAATGACGCCGCTGCGGCTGCCTCGAACTTATAAAGACTTGGTCACATGCTTCAGACGGCCAATCACAGCTACTGAGACATTTTCAGGCATGGCTGGGATGGCTTAAGGCACACCAGTTAAACGATTGTTGATTGGCTGTTGAAAGCCCGCCATGAAAAGAGCGCCAAAGCATGCAAAACCCGAAAATAAAACGACCGAACACGGATTTTTACCCGAATATACAGTAAAGTGTCCGTGTTCGTGTTCGGGTAACAAAAATCCAATTATTCGGTACGAACACGAATAATACAGTCCGTGTTCGCTCAACACTAGTCACAATGTATATGCTATATTGTTTTTTCTTTATTTGCAATTTTTTTCCCCCACGACAGTGGAGTTACACTTTAAACATCAAATTGGATCATGCTTTGCTGGTGTTTTTTTTTACCTTCCACTGGATCAGCTGTGGTTATATGATTGTGTATATGGGATTGTATATTTTTTTTCAACCTGACTAACTAGCTACTGTATTTATCCTTGCTTATTTATAACAATGAATGTGTTTGTATGTCTACAGATCTGTAGTGGATTTTGCTTTTTACAATTAATGGCCTTAGAAACTTCTTATTTCTGGCCTTAGGTACAATAGCTAGGGTACCTGGTACCCAACAAAAAGCTTTTAGTAGAGAAATATGGAAACTGCCATTGATGACTTGTTATTCTAATCACAAGCATCTTGAGCCTTGAATGGAAAAAAAGATTAATATGGTGCGTTTAAAATCAAGACATCTATTGTAGATCCCATATTTTCTTTTAATGTCTATTTGACCTTCTCTCAGGGACCCACTTACTCCTCACATTGTATACACAGTTCACATCTTCACCATACGTTTTGTACTTTCTTTTTTTAAAAGATTATTTATTGATGTTATTCAGTTTTATTACAAAAACAGGTAGAACATGTTAGTAGTACAAACATTTGTGCATTCTTATCAGCAAGATAAACATAATGAGCTACAGAATTCTGTTTCCAGCACAAAGAGGTACTGTAGCAAGGTGGCATTTAACGCCCTATATTATTGGCTAACATTTCTATATTTATACAGTTGATATATAGATAATGCCAAATGTACAAAAGAGTATGCAATATAAAGGAAATTAATATACAAATATATACATTTACAAGTAACTAACGTAATTATTGATAAAAAACTAATTCTTGTTCTATCAAGCTATTGCATGTCAAACACTAATGAATGAACGAGGGTATAAGATCCCTGCCCTCCTCACCAACTTGTGGCAAAGGACTGGACAATCTCCAGACCACCACCTTCACTACTCTGATAATTATGGCAGTCCATAGAGGGGAATTTCCAAAATGGGAGGCTATAGCCCTTACCTTGCTGGTGCGCATGTGCTGAAAATGAACATTCTGCCAAGGATCCTTCATTTTCTGAACACGATACCTATTTTTTACCCCATACATTTTACACTGCTTACGCAAATCATTTACAGCATTCACGTGGCAGAATGCATGCCCTAGACTAGCCTATTCGCTCTTATGTAGACACAAGGAAGATGGGGGTTTCGGGCTTCCAGAAATCAACCTTTACAAAGTAATGGTCCTGGTACACATCCTCAACTGACACCATAATTTTTCGGATAAATCTTTATCCTTAGAAAAAACCATAGTGCATCGTAATTTAGCAGGGGTGCCTTGAATTCTTGCCATGGCTAGAGGTTTGTCTACCTGGGTCTCCCTTCTCACATTAGCCACTCTGAGAATGTGGGATAGAATGAAAAGGAATGGGGAGCTTGCTCCCCCGACTTCACCTTTGGCTCCCCTGGGGGGATTTCCGTGGTTTGTTCCAGGTGAAGATGCTTCATTTTTCCATCATTGGAATACGGATGGGGGCACTAGATGTTCAAGAATTGCCCCTACAGGGCATATCCTGACCCTGGATCAATTGAGGCAAAGGCACGGGCAATTCCCTCTGGACTCTTGACGTCATAGACTGTTACAGGACTTCCTTAATAAATGATGCCCCAAACTTTGTGCCTCAGACTCCTTTATGGAGTTTGATGGCATGTGTGCCCACCAAAATAATACCTCCCGTCTATTGTCTAACACATACTAGCTCTCATTGAGGGCACAGTTACAAACTACTCCTTACTTTATACAGGAGTTGGAGAACGAGTTGGGCTTTAACTTCACCTCACCCCAAGTGCAAAAAATAATCAAACTTTCCCATATCTCATCCATTAGCACAAAAGCACTGGGATGCAGGAATCCTGCTACAAATTCATCTCTCGATGGTACCGAACACCTAATCGCCTGGCAAAAATGTTCAAAGGGGGGATTCTAAGTGCTGGAGGGAATACCTGCAAGAAGGTACTTATTTACATTTGTGGTTGACTTGCCCTAAGATTCAAAAGTTTTAGCAGGATATTTTGCCCTAGATTCAGAAGACCACCCTCCAGCCCATTCAATTGACCCCTCTTCATTATCTGTTCCAAGCTACCACCTCCTCTCTGAAACTGTATAAATGCAGTATGACTCTGCACTTACTGAATGCAGCCAAGTGTCCAACTCCTAGGTACTGGTGGCAGAGTACTTGTCCCACTTTGGAGGATTGGCAGAAGGAGGTGGAGAACATAATGAAGGGATTTATAGAAGCCAGACTAAAAAACAACACATAGACAGATGGTCTATGTGGATGTATTACTCTCTGGAAGCAGCTGGGTCTACTGGATCTCAATCCTCCTAAATTCACGAGATACTTACCCACACATGCACAGTCCGAAGGGGATGCCACATGGAATTGACCGATGGTCAGGCTATGCGCTACCCGGTAAATTTTAGTAGAGGCTGCATGACTCCACTCCCAATTTATGGATGGGAAGCTTCTTCCCGGGTGCTTTTGAGACCAGTTGTAGTTTTGGTAAACTTTGTTTTTCCTTTCTTTTCTCTCTGGGCCTGGTCGGTCAAGAGACTGGCTTCCTAACTCAGATCAGGGGATTTTCATTTCACTCTGCTAGGATGCTGTAGTGTCATTGACCAGTGCCCTGCGATGCATTATATATACCCATGTAATTGTAGCTTTTATTGGGAAGGTTTTGCCAGAGCCACCTTCTGATTATGGCTGTATATGGGTAATGACTTTGTTTTTTTTTTTTTTTATACTGCCCACGTATATTTCAGAGTTGTATAAAATGACTGTTTGTCCTTTACGGCAAGATCCTATTTTTTTCTCTTAATGTTTGAATTTTTCCTTCTAGTGCTATTGCATGGTTATCTGGTTTCTTTTTCTGTATTGTGTCTGGTTGTCTGAAAATTAAAAAACATTTTTAGACATTCCATGTACTACTCCTTATGTTTATTGTTGCAATTTTCATACTGTCAAGGGGAGAAATTTAATCTTGCTTCATATCAACTGTTAATTGTAATGTCAGCTTACCGATGAAAAATAGTTGTCTTCAAAATTATCCACTATGTCCCTAGTCCTATTACATGTTGTACTCTCTTTAAAGGAATTGTAGTGTGATGATTTAGGAGTGCAGAAACATGTTTAGAATCCTAACTTGTCAATAGGAATAGAAAGGAACATTTTTGAAAATGGATGAAGGCTTTAGGGTTGTGCTGATCAGTAGGGATTGGCGAACAGTTTGGCCCTAGCATGAGTGCGGACAGAACACTGGCTGTTCCCCCGTTCAACAAGCACCCAAATTATGGGGGAGTTGGACCATTTGTTCGGCTCGCCCAATGACCACAATGCACTGCGCTGCCACACAGTGCATTGGAAGCCCTAATTGGCTGAAGCAATGAAAGATTTGCCCATCAGGACACAGAGCACTGTCAGAGCCATGATTGGGGAAAGTAATGATGACTCTATCCAATCAGGGCTCATTGCTCTTAGTCCCTCCCCACACTATAAAAGTATTCTTTCAAAAGCGGCCATTTGTAGTGTGATATTGGTGTGGAGAGAGATAGAACAAGGCTCTGTTAGAGAGTTGGTGTGCTATAGTGTGTTATTCTGATTCAATTTAAAAGTGGATATTTCTGCGCTAATATAATTATAAAAAATTAGTATTGTAGGGTGAGCTGCTGCACAAAGGAATCACAGAAAAAACCCATAGTGGAAATTAAACGAAAATGTGCTGCGCTAGAAAATAGTGAATAATGAAATCACCAAAAAAATACAAAAAATATATAATACAGAAAATATATATATCACTCTGTATGTGTGTCAGGATAAGGTAACCTGAAATTAATCAGTATTCCTTAAAAATGTGAATTTCACCAATGTATATCAATAATCACATAAATCATAAATCATCCAGTGTAAAATATAATAAAGTGAAAAATTAGGATAATAATTAAATTAAATCCCAATAAAGTCCATGCAAAAATTAGGAGAAAATCCAAGAAGGTGTGCCACAAGATCCCAAAGAGTGCATCCACGCAATTCCTTGTAAGAATATAATAGACACCAACGTGTAAATCACCCAGGGAAAATCAGATGGCTGCTTACCAGAACGGGTAGGTCTCTCAAGCTAATGAGTAGACCACAGAAAGCTTAAGTGTAATGCCAAGGATGGCCACAGGATGTCTCCTTTAAACTCTCAATGGCGATGTCCACATAGTGGGAAACAAATTACGACAGGGACATAGTGTAACTCCGTATACAAGGCATTTATTTAAAAGTAAAAAGCAGATAAAACCACTCACATTTGCGATGTGAATTCAAGGCATCTAAAGGTTACAGGTACGCTGGAAACGAACGAACATCTCCCTCGCTGTTAGTATCTAGGTAGCCGGCTTGTTGGGGGCGTGGTCTCGTCACGTCTGGGTCACCCGACCGGTTTCGCTATAGGTTAGCGTCATCAGGGGTGTGACCATCAGACGTGACTCCACGCCTATATACCCCATATTCATAAGGCGGGCGGGGCCGCGCATGTCTCCAGGATATCTGTAAGGGAGGGCGGAAGTGAGCACCCTGGATGGCTTCTTGTGTGGGCGGAAATACATCACATGAAGGAGGGCGGAAGTAAAAACACTCAGCATTACATGAGTGAGAGCAGAAATGATGTCAGTGATAATGAAAAGAGGAAGAAACTTTTCAGCGTCTCCAGGACTATTTTATCCACTGCAGTTTATTTATTACAATGGATAGATATCGACCAAGTTACCAATTGATATTCATATGTTTATGGGGTAACATAAATAATAATGTGACTAAATTAATAGTATATAAAAAATAGTGAAAAAATGTGTAGGAAATAAATTGTGCACAACGCCATCTAGTGGATAAAAATAATTATGCAAACTAGTGAATCTTATAAGAAAAATTAATTCTGAGAGAAAACAAATGAGGTGCTTAGTCCCGATCTCATACAGATACAAATGGTATCAAAGATATAATTTGGAATAATAGCCTGGAGATGTTCGTTCCTTACATCAATCATATTATCAGTAATGTATTCCGTCATATCACCATATATTATTATCACATAAAATCAATAAAAGATTAATAAAAAATTTTTTTATTAAAAAAACAGATAAAAACAAAGGAAAATAAGAAAGTCATATTAGCTATTATTAATAAAACTGTTTACGTCCCATTCAACATTTAAGCCGAATGGCACGTAAGACTTGAGACAATAAATCCATCGTGTTTCGGCCCTTGAGATTTCTCTCTTGGCATTGGAGCCTCTCCAATGAGGAGTATACTTGTCAATTGCTGTGAAAAAGGTATGTTTAGGGTTCTTATGATGGCATAAGCTATAATATTTGGACACGTTGTGTCCAGGGAAACCCTTTCTTATATTACCAACGTGTTCGCCAAGGCGAACCTGCAGGGCCCTGGTAGTACGGCCAACATACTGTTTCCCACATTTACATTGTAGCATGTATACAACATTTTTTGTGCTGCAGGTGATAAAGGAATTGATTGAGTATTCCCTTCCTGTCTGTGTGGAAAGAAACTTTTCAATCTTTCTTCCTTTAAAGCTATTTATAGCGCAGATGTTACATCTGCGGCACGGATAGTATCCTTTTAATTCAGCAAAGAATGTGGGTTTTCTTGGGATTTCTATTACATTCTGGGCTATTTGATGTCTCAAGGATGGGACACCTCTGTAGACTACCGCAGGTTGATCTGGTAAGGTTGGACCCAGAATGCGATCGTTTTTTAGCACAGGCCAATGTCTTTTAAGGATTTTTTTGATGAGGTAATGTTGGGTTGAAAAAGTGGTTAGAAATATGTCTTTGAATTTGTTCTGTTCCAAGACATCACGCCTCTTGGGAACCAATAGGGTGTTTCTATCCATATTAATTACCTCACTAAGGGTGTTATCAAGGGATTGTTCATCATAACCTCTATCAATGAATTTATTTCTTAAATCTGAGGCCTGTCTTATGAAATCCCTGTGGTGTGTACAGTTACGTTTTAAGCGTAAAAATTGACTTTTAGGTACACCCGTAAGCCAAGCCTGGTGGTGACAGCTATCTTTGGGAATAAAACTATTTCTGTCCGTTTTTTTGAAGTGAGTCCTTGTAACCAAGGAGTTGTTAGATACTTCTAAATTAAGGTCTAGAAAGGTGATACTTGTAGAACTGCTATTATGTTCAAGCTTAATGCCTCTATCGTTAAGATTAAGGCCCAACATAAAACTGTCTAAGGAGGCGGAGTCGCCATCCCATAGGAGGAGGACGTCGTCGATGTACCTCCTCCACAAAACAAGTTGAGGGGGACGGTTACCAAAAACGACGTCCTCCTCCCATTTTGCCATAAACAGATTTGCAAGGCTGGGCGCAAATTTCGCGCCCATGGCGACTCCGCGATCCTGCAAATAATATGTGTGGTTGAACCAAAAAAAATTGTGTGTCATGGCAAACTTGAGTAATTGGAGCACAAAATTTCTTTGCTCTATTGGTATTGTACCATCCATCTCTAGAAAGTATTTGGCTGCCTCTAAACCATGGTGATGGGATATGATCGTATAGAGCGAATTCACATCCGCTGTTGCCATTATGTATCCATCCCTCCAAGTCAGATCTTGCACCAGGTTTAGGACATGGGTGGTATCCTTTAAATAAGATGGCATCTTGGTAACCAGTGGCTGAAGAAATTCATCGATATATTTCCCGATACGGGAACATAGAGAATCTATGCCACTTATAATAGGGCGTCCTGGAGGTCTTAAAGGGTTTTTGTGTACTTTTGGTAAAAAGTAAATAACCGCTAGTCTTGGAGCTAAAGGGATGAGGAAAGTTTTTTCTTTCTTGTTAAGAATGCCTGTGTTATAGGCTCTATCAATAATGCCTTGGAGTTCTCTCTTATATTTGAATGTGGGATTGTTTTTTAGAATTTTGTATGTGTCCCTGTCATCTAGGATCTTTTTCATTTCTGAAATATAGTCTTCTTTGTCCATAACAACCACCCCCCCGCCTTTATCAGCGGGACGGATGACAATGTTTTTGTCGTTACATAGTTGTTGTAACCCTACTTGTAATGCGTCATTGGTTGGGGGTTTCTTAATACGTATTTTCTCAACATCTTTAATTACTAGGTCTCTGAAGACCTGGACCGAAGAGGAGGATCCTCCGGGGGGGTTGAAAAGTGAAGCGTTAGCTAGTGAAGTATGGATGTATCCATTATTGTTGTTGTTTAAGGTCGAACGGGTGGGATTTGTGATGAGGTATCTTTTGATATTCATTTTTCTTACATATTTTTGAACATCTATAAAGGTATTAAACTTGTTCAGAGTCTTCGGAGGTGCGAATTTTAGGCCTTTGTTGAGAACCAGTTTCTCTTCCTCCGAAAATACCTTTTTAGATAGATTAAAGATGCCTATATCCGTTATACCCGTCTTCTTTTTCGACCTGGTGCGCCTCCCCCCTCTGGTCCCTCTCTTTGTTCTGGATCTCTTTGGTAGGAATAATTTTCCCTGTGAAAATCCATAGGGTGTTGTTCTCTATTTTGATTGGAATTATATGTTTGAAAGGGAGGTCCTGAAGGTTGTAAAGGTCTCCTCGGTGAATAAAACGCTTCTGGGCGTGGTTCCCTATTACGGTACCAACCCTGATTAGGTGTATGTGTCGGATGTTGGGTAATGACCCTATTGACACTTGGAGTGTCAAAATCTTGATCCTCCAATGGCGCATACCTGTTATAGGTGGAAATGGGTCCACCCCTTCTTGGTGTCATATTATGATAATTTTCATTACGTGGGGTGAAATTTGGGTTGGAGAAATTCCCATTCCTTCCTTGGGGGGGTCTTGGTGAATACCAGTTATTAGAAGGGTGTCTTGGACCTTGATTACCCCAATTAGGGGGTGGTGGTCTCTGATAATTATGTTGGTTATTCTGAATGGGTCTATAATTGTTCCCAAATTTATTTGGGCGTGGGGCCCCTCCTCCTCCTCTATTTCCCTGTTGGTTTTGTCCTCTTAGGGGGGTGTTATTCCCTCTAATATTAGGGGGTTGATGTAATGGGGCAGTATTAGCAGGTAATTCCATGGGTTCTTCTTGATTAGAATCCCCCGCCACAGTGTTTTGTGGCCTGTTACTCTGCCACTTAAACACTGTGTTGTTCTTGTAATCAATGATGTCTCTATTAAACTTACGTTTTTTCTTATTTTTTTGGTCGTTACCCTCTTTCTCTAGGTGTTTTGAGAGGAGTTCTGATTTTTTCTTATATTCCTCACTGTCTTTTAGTTCTGTTAAGGAACTTTTTAGACTAACAATTTCAGTATCAATTTTAGTTAGTTTCAACTTTTTCCTAGATATCAAGAATTGAAGGAAATTAATCCCTGCTTCATTAAAATAAGTGAACCATTCATCAATATTCTCATCATTAGGCGGATTTACCTCCCACCTTAGGCTTCGTGGGACCATTTTGTCAGTGACATAGCGTTCTAAAAAAGCTATGTCCCAACTGACATGTATCTCTGTTGTCATGAGATTCTTGAGTCTCATGAACTGGCCTCCAAGGTCGTCCATAATGTGTGGACTCCCATCAAAGACGCCATCTAAATCCAGAATTTGTTTACTACGGAATTCAAAAATATCCATGTTTAGTGAATAAAAGATTCCCTTTTTTCAAAAAACGTGAATTAACGAAGAGCTGCAGAAAAGATTCTATGCAAAAAAACAATATAAAAGTGGATATTTCTGCGCTAATATAATTATAAAAAATTAGTATTGTAGGGTGAGCTGCTGCGCAAAGGAATCACAGAAAAAACCCATAGTGGAAATTAAACGAAAATGTGCTGCGCTAGAAAATAGTGAATAATGAAATCACCAAAAAAATACAAAAAATATATAATACAGAAAATATATATATCACTCTGTATGTGTGTCAGGATAAGGTAACCTGAAATTAATCAGTATTCCTTAAAAATGTGAATTTCACCAATGTATATCAATAATCACATAAATCATAAATCATCCAGTGTAAAATATAATAAAGTGAAAAATTAGGATAATAATTAAATTAAATCCCAATAAAGTCCATGCAAAAATTAGGAGAAAATCCAAGAAGGTGAAAATATATCGATGAATTTCTTCAGCCACTGGTTACCAAGATGCCATCTTATTTAAAGGATACCACCCATGTCCTAAACCTGGTGCAAGATCTGACTTGGAGGGATGGATACATAATGGCAACAGCGGATGTGAATTCGCTCTATACGATCATATCCCATCACCATGGTTTAGAGGCAGCCAAATACTTTCTAGAGATGGATGGTACAATACCAATAGAGCAAAGAAATTTTGTGCTCCAATTACTCAAGTTTGCCATGACACACAATTTTTTTTGGTTCAACCACACATATTATTTGCAGGATCGCGGAGTCGCCATGGGCGCGAAATTTGCGCCCAGCCTTGCAAATCTGTTTATGGCAAAATGGGAGGAGGACGTCGTTTTTGGTAACCGTCCCCCTCAACTTGTTTTGTGGAGGAGGTACATCGACGACGTCCTCCTCCTATGGGATGGCGACTCCGCCTCCTTAGACAGTTTTATGTTGGGCCTTAATCTTAACGATAGAGGCATTAAGCTTGAACATAATAGCAGTTCTACAAGTATCACCTTTCTAGACCTTAATTTAGAAGTATCTAACAACTCCTTGGTTACAAGGACTCACTTCAAAAAAACGGACAGAAATAGTTTTATTCCCAAAGATAGCTGTCACCACCAGGCTTGGCTTACGGGTGTACCTAAAAGTCAATTTTTACGCTTAAAACGTAACTGTACACACCACAGGGATTTCATAAGACAGGCCTCAGATTTAAGAAATAAATTCATTGATAGAGGTTATGATGAACAATCCCTTGATAACACCCTTAGTGAGGTAATTAATATGGATAGAAACACCCTATTGGTTCCCAAGAGGCGTGATGTCTTGGAACAGAACAAATTCAAAGACATATTTCTAACCACTTTTTCAACCCAACATTACCTCATCAAAAAAATCCTTAAAAGACATTGGCCTGTGCTAAAAAACGATCGCATTCTGGGTCCAACCTTACCAGATCAACCTGCGGTAGTCTACAGAGGTGTCCCATCCTTGAGACATCAAATAGCCCAGAATGTAATAGAAATCCCAAGAAAACCCACATTCTTTGCTGAATTAAAAGGATACTATCCGTGCCGCAGATGTAACATCTGCGCTATAAATAGCTTTAAAGGAAGAAAGATTGAAAAGTTTCTTTCCACACAGACAGGAAGGGAATACTCAATCAATTCCTTTATCACCTGCAGCACAAAAAATGTTGTATACATGCTACAATGTAAATGTGGGAAACAGTATGTTGGCCGTACTACCAGGGCCCTGCAGGTTCGCCTTGGCGAACACGTTGGTAATATAAGAAAGGGTTTCCCTGGACACAACGTGTCCAAACATTATAGCTTATGCCATCATAAGAACCCTAAACATACCTTTTTCACAGCAATTGACAAGTATACTCCTCATTGGAGAGGCTCCAATGCCAAGAGAGAAATCTCAAGGGCCGAAACACGATGGATTTATTGTCTCAAGTCTTACGTGCCATTCGGCTTAAATGTTGAATGGGACGTAAACAGTTTTATTAATAATAGCTAATATGACTTTCTTATTTTCCTTTGTTTTTATCTGTTTTTTTAATAAAAAAATTTTTTATTAATCTTTTATTGATTTTATGTGATAATAATATATGGTGATATGACGGAATACATTACTGATAATATGATTGATGTAAGGAACGAACATCTCCAGGCTATTATTCCAAATTATATCTTTGATACCATTTGTATCTGTATGAGATCGGGACTAAGCACCTCATTTGTTTTCTCTCAGAATTAATTTTTCTTATAAGATTCACTAGTTTGCATAATTATTTTTATCCACTAGATGGCGTTGTGCACAATTTATTTCCTACACATTTTTTCACTATTTTTTATATACTATTAATTTAGTCACATTATTATTTATGTTACCCCATAAACATATGAATATCAATTGGTAACTTGGTCTATATCTATCCATTGTAATAAATAAACTGCAGTGGATAAAATAGTCCTGGAGACGCTGAAAAGTTTCTTCCTCTTTTCATTATCACTGACATCATTTCTGCTCTCACTCATGTAATGCTGAGTGTTTTTACTTCCGCCCTCCTTCATGTGATGTATTTCCGCCCACACAAGAAGCCATCCAGGGTGCTCACTTCCGCCCTCCCTTACAGATATCCTGGAGACATGCGCGGCCCCGCCCGCCTTATGAATATGGGGTATATAGGCGTGGAGTCACGTCTGATGGTCACACCCCTGATGACGCTAACCTATAGCGAAACCGGTCGGGTGACCCAGACGTGACGAGACCACGCCCCCAACAAGCCGGCTACCTAGATACTAACAGCGAGGGAGATGTTCGTTCGTTTCCAGCGTACCTGTAACCTTTAGATGCCTTGAATTCACATCGCAAATGTGAGTGGTTTTATCTGCTTTTTACTTTTAAATAAATGCCTTGTATACGGAGTTACACTATGTCCCTGTCGTAATTTGTTTCCCACTATGTGGACATCGCCATTGAGAGTTTAAAGGAGACATCCTGTGGCCATCCTTGGCATTACACTTAAGCTTTCTGTGGTCTACTCATTAGCTTGAGAGACCTACCCGTTCTGGTAAGCAGCCATCTGATTTTCCCTGGGTGATTTACACGTTGGTGTCTATTATATTCTTACAAGGAATTGCGTGGATGCACTCTTTGGGATCTTGTGGCACACCTTCTTGGATTTTCTCCTAATTTTTGCATGGACTTTATTGGGATTTAATTTAATTATTATCCTAATTTTTCACTTTATTATATTTTACACTGGATGATTTATGATTTATGTGATTATTGATATACATTGGTGAAATTCACATTTTTAAGGAATACTGATTAATTTCAGGTTACCTTATCCTGACACACATACAGAGTGATATATATATATTTTCTGTATTATATATTTTTTGTATTTTTTTGGTGATTTCATTATTCACTATTTTCTAGCGCAGCACATTTTCGTTTAAATTCTGATTCAATTGTTAGTGTAGAATATTAATTTAGTGTGAATCTAGTGATAGTTCAGTCAGTGGGAGTGTAGTGATGATTTATTTTTACTTTAGTGTCAGTTTATTTTGGCAGGGCAGGTTTACTGCATTATAGTTCAGTGTGTTAGTGCACGTTTAACGCAGTATATTTCTGTGCATTACCTGCCGTTTAACGCAGTATATTTCAGTGCATTATGTGCTGTTTAATGCAGTATATTTCTGTGCGTTAGTTTATGTTTAATGCAGTATATTTCTGTGCGTTAGTGCATGTTTGATGCAGTATGTTTCTGTATGTTAGTGCACATTTAAAGCAGTATATTTCAGTGCGTTACATGCCATGTAACACAGTATATTTCAGTTTGTTACTGCACATTTAACGCAGTATATTTCAGTCCGTTACTGTACGTTTAACACATCATATTTCTGTGCTTTAATGCACGTTTAGCAAGGTATATCTCTGTTTGTTAGTGTGCATATAACGCAGTATATTTCAGTGCATTACTGCACCTTTAACGCAGTATATTTTAGTGCGTTAGTGCACGTTTAACTTACATTTGACTCAGACATCGGGTGTTTGTGTGTTCACTGAACACGTGATTAACCAAGTTGCTCGTCAGAAAGTTTGTCCGCCGTCAAATGTCCCATAGTGCACTGCGCGATCGCAGTGCATTTAGTGCTTGTGATTAGCCAAAGCATGCACCTGACCTGTATGCTTTGGCCAATCACAGCACGATGTCCTGTCAAAGTCATGATTGGCCTAAGGCAGGGTGTCTTTAGCTAATCATTGCTCAGGGGCTAAGTCCACGCCCTACACTATATATGGCTGCTTACAGCCCTGTGTAGTGTGTTAGTGGAGATTAGGCAAGATAGTTAGTGGATTGCGCAGTCAGTCAGTTTAGTGCAGTCAGTGTAGTGTAGTGTTGTGCTGATTCTTGTGTAACAAAAGTGTAGCGGTTCCACTGAAGTGTTGGTATATACAACATGTCTGTACTACCCCCCATTTTTTTCATTGATTTTTTTTTTCTTTTTGCAGCATCAGGTTCTGTTTCTGCATTATTAGTACTCCCCCTTCTGTGTTGCAGGTGCTATTCCTTCTGCATCAGCAGTGCTTTCCTTTTTTTGTGGCACAGTAACACTAATAATATATAGGGCATGATTGCAGTCCACCCTTCTGCGTCGCAGGTGTTATTCCTTCTGCGTCAGCAGTGGTTTTCCTTTTTTTGGTGGGGCAGCAGCAGTAATCATTTTTAGGGCATAATTGCTGTCCCCCTTCTGCATCACAGGTGCTATTCCTTCTGCATCAGCAGTGCTAATAATATTTAGGGCATAATTGCAGTCCCCCCTTCTGCGTCGCAGGTGTTATTCCTTCTGCGTCAGCAGTGGTTTTCCTTTTTGTTGGTGGGGCAGCAGCACTAATAATATTTAGGGCATAATTGCTGTCCCCCTTCTGCATCACAGGTGCTATTCCTTCTGCATCAGCAGTGCTTTCCTTTTTTTGTGGCACAGTAACACTAATAATATTTAGGGCATAATTGCAGTCCCCCCTTCTGCGTCGCAGGAGTTATTCCTTCTGCGTCAGCAGTTCTTTTCCTTTTTTTGGTGGGGCAGCAGCAGTAATCATTTTTAGGGTATCATTTCTGTCCCCCCGTTTTCATCACAGGTACTATTTCTTCTGTGTCAGCAGTGGTTTTTTTTTCTTTTTACATTTTTGTGACACAGCAGCACTAATAATATTTAGGGAATAATTGTTGTCCCCCATTCTGTGTCACAGGTGATATTCCTTCTGCATCAGCAGTGGTCTTCTTTTTTTTGTGGCGCATCAACACTTATAATATTTAGGGCATAATTGCTGTCCCCCCTTCTGCGTCACAGGTGCTATTCCTTCTGTGTCAGCAGTAGTTTTCTTTACTTTTTTTGGCTTTATTAATTTTTCCTTTATTAAAAAAATAAACTATATTAAAACGGTTTATAGTGCACCAAGCACAAAAGTATTGCACCCAAGCACCATATTTCCATCCCACACTCTATAATAAAAAAATATAAAAACCTCTTAAAAAATCCTCATCATGTCTGAAAGGCCAACAAGGAGAGGCAGACGCTCACAGGCCACTAAAATAGGACAAGCAGTCTCTGTGTCCACAGTGAAAAGTGGTGGTCGCAGACATTGTGCATCCTCTGCAGGCAGGGCATGATTGTCCTTTTTTTCTGGTGCTGGCCATGTTATTGAGCCACAACATGCAGAAGAGTTGGGGGCATGGATAACTAAGCCCTCCTCATCTTCCTCGTCCTCTGTCCCCCAGGCTCATACTAGTTTGCCTTCCACCGCAGCTGCCAAAGCAGCCTATTCCACAGGCTCCTTATCCACAGCTACTCCTTCCATAGCCCCACCATCATGAACAGGGGAGTCACCTAAATTATTCGATCGTAGTGTCAGTTACATGCTGCTGGAGGATGCACAGAAATTTGAATGCTCCGATGTTGGTCTCCAGGGTGAGGAAGGGAATAACGTGAGCCTAGAGAGAGGGGGTGCCAATGACAGACAAGAAACTAGCAGTCATGTTCCCCCAGCTACAGCATACTGCCAAGTTCGCTCCAGTGATGAGGAGAGAGGGGACGATGGGGTCACTGACTGTACTTGGGTGCCTGAGAGAATAGAGGAGGAAAGTGAGGGGGAGGAGGAGCAACTTCAATGAGGCAGGATGTCCTCCAGCGGCCAGGCTTAAGGGCAGACACCCTTTTGCACCACAACACAGAGCTCCACAGGCGCAGGGTGCTGCTAACTTTCTGACTTCCAAAAGTTCATTGGTGTGAGCTTTTTTCAACACATTTACAGCAGACTGCAGCATTGCTGTTTTTAATCTCTGTCTGAAGTGGATCAAGCATGGCCAGAACACTAGCCACTTGGGCACCACATGCTTGACATGACATATGACAATCTGCCATGCACTCCATTGGCTACAGCACCTCAAAGACCCACATCATAAAAAATGCAGACTTCCCCTTGCTTATCTGGGATTTCTACCCCTTCTACCTCAAATCTTCTCAAAAACCTGCACTGAGAGGGATGATAGTATAGCAATGGGTGCCACAGGTGCTTGCACCCAATCTACTAGCGGTACACCACCTGTTGATTTCACCACCAGGCAAATTTTACTACCCCAGTTGTAAAAAAATACTGTCCCAGCCATCCACTTGCTCAGTGGCTAAATGATAGCTTGGCCAAATTGCTAGCACTACAACTGCTGCCTTTTCATCTGGTAGACTCTGCCTCCTTTTGGAAATTTGCGGAATGTGCTGTTGTGGTGTTGCAGGGGCAGGTTCCGAAAAGAAATTTGAGCTTTCTGAACAGACATTCAGTGCTGCTGGAGGTTTTGTGATGGATAAAAGAGTGCATCTGTCCACAGACTCCGTTGACCAGCTGACATTTATCAAAATGAATCAGTCCTGGATCAACAGCAGCTATCAAGCCCCCGATGCTGATGTAACTAACTTTTTTCTATTTTTAACAGAAGGGCCCATTCCTGCACCCAGCAAGAGTAACTGTGAGGGTTTACATTGTTTAGGCATCCCCAACACCCAAGGCCCAATTCTTCTGCACCTGTTTGACAGGTGCACGTAATTTCAATTTCTTTTTTCCTAATCTTTAACAGCAGGGCCCGTTCCTGCGCCCAGTTAGAGTAACTGTGAGGGGCAACAGTGTTACATACATAGTTACATAGTTAGTGAGGTTAAAAAAAGACATCAGTCCATCCAGTTCAACCCATAATGTGTGTGTGTGTGTGTGTGTGTGTGTGTGTGTGTGTGTTTGCTGTTGTGTGTGTTTGCTGTTAATTGTACATTGTATACCCCTTTATGTTGTGGTCTTTAGGATGCCCATCTAATAGTTTTTGAAACTATCGATGCTCCCTGCTGATACCACTGCTTGTTGAAGAGAATTCCACATCCTTACTGCTCTGACAGTAAAGAACTCCTTACGTAGTTTAAGTTTAAACCATTTTTCTTCTAGTTTTAGTGAGTGGCCACGTGTCTTATTGTATTCCCTTTCTCTTAAAAGTTTGTTCCTTATGCTAGGGTCACCAGTACAGTATTTGTACATTGATATCATACCCCCTCTCAAGCATCTCTTCTCGAGAGAGAATAAGTTCAATGCTTGTAGTCTTTCCTCACAGCTAATGTCCTCATTTCCCTAAACTATTTTTGTTGCCCTTCTCTGGACTCTCTCCAGTTCCAGCACATCCTTTCTGAGGACCGGTGCCCCGAACTTGATGGCATACTCCAAATGTGGCCGGACCAGAGTCTTGTAAAGCGGGAGAATAATCTCTTTATTTCTGGAGTGAATATCCTTTTTTATACATGCTAGTATTCTGTTGGCTTTGTTTGCAGCGGCTTGGCATTGCATGCCACTGCCAAGCCTGTTGAAGATTAGGACCCCCAGGTCCTTTTCCATCTTAGATTTGCCCAGAGGTTCCCCCCTAGAAAGTAACTTGCGTTTGTGTTTCTGACGCCTAAGTGCATTACCTTACATTTTTCAACATTAAACCTCATCTGCCATGTAGTTGCCCACCCCATTGTTTTGTTCAGGTCTGCTTGTAAGGTTACAACGTCCTGCATAGAAGTTATTGCCCTGCTTAGTTTAGTATCATCTGCAAATACTGAAATTGTGCTGTTTATCCCATCCTCCAGGTCGTTTATGAATAAATTAAACAGGATTGGTCCCAGGACAGATCCTTGGGGGACCTCATTTTCCATGCCCGCCCAATCCGAGTACGCCCCATTTATTACCACCCTCTGGACGAGCCCCTGGAGCCAGTTCCCTATCCAGGTACTCACCTTGTGGTCCATACCTACGTACCTTAGTTTGTACAGTAAGCGTTTGTGGGGAACTGTGTCAAATGCCTTTGCAAAGTCCAGATACACCACATCCACAGGCCTTCCTTTATCTAGATGGCAACTCACTTCATCATAGAAAGTTAATAGATTGGTCTGGCAAAAACAATTTTTCATAAATCCATGCTGATTACTACTAATAATAATACCATTTTCATTACTAAAGTCTTCATTGCTTAACATCCCCTCCAAAATCTTGCAGACAACTGATGTTAGGCTGACCAGCCTATAGGTACCCGGGATATGTCTCGCCCCATTTTTAAATGTTGGTACCACGTTGGCTCTTTACCAATCAGCTGGCACCATAACCGTCTGTAGACTATCCGTAAAGATCAAGAATAAAGGTCTGGCTATCCCCTGGCTGAGTTCTTTAAGAACCCTCAGGTGCAAGCCATCCGGTCCCGGTGATTTATTTATGTTAATTTTCTCTAGTTTAGTTCTAAGTCTATCTTCTGTTAACCATGGGGGTACTTCCTGAGGTGTATTATTTAATTTAACATTACAAGCTGTGTTAGTGTAGCCCCCCCTCCAATTATTTTGCAAAGACTGAAGGGAAGAAATTATTTAGCACTTTCACCTTCTCTCTGTCCTCTGTGGCCAGATTCCCTTTGTCATCTTTTATGGGGCCAATGTGTTCTGGTCTCACTTTCTTATTATATGCCTAAATAATTTCTTGGGGTTTTTTTACTCTCTTCTGCAATATGTCTTTCGTGTTCTATTTTAACCGCCTTGATTTTGCCTTTACATTTCTTATTACACTGTTTGTAATGTTGGAATGCTGCCAATGACCCCTCAGCCTTGTATTTTTTGAAGGCCTTTTCTTTAGTATTAATATGCATTTTTCTGTTGGAGTTTAGCCACCCTGGATTTATTTCTGCTTTTTTTAATTTATTCCCCCTTGGAATGCACTGGCCAATCCCAGTGCATTCCAAAGGGAATTCCATGTTTGGTATGTTCTTGAAGCACTCCCATTTTCCCTCTGTGTTCTTTGTTCCCAGGGTTCTATACCATTTAATATTGCCTAGCAAAGAGCGCAGTTTAGGGAAGTTGGCTCTTTTGAAATTCAGTGTCCTTATATTACCCTTGTGTTTCCTATTTCTATGATTTATACTGAAATTTTTTGACCTATGGTCACTGTTTCCTAAGTTGCCCCGTATTTCTATATCCATGATCAGGTCCGTATTGTTGGTAATTAGTAGGTCTAGTACCGCATTGTTTCTTGTTGGTGCTTTCACCATCTGACCTATGAAATTGTCCTGCAAAGCATTTAGGAGCTGCCAAGCCTTGGATGAATGCACGATTCCTTCTGCCCAGTCTATATCTGGATAATTAAAGTCCCCCATTATAATTACATTTCCCGTCCTTGCTGCCATCCCCTTCACCTTCTCCCTCTGGTTTGGGGGCCTATAGCATATGCCCAATATTACTTTCCCCATAGTGCCTTCCCTTTGAAGTTCTACCCATAGGGAGTCTACCTCCTCCTTAGCTCCATTTGTGATGTCGTCCCTCATATTTACCTGTACACTGTTCTTAATATACAGATATACCTCTCCCCTTTTTTACCTTCTCTATCTCTGCGATATAGGGTATACCCCTGAATGGTCGCCAGCCAATCATGAGAGCTGTCAAACCAAGTTTCTGAAATCCCCACAAAATCAAAGTCCTCTTCTAGCATTGGTATACAAACCTCAAAGTTTTGTCTGGTTGCATACTATATCCTTGTTTGATGTTTTTAGGCTGCTCTTGTGATTTTTCCCCATACCCACCTTGGGTTCAAGCAACACCATCACCCAAGGCCCAATTTTTCTGCACCTGTTTGACAGGTGCATGTAATTTAATTTTTTTTCTAATTTTCAACAGCAGGGCCCATTACTGTGCCCAGCAAGAGTAGCTGTGAGAGGTTATAGTGTTCAGGCACCACTAGGGATGGGCGAACGGTTTGGGCCCGAGCATAAGTTTGGCCTAAACGTTGCCCATACAGGTACTCGCCTAACACCTGAACATTCTCTGCACTTAGTGGGATGTTTACCTGCCGAGCAAGTGGACAGTCAATAGGTTGTTAAGTCTTCCCTGCTGAGAGCTGAATTTAAAAAAAAATTGTAAAATAAAATGTAAATTAAAAAAATTGGGATAAAAACAGCTTGGGAGGACCCTTTGAGTCTGGTATGGCTTTTAAGGGGAACCCCGTGACACAAATAATAAAAAAATCCTGCAGGGTACCCCCAAAATCTATACGAGGCCCTTTGGGTCTGGTATAGATTTTAAGGAGAACTCCATGCCAAAATGAAAAAAAAAACGGTGTGGGGTCTCCCCAAAATCCATGCCAGACCCTTATCTGAGCATGCAGCCTGGCAGGCCAGGAAAGGGGGGAGAGAGCGAGCCCCCTCCTCCTAAACCATACCAGGCCGCTTGCCCTCAACATGGGGAAGGTACTTTGGGGTGCCCTGGGCTGTGGTTGTGGGGGTCTGCGGGTGTGGGGCCTTATAGAAATCTGGAAGCCCCCTTTAACAAGAGGGCCCCCAAATCCCGCCCCCCCCCCCCATGTGAATGGGCATCGGGTACATGGTACCTCTACTCATTCACCAAAAAAGTGTAAAAAAAAGTAAAACCCACAGAAAACTGTTTTTGACAAGTCCTTTATCAAAAAGATAAAAGAAAAAAAAGTGTCCCTTGATGTAAATCCATCGTCAATCACGTTGCCCGCCGGACCCAAAAAATAGAAAATATTAAAAAACACTTTGCCTCTTAAGAGGCTGCCTGTCGCATGTCCAATCTTTGGCTTTGACAGTTCCTTTATATGCAAGGGGCGGGGCCACCCAGCTATGCCACTCGGTGGCACTGCCCCTTCTGATGTCACATGGCATCACATGATATCAGAAGGGAGCAATGCCACCGGGTGACGTAGTCGGTTGGCCCCGCCCCTTGCCTATTAAAGAACTGTCAAAGCCAAAGTTTGGGCATTTGGTGAGCAGCCTCTTAGAAGGTGAATTGTTTTTTGCAATTGTTCTATTTTTCGGGTCGGCGGCATCGTGATTGACGATGGATTTACATTGAGGGACACTATTTTTTTAAAAACAGTTTTCTGTGGTTTTTACTTTTTTACACTTTTTTTTCTGAATGGGTAGGGGTACGATGTACCCGATACCCATTCACATGAGGGGGTGGAATCTGGGGGCTTCCAGATTTCGATAAGCCCCCACCCGCAGCCCCCGACAACCACAGCCCAGGGTTTGATGGGAAGAGGCCCTTGTCCCCATCAACATGGGGACAAGGTGCTTTGGTGTAGGGGGGCAGAGCCCCCCGACCCAAGGCACCCACCCCCACATTTTGGGGGCATGTGGCCTGGTATGGGTCAGAAGAGGGGGCGGTCGCTCTTCCCCCCTTTTCTAACCTGCTAGGATGCATGCTCTGATAAGGGTCTGTTATGGATTTTGGGGGGGAATGCATGCTATTTTTAAACAAAAAATTAGAGTGGGGTTCCCTTTAAAATCCATTCCACATCAAAAGGACCTGGTATGGACTGTGGGGGACCCTACACCATTTTTTCCCCTTTTTTATCTGTATTGCCAGGAGTCAACAATACATTAAAACCGCAAGCAAGTTTAAATTACATTTTTTCCTTTAGAAATGTCAGTATTGCTGCAGCAGGCTCTTTAAAGGGACCGCCCAGGCACAATATTTAAAGGTATTTTTCAATTTTTTTGTTTCTCTTTAAACATCATTAAAATAACTGCTCCTTTAACCACTTTAAGACCGGAAGGGTTTGCCCCCTTAATGACCATGCCCTATTTTGCGATTCGGCACTGTGTTACTTTAACGGACAATTGCGCGGTTGTGCAATGCTGTACCCAAATAAAATTGATGTCCTTTTTTTCCCACAAATAGAGCTTTCTTTTGGTGGTATTGATCACCTGTGTGATTTTTATTTTTTGCGCTATAAAAAAAAAAAGAGCGACAATTTTGAAAAAAAAAAAAAAACAATAATATTCTGCTATATGACATTATCAAAAAAAATAAATAAATAAAAATCAACATGTTTTAACATTTTAGGCCAATTTGTTTTCTGCTACATATTTTTGGTAAAAAAAAATCTCAATAAGCATATATTGATTGGTTTGCGCAAAAGTTATCACGTCCACTAAATACGGGAAAGATTTATGTTATTTTTATTGTTTTTTTATTTTTTACCAGTAATGGCGGCGATCTGCTTTTTTTTTCGAGACTGCGACATTGCGGCGGACAGATCAGACCCCTAGCCGACATTTTTGACACTTTTGGGGGTACCAGTGACATTACTACAGTAATCAGTGCTAAAAATATGCACTGTTACTGTAATAATGACACTGAAAGGGAAGGGGTTATCCTTATGGGTGATCAATGGGTTAAATGTGAGCCTAGGGGAGTGATTCTAACTGTGGGGGGCGTGGCTTGTGAAATGACCAGAGAGACATGTGATCCTATATAAAAGGATCACATGAGTTCTGTGATCATTTCAGGGAGAAGAGCGGTCGGCTGTGTTTACAACAGCCGACCGTCCTTCTCTCTCAGGGGGGAGCGATCGTGGGTGTCAGGCGGCAATCGGAGCCACCTGACCCATGCATCGGCTTCTCCGCTGCCAAAGGTTGGGTTGGAAGCGCACCGGTGGCGGCGCGCGCTCACCCCCTAGCTTCCCGCGCGCGACCAATGTAGACCTACATCGGTTTGCGCAGGAGAGCCACCCTGCTGCAGTAAAACTGCAGCGGGTGGTCGGGAAGTGGTTAAAAAGAATAATTTTTAAAATTATTTGTTAATTAATACATGTCCCCAAGGCAGTACCCAGGTCCCCATACACTTTTTATGGCAATAGCTTGCATATAAGCCTTTAAAATTAGGATTTTTGATTTTTCATGTTCGTGTCCCATAGACTTTAATAGAGTTTGCATGTTTGCTTTTCCCTGTTTGAGATGTTCTGGTTCGGCCCATACATTCTCCTCATCTTCTGTCACCCAAGCAGAGACTAGCGCAAAGTCCACTGCAGCTGCCAGAGTGGCTAAATCTGCCTCCCCATCCACAACTATTCCTGCCATAGCTGCAGCATCAGGCATGGAGGGGTCAGCTGAGTTTTTTGAACACAGCGTCAGCCACTTGCTCCTTGACAATGCACAGTAATTACTTGATTCAGATGTTGGTTCTGAGGTTGAGGAAGGTAGGAACATGAGCCTACAGAGAGGGGAGAACACTGGTACACAAATTGACAGTCATGTTCCCCCAGCCGCAGCGTATTGCCAAGTTGTCTCCAATGGTAATGAGGATGGAGGAGATGATGATGAGGTCACTGACGTGACTTGGGTGCCGGATAGAGCAGAGGAGTTAAGTGAGGATGAGGCACAACCCCAATGAGGCAGCCATCATGGAAGAGTAGAGAGCAGCCACCCTATTCTATCACTTTGTGGAGCTGTTATCTCTCAGAACCTTTTCCAAAGCTCAGCTGTCTGGGCCTTTTTAACCACTTGTGCAGCCAATCTCAATGTTGCAATTTGCAAACTTTGTCACAAGTACATCAAGCATGGCAAAAACACCAGCCATTTGGGTACCACATGCTTGACAAAGCATTTAAACTTCCACCCCTCACCCTGTTGGCAAAAGCACCTGAAAGCTACACAAAAGGAACGCAATTCTGTTCCTCCTCCTTGCTCACCTCTACCCCCACTATACCTTATGACCTCTCAGCAGCCTCTACTGACAGGGATGATAGTATAGCACAGGGTGTCCCTGCCTTTCTGTGTGGTGGATTCTTTCCCCTTCCTTGAATTTGCAGAATGTGCTGTGCCACAATGTCAGGTTCCCAGTCGGTATTTCATATCACGAAAAGCCATTCCAGCTCTGTACCATCACGTGGAAGGCACTGTTGTGGCATTATAGGGCAAGGCAGTCAGCCACAAAGTCCACATTACTGCTGACACATGGTCCAGCAAGCATAATCAGGGAAGCAATATTTCATTCATAGCACACTGGGAAACTCTGCTTGCAATTCAGAAGGATGCAGGACAGGGCTCAGTGCTGCAGCTTGTTGTGCCACCACATCTCCATACAGCTAGTTGAGATGATGCGAGATTTGTCGGCTCTACCCCCTCCTCCTCCTCCATGCCCTGCTCTTCTGAATTGTCCTACGCACCACAAGTACACCCTAAGCGTTCAAGGAGCTATTCAATAAGTCAGGCTAAAAGGTGCCATACAGTGCTTTAGTTGGTATGTCTAGGGGACAGGAACCACACCAGAGCACAGATTCTTGTAGATCTGTAGGGGCAGGCCCGGAGGTGGTTCACGTCATGTCAGCTGGAGCCAGGAATGGTGGTGTGCGATAATGGCACAAACCACCTGTTCGCCCTTAGACAGGAAAAGTTGACACATGTGCCATGCCTGGCACATGTCCTCAATTTGGTGGTGCAGAGTATCCTAGATAGGTACCCAGGACTGGAAGATCTGCTAAAGCAGGCCAGAAGAGTCTATAGCCATTTCTGGCGGTCATACACAGCCAGTGCTCGGTTGGCTGAAATTCAGTGGGAATTCCACCTGCCCATAAACAGCCTGATTTGGGAAATGCCCACTAGGTGGAACTCAACTTTGGAAATTCTGCAGTGGCTGCACATGCAGCAGAGGGCTGTCAACAAGTACCTGTGTGAGTATGGCACAACAACAGCCTCAGGCTGGCTCTGCTCTTTTTCCCCATGCCAATGGTTGCTGCAATGTATTCTCACCATTTGAGGGGGCCACAAGGATGGTGAGCCTTGACAATGCATGCATCAGCAACACAATCCCTGTTGTGTTCCTGCTGTAACAGACACTGCGTGGCAGTATGTACAGGCACTCAAAGCAGAGCAGCAGGAGGAAGAGGAGGACTTCCTTTCCTCTCAAGGCCCTAGATATTCGTCAACCATATGATGCAGACGCTACCGATGGAATGTGGAAGCTGAGAGCCCTGGGCATAGGAAGAATGGATTCTGCATAAAGGGGATGCAGAATCCATTCTTCCTACGCCACAGAACGCTCAAAAGGAAAGGGAGGAGGAGAAGGCTGCTTCTCATGCCTTCACAAACTTGTGGTGCATGGGCTCCCTCATGCTTCAAAGCCTGTGAAAGGACCCAAGAATATGTGGCATCAAGGAGAAGGATCACTATTGGTTGACAACCCTCCTTGACCACTGTTACAAGGGGAAAGTCTCAGAACTCATCCCGTCCCCACAGAGGGTGCAGAAGAGGAAAACTCTTGAAGACACTTTAAATTGGACTCTGGTAGGTTACAGTGTCGTGGAAAACCTAGTTTTGAGGCTTCTGTTGGTCAAAAGGGGAGAAGTGGAGAAGGGGCTGCCTAAGTGATGCATTTCACAATTTTTTTAGTCCTCGCCTTCCCAGGGCTCTCAGCTTCCACATTCCATCGGTAGCGTCTGCCTCATATGGTTGACGAATATCTAGGGCTAAAAACAGTGATGGAGAGCTTTCCAGTTGATGATCCACTGGGTTACTGGGTCATGAGAATAGACCACTGACCAGAACTTACCTAGTATGCAATTGAGCTGCTGGGCTGCCCTACATCCAGTTTGCTTTCCGAACCGGCATTCATTACTGCTGGAGGTTTTGTTACTGATAATAAAATGCGTCAGTCCACAGACTCTGTGGACTGTCTAACATTTATCAAAATGAATCTGTGCCAGAACATGAGATCCTGGATTACCAGCAGCTATGCAGCTATGAAGCCTCTGATGCCGATGTCACTGATTAAGTGTTTTTGGGATGTGGAATCATTGCAAGACTTTTAGGGCTGCCTAGCGTTGTGGGTGTTGATTTAATCTGGAAGAATTTTTTTGGCATAGGGTTCATGGGCACAGTTAACAGCTAAAGATCAATTTTTCTGCACCTGTTTGACAGATACAAATCATTTACATTTTTGACAGCAAGGCCAATTCTTGTTTTTATTAGGAGTAAATCTTTAGGGTTACGGTATGAAGGCGCCTCCAACACCCAAAGACCAACTTTTCTGCACCTGTTTGACAGGTGCATATAATTTATATTTTTGATAGCAAGGCAATTCTTGCTTTCATCAAAAGTACCTCTATAGAGTTACGATGTGAAAGCACCTTTAACACCCAAAGACCATTTTTTTCTGCACCTGTTACTTCTATCCAAAGTCTGCGAAAGAGACACCAGAATTAATAAAAAAAACCCACTAATCTTCCCAGTGCACTACATTGTGGCCTCATCATACAGAATGGCTCCCCAAGCCGTTGTTTACAAAAAAAGAAAGCTTGCAGGGAAAATAATATTTTTTTGGGCTTTATAAATACAATTATTTCTACAGCAGTTTCTATACACAGTACAGATGTGCCACTTTACAGATAGACTATGGGGACCCCCCCCCCCAGGCACTATATTAAAAGGAATTTTTAATTTTTGTTGTTATTTCTAATTTTTTATGCTTTCACATTAAGCAACAATAAAACACTGCTCATTTGAAAATTATGGTTTTTTTTTGCAAACTTTTTTTTAATTAATACATGTCCCCCAGGGCAGTAACTGGAACCCCATAACCATTGTATGCCCAATTACTTGCATATAAGCCTTCAAAATATGCAGTTTTGATTTTTACAGTTCGAATCCCATAGACTTCAATAGAGTTCTTTTTTCGGTTCCAAACTTTTGCGATGTTCGAAAGTTCTGGCACAAACCAATCAGGGGGTCCTTCAGTCCATCCCTAATAGTGTTGAGCGAACACGGACTGTATTATTCGTGTTCGTACCGAATAATTGGATTTTTTTTACCCGAACACGGACACGGACACTTTACTGTATGTTCGGGTAAAAATCCGTGTTCGGTCGTTTTATTTCCGGGTTTTGCATGCTTTGGCGCTCTTTTCATGGCGGGCTTTCAACAGCCAATCAACAATCGTTTAACTGGTGTGCCTTAAGCCATCCCAGCCATGCCTGCAAATGTCTCAGTAGCTGTGATTGGCCGTCTGAAGCATGTGACCAAGTCTTTATAAGTTCGAGGCAGCCGCAGCGGCGTCATTATGCTGCTTAGATTCAGGGACAGAGCACACATCAACGTGCTGGCTGCTGATTAGGGAAAGATAGGCAGGAAAAAACCATTTGTGTCCGGATAGAATTGAGGGACAGGTCGGAGTGTTTAGGCAGGGCGAGTTGTAGGCATTTTAGGGATAGAGTCTGCTGAATTATATAGGGTCAGTGTCTTCTACAAACTACAATCGATATTGCTGTGTGGGGGGTGGGGTCTGCACTCAATCCTGATCTACGATCTCTTCTCAATCCTGTTAGGGACAGAGTCTGCTGAATTTTAGGGAAACTGTGTTCTACAAACTACAATCGATATTGCTGTGTGGTGTGGGATTGGAGATAGGCAGGTGTCAGTGATCCACATCCATTTTTCTGTGTGTGAGCTGCAGTGAACACAATCTTTTTGGGCTGCAGTGAACACAATCTTTTTGGGCTGCAGTGAACACAATCTTTTTGGGCTGCAGTGAACACAATCTTTTTGGGCTGCAGTGAACACAATCTTTTTGGGGTGCAGTGAACAAAATCTTTTTGGGGTGCAGTGAACACAATCCTTTTTGGTGTGCAGTGAACACAATCTTTGTGGGGTGCAGTGAACAAAATCCTTTGTGGGGTGCAGTGAACACAATCTTTTTGGGGTGCAGTGAACAAAATCCTTTTTGGGGTGCAGTGAACAACATCCTTTTTGGGGTGCAGTGAACACAATCTTTTTGGGGTGCAGTGAACAAAATCCTTTGTGGGGTGCAGTGAACACAATCTTTTTGGGGTGCAGTGAACACAATCTTTTTGGGGTGGAGTGAACAACATCCTTTTTGGGGTGCAGTGAACAAAATCCTTTTTGGGGTGCAGTGAACAAAATCATTTTTGGGGTGCAGTGAACACAATCTTTTTGGGGTGCAGTGAACACAATCTTTGTGGGGTGCAGTGAACACAATCTTTTTGGGGTGGAGTGAACAACATCCTTTTTGGGGTGCAGTGAACAACATCCTTTTTGGGGTGCAGTGAACACAATCTTTTTGGGGTGCAGTGAACACAATCTTTGTGGGGTACAGTGAACAGAATCTTTGTGGGGTGCAGTGAACACAATCTTTGGGGGGTACAGTGAACACAATCTTTGTGAGGTGCAGTGAACACAATCTTTGTGGGGTGCAGTGAACACAATCATTGTGGGGTGCAGTGAACTCAATCTTTGTGGGGTACAGTGAACACAATCTCATACTGAAGGTTTGAGGGTGCTGCCTGTTCCATACTCCCCCTACTCCTCATCTAGCCTTTTAGGGGTACAAACAATAGTAATTGGGGCCTAGTGTGGTTGTGTACGTGTGATATACATACACTTTTTTGGGATCATATTTTCTATTCCGCTATTTAATCAAAAACCTTTGGGGATCAGTTAAATTGGGGGATAGTCTGTGTTGGTACGTGTGAGAGAGATCCACCTTTCCAAGTTGTTGAGGTTCATCTCATACTTCTGAAGGTTTGAGGGTGCTGCCTGTTCCATACTCCCCCTACTCCTAGCCTTTTAGGGGTACAAACAATAGTAATTGGGGCCTAGTGTGGTTGTGTACGTGTGATATACATACACTTTTTTGGGATCATATTTTCTATTCCGCTATTTAATCAAAAACCTTTGGGGATCAGTTAAATTGGGGGATAGTCTGTGTTGGTACGTGTGAGAGAGATCCACCTTTCCAAGTTGTTGGGGTTCATCTCATACTTCTGAAGGTTTGAGGGTGCTGCCTGTTCCATACTCCCCCTACTCCTAGCCTTTTAGGGGTACAAACAATAGTAATTGGGGCCTAGTGTGGTTGTGTACGTGTGATATACATACACTTTTTTGGGATCATATTTTCTATTCCGCTATTTAATCAAAAACCTCTGGGGATCAGTTAAATTGGGGGATAGTCTGTGTTGGTACGTGTGAGAGAGATCCACCTTTCCAAGTTGTTGGGGTTCATCTCATACTTCTGAAGGTTTGAGGGTGCTGCCTGTTCCATACCCCCCCTACTCCTCATCTAGCCTTTTAGGGGTACAAACAATAGTAATTGGGGCCTAGTGTGGTTGTGTACGTGCGAGATACATACACTTTTTTTGATCATATTTCCTATTCCGCTATTCAATAAAAACCTTTGAGGATCAATTGAATTGCGGGATAGTCTGTGTCGGTACGTGTGAGAGAGATCCACCTTTCCAAGTTGTTGGGGTTCATCTCATACTTCTGAAGGTTTGAGGGTGCTGCCTGTTCCATACCCCCCCTACTCCTCATCTAGCCTTTTAGGGGTACAAACAATAGTAATTGGGGCCTAGTGTGGTTGTGTACGTGCGAGATACATACACTTTTTTTGATCATATTTCCTATTCCGCTATTCAATAAAAACCTTTGAGGATCAATTGAATTGCGGGATAGTCTGTGTCGGTACGTGTGAGAGAGATCCACCTTTCCAAGTTGTTGGGGTTCATCTCATACTTCTGAAGGTTTGAGGGTGCTGCCTGTTCCATACCCCCCCTACTCCTCATCTAGCCTTTTAGGGGTACAAACAATAGTAATTGGGGCCTAGTGTGGTTGTGTACGTGCGAGATACATACACTTTTTTTGATCATATTTCCTATTCCGCTATTCAATAAAAACCTTTGAGGATCAATTGAATTGCGGGATAGTCTGTGTCGGTACGTGTGAGAGAGATCCACCTTTCCAAGTTGTTGGGGTTCATCTCATACTTCTGAAGGTTTGAGGGTGCTGCCTGTTCCATACCCCCCCTACTCCTCATCTAGCCTTTTAGGGGTACAAACAATAGTAATTGGGGCCTAGTGTGGTTGTGTACGTGCGAGATACATACACTTTTTTTGATCATATTTCCTATTCCGCTATTCAATAAAAACCTTTGAGGATCAATTGAATTGCGGGATAGTCTGTGTCGGTACGTGTGAGAGAGATCCACCTTTCCAAGTTGTTGGGGTTCATCTCATACTTCTGAAGGTTTGAGGGTGCTGCCTGTTCCATACCCCCCCTACTCCTCATCTAGCCTTTTAGGGGTACAAACAATAGTAATTGGGGCCTAGTGTGGTTGTGTACGTGCGAGATACATACACTTTTTTTGATCATATTTCCTATTCCGCTATTCAATAAAAACCTTTGAGGATCAATTGAATTGCGGGATAGTCTGTGTCGGTACGTGTGAGAGAGATCCACCTTTCCAAGTTGTTGGGGTTCATCTCATACTTCTGAAGGTTTGAGGGTGCTGCCTGTTCCATACCCCCCCTACTCCTCATCTAGCCTTTTAGGGGTACAAACAATAGTAATTGGGGCCTAGTGTGGTTGTGTACGTGCGAGATACATACACTTTTTTTGATCATATTTCCTATTCCGCTATTCAATAAAAACCTTTGAGGATCAATTGAATTGCGGGATAGTCTGTGTCGGTACGTGTGAGAGAGATCCACCTTTCCAAGTTGTTGGGGTTCATCTCATACTTCTGAAGGTTTGAGGGTGCTGCCTGTTCCATACTCCCCCTACTCCTCATCTAGCCTTTTAGGGGTACAAACAATAGTAATTGGGGCCTAGTGTGGTTGTGTACGTGTGATATACATACACTTTTTTTGGATCATATTTTCTATTCCGCTATTTAATTTAACTGGGCCTCCATGCGAGACCTGTGTGCCTTGTTGCGCTGTTTTGAGTACTCCACCAACATGGCCAGTGGCAATGACGCCGTTCTCAGCTTAACTATCCCACTTCTATGCCTCCTTGAAAAAACAATTCGGGCGATGATGGAAGAGGATGTGGCACAGGATGAGGAGGAGGAGGAGGATGAAGAGGTAACATTTCCAAGGCTTTCAGGGCAGTCATTCGCAAGGGGCTCCGAGGGTGGGTTCCTGCACACGCAAACGCCAGGGACGCAATTGTCCAGCAGGGGCACAGTTCTGGAGGATGAGGAGGATGAGGAGGAGGAGGAGCTGGAGGAGGAGATGGAACCATGTTCACAGCAGGGTGGCACCCAGGCCAGCTCATGGCCATCACTGGTGCGTGGCTGGGGGGATACAGAGGACACGGACCATACACCTCCCACAGAGGACAGCCTTTCGTTGCCTCTGGGCAGCCTGGCACACATGAGCGATTACATGCTGCAGTGTCTCCACAACGACCGCCGAGTTGCCCACATTCTAACTTGTGCTGATTACTGGGTGGCCACGCTGCTGGATCCCCGTTACAAGGACAACGTACCGTCCTTAATTCACTCACTGGAGCGCGATCGCAAGATGCGCGAGTACAAGCGCACGCTGGTAGACGCCATGCTGCTGGCATTCCCATCTGACAGCGGGGCCACAGTGGAAGCACAAGGCAGAGGAGGAGGAGGAGGAGGTCGCCAACGCAACCAGGGCACCGCCAGCACCTCAGAAGGCAGGGTTAGCATGGCCGAAATGTGGAAAAGCTTTGTCAGCACGCCACAACAAACAGCAGCACCAGCAGCTCAGATGGAACGTCTTAGCAGGAGGCAGCATTTTACCAACATGGTGGAGCAGTATGTGTGCACACGCCTACATGTAGTGAATGACGGGTCTGCCCCCTTCAACTTCTGGGTCTCCAAATTGGGCACATGGCCTGAGCTTGCCCTTTACGCCTTGGAGGTGCTGGCGTGCCCTGCAGCCAGTGTATTATCTGAACGGGTATTTAGCACGGCTGGGGGCGTTATAACAGACAAGCGCAGCCGCCTGTCCAGAGACAATGTGGACAAGCTCACGTTCATTAAAATGAACCAGGCATGGATCCCACGGGACTTTTCCGTACCTTATGCAGAATAGCAATGGATACCGACCTTACCCACCCATTGTTCCATTTTTGCTCTTTCTCACTCTTTTGGGGTGTACCCTCATTTAAAATTTGTGAAAAGAAGCAGTGTTGGCTACCTCGTCCTCCTCCTCAGGGCCAGATTAATGTAGGGGCTATTGGAGCTGCAGCTCCAGGCCCCTACCTTTTATATAGGCCCCGGGTTGGCCATATTCACTGTTACCGCTCTTCTGTCACTTGTAAACACAGAAGTCTGGCTTCTATGCTCGCTTCCCCAGGCAGCACCCTCAGAACCTCCCCACACAGCGTGAAGGCCGGACAAGGAGGGACAGTTGGCGATGCATGGATGTGTTTATGGGCTTCAGAGACAGCATCCCATGTTGAATTAGGCATGCATGGCTGCACCCTTCCTCCTCTGGGTGCATGGCAAGGCACGGCCCTAAGGCCCTTCAAAATCCTCAGCACCAAGCCCATGATGCTGTTAATCCGGCCCTGGTCCTCCTCCACCGCCGCTTCCACCTACACCGCCCATAGGTGTGCGCAGCCTATTGCATTAAGGTGTGCACCCCAAAGTTGAAATACACATGCATGTGTTTGCCAGCAGGGAGAGTAATGTATCGGGGCCATGTACCTGTAGGCAAGGAGAAATAGAGCAGAGCAGGTCCCAGGGAGATCTTTCCCATCTCCTCACTGGCAATGCTATGTGCCCTAGGTGATTAGGGTGTGCCCAGGCACACCCAGCACACCCTGTGCGCACGCCTATGTCACCGCCACATCCACCACCACCTCAACCTCCCTCCTACTCCATATGGGCCTCGTCCTTCAGAGATGAAGAAGAACATTGTTTTATTTTTCTGTTTTTTTTTGTTGTTTTAAGTTATTTCCCTATCCACATTTGTTTGCAGAGCACTTGCCATGCTCTTAATTACGTTTTGCTGCCATTTGCAGCACTCTAGCCCTTTCCTTTGGTGTTTTAGAGCCATTTTAGTGCCTTAAAGTTCGGGTCCCCATTGACTTCAATGGGGTTCGGTGTCCGGGAAAAGTTCGGTAAAAGTCCGGGACACGGACCCGGACTTTTTTTTAAAGTTCGGCCGAACCCGTCGAACACGGACATCTAGGTGTCCGCTCAACCCTAATCCCTAATGATCAGCAACATACTGTATGTTAAAGTTAACAGTGAGAAAATCATTTGAAGAAAATTATGATTGTTTTGTTAAAGAGTTAACAATCTTTTAATGTGCACTGTCCGTCAGTAGAGCTAAAATCCTTAAAAGCTTTGTTAAATGGGATATGTGAAATGTTTTATTCTAATGAAATAATCAGAACCCTGTGTGTATGGACTTCTTTTTATCTCTTAGCTGAAACTATAAAGATATCTAAGGAGGATTTTACACATTTTAAAAACTGTTTCCTAGAGAGGTTGAAGTATTTTTAATCTTATATACAACCAATCTGCCATGCTTTTTATCCTAGTTCACATGGTAAGTCCAGGCAATCCTGCAAAGAAACCTCATGTTATTCACTAACAGCTAGGGTCCTTTTGTTTTGGTCATTGCCTATAGCCCATGATAACCATAGATGAGAAGAAAAACATTGATGGGGACTCCTATCGATACTCAATTCATATAGTTTAGCCATAGTTCAATGTATCATCTGTACTACTGCAAGTGCTGACCCTTTTTGTTTTTCACCTTCTTTTAACACTTTAAGGTTTTGATATAATGTAGAAACAGGTCTCGCACCTGACCTAGCGGCACAACAAAGTAAAATAATTTTTCCCTACTGCTGCTCTCTCCAACAGAGCATGTCAGCATATGCAATCATATACATTTTCTAAATCCTTAAAGCACATGTAAGATTTAGCTATATGGTACAATTTGGCACAATTTGCTTTAACAAGGAAGACAATTCCTTTCTTATCCAGACACACAATTTGACAGTTACCTGGAAGCAACTTCTACTTTTCCATGGCATAGTTAAAAAAAAGGCATTGTTCCTGTTAGATCATAGTACCAAACAGTGGGTAGACCATGTTCCATAGTATCCTGGAAAAAATGTGTATTAAACTACAAACTGACCTTTCTTATAATAAATTCCACCTTTCATTTAACACATACAAGCGAGATGAACTTATAATAATTTCCTGTCCATTTTTTGTAATGTATTTTTCCTCGATTTTTTAATGTAACTTTGTTGATTTACTGACCTCTGAATTGCATACAACAAAGATATTAAGATTCTAGATTTATCATTTTATTATAGAACAACTAAATTCCACTGCCTGACCTTCTCTTTTTAATCTATCTACATTATAGATATGCATGCTCCTGTTGATTTCTATTAATTCTATAGCTAACTATTTTCTATTCTTATAATACACTTGACTAGGGTGATGGCAAATACACTTTTCACCAAATACATAATCTTGAATGCATTGCATGGAATTGCATGTTATGAGTATAGCAGTAGAAAAAAATAAATAAAAATGAAACGCTTAACAGAATAAATATCTGTAAAACTACTTGAGGTTGTCAAGGTCATATGTGCACATGTAAAAATAACATTTATTCTTGGTGGCAATATTTGCTCCCAGAACATAAATCTTCAGTATTTAAATGTTTCTAACTGTATCACTACTTAGGCCAGCCATGATCAGAAAACTCCAAATGATTACTGTATCATGCAGGCTCAACTGCCCAGCATCAAAAGTAAAGTTTGGCTGGATGATCCCAGGCTACTCTATATCATTTACCAAAAAATGGTATTCACTTGGTCCATATGTCTAGTGTCTACACACTTTCCTGTTTGCACAGCCATACACTCATTAATTGGAACAGTAATCCTTCAGTAAACGGATATCAGAGCAATTGAGGCACTGATAAAACTACTGCGCTAAAATTACATCAACATAAGTAAGAGAAAGGTTGAGTGGTTTTCTGAAATATATATTTAGTATTTAACTGTGCTCTGTGCTGTAGTACACATGGGTAATCATAGTGTTTGCTTTGCCCTTCCATTAACAAGTAGTGCTGTCAGTAGCCTCCTTCAATCATTTTCTTTCAGGGTTCTATAAAATACTAATAATTAAAATTTGTTGTTTAATAAAAAAAAATAAATGAAAGCAAATTCTGAAAGCCACATTTTGGTATGTCCCACTACAAATAATAGATTAAGGTAGTTGACTTACATTCATCAATTTCCCCTGGACTGCTTAAACAGGGCTAACTGCATATAACAGACAGCAAGATGCTCACATCTAACATGTGACCTGGAAATAGTCCTCTTATTATCACATTTTTACCTGACTTTTGTAAAATCAGATTGTATTTCCCCTACAGTCCAATGATATTGAACCACCCTGGACATTAATCCAAACCAAAATCTCTTCTACGACCTCTTCATACTAGCATTAGCCATCTTATCTACTTGTGTTGAAGACCATTCATCGTTTTTCATGTTGCTATCCCATGTCAATATCTTCACCTTCTATGGGAGACATACAGTATGTTTTGCTTTAAGAACCTATGGTTAAATGTATACATAGTTGCATAGGATAAAGAAAATAATAACTGTTTAAATTCAGTTGGACAAAGGTAAGACACAGCAAAACTTTGTTGCCTATTTTTCATAGAATATATTTCTTTGTGATCCAACCAGTGCAGTTTTTGGATCCAAATATCACCATAACAATATTTAGTTATAATACCTTTTCTCTACTCTTCATTGTAAGGAAATTATTTTGTAAGGAAGTCATTCAGTACATTGTTCTATTGCTGTTTTTTAAAATCTCTACTTTATGTTGTAAGGTTTTCCACAGCTTAACCATTCCTAATATGAAGATTTTTTTTCCCCTAACCAAATCAGAAACAAACCAGAAACATTTTATTTTTTCTATAATCAGTTCATACCCTCTTATTCTCTGTAAAGTTAATTTACCAAATGTTTATACTGGTCTTGGTAAATGTAGACATATTCAGTAAAGATGAATGCCAGGTATGGATATTTTATACATAGTTTCAATAATCGAACTTGGATCAGTGTAACAATTCATATACCACACTGGCCGATGCCCCTGGAAGCTGGGAATCACTAAAGGAGACACCGCTAGTCCAGTGATCTCCACTTGCTTCTGGGTCACTCAATGAGTAGTTGCTTTGCTGCATTCTGAACACAGGAGGTAGGAAACTCGACATGAACACCATTTCGAGAATGATTTGCATTTTCTGAATGAAAGTAAAGAGTTTTCTAATTAGACAAGGTGGAAAAGGTGGAACAGTAAAGCCATGCTCTCCGCCTCATCTAATCAGGGAATGCTTTGCATTCTTTCTGAAAATGCAAAGCATTCACTGAATGGTTCACTTGATGAGCAACTGGTCTTCAATGATTGGAATGCAGCAGAGCAGCTGCTTGGCACTGGACCCAGAAGCAAGTGAAGATCACTGTAGTAGCAGACAGTGTCTACTTTTGTAATTTTCCAGCATTGGTCAGGGATGGTATATGCATTGTTACACTGATCCGAGCTAGACCATTGTAACTATGTAAAAAATATCTATATCTGGAAAAAAAGTCTACTCTTTTTTTAAAAACGAAATATTTTTTCTAATCTTTTACTCTAAGGAAGATTTGTCATTCTTAATTATTTTAGCTGTCCACCTTTGAGCCTTTTACTGGCAACCCCCCTTTTTTTTCTTTTTTTTTCATGTGTTGAAATGCACATTTTAGGCCTGAAGTTGACTTAAATCCCCAAAGCAATATATTTTATCTGAAATGAGAGTTAAAAAAAAGTGATGGCCCTATAGCTTTCACTCTGGTATGAGTGTTGATATCTAATATGTGTGATGCAATCAATATTTTCATATGTGTGTGCACCCAACATGCAACATTTTGCAGGTTCTCTTTAAGGAAATATTAGTGGTCTCTTTGACAACAGCCCCTTGACAATGTTCCATGTGACGGCATCATCATGCCTGCTTGAAGGAGCAATGGTGTTGTTACATGTGATTCTCTGCTATACTTATGTAAATACTTCTCTATTAACCTTTAAAGTGGCAGTTTGTATTACATATTTCACTATGTAGTATCTCTTGCTTTCTCCTCTTTGCTATATGGCGCTATTATTGGAGTTATTTTGCATACTATGGATTAGACTTATATAAGTTCTATAGCTTAATGGAGTGCATCCTATGTTGGCCTCACTTGCTATCTCTTTGAAAATGCTCTGATTACTCCATACCAATGAGTTAATTACAATATCTCACAAAAGTGACTACTCCAGGCAGGTAGTGTCGTGGTTGGGATTCAAACCAGCGACCCTCTTGCTGCTAGGTGAAAGTGCTAACCACTACACCAACTCAATGCTTTGTTTTCAACTTTGAGGCCGGAAAGAACACAATCTAGGGTCCAAAGCAGAATTACAGCATTTCAAGGATTGCCACTTTTACACACATTTTCTTTTTAATTTGAGATTTAATTATATAAATCTCTGTATTTCTACCTATGATTAAAAAAAAATATGTGGCCAATATGTACACAAAAAAATCTGCATTTGCCACTGTTAACACTGGTTGACTGTGCATGGTTGAAAAATGATTAATTTTATGAATAATCTTTCCAAAAAATGATGGGCTCATGTACAGAGCTGCAAGGGGGTCATGCAGTGTGCATTGAGAGCCTCTAAAAAACTTCCCTAGGACTCACAACTGTATAGCCACCCATAGAAAACCATTAAATGATGCAGCTGTACGTGAGTTTGTGCCAGTACCTACAGTACACAAAGTAAACGCACAGACATATGTCCCAAAGACAGACAGTCTGCGTTGACAGTATACGTCTGTGCATGTGCTTTATACAAACATTTGCACATACCTGCATTTTGTAATTGCTGTCTGTGGGCTATGGATCCTAGAGAAGTTTCTATGGAGGTTCTGGATGCTCATGCAAGCAGTACGCCCCCCTTGGGTTTGTGTGCATGAGCCTTATATTTGCATTTAATATATCCACTTGCCAACTGCCCACAGTATATATACATCATTACTTTGACATTTAGGCCTCATGCATACTGGACTTTTTACAGTTGCTGTTTTTGGCATTAGATGCTTTTTTTCTGCAGCCAGTAATCTCCCCAGCATGTTATTCTATGTGTCCATGCACACATAGGCTGTTATCAGAAGTTTTTGGCAGGGACGTTTTCTGGCTGTAAAAATAAACCCAGAACTAGTGGGTTTTAGGAGGCGTTTTTCCAGCTGTAAAAACCTTCTAACTCTGATGAAAGGTAAAAAATGGAGAAAAACACGGCTATTCGGCATTTATTAATGTTTTTGAGCCATAAGCTTTTGTGGGTGTATAGTCTTGCTAAAAGAAAGCTGAAAAATGCTACAGCTGAGAAAAAGCTAAAAAAACGCTGAAAAACGCTACTGCAAAAAAACTGAAAAACACCATCTACAGCTACAGCTTTCTACTGACGTTTTGAAAACGTACAGTTTGAATGAGGCCATAAGCTAGGTGCCATAACCTTGCTATCATTTTTTCTATGGGCGGTCTGGCGTCTGATAAAAGTGATCCCAGTGGCACATTCACTGCAAGATCACTTTTGGAGGTGGCGGGAGAGGTGCTCCTCCCCCTTGGCCTTCCTGGTTGTTTCCAGTTTTACTGGAGCCGTCAGTAAACCTGGAAGCAATCTGATGAGGCCGATAGCTTGGCAGGATGTTGAGTAAGGGCAAGGTGGCCCCCCACTCCGCTTTATGCCCTTGGAGGACCAGAGCAACCTCCAACATCACTTCTGGTTCTCGGGCATAAAGACATTTTAAAGTGCCCCACCCCTCTGTGGTCGCACACAGATACAAACACATGCGTAAGTTGTGCCCACATATGTAAACAGTGTGGTATTGCCACGACAGTTAGAGTGAGATAATTTTAGTATTAGACCTCCTCTGTAACTCTAAACAGGTAACCTGTAAAAATTTTTAAAGGGCTGCCTATGGAGATTTTTAAGTATAATATTTTGTCGGCATTCCGCAAGTGTGCACAATTTTAAAGCATGACATGTTAGGCAATTTTCTACATCTTTCACATTATTCCAAAAAAATGGGGTAACTATTGTTTTTTTTTCTTTTTTTATTCATTAAAGTGTATTTATTCCAAAAATATTGCATTTAAAAGGCTGCTGTGAAAATACAGTGTGACATATATTATTGCAATGATTGCCATTTTATTCTCTAGGGTCTCTGCTAAAAAAAAATATGTAATGTTTTGGGGTTCTAAGTAATTTTAAAAGTGTTCCAGAAAAGGCCTTGTCAGCAAGTGGATATTTTATACAAGACATTTATCTGTAAATTACACTCTAGTTTAAACATCCAAAAACACTGAGACTGCTGCTGGGTGTCACCATCTTGAATGCAATGTCAGCAGCCCCAGCAGACTGTCATTCAAGTGATGCTCTATAATATTCTACTTGTAAACCACCCCTTCCCATTTGGATACAAAAATGTAAGTAGGAAGAGGAGGTGGAGAAGCTAAGACAGCACATGTAGTAAATATACATTCCTGGAAGAAGAGAGGATTAGGATGTGCAAAGAGAGAGGAAGCTGTGCTATGGAATTAAATGGTCAATTTTAGTTCAAAGGCACTTTGTAACTAATTTAAAAAGTATTTCTGGAAGAAAAAGACTGAAAGTAAGCATTTAATATTTTTATTTTATTTTTTGTGCTTTAACCTGCAATTGTTAAGTTTGTAACATGGTATCTTTTATTTCTCTTAGGTACAAATGTAGTTCTGTTAGATATTTTCTACTACCTCCTGAAAACTGAAACATTGAAACCTCTGGGCTAAACAAGATAAAAATGGTACATTAGCGTCCAATAATACTCATTAGAGTAAAAAAATAAGATATTTAAGCAGGAAAACATAGACTGATCCCAGAAACAATTAGACAATGTAAGAAAAGCATGGGTAGTTATTCTACTGACAATAGAAATAAAAGAAGTGCCAGCCATCCCTATCCCATTACAATTTGAAAATAAAAAAAGTGGTAATATCTCTGCAACTCCCAAAATAGGTTTTTAGCCACAGGAGAAATTCCATCTGAATCCCTAGAAGCCATCATCACCACCATTCCTAAACCCGGCAAACCCCCACCTGACCCAGCCAATCTCCCTCCTTAATACCGATCTCAAACTATACGCCAAACTACTAGCAACCCACCTTGCCCAATATATGCCCCACCTTATACACTCAGACCAGTTAGGGTGTTATTCCTCATCGCCAGGCCTTAGACGGAACCAGACATTTTGTGGATTTTATACATTGGGCCGAACATCATCAAATGCCTTCTCTGCTGATCTCCCTTGATGCAGAGAAGGTGTTCTATAAGTACACTGGCAGTATCTAGAAGCAGTACTGAAAAAAATTGGCATTGAAGGTAAGTTCTTGCAAGCTATTTTAGGTCTCTACTCAGCCCCCAGCGCAAAAGTATGGACCACAGGCATCCTCTCAGACGCATTCCTGATCACCAATGGCACTTGTCAGGGGTGATCACTTTCACCCCTGATCTTTGCCTTGGTGATTGAGCCTCTGGCCCAGGAAATACAATCCAATCCTCTCATTTCTGGAATTTCAGTAGGGAATATCCTTCATAAAGTTGGCCTATTATTCAGATGATATTATCATTTAACTTACAGATCCGCTTCACTCCCTCCCGCAACTCTGTCAAGTACTTGAGGACTTCAGCATGATCTCTTTATATAAATGGAATCACTTTAAATTATCCATGATCAGAATATCACTCCAGACCTCACTCAAAACTAATATCTCAAAAACTTTCCCCTTCTCCTGGGCTCCCAATTTAACCTTGACGTATCTGGGCATCAAACTCACATCCCCCTCCTCTATGCTCCTACGCACAAACCTTACCTCTCTGTTTCAGAAACTCCAATCTATCAGTTCATCTATGTTGTCCATCAAAACATCTTGGGCAGGAAGAATTGCTCTGGCCAAGATGTTCCTTCTTCCCCATGTTCTTTATTTTTAAGGCTGCTGACCCTACAAATCCTACCTGCCGACTTAGCCAAAATCCAAATAATGACACCTTCATACGGGCAGCTCACAAACCCAGGCTAAAATCCTCTCTGGTTAACACCTCTATAGCTTATACTGGCTTTGGAGCCCCTAATATCAAAAGAGAATATAAGGCTGTCATCCTGGACCAAGTAAAACATTGGTGATCATCTCACCCTACCTCCTCCTAGCTCCAAATCGAATCCACAACAACCTCACGACCCCCCCATCTACTCCTAGCAGCGCTTTGGATGAACTTTCATGCTCCTCATTGCTTTATGCCTTGTGTTGCTGCCACAGCAGCTGTCTAGAAAGGCATACAACAATCATTCAAAGTGATTTACACAGATGCCTTACTATCACTCTCATTCCTTTCCCTGCATCTCCTGATCTGCCAATTCTACATTGGTCCTCAGCAGAAATTAGGACAATCGGAGACCTGTTTTGACAACAACACCTTAGAAGTTTTCAGCAACTCTCAACCTCTTACAACCTACCCAGCAAAGATTTCTACATCTATCTCAAGAATTGATATGTTCTGTCCACGTTAACCACCAGTGAGGAAACAATTTCCAAAGACTTGCTATTATTCTGCATCCAGCTATCCGCTAAGGCTAAAGGAATATCATACATCTACAATCTCCTATCTCAGCCAACATCCACTTGTAAACCCTCCAGTATGGTCTTCTGGGAATCAAAATTACAGTTCTCCCTCCCACCCGAGATTTGGTACCGCACCCTTAAACTTCCTACTACTTTCTCCAAAAATGTTTCCCACTGGGAAACCCTTGTGAAAATATTTCATAAATGGTACTATAAGCCTTATAAACTTGCCCCTATTTTTCTATCTCAATCCCTGAAATGCTGGAGGAACTGTGATCTTGCAGGTGACAGTCTCCATATCTGGGGGAGCTGTCCCGCCATAGCCAGATAAAGTGGTAATATGTTCTGTTATTTGTAGCAAATAGAAGGTATATCAAGTTTATTGCTGAATGAAACCCATTCACCTTTGTATGCTATCAATTTTAGTGTAAATAATGTCTTATGCAACAATCTCCATAGTCTTGACACTGTTTACAGATTACTCTTAGCAGATGCCCATGTTCAAAATTGATGGTCTACCTGAAAACCAGATATCAGTGAGATTCCGTTTAAGCGTGACAGAAGTGGTGTCAGCCACGTGGCTACCTTCACCACCTTGTGACAAATGGCTGGTCACACTCACACTGTAAATTGTAAATATCTCGTATCTATATTAATAAAACCCCAGTGTCCCTGCGTCCGCTTTCCCTGTGTCCGTGATATTGCACTACTGCGCATGTGCTGAACGAACAGCCGTTGGGACGCAGAGAATACCGCCGCAGGAAAATTGCTGTCACGGGCGAACCAAAGGTGCTGGAGACCCCAAAATCCCCCCAAGGGCGCGGAACAGTGACCCCGAGACCGGGCCTCCCCCCCGCCATAGACTCCAATGTTAAACCTGGTCACCTCGCGTTTAGGTCACGGCCCGGTTCTCGGGGCCACTGCTCCGCGCCCTTACATCCCCGAAACCCCGAAATTTTTCTCAGCTGTAGGGGAGTGTCTTGGGGTCTCCAGCACCTTTGGTTCGCCCGTGACAGCAATTTTCCCGGGAGGGGAGGTGGTGGTGTATTTGGGTGTCTTTTCCTATTAAATGATCCACTATTCTGTGTGTGTGAGGAGCTCCCCTCCTCTCTGATTTCCTGCCCTCACATCTCCCCCTCCCCCACACCAATCTCCAACCCAACATTTATCGTTCAATCCCCCCCATACACTACAATCCCCTCCCCTCCATACAATACAATCCCCTCCCTCCCCCATACACTACAATCCCCTCCCTCCCTCATACACTACAATCCCCTCCCCCCATACACTACAATCCCCTCTACCCCCCCCCCCCACACTACAATCCCCTCTCTCCCCCATACACTACAATCCCCTCCCTCCCCCATACACTACAATCCCCTCCCCCATGCACTACAATCCCCTCCCTCCCTCATACACTACAATCCCCTCCCCCCATACACTACAATCCCCTCTACCCCCCACACTACAATCCCCTCCCTCCCCCATACACTACAATCCCCTCCCTATCCCATACACTACAATCCCCTCCCTCCCTCATACACTACAATCCCCTCCCCCCATACACTACAATCCCCTCTACCCCCCCACTACAATCCCCTTCCTCCCCCACACACTACAATCCCCTCCCTCCCCCATACACTACAATCCCCTCCCTCCCCCCCACTACAATCCTCTCCCTCCCTCCCCCCACACTACAATCCCCTCCCTTCCCCATACACTACAATCCCCTCCCTTCCCCATACACTACAATCCCCTCCCTTCCCCAACACACTACAATCCCCTCCCTCCCCCAACACACTACAATACCCTCCCTCCCCCCTCACGCTTCAATCCCCTCTCTCCCCCATACACTGTAGAACCCCTCCCCCATACACTGCAGAACCCCTCCCCCATACACTATAATCTCCCTCCCATACACTACAATCCCCTCTGTCCCCCCATACACTACAATCCCCTCCCCCCCAACACACTACAATCCCCTCCCTCCCCCCACTACAATCCCCCCCACGCTACAATCCTCTCCCTCCCCATACACTGTAGAGCCCCTCCCCCATACACTATAATAACCCCCCATTCACTACAATCCCCTCCATCCCCCCATACACTACAATCCCCTCCCTCCCCCATACACTACAGTCCCCTCCCCGCATACACTACAATCCCCTCCCTCGGCCTCATACACTACAATCCCCTCCCTCCCTTCCACACTACAATCCCCTCCCTCCCCCCAACACTACAATCCCCTCCCTCCCCCCCACACTACAATCCCCTCCCTTCCCCATACACTACAATCCCCTCCCTCCCCATACACTACAATCCCCTCCCTTCCCCAACACACTACAATCCCCTCCCTCCCCCCACCCATGCTTCAATCCCCTTCCTCCCCCATACACTGTAGAACCCATCCCCCCATGCGCTGTAGAACCCCTCCCCCATACACTATAATACCCCCCATACACTACAATCCCCTCTGTCCCCCCATACACTACAATCCCCTCCCCCCCATACACTACAATCCCCTCCCTCCCCCATACACTACAATCCCCCCCATACACTACAGTCCCCCCCCCACGCACTACAATCCCCTCCCTCCCCCACACACTACAATCCCCTCCCTCCCCCACACACTACAATCCCCTCCCTCCCCCACACACTACAATCCCCTCCCTCCCCCCATACACTATAATCCCCTCCCCCCATACACTACAATCCCCTCCCCCCATACACTACAATTCCCTCTCTCCCCCCTCATACACTACAATCCCCTCCCTCCCCCCACACTACAATCCCCTCCCTCCCCACCACACTACAATCCCCTCCCCCCAACACTACAATCCCCTCCCTACCCCCACACTACAATCCCCTCCCTTCCCCATACACTACAATCCCCTCCCCATACACTACAATCCCCTCCCTTCCCCAACACACTACAATCCCCTCCCCCCAACACACTACAATCCCCTCCCTCCCCCCACTACAATCCCCTCCCTCTCCCCACCCACGCTTCAATCCCCTCCCTCCCCCATACACTGTAGAACCCATCCCCCCATGCACAGTAGAACCCCTCCCCCATACACTATAATCTCCCCCCCCATACACCACAATCCCCTCTGTCCCCCCATACACTACAATCCCCTCCCTCCCCCATACACTACAATCCCCTCCCCCCGTACACTACAATCCCCTCCCTCCCCCCACACTACAATCCCCTCCCTCCCCCATACACTACAATCCCCTCCCCTCCACATACACTACAATCCCCTCCCCATACACTACAATCCCCTCCCTTCCCCAACACATTACAATCCCCTCCCCCCCAACACACTACAATCCCCCCCCATATATATAGCTCCTTCTGTTCTAAGTATACTAAATAATCTATACATATAAAGTACAAGTGTCTCTGCGTCCAGTCCCTGTGTGAGTGGGATTGCGTTATGCGCATGTGCCCCACAGACAGCCGTTGGGACTTGGAGCGCAGAGACTTCGGGCAGCCGGGCAAAACTGTTGGAAGCGGTTGGTGTGCGCAGGCGCACGGCGGGTGCGCGCTCGCGTGGACTTACTGCTAAGTCTGTTTTTACAAATGTTTGACCACATATGTTCTAGCGCCCGTTAATTTAACGGGCTTAATGTCTAGTTGTAAATATTGTTTACTAAAACAGTTAACAAAAAGGTGCAAACAAAATATTTACAGAAAAAAGGTATTACAAAGGAAAGAGACAAAAATACAACAGAGAAATAAAAAGGAATTAAAAGATAAAAAATTCATAAGAAAGTCCAGTTCTGCAGATTTGGAAAAGTCTGATCAATAACTAAGATGAACCAGTGGCTCTCATAGGCCTTTGCTGCTGTTCCTATTTTTGATGGTAAAAGGAGAATTTTCTGGTCCTTGAGGAGGGTGTGGACAGAAAGGATCTGACCAATGAAAAGTGGCCACTTGGATGTGAGTGTGTTTATGTTTTATCCAGGTTTATGCAGGTATTATATCTTAGAATACTTACAGATTGTTTTCTGGTAACTTTTGATTTTAAAGATACTAAACATGTCTATATGACCTTTAAATACTTTAGGTCTGCCACTCAGGAAGTGGGATACGGCTATCCCGCTTTATGTGTACAATAGTCTAGTCAAGTGTGATTTTGATCCATTCAGTATTTTCTTCCACAATAAATTAAATAATAAATAGGGATATTTTTTTTATTATGTATGATTTTTTGAATTATGCGTAAATTTTGAAACTGTGAATTGGAGAAGGGGTCTTTTGCTGTATCAGTTAGCCATGGATAAGACATGTTATTGCACGCCATGTACTCCTAATAGGTTTAATTACCCTGCAGACCATGTGTAACAGGGTTCTAAAGAAGGGGATGCGTCTCCCAAACTAGTCAGCTTGCTGACATCTGGGTATCCGTTGCCACACTGGTCTACTATCAGATCCTGCTGTTATGCATGTTACTTCTGTCCTTTTTGAGTATTTTATTGGCTTTTTGGTTTCCTTGAATAAATCTTGGGTAATGCATTAGGCGTTTGCATCCCCTGTGTGTTTTTTTTTTTTTTTTTGCAGTTGTCAAATGTCATATGTTCTCTCACCCAGTGTCTGGGGGCCCAATTGACATTATCAACACATTAAGTACCTCCTACCACTATGTTTAAAGTATTTTTTTTTAATAAACCATAGTCAGAAGGAAAGAACCATCTTGTGGAAAAGCATAGTTCTTTATTGCAACTTCTTTAAAATTCTATCTATCATAGCATTGAATGAAATGCTTGCCATTTAAATGCCATGAAACATTTATTGTGTTATGTTTCAACTCTACTGTCTTATTATCAAGCTCTGCTGTCATCTGATAAGTATCTATGGAAGATGGGTTTTTAAAGAAGTTACAACAAAGAAAAGTATTTTAGAGAAGACTTAAAAAGTGTGCCTTTTTTATGAATGACCAATTTGGAATGGTGTGTTTTATTTAACCCTATGGCTCATTGGTTATGTTGCTCATGTGGTGTTCTTTTCCAGCAGGAGGGCTCCCACATTGGGATCACTTTTGTCCCCAAGCCTGTTCTGTTCACAACATCCTTCTGGTAGCAACGCATGACTGAATGTCCATGGTTCCTACCCTTGTGGTTACAACACATGTAAAAAATGTAGAAGGCACAGGAAAAGTAAAACTGTCACCTCTTTTTCAATGGATGAATTGTACCCCCTTAAAACCTACATCAATTGTAACTCTAAAATAGTAGTATATGTGGTTGAATGTAGTGCTTGCCGACTACAATATGTAGGATGCACCACCCAACATTTGAGAATCAGGATCTCTAAGCATTATAAGGACACTCTAATTTTAAAAGCTAAAATATTTCAAATTTGTCTAACCATTTAAGATGGTACATGGAGGGTGTCTTAATTATTTTTCCTTTTTTTAGTCTGAAACAGATCAAAAGACTCATAAGAAGGGATGAACTGCACTGCATTCTCCTTTAATGTGAGATGTAGTGGATACACACACTTAAAGGGGTTATAAAGTCAGAAGGTTTTTTATCGTAATGTATTCTATGCAATAAGATAAAAGGTATTTTGTGTGCAGCAGCCCTCTCCAAGCCCCCCTAATGCTTACTTGAGTCCCCTTTTTATTCAGGAAAGTCCACGAGTGCTTCAGTTGTCTGAGACAGTCTCTCTCCTGATTGGCTGAGACACAGCAGGGGCGCCATTGGCTCCCGCTGCAGTCAACCAAACTCAGATAGCCAATCAGGAGAGAGAGAGGGTGGGGCCAAATGGCAGATCTCTGTCTGGATGGATACACGAAACTGCAGCTTGGTTCGGAGTACCGCCACAAGCTGCTTGCTGTAGGGGAACTCAACAGATGGGAGGGGTCAGGAGCTAAAGCCAGGGACCCGAGAGTAGGAGGATCCAGGCTGCCCTGTGCAAAACCACACATGTTTGTTATCTTTATAGAAAAAAAATGACTTTACAATCACTTTAGTACCAGGTTTCCATTTAGTATGAATAACAGGATGAATGTCAATCTTTTCTTAAATATGTTTAAATTAATTTTCTATTGTTTAAATGTAGACATTGACATGGTCAAATGTTTGCATTCTTTATTGCACATTATATGATTAATGCTTGTACTTTCCATTGCACACCCTGTTTCTGATAGGATCCCTGATCTTAGTGTGATCATTCCCACATGTTTTTGTTTGAATTAATGATGTTTTAATTATTAACACACCACCCCTGCAAGCTTGAGGGGTTGTACCAGTGTGTATATATATATATATATATATATATATATATATATATATATATATATATATGATTTAATTTATTATCTATGTATGCTATGAGGAAGGCTACGGTAAAATGCGTTAGCACATACTGATTCTGTCATTGCTGTTGTGCATCAATAAAGACAATAAAAGCACTGAGTGGCCAGCTTTTTGTTTGATCAAAACATGTAGTGGACATTGCACTCAGGGCACTGATACTCTGCTCATATATTGTTGATACAGAAGTAGGTCTTGGGTGAGTGTCTTTAGACCCGAATTTGCGGGGCGCTCGGCGAAATATTCGCCCGCCGAGCGCCCCACAATGCACTGTGTGATGCACAGTGCATTCTAAGCCCTAATTGGACAAAGCTTTGCCAAATCAGGGCACAGTGGATAGCTGGTTGTTAGGAATGGGCTGGGAAACCAGCATCTTTTACAATGGATGAGTCATCAACTGTCAACAGGCTTCTCCGCTGACAGCTGAATAAAAAAAAAAAACCTTGCCAGCAATAGAAAAATAGTTTTAAAACAAAAACGGCATGGGGGTCCCCCCAAGCATGCACTGGTCTGTGGCGTCACAAGGGGGCAGTGCCACCAGTTGACATCACCAGGTGGCCCTGTCCCTTACCTATTTAAGAACTTTCAAGCAGGCATTCGGCACATTTTTCTTCTTTTTTTAGATCCAGCGGCGGGCATCGTGATTTATGATAAATCTACATCGGGGGACATTGTTTTTATTTTTGTAATAAAGGAATTGTGAAAAACTGCCTCCTGTCTTATTTTTGACACTTTTTTGTTGAATGAGTAGGGGTACACTGTACCCCATACATAATATACTATATGTATAATATACTGTATTTCGTTTTGAGTAAAGGTGTGACCTGCCTGTGTGTTAGGAAAAGTGCATACATATGCATACAACCACTATGGGCCTTGCTCATACCCCATGTGCGAGTGCACATGCAAAAACACGTACAGGTGCAGGCGGACTATTTACACTGGACTATTGCAATGTGTCCCTGCATTTAATCTTCTGCTGCTGACCTGATCCTGCTCACGACCATTGTTAGTAACTCTATTTCCCTACACTTTCCATGTATTACCTAATTGCCAGCATTTCTCCATTCCGCCACACGCAGATATATACAAGGCCTTGGAAGCAACGCACTTAGACCCAAACACTGCGTGCCATAAAAGCAGTACTTGTTTATTTCTGGGTATCATACAGTATTATATGAACGCAAGAGCATATTCTCCAACTAAAGCCATTTCTTCTACATATATATGTCATCTTTAGTCATACATAAACAACTCACTTTTACAGTTAAGTAAATGCTCTGAGCTGCAATCTTGTGGTCAGAGCTAAGCTTACAGTAACTTCCTCATTTTCTATGTAAGCACAAACTGTTAGATAATATTCAATCATAAAGAAGTTCTCAAGACTGAGTTTCACAAAGCATTGTAAATAATTCAAGGGGTATTTACAAGATAGATTCTTTCAACGGTTACCTGAACACTGCCTGCACTGACCCCTGGTCTACCTCTGGATTGCACTTCTGCCTGTTCCCCCTGATTATCTGCCTACCGTTACTGATCCTGGCCTGACTCCTGACTACTCTTCTTCCTGCTGTCTGTACCTGATTTGCCTGCTAGCTGCTGACCTGGACTGCCTGACTCTGCTACAGGCTTTCTTCCTGTACCTGTGCCTATTAGCCTGTGCCTGACTCGCTGTCCAGGGATGATCTGACAGGGATTATCGCTATCAATGCTGCCTCTGGGATGCACAGCCAGTGCTCTGGCACTCCCTGTTACCTTATTAGGGCTCCCCAGCCAGAAATGTAAGAGAAGCCTACCTTTGCACATCAGGTTCCACCACCAGGTACATGACAGTGTGTGCTGTGTGTGTGCTGTGATTGCGTGTGCAGGCTGTCTGCCTCTTCTTTTTTTCAGTAGCACACCGCTGCATCAAAAATCGCATTCTGAAAGTGTATATTTTAATGATTCATTCTCGTACTTGGTTACAGCTACTGATTACTCTTGAAAGGAATGCAGAAAAATGTATTAAGTTGTCACAATCAGTCATAAAGATTTGAATGCTATTCACATAGGGTGCATGTGTGTGGCAATGCAGGAACGAAAGTGCATTTAGGTATGGGGATATCTTCAAGGAAAGGAAAAATCAGGGGCAGCCTGCACTGCAAGGGTTAAATGCTCAGTTAGGTCTAGGTTACAGAGAAAATCAGTGTTCCTCAACTGATCCTTTGCTTCCTTGACAGCCAGCACTATTCTATTTTCCCCACCATTCTGGCAGTGGACTGTCCATCGGCTTCCCCACATCCAGTGCAGGGCTGAAGGCTTTTAATTTTACTTGATAATGTCAGAGAACTTGAGGCCTCCAAAGCATAGGGGAGAAGAGGCCGCAGGGAATGGTCTAGCAGCATGGAAGGAGCCTATGAGAGCAGAAGACCAAGTAAGTAAAATGTTTTTTTTTCAGTACTGTAGATCCAAATAAGCCTTTAACTCTTACAGTACATGGATAGACCCACTGCAAAAGGAGGATTTCCATCTTCTCTGGAGTTTAGCTTTAACCACTGTATGATAGAGTCAGTAAAAATCTTCCTTTGGTTTTCTATTTTATACTAAAATTTGCCTCTCACCCCAAACTTCCACACTCCCACCTTCTGTGAACTCACTGATCAATAGATGGGACAATTTAACGACACCCATCCCTAGATATTGTTGCTGCATTATTTATATTAGGTTACAGCCCAGTCCCCCTCACTCTGTTCATCCATGGGAGCCATGGGAAAATCAAAAATCCCCCCCCAAAACAACAACACAACGTTCTGCTACTTCCCTGGAGTAGTCTAAGGGTGCCCAATATACAGAAATATATTTGAATAATAGAAAAGGTAATTTTGTGGAATGGAGTATACCTCTACTAATACATGTGACTTAGAAGTATGCAGCTTAGGCTCACATGTATGCTGTGCGCTTTGTTTTTGTCTTTATTATAGTCTACTTGGTTGATCTTTATACTTGAGGGCTATTTTACCATAGGCCGGCAGGCTTCTCTAGATCCATTGATCTCTCCCTTCACATTGTTATGCGTGTTATATTTTGTCCAATGGGGTAAGTGATTATTTACTTTTTGTTTCGGTATTTTTGTTTTTTACCCTCAGAGATTGGCCCTTTTAAGGCCTTTCTTTCTCCATTTTTCCTCATAATATTATACATAAGGAAGGAATGTATTGAACCTTATATGGATATGCTATGCTAATTATGATTATCTGACTTGTATCAATATGTAATGAATATGTAATACTGTTTATCATGTATGTATTTTCTTTTCTTTGTAGACTTGTTTTTTATTATCCTGTGGGCAGGCTCTTTCAATGTATTAAATACTATTGGTCCTGAAGAAGCAGACGACCTGCAAAATGCGTCAACCTTCTCAAAAGATTTAATATGCCTTATGCTGTAATGTATTAAAATAGATAGCAACATATGTTTTTATATTGTATGAAATAAAAGACGTTTTTTAGACAACTACTATTTCTATTCCTTTATAAGTTAAGTGACTATAGAAGTATATTTAAAGTGCCAAATCCAATCCTCCTTTGTCTTCTATATACAGATATATAATCATCAGTAAGGTTATTGCCAGATCTGGTCATTGGGCAACAAAACCCTTGTGTCTATGAGAGCCATTATGTTAATCTTTTATAGATACATAAAAAATAAAGAATAGTGTCAATGACTAATAACAATGTTATTACAATAAGAGCCTTGTCTGAAAAGAATGAAAAATTATATATGTGATCAATGTCATTACTGCACTGTACAGCATGTAGGATAAAGGACACAGCACAGATAACAATAGAGAAACAAAGGTGTTATTCTGTATTGTTTTTACTCTGCACCTGTAATTCTGATCATATATTCGAGAAAAATCAGCATCATAAAAGACATCTTATATCAGTAAGGAGAGCGTTGGCAATATAGCTTGAGAGAAACTGGATGGAAGTGAGATTACTGCTTCGATTTACTAAATATAACAACATGATTCCCAGTCTCCATAAATCTGCCCATAGAGATGAAAGTAAATGCATGGTAAAATGTATTCATATAAAAAACTTCAAGTGTCTGTGATGCTGAAAAAGATAAAAAATGTATGAGCTGAAAACTACAAATGGAATAGACTATATAAAGAAATAAACACAGCGTTTCGGAAAGAAAAAAAATGGCCTGAGTGGCTGTTTTTATGTTCAGCGTAGTTTCAAGGTTGTATTAACTAGCTAACTGCCAGGTGCTGCTGTGGCTCAGGAATAAATATTGATGAGGTCATTAGGTAGATAGCATCTTCATGTAGTACTACTGCAGATATCACTGTCCCCAGTCCTTTTATCTGGATCCTATCTTAAAGAAGTTGTATCAGCATATTTTCTGCCTAGGCGATTAGCAGTTTGACTCTGCCACGTTGGACAGAGACGTAGCCTGGTAATTGTCTTTTGTGATCCACAGGAAGACCCTTCCCCACCAAAAATATGATGGGGTTAGAAGAGTTTAATGGGGTCATTTTTAATCATGATGTCTTTCCGAAATCCATAAAGTTCAGTACCAGTAGATATCTCCAGATGATTAAAAGATTTTTCCAATATAAACATGTGCATCTTCTTATCCTTAAATAAAATAATTCTGAGCAGTGAAAAAAATCAGCAAGCCACATGTACCCCCAGCATGCATTTAGAATATATTTTCATCAAGCAATCTTTCTAAAGCAATAAAAAATGTACTGCATTTTAAATTGGAGCATTGTATTCAAATATGCCAAGAGCCTCTTAGCTCATCTCTACCAGGGAAACATATTGACTCCCAGCTGCAACTAATGCAGGTTTTCAGTCTTCTTCTTCTTCTTCTTTTTTTTTTTTAATTTTTTTTTTTTTTTTAATAAATATCCTGTCAGACAAATAATGGTTCTCTATGGATTCCAGTATGATGTACGTTTCTAAAGCAAACACTGAACAGCTAGAAGGCTTGAGGGAAACAGCCATAACAAGACTCTGAACTGAAAAATAGGATTTATGTTATCTTTCTTACTACAGTACCATGCATTAGAGGACCCATGACAAGCACGCTGGCTGTTTAACCAAAACGAAATGTTCCCGCGTTTGGGAGACAGCTGCCAAGCCATTCATTATAAAAAGCCGCACAATCAATAAATAAATTCACAGTAGATTTACATAGCAGAATAGTTCTTTATTTAGCACTGTCAGGAATATAGACAATTTGAATGAGATGGAATAAAACAAAATCTTCCAAATAAAAATGCCATAGAGTATAAATAAACGCCCAATACAGTTCTATAAATGAACGTAGTAATTAATACTCTTGTAATAGAACAGTCTTGCTTTGTATTTGTGTTAAAACAATATACTTTAATGCAGACCGATATTTAGCTGTAATGGTTAACAAACAAGATGCCCTGCTTTTGAAACATTGTAAATGGAACTCTTCACTTATTTTGTTTCATTAAAACATAATTTTGAATTTGTATCTTATGGAGACAGCAATACCGAAAACAGATGCCGGTAAGTTGAATAAAGTGACACATTTATACATAGTGCTGCCAAGATGGAGGGTGGATATTAAAACATTGCAAATCTTTAATTTCCAACTTCAGTTTAGCAAAAAAAAAAGATAATGTTACTGAACTACTCTTACGTGAAACTTATGATGCCTTTCTACAGATGGATCCACAGTTATTCCCAGCTTGTTGAACGGCATAGCTAAGTGAAAGTGAAAACATGTCTAAAAATAAGCAAAATATTATTCAACTGAATAAGTACTAAGTGCTAAATTATTCAGTTTGTAATTATTTTTAGTATGCAGTCAGGTTGTGGGGACATTAAAAACATACATTATAATACAACATCTTGTAAAGTGCATGATGGAGTGGGCAAATGAGATGATGGTGCTTTAGGCTGAACTAATAGCAGTCTGCTCATAGAGGTCATTGGTGAAAAATCGGGGAAAACAGCCCTCAGACAGTGCAGTGCATTAGTGCTAGCATCCCACTTGACCTTTAATTCTGGACTAGAGATGGCCTTGCAGTTCGCCCGGCGGTCGGTTTGCGGCAAACTTTGCTCGTTCGCTGTCCGCCGATCATGCGAACATATAGCAATGTTCGCAGCGGCCATATTCTTTTACATTATGAAAAACTTTGACCCATGACACATCCATCAGGTGGTACAGGACAGCCAATTGAGACATTTCAGCACATAGACATACCCCCTACCTTATAAATAGACCTGATCTGGCTGCCATTTTACATTCTGCTTTCTGTCAGTGTAGGGAGAGGTTTGCTGTGTGGAGCAGGGACAAATTGTCAGTGACACAGATTGCTCGGTTATAGGTCCACAAGAGTCCTTGTAAGGACCTGTTTTTGTTATAGGTGCACTATCTATATTCTATCTTTTGTCAGTGTAGGGAGAGGTTGCTGTGGGGAGCAGGGACAGACAGTTAGTGACACAGATCGCTCAGTAATAGGTCCACAAAAGTCCTTTCAAGGACTGGTATAGGTGTACTATTGTTTGGTGTGCAGTATATAGGGGTGTAATACACTTATAATATACTTTCTAATATAGAAAACATATTATAGTGTATTTAGGTACTGCAGAAATGTAGCCTCTTTCACTGCGTTAACTCTGCTACACACAGTGACAAAAGTTACTGTTAATTTTTTTTTTTTAAACTGGTGTGATAGACCAGTGGCCCCCCAAAACGACAGATTGAAGTGGGGTGTTATACTTTCATAATAGTGTATTTGGGTACTGCAGAAATGTTGCCTCTTTCGCTGCGTTAACTCTGCTAGACACAGTGACAAAAGTTACTAGAAAATATATTTCATAACTGGCGTGATAAACCAGTGGCACCCCAAAATGACAGATTGAAGCGGGGTGTTATACTTTCATAATAGCATATTTGGGTACTGCAGAAATTTTGCCTCTTTCATTGCATTAGCTCTGCTACACACATTGACAAAAGTTACTGGGAATTTTTTTTTTAAACTGGTGTGATAGACCAGTGGCCCCCCAAAACGACAGATTGAACCCGGGTGTTATACTTTCATAATAGTGTATTTTGGTACTGCAGACATTTTGCCTCTTTCGCTGTGTTAACTCTGCTAGACACAGTGACAAAAGTTACTAGAAAATATTTTTCATAACTAGTGTGATAAACCAGTGGCCCTCCCAAAACAACAGATTGAAGCGGGGTGTTATATACCTTCTTCCACATATACTGCGCTTCTCTAGAGACTTTTTTCACAGGGTCATCTAAAAAATGACAGGCAGAAGAAGAGGGGTGGTAGGGGTAGGGCAGGAGCACCAGGCTGGAGCCAAAGTGGGAAGTTGCAGAAGGTGCGTTCGATTACGTCAAAGGACGCACCAGACTTGGTTGAGTGGCTCACTCAGCCTTCCTCTTCTGCATCCTCCTCATCCTCTATCTGCACCTTCTTCACTCTCTGCTGTGTGCACCTGCAAAGACACCACCACCAACACCACCAAAGCCACCACCATATATCCTCCGCTTGAGTCACAGGAATTATTTTCCGATCCATCACAAGACATTTGCGATGCGCAGCCATTGTTGGCATCAGATCAGGAAGAGGAGGTAGCAACAGCTCAGCAGTCTGACGACAGTACCCAGATCAGCCCAAGGAGGTTGGTCCCCCCTGTTGCTGCCTACTCCAAGATCTCAAATGTTAGTGGTAGGGAAAGAAGGCGTTGATGATGACGTGTCTATGGACGTCACATGGGTGCCCACAAGAGAGGAAGAGGAGGGGAGTTCAGAGGGAGTGTGGGCTTTTTTTAACCTGTCCGCTGCTGACAATAGTGTTGTCATCTGCAGCCTTTGCAGTCAACGCAAGTCAAGTCGCGGTAAGCCCAACACTCACCTAGGGATGACCGCCTTATGAAGGCATCTGGACTCCCATCATCGAGCCCAGTGGGAGCAATGCCATCAGAACCCACAAAGCCATACTCCAGGCTCTCACTGTCCAGCCTCTTCTTCTCCTCTCTCCTCACAATTTTCCTCCACTCCACCTTCCATCATGCCATCTTCAAGTTTTTCTGGAAAAAGGCAGGGTTCCATATCCCAAATGTTGGAAAAATGATGACACCGGAAAACCCTCTTGCCCAACGGTTGACCGCTGGCTTGTCGGAACTGATAGCCCGCCAACTACTGCCATATAAACTGATGAACTCAGAGGCCTTTAGACAATTTGTGGCCATTGGAACATCACAATGGATGGTCCCAGGAAGGAAATATTTCTCACAGAAGGGCATCCCAGAGCTATATGGCCATGTTCAGCGGCAAGTGAGTGTATCTCTGGCACACAGTGTCGGTGCCAAGATACATCTGACCACAGACACGTGGTCTAGCAAACACGGGCAGGGAAGGTATATAACTTTTACTGCCCACTGGGTGAACCTTCTGACGACCATCAAGCATGTAACCCATGGCACCCGTGTAGATTTGGTTTTACCACCACAGATTGCATGCAGGCCTGCCTCTTCTTCTCCTCCTCCATCCTCCCTCTCCTCCTTGGCTGACTCCTCCTTTTCCGCTGCTACCGTCTCTTCTGCTGCGCTGCCCAAGATCCCAAGAACCTATTCAACATGCCAGGTGAGACGTTGCCATGCTGTGCTGCGTCTGTTGTGCCTGGAAGCCAAGAGCCACACTGGTCCTGCACTCCTTTCAGCTTTGCGTTCACAGGCCGATCAGTGGCTAACACCGCTCAATTTGTCAGTTGGTAAAGTGGTGTGCGACAACAGTGCCAATCTTCTGAGTGTGCTGAAACAGGGCAAAATTACACATGTGCATGTATGGCACACGTCCTGAACTAGGTCGTGCAGCGATTTGTTGTCAAATACCCTGGGGTCCAGGACGTCTTGCAGCAGGCCAGGAAAATCTCTGCCCATTTCAGAAGATCTTACACAACCATGGCCCGTCTTGCTGACATTCAGCGGTGGCACAACCTGCCCATCAGACATCTTATTTGTGACTGCCCGACGCAATGGAACTTAACCTTGTATATGCTTGATAGGCTACTCCAGCAGAAACGTGCAGTTAATGACTACCTGTACAAACTCTGCGGCAGGACAGGTTCTGGGGAGCCTGGGTTTTTTTCACCGCGCCAGTAGCTGCTCATGCGCGACGCATGCAGACTTTTGCAGCCATTTGATGAGATCACCAAATTGGTCAGTCGCAGCCAGGGCACCATCAGTGACATCGTACCTTACGCCTTCTTTCTGGAGCATGCGTTGCATTGTGTCATTGATCAAGCCGTCGAAGAGCAGGAGCAGGAAGATGAGGAAGTCACAACGCTGGATGAATTCCCAGGAGGGGGGGGGCTACTCCATATGAGACAAGTCAACAACAGGAGTCTAAAGAGAAGTCAGAGGAGGATGGTGCCGGGGCGGATGAGGAGGTGCAAGAGAAGCATGCTTTAAACCTTTCTGGGATACCTGGTGTTGTCCGTGGATGGGGGGAGGAGAACGAGGATGACATTATCCTGGATGATGAGCAGGAGCCAGGCCACTACACTGCTTCCAGTTTAGTGCAAATGGGGGCCTTCATGCTCCAGTGTTTTAAGAGGGACCCCCGTATAAAAAGCATAAAGGGCAAGGACCTGTACTGGGTGGCAACGTACTTAGACCCTCGGTACAAACAAAAAATAGTGGAAATGTTACCACCATCACAGAGAGCTTTCAGAAGGCAGCACTTCCAGGCCTTGCTTTGGGAAATGCTGCATTCTGCTTTTGCGTGCACTGGCAGAGGAATTTCCATTCACAGAGAAACAGATGTGGGTAGCAATCCAACAGCGCCTGCAAGAAGAGGGAGGTTTGAAGATGTGTTGGTCACTTCTGATATGAGATCATTCTTTCAGCCGACCCATCCACAGCTGTTCCCCCGGATCCAGCATCAGGGAATGCCTAGACCGACAGGTGTCCAACTACATCGGGTTAACGGCCGATGTGGACGCTCTGAGGTGTGATGAACCCCTGGACTACTGGGTGGGCAGGCTTGACCTCTGGCCAGAGCTTGTACAATTTGCAATGGAACTGTTGGCTTGCCCCTCATCCAGTGTCCTGTCTGAAAAGGATGTTCAGTGCAGCAGGGGGGATCGTGACCGTCAAGCGCACTCGTCTAGCTCATGACAGTGTTGACTACATCACATTTAAAAAAATGAATGAGGCATGTATCTCGGAGGAATTCAAAACATGTGACCAGTAGACCATGTTTGATTCAAATTCCTCATGACAGCCCACAAATATCCGCCACCACCCATAGCAATTCATGGTCCCTTTCTTAGGTAAATGCAGAGGCATAAAAGGCCTTTTATGTCCATTGAATGCCTCATTTTTGGGGCCTGTAATTGCAGACACTTATTTATCCTGTGAATGCCTAATGTACCTCCAGCCACAGAATACCAAGTTCTTTGCGGTAAGGTGAACGCCTGCGGGCTAATTTTTGGGGTCTGTACTGGCTGACACTTACTTCTGTATCCTGTGTATGCCTAATGTACCTCCAGCCACAGAAAACCAAGTTCTTTGCTGTCAGGTGAATGCTTGTGGGCTAATTGTTGGAGCCTGTAATGGCCGACACTTACTTCTGTATCCTGTGTATGCCTAATGTACCTCCAGCCACAGAATACAAAGTTCTTTGCTGTCAGGTGAACGCCTGTTGGCTAATTTTTGGGGCCTGTACTGGCCGACACTTTCTTCTTTATCCTGTGAATGCCTAATTTTTCAGAATGGCATTGAATATCAATGGGTCTGCAAAACGTTCTGCTAAATTGTGGAATGGATGCGGACCCATTTTACAGACGTGTGAATGGACCCTATATGTATTTGACATGTATTTACCGGCTGTTGTCAGTTCTGGCTGATTTAGGAAAAAAAAAAAACATTTTTTTTTAGCTGAAAAAAATAAATACATTTTTATGGCAATTTTTCCAATAGCAATACTTCTGGTATGTCAGTGTCCATGTTGTGGAACTATGTGTGCACAGCTAGTAAGTATTTTGTGGCTGCAAATATGACCTGGAGGTTTTTAATGTTCACCAGCCATTAAAGTGAATGGGGTCCGCCGCGAACCGCAAGTTGAGAAAGTTTGCAAATCACCCCGTCCGATGTTCGTCCATCACTATTCTGGAACTACCAGAATGGATAAGGGATATGTGTCTGTTTTCAATAATGGGAGATGTATTGCATGATTGTGTGGCCAATTCTGTTTTACCATAGTTTCATATTCTTGATTTGTGCCTGCTGTACCATGTAATTTTTATTGAAAAAAGTATCCTGTTCTCTTTGTGTTACTTCCTTTGTGTGAAAACTCTGGTGTTCCTGTCAGTCCCTCTGCTTTCCTAATAAAAAAACTGACCACACTATGCAGGAGAACACACCATGGTCAGTTATCTAGATATGCTGAAAACTCAGTCTACACTCCCCTGCACTGCCTTTCATTAGGAAGCACTGTTTACAATCACTTTATTTACTGTACATATATTAAAATATACATGAAATAATATGAATTATTGCTTTATTAAGCATAAGGGTATTCAGGTTTATACATGTGTATTCACTGGCAGGTAGATTTTATTTTTTTCTGCCAAAAATGTATTTTTTACTTTTTGCTTGTAATTTTGTCAATGCTGCCTCCACAGTGAAGTATTTAATCTTGGCATCTGTGAGATGCTGAGAATGGAGACAGTTTCCGATGTAACTTCAGTGCAATCGTGTTAGAGTGACCCCCCCCCCCACTGGCTGAAAAGAGAAGACACCAGCTCAAAAGAAGTGGAATGTAAGGTGGTGGCAGAAGAAAGAGCTATCAGCACAGGAGAAGATCAATTTGGAGAAATTAACTTTTGCATATAATGTGTATTCAATATTGTCAGCATATTGTATCCAGTACAAAGTAGTTAAATTAATGTTTAGATATGTTTAATTTTTTGATTCTGGTCTGGTTCAGCTGTTACTATCATCCTTGTTTTGCTTTCCTTGTTTGGAGGGTGGGTGTATATGGATAAATGGATTTATCCATACTTGGCTACAATTAAGACCAGCACAAATAGACAGAAATATGGAAGCTGTCATTAAAAGTGCAGGTTTCAAGACTTTTTACTAATTTCTGGCTTTACAAACTGTGGGCGAGGAGTACTGCACCCAGGTGGAGACCCAGAGAAAGTGCCACTAGTGCCCCCAGAGGTGGGCTGGGGCTGCCCTTTAATGCAAGGTTGGCATTAGGGCAGCACTCCAACCTAAAAGCAATGCTTTACAAAAAATGCACAGTTAGCTTTTTGTTATCCATGGCCTAAGTTCTGTAATACTTTGCAGTATTCACTACAGACCTCAGTTCCTTATTACACTATGTGCACCATGGATATAGGTTCACCATACAATTCATAGCTCTTCTCTGCATAATGTACAACATTTCTGAGCAGGTACCACTGAGCCGGTACCAGAATGCACTAGCTCAGTAACCCATCACCTCACTGCCAGTGCTGCAAAGTCGGGCCCAATATTAGGGTTCCAATCACTAGGGAAGGAGCCTAAGCACCCAAGCTCCTTCACTACCACGGCCTTTCTTCACCTTTGCCAAGTCACACTGCTTCAAAACTGGCTGGTTGCTTATGAACTCAGCACTCATACTATTGTCATTAGCAATGGCAATATAGCCGTCCTCTAATAGTTTCACTGTTAGTTAGAAAATTTTACTGTAAGTTATCTTATATTGTCCCCTTATTAAGCCCTGTTCTTGTGATACATAATACACTGCTCAAAAAAATTAAAGGAACACTTTGAAAACACATCAGATTTCAATATGGAAAAATATCATGCTGGATACACATACTGATATGGACTGGGTAATGTGTTAGGAACTAAAGGATGCCCCATTGTTTGATGGAAATGAAAATGATCAACCTACAGAGGGCTGAATTCAAAGATACCCCCAAAATCAAAGTAAAAAAATGATGCAGCAGGCTATTCCATTTCGCCTAAATTTCATTGCAGCAACTCAAAATTGTCCTCAGTAGTTTGTATGGCCCCCATGTGCTTGTATGTATGCCTAACAATGTTGGGGCATGCTCCTAATGAGATGACGGATGGTGTCCTGGGGTATTTCCTCCCAGATCTGGACCAGGACATCACTGAGTCCCTAAACAGACTGAGGTGCAACCTGGCTGCGTCGGATGGACCAAAACATAATGTCCCAGAGGTGTTCTATTGGATTTAGGTTAGGCAAGTGCAGGGGCCATTCAATGGTATCAATTCCTTTATTTTCAAGAAACTGGCTGCATACTCTCGTCACATGAGGCCTGTCATTGTCATGCGCCAGGAGGAACCTAGGATCCATTGCACCAGTGTAGGGTTTGACAATGGGTCCAAGGATTTTAATCCCGATTCCTAATGGCAGTCAGGGTGTCATTGTCTAGCCTGTAGAGGTCTTTGCGTCCCTCCATGGATATGCCTCCACAGACCATCACTGACCCACCACCAAACCGGTCGTGCCGAACAATGTTACAGGCAACATAACATTCTCCGTGGCTTCACCAGACCCTTTCACGTCTGTTACATGTGCTCAGGGTGAACCTGCTCTCATCTGTGAAAAGCACAGGGCTCCAGTGGCGGACCTGCCAATTCTGGTGTTCAATGGCAAACGTCAATCTAGCTCCATGGTGCTGGGCAGTGAGCACAGGGCCCACTAAAGGACAACAGGCACTCAGGCCACCCTCATGAAGTCTGTTTCTGATTGTTTGATCAGAGACATTTACACCAGTGGCCTGCTGGAGGTCATTTTGTAGGGCTCTGGCAGTGTTCATCCTGTTCCTCTGTGTACAAAGGAACATAACCAGTCCTGCTGATGGGTTAAGGACCTTTTTCGGCCCTGTCCAGCTCTCCTAGAGTAACTGCCTGTCTCCTTGAATCTCCTCCATGCTTTTGAAACTGTGCTGGGAGACACAGCAAACCTTCTGGCAATGGCACGTATTGATGTGCCATCCTGGAGGAGTTGGACTGCCAGTGCAACCTCTATAACCTCAGGTATCTCCTCATGCTATCAGTAGTGACACTGACCCTAGTCAAATGCAAAACTAGGGAAAAACAGTAAGAAAAAAATGAGCAGGTAAAAAAGAATTCAGTGGCCTCCACCTGTAAAACCATTCCAGTTTTGGGGGTTGTCTCGTTGTTGCCCATCTAGTGCACATGTTGTTGATTTCATTAACACCAAAGCAGCTGAAACTGATTAACAACCCCCCCCCCCCCCACTACTTAACTGACCAGATCAATATCCCAGGATTTTAATTTACTTGATTCTGTAAATTGTTTCTAAAGTGACTTCAGACAAAGTTGCATAACAATAAATTTTGTTTACTGAAGTTGTTTACAAAAAAAAAACAGTTTAACAAAAATGTATTCAATACACATCCCTGTACATGCTCTTCTAAGTTCCTCTTAGTCCATTGGTGCCCCTGATTGCCCTAAAAGGTAGTCATACCATAATTAGGTGAGAAAGTCCTTTTTTTGTAAGTCTAAAGTTGGATACACACTATACAACTTGTGTTGTTAGATTTCCTTTAGATTTACCTTGAACAATGTAATACAAGGGCCTGCCTGATTGCATACAAATTGAAAGTGTTTAGGTTTGACCTCATATTATATGGTTTTGGTAAATCTAAAGGAAAAAATCTAAAGATAATTGTATAGTATGTATCCAGCTTAGAGCTTGAGTTCATGCACCTGGAACCCAGACTGGGCTCCCACAGGGGGTGGTTAAGTGCAAGCAGTAGTTCACATGCTTAGCAGCATTCTGTTTCTTGAATGGGGAGACCTGGAACTGTACTTCTGGTTGTCTTACTAACTACAGCGTCCCCAGAAGGTGGTTCCCTTTCTTTTTATGTGTCTGCCCCAGCAAAGGGCAGTACTTCTCCAAAACGCCCAGGAAAACTTGGCCAGCAGCATTAACCTTTACCTTTTAGAGACTACTACCTCAGTAGGGGAAGCACAACTAAACAGTGCAATTCTCTAAAATAAAAATACAACCATAGATATCACCCAAAAACAATATAACATTTTATTAAAACATATACATCTAACAACCACCTGCTAAACAACTTTCATGAATCGCTGACCAGGAATAAACCTGCAGCAAATGAAGTCTAAAAGCCCACCCTGCATACTAGCTCCAGATCAGTGATTTGTTGATGCCAATAGAGCATCAATGAAGATAGAGATGGGGCTTGAGCCAGGTCCATACTCCTGAAAAAGTCTGAGAATTATCCCTTGCGTGAAGAATAGATGTAGTTTCATTCACCTAGCATTCCACCTCATATATAGGAGAGTCAGTATAAAAAGACCTTTATGTCATTACAGACCAGTAACAGATAAACACATTGGGGTTGATTTATTAAAGGCAAATAGACTGTGCACTTTGCAAAATGCAGTTGCACTCTGCAAGGGCAGTTGATCCAGAGCTTAGTAAATGAGCATAAGCTCTGCTAACTTCCATCATCCAATCATGTGCGAGCAAAACATTTTTTTTTTTTAATGTAAAGTAAAGCCTCATTTACTAAGCTCTGGAGCAACTGCAGTTGCCGAGTGCAACTGCAGTCTAATTGCCTTTAGTAGATTAACCCCATTGTGTAAAAAGGGGTAAGTTCACCAAATGTGCACATCCTTTAATAGATCCACAGTGCAAATTGTAGATCACATTTTTTTCCAAAATAATGCAGATGGCATTTCCAAAGCCACTTATGGAAATGGCAACATTTACAGGTAGCAAACGCTTCTGAAAAACAAATATGGTGATTAAACCCTTATAATACATTACTTATTCAGCATATGGTTAGTATTAATAGTAGATTATTTATCACTGCATAACTCAACCAATATTTATATAGAATGCTGCTAAATGATAAAGTTGCTGTTTTTCTTTCTTAGCTGTAATTAGGTTATTTATGGTGAACGCAATGTGTGCAAAACTAAAGGGCATTAATTAGTAAATAAGCATACTGTAGTCATGTTTGGACATTTGTACTTTATTTCTTATTTCCATAGTTATTATATTAGTGTAATAATAGCAATAAAAGAAGCAGAACTTATTTCATGTAAAGAACTCCTGATGCTTAATTGTAGTAGAAGCAGAGAAGACTAGCACCTCCTCCCCAAGCAGTTTTTCAAAAACTTGAACGGGGGGAAAGCATCTGAGCATCCAACCTCAATGCTTGCAGGCATGGAAATCTTGAGTCAAACCTTGGCAGCTTCACGTTTGTTGGGGATGCAAAGAGATCTATCTCTGGCATGCTCTGTATGTTTTGCAACTATGCCTCTGGCTATGTATATGTATATGTATATATATATATATATATATATATATATATATATATATATATATATATATATATATATATTTATTGTATGCCTGTATTTCATAATAAATTTACTTTTTGACTTCTTAAGATCATTGTGTTAACCTAATCTAAAGTCCCATGGGGCAACCTCTTTTTGTTTCTATCTTTGGCAAGAAAGCCCAATATGTCACCCTCTCAAATAATTCCAGCAGAAAAGGGCTACATTGTTGTCTATGAAAACCCGGAATACATTTTATTTTTCACATTATCCTGTACCAGGATGTATATAGAATACAAATGTAAAAGATTGGCCACTTTTGTTTAGAGACAACTTCCTTTAGTAGTGTATACCTGTGGATGCCTTCCTGTCTCTTTATATAAGAAACTGCTGCTGTGTTGTTTCCAGCAAAACTGACTTGTTTCTTGCCTTTTGCCAAAAAAGCTAGGTGGGGCTGATGAGACACCTGATGAGCTTCAAAAAGTTTGAAACTGTATTCTTTGTGCAAAAGGTGCAAACTCCATTAACTCTGTTTCTGATGACGGTTGATCAAAGCTCTTTGAGGCAGAAATACATCAGCAGATTGCTTTTAATGCTGTTACGATAAATTAAAATTTTGAAGGATTTTGATGTACTGGATACTTACTGTTTCTGATAAATAGGGAAACAAGTAGGGAGATTTATTAAAGTGGTTGTAAAATTCCCTCTAATGTTTGTACTTATAGGTCAGCCTATAATAAGGCTTACCTATAGGTACTTTAAATATCTCCTAATCTTACACCGTTTAGGAGATATTTACTGTATACTGCACCGAGGATGTCATCGGCGCATTCGCTCTGAAAGAACGGCCGCCTGTGCGGTTTCTTCAGAGCCCTGTGCCATGACCGGTGGCTCCCATGCACATGAGCGGGAGTGATGTCACGCACCTCTGACAGGCCAGTAGCACAGCCAGAATCCGAGAACCCGGAAAAATAACGGGCAAAGATGGATGCGGTCTCCAGCGGGGATGACGAGAGCTTTGCTTGCAGATAAGTGTCACATAATGTGCTGGTATGCGATGCATACTAGCATATTATGATTTTACTTTGCAGGTAAAAAAAAAAAGCAGACTTTACTTCCTCTTTAAAACTGGAGCAGTCAGAATCTGGAGCAGCTTTGCATGGCATCCAATCAGCTTCTGTCTTCAGCTTGTTTAGTTAAGCTTTGAAAATGAAAAAGAGAAGCAGAAGAGTTGCCATGCACAGTTGCTCCAGGGTCTGGTTTCTCTATCTGGAAAGGCAAGGATGCAACATTCATTGTATCCACATCACCAATAATGTGGAGGACCCCATTGTTCCTACAATTATCAAATTTTATGCTGCAAACAGAAATGTTGCTTTCACAGATTCCAAGATCCTTTCAATAATCATTTAAACCTTCTACTGAGGGTGTGAGACTCTCTGAAAAGACTGTAACCTTACCCCTAGGTACAGGGAGAAAGATAACTTTTCCGGACACAAACATTTCTGGAAGCATTTCGTCACTCTAATGCGGCCACTCCTGATGACATCAGAGTGATGAAATGCATTGGGAGGTTCTTGGTTGGTGTCACTTCTGTCTGCTTGATTTTGAGTTATGGAAAGTTTGATAGGAGACTATGCACATGTAACTTATGTGACACGAGTCTCTCATTAATGTGAGTAGTATACTGCTTGTTTTTAAATTATTTTATAGAAATGGAATTGCATGATGGACTGTCACCTGGCTTGTATTTCCCTATGCATATCATAATGGAGTACTCAGATAAAACAATGGAGAGTGAGCGCTATGTGTTCATAAGCTGCTAGCACTAAAAAGGTGAATATATACCTTCTAAACAACAAGAAAAGGAAACAGTGCAGCGCTGATAAATACTCCAATCATATATAGTCCATATGTATAAAGTCAAATACGTATGTCACAATATAGGAAGAATGAAGATAAGGAGGAAGACAGGAAGGCCCTTAGATGTCACAAATCGGTGCAAAATTTACATGCAAAGTCCACAGGGTGACAGACCATCCAAAACGGTGCGATACACAACACAGTGATCCTCCACCAGGTACATCTAAATGCTCACTAGATTTCCCAGGGAGACAAGCCTTGAATCCTGTGGGCAAAGGGAATACCACCTTACAGGTTTCGGGACATCCTTATCTTCTGAGTAGATGCACTAAATAGATTGCTCATTACATGGAGCCAGAAAGATTTTTCATAGTGTAGTATGCTTTATTCAGGTATATAGTAAAAACATGTACATGTTCATAGATAAAATCAAGAGCTAAAACTCACATCAGAAAGTCTGCATTTTCTCAGCACGAATGCGGCGGACGGACGCCAGTGTGTAGGCCCAGTCATGGACATGTTTCATGTCAGTACACGTTTTCAACAGGAGTATGCCTATCACTGGCATTGTAAACGTACTTGTATTAAATAGTGGAAAGACCGGATGTTGTTAATTGCGGGACCGGAAGTAGTCACAACGCCATTTTCCGGAAGGCCGGAAGTGGAAGGACCGCCATTTTACTGGTGACCGGAAGTGATCTCAGGCCATGATAATTCCAGAGCCAAACATTAGCATTTTCATTAGGAACAATTCTCAATTCGACCACTACGTGTCTTACTGATAAAATAATATAACTAGCACCAAAACTGTCCTCAATTATACATGAATGCTTAAAATATAGAAAAATATTTTTTAAAAAAATATATATATATCTGTGAAAAAACATTTGAAAAAAATATTTTGCTAATAGCCTCATCCGGTCTATCCTCTCTCATATCCTAATGACCATTAAATCTATTACATGATCGACAATTCCACATACATAATCACTGTAAAAAGTATACACATTTATCAGCAAATTACATAAAGGAGGTATATAATAAACTCTCACGTACTGCAATATAAAGATCTCAAAAAATGCTCTATCCCATACATAGAGTAAAAATTATTATATAGCTGTATAGAATAATTCACCTGAATCATATACAATTATGGACGATATCGTGTGAAACTATAAAACCATATAATTGATATGGGTGATATCTATCTCCCCAAGTAGGTGACGGGCAATCCACTATTCAAACCAATTAGTCGTATTGCACCCTATGGTGTAAGAGTCCTGATGTGTGGGAAAAAACTCATATGTCTATAGGGTGACTATGGATTGGATTCCATGCTAGAAAAATTCCCATAGATATAGATCTAGATACAGAAAGGGGGAAAAGAAAACTTTTTTGCAAGGTCTTTCAAATTGGAAGGCTCGACTATAGCTTCTAGCTGTTGTTTAAAAAACAATTGATGTCTATATCTATGTTAAGTCCCCTGGGCACAAAACTTTTTAATTCATAGATCCATTCAGTTTCTTTCTTAATGTGTGTAACAATAAGAGAGGCTTTAAAGACCACCATCTTTCTGTTCATTTTCGTAGATTCCATAACAGAAATGCTAGTGTTCTTAAATTTGTGGCCATAGACGCAATCCAACACCAATGGAGAGGGATGAATAAAAAGTGAGAGGCTTCAAGAAAGAAACTTGAATGGATCTTCTTAGTATATACCATAGCATTGGGTCCTAGTAACCTATACAGTTAAACCTTGAATTGTGAGCATAATTTGTTCCGGAAACATGCTTATAATCCAAAGCACTAGTATATCAAAGCGAATTTCCCCAAAAGAAAACAAGAGGATTAGTTCCACAACCATTTATTCATAGGACCTTCAGTTTTTAGTCCATATAAAAAGATGATAGCAATGTGATAGGTTGTGTAACCTTAAAATGTCCATCCACAAATGGCAGCCTCCACAAGGGGATTAAAAGCAACATCCAGCAAGAGCTACAGTGTATAAAAGAGAAGAGAGGCGCCTCTAAGTGTAGCACTATGGTTACATTTAATGAAGGTACAGCATTTAGCAACTCACATGGTTGATGATTAAAACAGGCACATCTAAGAATACAGGCATCCGGGGTAAAGTTTTGCACATAGACCATCCTCCTCACCGCCAGCTCTCACCGCTGTCAGTCTGCAATCGTGACTGGGAAGACTACCCTGAAGTAGAGCGATCTGAAAGCGAGGCTTGAAACTTTCGTGGAGTGCAGCAGGGAAGGGATGACATTGATGACAGTACGGAGGATAGTCTATGTGGACAGCTTTACCCCAGATGCCTGCATACTTAGATGGGCCTGTTTTAATCATCAACCAGGTGAGTAGCTAAATGTTGTACCTTCATTAATGTAACCATATTGCTACACTTAGAGGCGCCTCTCTTCTCTTATATACTCAGTTGAGACATAACGCTACTTGTATATCAAGACATCACACGTTTATAAAAAAAATGTTGCTTGTCTTGCAAAACACTCTCAGACCAATTTACTCTCAATTCACGGTTTTACTGTATAACAAATGTATTATGTTGAATTGCGCTATGTGTATGTTTTCTTTCCTTTAACCACTTGCCGACTGCCACACGACTATTTACGTCGGCAGTCAGCCCCTCACAGGCAGAGCGACGTAGATCTACGTCGCTCTGCTTGTAAGCGAGTGCATGGCGCCGGAGGCACGAGGAGACACCATCAGCCACCCCTCCATTATTAGATTTACTGGGAGCAACATCAGACCACACATATATTCCCCTAGAGACCCAAACCCCGTTTAGGAGTTTATCTATGGGGGCTTCACACCCAGGGATTTACCTTTACTAGGTAGGTAATCGTTTTTAAAGTCCACGGAGTTAAGATAAGGAAGAATGATTGTCTCACTGGAAGCTCGCCAAACACTTAAAAAAAATTGCAAACATAGCACCTAAACCTAACTGAAGTCTAGAGGGGGAATATCCTGCTTATTTTTTCCAGCCCTTTTTCAAGACCAATTTGTAAGCTTTTTTTTTTAAAAAAAAAGCAAGACTTCAAGGGCATCATAGAAATACATAATTAATTTAAATAACAGGCTGAGGGATGCCCTGAACCCAGTGGTGTATTTAGGTTTTGTGCTGCCCTAGGACTGACTAAACTTGTGAACCCCTAATTTAAATGTGATCCACCCCTTCCTGGCAAGGCCACACCCCTTCCTGTTTAAGACCCCCCTCTGTCATCTGAAAACCACACCCCTTCCTCTTTAGGCTTCACCAACGCTGCGGCTGGTTTGAATGGACCCTAAGCTATGTTGAGAAGCTTTTACTTGCTTAAAGTAGGTTTTCCACACCTATGCAAGTATTGGAATGCAAAATCTGCATTAAGCACGGGTAAATGCAGGTCAGAAGGAGGTTAAGTGTACCTGTCAATTAATTCTGAATGATCACTGAAACATCTCAAACGGATGTCAGAACAAATGCCATTGCTAAGTAATAACAAAAGCACTTCCAGTGTTGGAAGTGCTCATATGCACCTGCTAAAATACCCCTAAATGAGATCACAGGGTTCTGTCCTGGGACCAATCCTGTTTAATTTATTCATAAATGATCTAGAGGAGGGGATATCTAGTACAATCTCAGTATTTGCGGACGATACTAAACTAAGCATGCCAAAATCTTCTATGCAGGATGTGGAAACCTTACAAGCGGACCTGAACAAAATAACGGGGTGGGCAACTACATGGCAGATGAGATTTAATGTTGAAAAATGTAAAGTAATGCACTTGGGGGCCAGAAACCAGAAAGCAAGCTACTCACTAGGGGGGGAACCTCTGGGTGAGTCTAGGATGGAAAAGGACTTGGGGGTACTGGTAGACAACAAGCTTGGCAGTGGCATGCAATGCCAAGCCGCTGCAAGCAAAGCCAACAGAATACTGGGATGTATAAAAAAGGGGATTCACTCCAGAAATAAAGAGATTATTCTCCCACTCTACAAGACTCTGGTCCGGCCACATCTGGAGTATGCTGTCCAGTTCTGGGCACCGGTCCTCAGGAAGGATGTGCTGGAACTGGAGAAAGTCCAGAGAAGGGCAACAAAAATAATTAGGGGAATGGAGGACATCAGCTATGAGGAAAGACTACAAGCACTGAACTTATTCTCTCTGGAGAAGAGACGATTGATGGGGGAAATGATATCAATGTACAAATACTGTACTGGTGACCCTAGCATAAGGAACAAACTATTCAGAGAAAGGAGATACAATAAGACACGTGGCCACTCACTAAAACTAGAGGAAAGGCGGTTTAACCTTAAAGTGCGTAGGGGGTTCTTCACTGTAAGAGCGGTAAGGATGTGGAATTCTCTTCCACAGGCAGTCGTATCAGCGGGGAGCATTGATAGTTTCAAAAAACTATTAGATGGACACCTTAAAGACCACAACATACAGGGGTATACAATGTACGGTTCAAAGCGGACACACACACACATCATAGGTTGAACTGGATGGACTGATGTCTTTTTTCAACCTCACTAACTATGTAACTATGTAGCCATTACTCGTTAAAAAAAAAAACAACAAAAATGACAAAAATCTTTCCCTTAGTTATTAAACGCAATAACTTTTGGGCAAACCAATCAAAATACGCTTATTGGGATTTTTTTTTACCAAACATAGGTAGCAGAAAACAAATTGACCAAAAATTTAAAAAAAAAATTTTACGTTTTTTTGGGGGGAATTTCATATAAAAAAATGTGAAAAATATTGTTATTTTTGCAAAATTGTCGCTCTTTTTTTGTTTATAGCGCATGATCAAAAAATCGCACAGGTGATCAAATACCACCAAAAGAAAGCTCTGTTTGTGGGGAAAAAAAGACGTCAAATTAATTTGGGTACAGAGTCGCACGACCGCGCAATTGTCCGTTAAAGTCACGCAGTGCCGAATCGCAATATACCCCCTGGTCAGGAAGGGGGTAAAATCTTCAGGGGCTTAAGTGGTTAAGGGGGAAAATCTTCTGGGCCAGAAAGGGTTAATGAGTGAAAAAAACATTTGATCTCCTATCATTTAGCAAGAATTCTGGCTCCCAGGTGTCTTCTATAGAGGTAACAAGCTGAGATTAGAAGCACTCTCTTAAAAGGAGTGCTCCCAATCTCAGCTTGTTACCTGTATAAAAGACACCTGTCCACAGAAGCAATCAATCAATCAGATTCCAATCTCTCCACCATGGCCAAGACCAAAGAACTGTCCAAGGGTGTCAGGTACAAGATTGTAGACCCACACAAAGCTGGAATGGGCTACAAGACCATCGCCAAGTAGCTCACTGTATAGACTATTGTTTTCAGGAAGTCTGATTATACTGACAGATTTCCTTTCAGAGAGAAGAATTGCAAAGCACAGTCACTGTGCAAAAACCACTGTTAAAGTGGAGTTCCGACCACATACACATTTTTTACCTAAAAATACCCCCCTAATCCTAAACTATCCCCAATTACCCTAACACTAACCCCACATTACAGGTCATTACAGTTAGAGAATAAAGATAAATACCTTTAAAATTGATTGCAGAGCACGGCCATCTCCAGTGTGGGCATCTGAAGCCGTGGTGCCCCCTGCTGTGTCCTTCTTCCGGGTTCCTGGCTACCCAGAATGCTGATCGCAATCTCACTCATGTGCTGTAGATCAGAGTAGCGGCCGGGACTGTTCCCATTGCATCCTGGGATTGATGACGCTCATCTCCCAGGACGCAATGCAAAGGAGGAAGTGACGTCGGCGGCCGTGTCCGCACAAGGAGGAAGAGGAAGGAAGGTACGTTTATTTTCATTAAAAACAAGGTAGGTGGAAAAAAAAAATATTAACTATCCAATTCTTTTTCAGGTTTTTTTATGCTAACTGATACTGCAAAATTTATTTTTAGGGTGGAACTCCGCTTTAAGCAAATATTACAGTATACTTTCTTAAAGCGGAGTTCCACCCAAACGTGGAACTTCCGCTTTAGGGAGTCCTGACCCCCTGACATGCCACATTTGGCATGTCATTTTTTTGGGGGGGGAGCGGGTACCTAGTTTTGACAGGTACCCGCTCCCACTTCCGCTCGGAGCACCCCGGCGCCCTGAACGGAAGTTCTCCTCTCCCCCTCCCTCCCTGCAATCTTCTGGGACACGTCAGAGGTCCCAGAAGATTGCCGGCCAATCATGGCGCGCAACGCGACTCGCGCATGCGCAGTGGGTACCCGGCTGTGAAGCCGCAAACTGTAACAGCCGGGTGCCCACAGCAGTGATGCCGGCGCCGAGGGAGAGGATCGAGGCTTCGGGCGGCCGCATCGCTGGACCGTTGGACAGGTGAGTGAATGGCTGGAACTCCGCTTTAATTTACAGAACTGGTCATATCATATTTAAACCTGTACAAAGAAACACATTTCTCACACATTGAGAAGGTGAATCACATGGATAAGTTTTCATAATCAATGGCAAACAAATCCCAGATATACCATAACACTTTGATGAATATAATTATTGTTCTGCATTGGTAAGCATGTACATCACATAAATATTTTTTGGAATTCATTTTACGTAGTTAGAAAAATAGAACTGGTATGCCTAGGTAACATCTAATTTACTAATATTCTACTAGTATGCATGCAAGTAAGCTGGTCTCCTAAACCCAATGTAATTTGATGTCTGCACCTGCTCTTATTTAAGCCTGCCATGGAAGTCAGAGAGAACCATGCTATGCATGTCTCCTCCCTCATCTGCACATAATTCTGTCTGACATACAAAGAACTAAAGGAAGCTCTTATTAGTTAGCAGCGAAGGAATAATGGACACAAACAATCCGTAATTATTTTTTTATTTTCTTCACGTGTGTTTGACTTTTAGAGACATTACAAATAGTAAGCATTTTTCAAGAAATAAAAACAATGTTTTACCAGTCTGTTTTTAACAAAATTGTGAGTACAGCAGGCGCTTTATTTATTATGGAATCACACGGGTCAAGTCAAGGCAGATTGTGCTAATATTTACAGACTAAGGAAAGCATCTGAAGTTGCCTCCCACATATGGTTTTCATTACACTTCTCTCATTCTTTGAAGCTGACAGGCCTTCCGGACATCCCCATCAAGAGTTCCATTATTATTAGTAGCCTGATTGACAACGAGCCACTAGATAGTCTTTCTATGTTTGTCACCAGTGACAGCGTGTCAGATTTGTTCCCTATAGATTTGCATTTGATGAACTTGGCAAAGCAGTTACTTTTTTCAGCCATGGCAATGTAATGCAGTTGTTATTCAAAAGAAAAAAGTTAAAATAAACGCTTTACGTTACATAGACATGTTATTGAAACACTGCTTTATTTTAATAATTTGTCTGAATTTTCATTGATTATACATAATACTATATGGCTTAATGTACGCCTCCGAAAAGTATTCTTAAAGTAGTTCTAAAGCCTTAAATTTTTTTACTGTCATGCCTTCCTTGCATTAGGGTAAACATGTTTAGGCATTGATTTTGGCCCGTCACCACCCCTTATACTTACCTGAGCCCTCATTCAATCCAGCACTGTGCACGACAGTAGTTCTTCTCTCCCCTCATTTTTGTGTCTCACTGGCTTTGCTGGGGTACTGAGAGCCATTGGATACCAGTGTTGTCAATCAAAGTCTGGGGACAGAGATGAATCCTGCTGTCTGTGTCAATGGACGCAACAGCGAGGCTCGAGAGCGAGCATGCACAAGTACCCGTGGGGTCAGTCACTTCCCGTGGGGTCACTGGACAGAGAGGAGGAGTTAGGAGCGCTGGTTAGGGATTTAAGAAGAGGAGGTTCGGGTCCACTCTGTGTAATTCCAGAGCAGGTAAGTATAGAGATGAAAGAATAAAAATACAAAAAAACTAGACTGATGCTCAACCTCAATATGTAAATGTATAATGTATAATGTATCCCTAAACGTACGTGTATATTTAAGAAACACAGCAAAATAGCCTGACACATGTAACAATTAAAGAACAAAACCTTTATTAACCACTTGCTGACCACTTACTATATATATACGGTGGCAGGGTGGCTCTCCTGCGCAAACCAATGTAGGGGTACCTCGGTGACACGCGGGAGGCTAGGGGGCTAGCGCGCACTGCCAGCAGCGCGCTCCCGCCCCCACTCAGGAGCTGGAAAGCCAATGCAGTGGGCAGGCAGTTCCGATTGTCGTCTGACACTCGTGATCGCTCCCCGCTGAGAGAGAAGGATGGGCAGCTGTTGTAAATACAGCCGACTGTCCTTCTCCCTGAAATGATCACAGAGCCTTATATATAGGATCACATGTCTCTATGGTAATTTCACAAGCCAGCCCCCCCCCCCCCCACAGTTAGAATCACTCCCCTAGGCTCACATTTAACCCATTGATCACATATAGGGTTAACCCCTTCCCTGCCAGTGTCATTATTACAGTAACAGTGCATATTTTTAGCACTGATTACTGCAGTAATGTCACTGGTATCCCCAAAAGTGTCAAAAATGTCAGTAAGGGGTCCGATCTGTCCGCCGCAATGTCGCAGTCCTGCAAAAAAAATGCAGATCGCCGCCTTACTAATAAAAAAAAAAATAATAATTAACTGACAGTGGGCTAAAGCTCTGATTGACAGCTGGCTCTAGCTCTTATGCGGCTGATAGCTGAAGCCAGCTGCACTCACCCCTTGTCCAACCAACACTGGAGGGGCAGAGTGGAGAGTGCTGACAGTCACTGGCAGGTCGAGAATTAAGTGATCAGTGGTCGTGTGATTGCCCTTGTCTCTGTGTTGGAGTTGAAGCATCAGACCCATTATTGCCACATGGAGGTGGGTGAGAATGTATGTTTGTTTTTTCTATACTCCAAACTTCTCCTTTAAGTGTTTCCATCGAAAAGGTATGTCAGTTTAGATATGGTCACTTAGCGTACTAAATCCTCATAATATCTAATTAAAACGCTGCTAACAGAATCCAATCTTCAAAAAAAAAAAAAAAAAACTTTTTTAAAGTTGCTGTTTGAAAAATGGAAAATCTGGCTTGGAAAAGCTGTAACCTCCCAAAAAATTATATATACAAGATAGAATTATGCTTTACATTATTTTGTATTCCAGTTTTTCTTACACACAGTTTCGATAGGGTCTATTATGAATACAAGTATATTAAAAAAGAATAGCGCAACCATGCAAAAGAAATGACTATCAAATATGGAGACAATCCATAAATAAAAATGGGGATTTAGTTCCACCATATGGCCATATCGTGCTCAAGCCCACCACTGCGTCAAAGTACCCCATTATCAGTGGGTCCTACACTATCCATAAAAAAGGGGTGAATCCAGCCTCTCTTACCCTTGGAGACAACACTCCTTGCTGGGAAGGTGTGCTAATGCACTGCAGTGGTGGGCTTGAGCACGATAAGGCCAATGCCATATGGTGGAACTAAATCCCCGTTTTTATTTATGGATTGTCTCCATATTTGATAGTCATTTCTTTTGCATGGTTGCGCTATTCTTTTTTAATATACATGTTGCTTGGTCCATAGCTGCACCGGCTTTAGATATACATGTTCAGGGTTTGCTCCCCCAATTTTTTGCTTGTTTATTATGAATACAAATCTTTCAAGAAAAATACATAATTTCCAACCTACAATACCTATATATATAAAGGATTACTCCCATGCCACTTTTCTAATATTTGCAAATGTTTATTTTACGTTTTCTGTGCTAATTAACTGAATCGAGTATTAGGGAATGTTTATAATGTTCAGTGAATTTCCCTACACACATGCAGTTATTTGATGCAAATTAAATATTGATTTGGATTTGGTGTAGATAGACACTGGGGGATTTTTAGCTGACTTAAAGCGTTTGTTACCCCAACACTTCATATTCCTGATATGTGCCTGCTGTACCATGATTGTGTATGAGAAAGTATCCTGTTCTTTTTGTATTGCTTCCTTCATATGAAATTCCTGGTGTTCCTGCTAGTCCCCTTGTTTTCCAATTAAAAGCTGACCACACTAAGCAGAAGAGCACACTGTGGTATTTTTTCTAGCTATTCTGGGAACTCATTATACTCTCCTCCAATGATTAGACTTGTCCTGACACGCCCCCACTGCACAGCCATTCACTGGCAAGCTCAGTGTGCTGCTGCTTCTCCTCCTCCCAGCTGTTATGCAGCAGAGAACAGAGGGAATGTGATAATTTATAACAAAGGGAAAAAAACATATTTATAATGTTTTTTTATATCTATACAAAAATGTTTTGCCTTTCATTTCTATTTTAAACTAAATGTTTTTTTTTTTTTTCAAGGTGATCATTTACAATCACTTTAAGGCAGTCTAAGCTTATTTTGTGTTTCTGCCACAAAACAAAATGTGTCATTTACGATACATGTCAAAACAATACTTAAGTTTGCCTTGATTTGTAGAAATACATTTGTTTATTTGTATATAAAGTCTATACAGTTTAAAAATAAATGTACGAAAATGAAGTTTCCAGTTTCACCATTTACTACCAATTATTGATAGGGCCAGTCTCTATTCAAAGAGAAGCAGTGTTAACTTTCCTTCTAGGTACCAATTGAACTTGCAGGTGATTGCGTGAGAACAGACACACCTCCTTTGTGATCTCTTTTTAAAGCGTTTTTTCAATTTTACAGTCAAATTTGAGAAAACCCCACTATATTCTTTTCATTTGTTTCCATTCACAAAGCATACCTAAACGAATTAAAAATATATATATTTCTTAGCTTTTTGGTATTTATAAGGAGAAAGTGTCTCACAAAACTGGGATATTACTCAAAAAACATTCAACACAGGATGGTAGTTTCTAAAATTGTAACCATTTGTTAGGACAGACAGTGTTCAAATCTAATTTACAGCTGATAATAAAGTAAACATTGCAAAGCAAGAAGAGCACATAAGGATTTTTAAGCAAGTAAAATGCACTGGAATCACAACCAGCAATTTTTAAAGATGTTTTAGGTTATCCTTTGAAAATAGGAACATGTAACAAAGTATGTGGCTGCAAAAGTGGAAATGCACTTTAAGTAACTGAAATGGGAAGGTGGTAAAACTGAATCTTGCACTGTAATATACCTTGGGTCATACTCATGCTGGGCACAGATAAAGACACAGTTTCAGGCAAGAACTTCATCAAGGAATTTTTTCTGACTGATGACTTCATAGGGCACAAGGAAATCAATCTGCCATCGTATGGTATTTATTATATGATCACTTTCTTTGTTCCTAATCAAGCATTATGTGTCAACAAGATTTCACAGACCTATATTTAGGATTTACATTCCTTATACAACATTTTTTTTAGGAATATGTATCCAAAAATAAAAATAAAAATAATGCTACCCATGTAGCAGAGGAGATGTTATGGGTTATTACATCTTAGTTGGTATCCATATACTATAAACACTGCCTCTACATTCCTGTCCTTCAGCTTATGTACATCTTGCCCAGTAGCATTGAAACAAGGGTCAAAATAGGTGCAGGATCTCCACGTTTTTTTTTTAGGAGGTCCAATATTTCTAGGAACTTACTATGAACTCTTTATTTTATAGTTATACTGCTGGCCAAGGATAGAGCTCAATATCTGTTATAATGACAAACAAAAGGCATTTTTTATTTTTTGGATAGGGTGAGGAAGGGTTAACCCTTTTCCAAGTTTCTACCATGATCTCTGCCTTCGCTAGAGAGACACACCCCTTATACCCCACCAGACTCATCCTGTTGACCACTATCACTGAAACAGAAGGAAAGTAAAAATCCTAAAATTTAGAGATTGATTGAGAACAAGAGATTAGGGATAATATCCTCATGGTGATGAGTGTCTAAAATGGGATTTCCCTGATTTGAAATTTCCTCTCGCATCCTGTTGCATCACCGAGAAAGGAAACGAAGGTCAATCTCCCAAGCAGGACACAATTAACAAAAGGTTTTAACCCTTCTTTGCTTCACTGACCAAAAACTACAAAAGGAAATCACTTATATAGACTTACAGTACATTTTATATTTTAAGTTTTACAGATGGTACAAGCACAATCCAAAACCTAGAAAATGCTTATATGAAGAGGGAAGAGGGCAGAGCCAAAAACAGAAAGCTACCAATGGCATATCAAGAAAGAACAGCAGTGATCAGAACAGAATTTGATTTCTTCTCAATCAAAAGTTTAATCCAACAGCTTAGAAGGCACTGGCAAAAAACTAACCTGGTTTGGGTAACTGATCTAATGTAAATAATTAAATAGCGTAATGCTACCCAACCAACTAAATGATGTGCTGAAAACAAAATTACAAAATACACACACATGTGACTTTTAGAAATCTTAAAAAGTCTCCTTTCTCCATATTCAGAGGAAGATGTGAAAAAAGTCCATATTCATCATATAAATAAATCAATACAGAAATAGTCCAATTCGAATCTTAAATTATAAACAGTGCCAACAGTCTTCTGTGAATGTGTCCCCTTGTTCCACAAAACATGTGACATACACTCCATTCAGTGGTACAGTCCGCTTACCCCTGTACTGGACCTCAGAGCTTCCTCAGAGGTCAAAAAAGCTTTTCCATAATAAATACATCATTCTGCCTTCAGCCATAGCTCCTACCACCAACATCCTCTGCAAACCACAGCAACAAGAATGGCAATAAATGGCAAAAAGCAACCTATTGTGCTCACTGTATACATATTTATTCAAAACAAAGGTATAAAACACTCACATAAAAAGTAGAAACTGGCATTACACATGTAAAAACTCCAGCTCACAGCCCTCGTTCAAATGTGCAACATAATGGCATCATCAGCAAGTACCACTCCTATACGTGTTACTCCCAAAATGGAGCTTCCTCAGTAGGTGGCGAGCCCCCTGCACCATAAGGTTTATAAAGCAAATTAAATTGACCCCAAGATTACACAATTTCCTGATCCAGGGTAACAGTTTCGGGATCATGACTCGAAACTGGAAGTGATGTCATAGGTGACCTGGAATAGGAAGTGACTTCACTATGTTGCCACATACTGTCCAGATAGGAAGAATAATAATATAATGCAAATAACCATATTAAAACTCGGAAGTGATGCAGAAATATCACTTGCAGGCCGGAGCAATGTCAACAACCACAAAAATAACCAATAATAAAGCCTTAACTGATATCCAATTCAGAGCCTAGCCAGTAATCACAGTACTTTTTAAGGTAATAAAAATCCAATTGAAAGTGCCATGGTAGAGTTATATAAAATTGACAAATTGCACATATTAAAATATTATCAAATAAATCAGAGATCATTACAATGAAATGAAAAATCCAATGCCCCTTGCCCTTTTCAATTCCCCAGAATTTTAAACTCCTAGGGTCCCTATTAGGAAATTTCCTAAAGTGATGCAAAAAATATACTTTTTATTCTCATTGTTAATGCTACAAATATTCTCTGTTAATGCGTACCTCAAACGATCCAGATGTTTGACCCACATATTGAAGGTCGCGTTGACTTTTTAGCATATATATAACACTATCAGTTTTGCAACCAATAAAATAATGATTTAAATACCTAGTATGGGTAAATATTGCTGTGAATTCTTTCCTCCTTTTCAAATTTCCTTTTGCAGTACAGCAAGCGCTGCATCTAGGTCAAAAACCCACACCAGGAAAAAAGGTAAAATTCCTTACAGGGGTGGATCCACAATCCCTTTCACTATGCAGTCCCTCAGGTTTTGTGTCTTTTTATACACAAACCTTGGGTGGTCTTGTCTTGAAGTACAGGTCCAAGTATTTTGTCTTTCCTAAAAATACTCCATCTAATACAATGCCTATTAATGCTCCTTTCTACTTATTTATATTGTCTATTAAAATCCAATACAATGTAAAAATCCTGTCTACTCTTATTGCCCCTATTCAACTGTTTATATTTGACTAATATACTGTATTTATATCTAAATCCCTCACCTGAACTGCTTCCTGTCTAATCAAATCCGGGTCATACCCCTTCTGTACAAACCTAGTGCCAATCATCTCCGACTGTCACATATACTCTTCACCAGTTGTACAATTCCACCTCAATCTAATAAAATGATCTCTAACCTTGTGAGACGGTGGAAGTTATGCATATCAATTTAGCTGTCATGATTTGTGGATTTAAAGTTAGTTCTAGTAGCGAACCTCCCATCCTGAATTCTGATCACCAGTTCCAGGAATTCTATTCTGCTCTTGTCCCTTTTCCAGGTTAGAGATATATTTTTGTCAATTTTGGCTAACCAATTTCTAAAAGATGTTAGATTGGCATCATCACCTTCCCAAATTACAAACACTATCTACAGTATATAGCGTCTATAGCATTTTAATTAATGTAGCCTATTTCTAAACACAAATTGGTATTTTAGGTAAATCTGGAGTATTTCCTTAATAAGTACAGTAGTTGCTGGCTAAGCACTGGATTCAATATCAGTTTCAGCTTTATTATTGTAAAGTTTGCGATTGTCAACATTGCCCTGGGTCCGGAAGTAATGTTTTTTTGCTAGTTTTTCTATAGTTAATTCTATACATCTACATGGTAGCTACTATATTGTTATTCTTCCTGTATGCACAGGATGTGACAACAGAGTAACTTCACTTCCTTTTCCAGGTATTCTACGATATCACTTCCATTTTCGAGTCCTTATTCCAGAAATTGTGTAATTTTGGGGTCAATCTCATTTGCTACATAAACCTAATGGCTTAGGCGGCTTGCAATCTACTAGACATGTGCAGAACAAAAAAAGTTGTTTAGTTTTTTAGTTGTTTAGGATGAGCAAGCGCCCCCCCTCCTCAACCATACAAGGCCACATGCCCTCAACATCGGGGGTACTTTGGGGTAATGGGGGCTCTGCCACCCATCAAACTACTTTGCCCCATGTTGATGAGAATAAGGGCCTCTTCCCCACAACCCTGACCCTGTGGTTGTCGGGGTGGGGGGGGGTTAATTATCGGAATCTGAAAGCCCCCTTTAACAATGGGGCCCCAAGATCCTGCCCCCCCATGTGAATGAGTATGGGGTACATAGTACCCCTACTCATTCACCAAAAAAAGTGTAAAAATTAAATAAAAACACAAAGAGTTTTTTCTCTCTGGACAATTCGTTAGAAAACCAAGTATTAAATGCTATTAAATGAATTTCAACTAAATTTGTTACTATTTTATTTGGAGATTCGGATACAACCGAATTTCCGAATAACCCAAAATTTGTCCTAATTTATATTTTGACCGAAACAAATTGCACATGTCTATCATCTACTGGGGAAGCTCCATTTTACCTGCTGATAATGCCATGTTGCACATTTGAAGAAGGGCATTGAGCTGGAGTGTTTACATGTGTAATGCTATTTTTAAATTTTTTATGTAAATGTTTTAATTTCTTTGTTTTAAATAAATAATATATAAAGTTAGCACCATGAGTTTCCTTTTGTTGTTTTATGCCATTTTTGCTGCTGTGGTTACAGAGTATGTTGGTGGGGGGAGATTGGAATCTCTTCCATGGAAAAGTTCTTTTGACCTCTGAGGAAGCTCTGAGGTCCAGTACAGAGGTGAGCGGACTCATGTACCACTAGGTGGAGTGTATGTCACATGTCTGTGGAACAGGGGAGTACATTAACAGAAGATTGTTGGCACTGTTCATAATTGAAGATTCTAATTGGACTATTTCTTTATTGATTTATTTATATGATGTATTTGGACTTTTATCACATCTTCCTCTGAATATGGGTGGAAGGCAACTTATTTAAAATTTCTAAAAGTCACGTGTGTGTTTTTTCATAGTAATTTTGTTTTTAGCACATAATTTAGTTGGTTGAGTAGCGCTACACTATTTAATCTATTACGTTACGACTTATGCCTTGTACACACGCAACGATTGTTGGCCGACCGATCGGCCGTCTTTTGTCCAGTGTTGTTGTGCTGGTTGAAATGTACTCTAGACTGCACACAAATGTTTTCGGCCAACAACAACCAACTTCAGAAGTGATGTCATGTGCTGGTTTACTTTCCGTGTGTTTTTTCTGCTCTGAGCATGCCCAGTCTTGCTCATCTGATTTTTGTCTGCCGAAATCTGTACTGACTGACGAACAATCGGCCGTTCTGTTGACGGCCAACAAAAATTTTATAGCATGCACACCAGATTTTGTTCGGCCGAAAAGTCGCAGTCGGTTGTCGGAAGCATCATACTAACAAGCCGGCAATCGGCCGATCGGACGTTGGCCAAAAATTCACGGCCAACAATCGTTGTGTGTGTACGAGGCATTAGATGGTGTGGAATTACCTTTCCTGTGCTGCTTGCAACTGACATTAGATAGGTGATTAACCGCACACATTGTTTTTGTTTAATTAAACAATCTAATGTATATGGGTACTCCAGGAGATGATATTGACTTGATGGCATGTAATATAAGATAATAAGAATAAGCCTAGAATGAGTGTAAATTGTAAAATCTGTCCACAGAGACTGTATGATTTTTGATTTTAGGTTTTTTTTTTGTTTTTTTTTTTGGTAAATTCAAGGAAATAAACAGTACTAGCAATAAATTGATATTAAGCCAGCAGTTTTCATATGCTTTCAACAACATATGTATTTACTTACTAAGAATGCAGCTTCTTGTAATCTTTGATTGTCTTCCAGTTTAAACTGGTGCCATGGCCACTGCCCCAGATTTACTGTTTCAAATTGTCTCTTTTCTATTGCAGCATCCTATCGAGCCACCCTCGCATGCAGGAACTAGAGTTATGCCTCCTTATACTGTGTACATCAATAGAAACACACAACCCCATAGCCTAGGATGGCAAAGAAATGCCATGCTTCTCTCTACCTCTTTCCATTCCCTTCTCCAAGCTAACTGACTGGCTGGAGACTTTACTGTCCATTGTTAATTTTTTCCTGCGAAGATCAACATTTCAAAGAAGAAGAAAAAATGTAAGAGCAGGAGCCAGCAGGATTGAAAGATGTAAACTGCAAATGCTGGGGTAGGAATTTTAACAAATAGTTTACTGGGGAATGTTTATTTTGTTGTGCTCAATGTATTAATCTAAACAAATGTTGAGGGTTTAAAGTGGTTGTAGAGGCACAAGGTTTTTTACCTTCATGTATTCTTCATGCAGCCCCCCCCCCCAATACTTATCTGAGCCCCATCTCAATCCAGTGATGTCCATGGGAGCCTTGCCTCTCTGGGGACTTGCACTTATGATTGGCTTTTGGCAGCAGCGGGAGTCATTGGCTCTCGCTGCAGTCATGAGGAGATGGGGCGGGGCCGAGCCATGGCTCCATGTGTGAAGCCCTACGTCGCTCACTCAGGAGACTGTAGACACTGTAAACACAGCCGCCTGTCATTCTCCCTGAAGTGATCACAGAGGCTATGCGATCCTGCTATATAGGATTGCATGTCTCTGTGGTTACTTCACTAGCCACGCCCCCTGACAGTTACATTACTAGTAAAAAAAAAAACAATAAAAATGTCATAAATCCTTCCCATAGTTAGTAAACGCAATAAATTTTGCGCAAACCAATCAAAATACGCTTATTGTGATTTTTTTTTACCAAAAATATGTAGCAGAAAACAAATTGGCCTAAACTGTTAAAAAAATTTGATTTTTAAATTTTTTTTGAGAATTTCATATAAAAAAATTTGAAAAATATTATTATTTTTTTTTAAATTGTCGCTCTTTTTTTGTTTATAGCGCAAAATTGCACAGGTGATCAAATACCAGCAAAAGAAAGCTCTTTTTGTGGGAAAAAAAGGACGTTAATTTAATTTGGGTACAGTTTTGCACGACCACGCAATTGTCCGTTAAAGTCATGCAGTGCCGAATCGCAAAATAGGGCCTGGTCATTTAGCAGTCAAATCCTCCGGGGCTAAAGTGGTTAAACAAACAATTTAGTTAAATATTGTTTTTGTGTGCCGAAAAAATTAATTTAGTGTATTCTTTGCAGAAATGTTGTGCTTGATAAATCCTCATAACGCATATAACATAATGTCATAGGACATAAAAAAATGAAAACTACCATTATTTTATGCTACAGAGTTTCTGTTTTCCAAAAATATATAGGGTTTTGGTGTTTTTAAGTGATCTTGAGAGACCTATAATGATTATTTTGAGCATGTGTGTAAAAAAATGGAAAAATGGCCTTGGCAGCAAAAGCGTTAGGAAAGACAAAAACAAGCCCAAAACAAAAATGTATCAGTTCCTACATACCACACCACAAGTTTAATTCTTTTTTGAAAAAATTATTATCTGGCATGATAATTATCCTAGTGATTATTCTATATTTAGTGCTCACTGTAGCTACTACTACATGACCATAAGTCGACATTTAGAAATGATTTCAAGATGGAACACAGTACATGCAGTCTGCTGCAATAACTTGTTTTTCAAAGGTGCACTGTCTGAGGATGACCCAAAGTCATTTACCGTAATTAGAAACAGTAATAAAACATCTGAGAAATGGCTAGAAATGTTTTAAGAGTTTTTCCCTAAAGACAATAAATCAGTCCTTACAATCTAGCATCTAAAATGTGCTGAGTTCAAAATGTCCTGGTTTGCTGTTAAAAAGAATAGAAGGATTAGGTATAAGTTTTTTTTTTTTTTATCCAAGTTAAAAAAGTCGATTGTTCTGTCTATCTTTACTAAGATATCACCTGTGAATTAAACCATTATAAATATATAATGTGCATAAGCTCACGTATTATTCAGAAATGAATTGTATGTTTTAGAAACAATAACTTATTAAAATGCATTTCCCAGTTTTTTTTTTTTTGTCCCAGCTGATAGCACAACATCATCATACAGGTAAATACCTCTACAGGTACAGGTGTATACCTCTAGTCAAAGACTTTCTCACAACCCTTACCACCATTGTTTCCTCTCCAAAATGAATGTGTAAGTGTGCGGAAGAAGTGGCTTTTTGAAATCTGGAAGGTCTTTTAGAATATACAATGTATCTCTCACCCTTCTAGGTGAAAGAGTATGGGGCACATAGTACACCTTGTAAAACAGTAAAATAAACAATGCCCCTCCCCATGTAAATCTAACAACTGCATCATGCAGCAATTTAGATCTGCATCAAGCCTAATCAATCACTATGATCCACCATTTGGCAATGATGACCCACCGTCATGACACCCTATCATGTCCAATTATCTTTATCTGCCACTAATCCCATTAACAGATGTGTGGCCATCTGCTGTATGTCATAAACTGGCTGGGGATCCTGGGTGGTGTCTTATGGTTTTCATGTCAGTGGTCCAGCACCTTTGGTCAGAAGATAATTGTTATAATTGTGATTGACATATCACTGGATAATGGGATTGACGTTGGATTACATCAGGGGGCATTATGTATTTTTTTTTTGATAAACATATTAAAAAAATGAAATAAATATCTACAAAACATTTACCTAATAAAGGACTTTTTTCACAGTGTGGGTGTTTTTTTTTTTCCAAACATAAATTTTTATTGAAAATTGTGCATAGAAAAACAATAACAACATGGTATTACATTATGAGAAAAATACACATACACAAGGTAAGTACATCCAAAAACCTTACAATAAGACTTGAGGATAATCAGCTTGAAAGACCTTTTATGTAGACAATGTCTAGCCTGGGATACAACCCGGGACAAACAGGTAAATAATACATTCAAGTAAACTGTGAAGTTGACCCTACAGAAGAGTCTGGAAAGCTTGTTCGATAAAAAGGAGTGCCTGACCCCCCTTTGGGAACACACTGTGGACAGACAATCCAGGTGAAGATCCCACGAGGAAGCGGGGCTGCCACCGCCTGCCCACTTGATCCAGATAATGAACCTAGATTACAAAATGGCCCAACAATATGAACATAAAACCATATGCAGGTGCTGAGCATCGTTTCAACACGATCAACATGTTGTTGAAATGTCAAAAAGGAAAAACTGTATAACCAAGAGGTTATGAAGAAACAAGGGAGGGGGAGGGAAGGGAGGGGAAACTAGGTACCCACCAGATGGACCAGGCCTAGAGTAATTGGTGTTATCAAAATCCTTCTAATTTACCATTTCAACAATGTCCGAGAGGGTTGTTAGCCATTTTTCCCATTTGTAATGAAATGAGGGAGCTTTGCGCTCCTTATATGCTAATAATTTTTCCATTTCATACCGGTAGTTAACTACATTTAATTTCCCCCAGTGTGTGTGTGTGTGGGGGGGGGTATCAGACCTCCATTTTTTGGCTATTGCAATTCTGGTTGCAAAGAGGATGTGGGCAATTATTGTTCTACAATCCGGATGGAATTCATCTATGCTGATACTCAAAAGAGCTAATGCAGAGTCCATTACAAATATTTTCCCGGTTAGGATGGATATAATATACGCAAACAATCCTAATTTCTGTGTCATCGGGCCAATCTTGATACCTTGTATAACAGTGTTAGACCTAACAGCTTCAGCCAGGGGCTCAATAGCCAAGGAAAATAAGATAGGCGATAATGGGCAGCCTTGTCTAATGCCATTTGAGAGGTTGAACGGAGGTGACAGTAGGCCATCGGAGTATACTCGTGCCAACAGAGATGAATACAGGCACATAATAGCCAAAATGATAGGGCCTTTAAAGCCAAATTTAGCGTGCATTTGCGATAGGTAGCCCCAATGGACCCTATCAACCGCTTTTTCAGAGTTACGAAGACCGAATACTTTTAAGTTCTACATATTTAAGAAGATTGACCATGCGACGGGTACCGTCCGGAGCTTCTCTACCCTTCAAGAAGCCTACTTGGTCTAGACCTATCAGCAGTGGTGTGACTTGCAACAATCTATTGGCAAGTACTTTGGCGTAGATCTTGAAATCTACATTGAGGAGGGAAATGGGATGAAAATTTTGTGGAGAGTCTGGGGTTTTACCCGGTTTGGGGATCGTGTCTATGACCGCCTGTAGCATTTCTAAAGGGAAGGAACCTGATGTCACTGCTGTGTTAAATACTTCAGCTAGTTGCGGTGCAAGGAGCTGTGGGAAGGATTTGCAATATTCCGCAAAGAAGCCATCTATGCCCAGGGATTTATGTAAGGGTAAGGAACGTATAACAGAAAGTATTTCATCAACAGTAATCGGTTCATTAAGGGCCATTAGTGAGCTATTCTCTAGAGTTGGTAAGTTAAGGTCTTTTAGAAAGGTGGCTATATCGGGGGCAGTCGGTCTATGTTCTAAGTCTAGGTCTTTCAGGTTGTAAAGGGACTCATAATAGTCCATAAAGACATTCGCTATGTCTTGGGGGTTAGTATATACTTTTTTTGTATCGTGATGCTTCATATAAGGGATGTGCGCTTTTTGACGTTTTGCTTTCAGCTGGGAGGCTAGGAGTTTATCTGAATTGTTGTTTTGTGAATACCAGGAGATTTGCAGTCTCCTATAGTGGAAGTCATGGTCCGCAGTCATGAGCTGTTTAAATGCATTTCTGTTATCAGTTAGGGTTGACAGTAGTGATTGAGAAGCAGATGGTGCCTGTTTATGCTGCTTTTCTAGATGTAAAATTATCCGCCTGGAGGTTTCGGATGTGTGACATCCTATTTTTCCTATCTCTCGCTGTCATCTGAATCAGGAGGCCCCTTGGTACTGCTTTGTGGGCACACCAGACTGTGGTTGAGGGGCAGGAACCGTCACCATTAATTTCAAAATATTCTGCGAGTTGCCTGTGCAAGTCCTCAGAATATTGAGGGTGGGTGAGAATATCTATGCGTTATTTCGCCACAGGGGTTTAGGGGCCTTTCTGGAATCATCCAAAACCTCCATGGTGATGTGTCCATGGTCTGACCATGTAATAGAGTGGAGTTCTGCTTTAGAAACATGTCGATCCTAGAATAGCTATCATGTACTCTAGAATAAAAGGAGTAGTCCCTTTCAGTAGTGTGGAGACATCGCCATGGATCGTAAAGACCCTCACCAAAGCACATGGGTCCTACGCTTGGTCTACGTCTCCGCCCCACTGAAGAGCAATCAATACTAGCATTCATGACTGCGTTAAAGTCGCCACATACAATTAATGAACCTTTTTGATGTTTTTTGGCCAAGGTAATCATTTTGCGAATGAATTTCATTGGTTTCTGGTTTGGAGCATAGAGGTTTAGAATCGTATAAATGACCCCGTTGAGTTCCACAACCAGAATAAGGTAACTACCAGATTCATCAGACATTTCAGTAAGCAGTTTAACCACTTAAGCCCCGGAAGATTTTACCCCCATTCCGACCAGGGGGTATTTTGAGATTCGGCACTGCGTGACTTTAACGGACAATTGCGCGGTTGTGCGACGCTGTACCTAAACGAATTTGGCGTCCTTTTTTTCCCACAAACAGAGCTTTCTTTTGGTGGTATTTGATCACCTGTGCGATTTTTTGATCACGCGCTATAAACAAAAAAAGAGCGTCAATTTTGCAAAAATAGCAATATTTTTCACATTTTTTTATATGAAATTCCCCCCCAAAAAAATGTAAAAATCAAAATTTTTTTAAATTTTCGGCCAATTTGTTTTATGCTACCTATGTTTGGTAAAAAAAAATCGCAAAAAGCGTATTTTGATTGGTTTGCGCAAAAGTTATCGCGTTTACTAACAAAGGGAAAGATTTTTGTCATTTTTGTTGTTTTTTTTTTTAACGCGTAATGGCGGCGATCTGCGATTTTTTTTGCGGTACTGCGACATTGCGGCGGACAGATCGGACCCTTGACTGACATTTTTGACACTTTTGGGGTTACCAGTGACATTTCTACAGTAATCAGTGCTATATATATGCACTGTTACTGTAAAAATACACTGGTAGTGAAGGGGTTAACTTTATTTGGGAGGGAGGGGCTGTGTGTGTCCCTAGGGGCGTGCTTTCTACTGTGATTGGCTGTGGCTTCAGCTGTAAGGACACTGATCAACGGATCTACATAGTAGATCCATGTGATCAGTGTCTTTGCAGCGAGGAGAATGACAGGCAGCTTGTTTACACAAGCTGCCTGACATTCTCCCTCTCCCCCGCCGATCGCCGAGTGGCCGGCGGACATCGGGTCCGCTGGTCACACGCGCGGGGGGGTCCGTGACCACGCGGGAGCGGGAGCGCGCCTCCGGGGGCGCGCGCTCGCTCCCTAGACCCTCACAAGCAAGCAACGTAGCCCTACGTTAGTTTGCCTGTGAGGGGCTGACCGCCGACGTAGATAGTCGTGCGGCGGTCGGCAAGTGGTTAAGCGTCACTGTGTTCTTAATTGCTACCATAACCCCTTTGTTTTTGGATGGGCTGTTAGCACAAAATACAAAGGGGAACTTACGGTGCGTACATCTTGGTAGATTCGAGTTTAGAAAGTGTGTCTCTTGCACACAGAGACTGTCACTCTGAGATTCCAATGCAGTCTTCCAGAGACTCATTTTTGCAGGATGATTAAGTCCTCTGATGTTGATGGGCATCCATCTAAGACAGTGGTCCTCAACTCCGGTCCTCAGGGCCCACTAACAGGCCAGATTTTAAGTATTACCTTGGGGAGATGCAGACTAGAGTACTGCAATCACTGAGCAGCAAATGATATCACCTGGGCTGTATTTCAGTTATCTTGCAAACCTGGCCTGTTAGTGGGCCCTGTAGGCCAGGGTTGAGGACCACTGATCTAAGAGACATGCTAGAGGAGAAAAGGCTTGGAGCTCCATCTGGTGGTGAGAGAAGGAAAGGTAGAAGAGGGAAGGGGAACAAAAGCAATCATCCATCTCATAGGTGGAATAGGGCCCAAAGTTTTGGCCAACACTGCTACATTGGTTGCAATGGACGTGTGATCCACAGGACAGTGAATCAACATCACAAGGATGCAAGAAATCTCGCAATACAATTTGAGGTAGAAAGAATAATTGAGCCGGGCAACGGGTGTAGGTGACTCCATCCGGAGTGCAATTGGCATTGGATGGGTGATAAGATCAATTGTTGAGGTGGCTGCGTGAGAGAGCTGCGTCCCCTACAGGAGGGGAAAACAGAGTGGTATGTCAGCAAACATTTCTGCTGAATCCGGGTCTCCCTGTAGATCTGGATGTGGGTGCAGGTGAGGGTGCATCCCTGGGGATGAGGCCCACCCCTCTAAGTAGATGCAGGCCCTTTTCCAGGGAAGTTATGGGGTGAGAAGTGTTGTGCAGAGTTACCATCAGTTTGGCTGGAAAGCCCCATTTGTATAGGATTTTGTGGTTCCTCAAAATCTTGGTTATGGGAATAAGGTTATTTCTGGCAGACAGCGTTACTTGAGATAAATCCGCGTAGAGGGATATGCCCGCATATGGGTCTGGCAGTGCAGCATTTTGGCGGGAGAATCGCATGAGTCTATCTTTTATATGGAAAAAGTGGATTCTATCGATGACATCCCTCGGAACATTTTCAGGGATATGGGCTGGCTTTGGAAGTCTGTGTGCTCTGTCAATGATCACATCAGTAGTGGAAAGCTCTGGGATTGTTTTCAGCATGAGTTGTTGCAGGAATTCAGTGAGGTCAGCAGGTTTGACAGATTTTGGGATACCTCTGAATTTAATATTGTTCCTGCGGGACCTGTCCTCAATATCTGCCACTTTAAGCTTTAACATTTTCATGTCTTCCTCCAGATCAACATGAGCATCTACTAGCTCATTGTGTGCCCTTGTGAAACCATCCATCCTTTGCTGAGCACAATCCACTCTATCCCCTAAAGCATTTATCTCTCTCCTTGTCGTTTTCATAAATGCTGCCATATCTTTCTGAAGGGCACCTCTTAAAGTCAGGAGCATATCCTTCATGGTAATATCAGTTATTGTCTGCCCTGTGGTTGGAAAGGCATCTAGCTGCTGTGGTGTCTGTCTCCTCCATATCTTCCCCCTCATGTGAATAAGATGGGGTCGTGCTGTGAGACAAAGAAAGCATCCTTTTCTGTTTAACTGGGCTATCAAAGGGGAGGGGGGGGGATGGCACTGGATTGTGCTCTGTTAGGGATTCACTGGCATTTGTGAGGCTGGATGGCTTTGGATGGTCAGCTGAGCGCCGCTGGGAAGCAGTGCTTTGTGAGGAGGCGGTGCCATCTTGGCTGCTCCGGCCTGAGGAGGAGGTGAAGTATTCTGTCAGTTTTCGGGTCATCTTCCGGTCCTTGCGTTTCCCCGCTGTGGCCATCGTGATCTCCACTCAGTAGAGCAGGGCTGAGGCTAGAAATTAGCTCCAGATGGTCACTTGTGAAGGCTGTGGATGACCCGTTGTGAGGAGCAGCGGTCTCACACTACCATCCGCTCCGGCTGCCGGCTCCGCCCCCCCCCCCCACAGTGTGGATGTTTTTATTTACTATATACATTTTTGTGAATGAGTAATGTGGGATACTATGTACTCATTCATCTAGAGGGCATATATATTTTTGTGCCCCCTAACTCTAAAGGCGTCTTCCAAATTCTGATAAGTCCCCCTGCAGATCCCCACACAAGGCATCCTTGTCTCCATCAACAAGACCCCATCTAAAGTTGAGGGTATGTGGCTTAGTATGGTTCAAGATGGGGGATACATGCTTACTGCCTCCCCCTCTTTTCCTAGCCATCCAAGAGCAACGCAATTAACCATTACAGAGATCACATTAGATAACGCTGGGAAAGGTAGTAATGGAAAAAAAAGTTTAATACCACCTTACACAGTGTATTCCATGCTTGGCTGTGAGAGAGACACAAAGACTGTCATTCGCAGACTTCCCTATTGTTTGTGTATTGGGAGGGAATGTGTATTGTGTTAAAGTTTACCTGCCTGTTCCATTGTTAAATGTTAATGACCTCACATTGTTCTGTCCAGATGGCTAGATAATTAGTTTAGTTAACCACTTAAGCCCCGGAGGATTTTCCTGCTAAACGACCAGGGGGTATTTTGCGATTCGGCACTGCGTGACTTTAACGGACAATTGCGCGGTCGTGCGACGCTGTACCTAAACGAATTTGACGTCCTTTTTTTCCCACAAACAGAGCTTTCTTTTGGTGGTATTTGATCACCTGTGCGATTTTTACTTTTTGCGCTATAAACAAAAAAAGAGCGTACATTTTGCAAAAATAACAATATTTTTCACATTTTTTTATATGAAATTCCCCCCAAAAAAATGTAAAAATCAAAATTTTTTAACATTTTCGGCCAATTTGTTTTATGCTACCTATGTTTGGTAAAAAAAATCGCAAAAAGCGTATTTTGATTGGTTTGCGCAAAAGTTATCGCGTTTACTAACAAAGGGAAAGATTTTTGTAATTTTTGTTGTTTTTTTTTTAACGTGTAATGGCGGCGATCTGCGATTTTTTTATTTACTATATACATTTTTGTGAATGAGTAATGTGGGATACTATGTACTCATTCATCTAGAGGGCATATATATTTTTGTGCCCCCTAACTCTAAAGGCGTCTTCCAAATTCTGATAAGTCCCCCTGCAGATCCCCACACAAGGCATCCTTGTCTCCATCAACAAGACCCCATCTAAAGTTGAGGGTATGTGGCTTAGTATGGTTCAAGATGGGGGATACATGCTTACTGCCTCCCCCTCTTTTCCTAGCCATCCAAGCTGCATTCCTGGATAAGATTATTTTATCCACTTTAAAGGGCACATTAATGTCATTTTATTTTCTTAAAGGGAAAAGCCAGCACACCATTAAAAAATGTAACCTGAAAATTAATAGAAGACCCTTAGCCAGGCATTCAGCCTAGCTAGTCAAGAGATGATGGGGGGGGGGCAACCTGTTCCCAAAATGATGGTGACAAGGGCCTCATTCCCACATCCTGTCCCAAAAACCATAGGAGTCTGTATTGATTTATCAAAATTTAAAAGCACCTGTTAGAGTAAAGTGCTCCCCAGATATTTAGCCCCTCCCGTGGTGAATGAGCATAGGATACACAGTACCCCTTGTAACTTATTCCCCTCAAAAAAGATACATAGTGAATCAAAACATCCATACTGTGAAAAAAAAAGACAGGCTGTATGTTAAAGAAAAAAAAAGAAGGAAAATTAGGTGTGCTTATCCCTTTAAGATGAAAATTTCATGACTTTCATATAACCAAAAAGTAAAAAAAAAACATATATAGTGAAAAAAAAAATGTTTAAAGAACAAGCAAATTTGCAATGTGTTTATATATTTATTTTTCACTTTTTGATTGTATGAAAGTCATGATATTTTCACCTTAAAGGGATAAATACACCTGTTTTTCCTCTTTTTCTTTTCGATTAATTCTGTATTCAGATTTACCTGGTGCAGCTGTCTATGATGGTCTGAGCACAAGTTTTACATCTTTGTTCTTTATTGTATTAACAAACCAGCTAGGAATTTTGGGTGATGTAATTGACCAAATATGATATTTATTTATGGTAGTGCTATAACAGCTAAATGAAAGATTTTCAGCTGATGTTGGTGGACAGGTGAACTGGTCAAATATAGCTTTCAGTTGAACTTATGTTCGATCCAAACACAAGAATGTTTCTTTGTATTAGATGAGGCATTGCATGTAATAGATATGAGTGAGGCACCACATGTAGCACAGAGATTTGAGCCACAACATGTAACTAAGAAGCATGAGGTAAAGGAAATAATATAGAAGCATGAGGCACTGGATGTAGTAGAATAACTGCCTGCAGTAGAGAAGAGTGAGGCACTTTCTGTAATGGAGAGACACAAAGCACTGCATTTAACCTCCCTGGCGGTATGATTCTGTCAGGAATTACATACCAAAAGCGGTACAATTCTTTTCATGGAAATTTGGCGTTATGTATTATAGGCCTACAATTCTTAGTAATTACTGACTTAAACCTGACCAAAACAAGAGTCTAGTAGACATCCCAGATGTGATAAATTTGAAACACAAACACGTGAATTATAATCGAATCAATAATATTATTTTATTATTTAATATATAATATATATATACATATATATATATATATATATATATATATATATGCATACATATATATATGTATATATGCATATATATATATATATATATATATACCGGTGTATATATATATATATATATATATATATATATATATATATATATATATATATATATATATATATATATATATATATATGCGCATATATATATATATATATATATATATATATATGCATGCATATATATGTACATATATATATATGCATATATATATATATATGCATATATATATATATATATATATATATATATATATATATATATATGCATATATAATATAAAATGTGTTTTGTGTTTTGTGCAACGTTTTTTTTTTTTAATTTCCCTCCCTAGTTCCGCTCCCATGCAGCATTGCTGCTGCAGGGAATGGAACTAGGAAGTGATCAGAGCGACGGAGACCGACGGAGGAGCGGCAGGACTCTCGGCTGGCGGTCACAGCAATGAGAGATCATCGCTGGATCGCCAGGATAAGGTAAGAGAACACCGCTGCGCTCTCTGCAATCCACCCCGAGAGTGACTCGGGGATACCGCTCCTGATATGAAAAACCAACCCCGAGTCATGCTCGGGATTACTGCTAAGGCGGTTAATAGAGAGGAGTGGGACCCTGCTTCCAATTGAGAGGAATAGAGCAATGTGTGTAACTGAGGGGTATTAATAACCCCCACTTTAATAAATAGGTTAAATAGTTAAATAGAATAAATCTCCTTTCCTTCAGATGTAAAGAGCGCCTCTTTGTCTTCTGTAATGACCTTAAAATGAATAACTCAACGCCAAGTTGACTATATGGACCACTTACAGTTTTTTTTTTTTTTTTAATAATATTTTTATTAAAGAAATATCGGACGGTGCATATGTAGGTAACATAACAGTTTTCAAACATAAGAGTAAGAGCAACGCAATTAACCATTACAGAGATCACATTAGATAACGCTGGGAAAGGTAGTAATGGAAAAAAAAGTTTAATACCACCTTACACAGTGTATTCCATGCTTGGCTGTGAGAGAGACACAAAGACTGTCATTCGCAGACTTCCCTATTGTTTGTGTATTGGGAGGGAATGTGTATTGTGTTAAAGTTTACCTGCCTGTTCCATTGTTAAATGTTAATGACCTCACATTGTTCTGTCCAGATGGCTAGATAATTAGTTTAGTTAACCACTTAAGCCCCGGAGGATTTTCCTGCTAAACGACCAGGGGGTATTTTGCGATTCGGCACTGCGTGACTTTAACAGACAATTGCGCGGTCGTGCGACGCTGTACCTAAACGAATTTGACGTCCTTTTTTTCCCACAAACAGAGCTTTCTTTTGGTGATATTTGATCACCCGTGCGATTTTTACTTTTTGCGCTATAAACAAAAAAAGAGCGTACATTTTGCAAAAATAACAATATTTTTCACATTTTTTTATATGAAATTCCCCCCAAAAAAATGTAAAAATCAAAATTTTTTAACATTTTCGGCCAATTTGTTTTATGCTACCTATGTTTGGTAAAAAAAATCGCAAAAAGGGTATTTTGATTGGTTTGCGCAAAAGTTATCGCGTTTACTAACAAAGGGAAAGATTTTTGTAATTTTTGTTGTTTTTTTTTTAACGTGTAATGGCGGCGATCTGCGATTTTTTTATTTACTATATACATTTTTGTGAATGAGTATTGTGGGATACTATGTACTCATTCATCTAGAGGGCATATATATTTTTGTGCCCCCTAACTCTAAAGGCGTCTTCCAAATTCTGATAAGTCCCCCTGCAGATCCCCACACAAGGCATCCTTGTCTCCATCAACAAGACCCCATCTAAAGTTGAGGGTATGTGGCTTAGTATGGTTCAAGATGGGGGATACATGCTTACTGCCTCCCCCTCTTTTCCTAGCCATCCAAGCTGCATTCCTGGATAAGATTATTTTATCCACTTTAAAGGGCACATTAATGTCATTTTATTTTCTTAAAGGGAAAAGCCAGCACACCATTAAAAAATGTAACCTGAAAATTAATAGAAGACCCTTAGCCAGGCATTCAGCCTAGCTAGTCAAGAGATGATGGGGGGGGGCAACCTGTTCCCAAAATGATGGTGACAAGGGCCTCATTCCCACATCCTGTCCCAAAAACCATAGGAGTCTGTATTGATTTATCAAAATTTAAAAGCACCTGTTAGAGTAAAGTGCTCCCCAGATATTTAACCCCTCCCGTGGTGAATGAGCATAGGATACACAGTACCCCTTGTAACTTATTCCCCTCAAAAAAGATACATAGTGAATCAAAACATCCATACTGTGAAAAAAAAAGACAGGCTGTATGTTAAAGAAAAAAAAAGAAGGAAAATTAGGTGTGCTTATCCCTTTAAGATGAAAATTTCATGACTTTCATATAACCAAAAAGTAAAAAAAAAACGTATATAGTGAAAAAAAAATGTTTAAAGAACAAGCAAATTTGCAATGTGTTTATATATTTATTTTTCACTTTTTGATTGTATGAAAGTCATGATATTTTCACCTTAAAGGGATAAACACACCTGTTTTTCCTCTTTTTCTTTTCGATTAATTCTGTATTCAGATTTACCTGGTGCAGCTGTCTATGATGGTCTGAGCACAAGTTTTACATCTTTGTTCTTTATTGTATTAACAAACCAGCTAGGAATTTTGGGTGATGTAATTGACCAAATATGATATTTATTTATGGTAGTGCTATAACAGCTAAATGAAAGATTTTCAGCTGATGTTGGTGGACAGGTGAACTGGTCAAATATAGCTTTCAGTTGAACTTATGTTCGATCCAAACACAAGAATGTTTCTTTGTATTAGATGAGGCATTGCATGTAATAGATATGAGTGAGGCACCACATGTAGCACAGAGATTTGAGCCACAACATGTAACTAAGAAGCATGAGGTAAAGGAAATAATATAGAAGCATGAGGCACTGGATGTAGTAGAGGAGCAGGCATGAGTAACTGCCTGCAGTAGAGAAGAGTGAGGCACTTTCTGTAATGGAGAGACACAAAGCACTGCATTTAACCTCCCTGGCGGTATGATTCTGTCAGGAATTACATACCAAAAGCGGTACAATTCTTTTCATGGAAATTTGGCGTTATGTATTATAGGCCTACAATTCTTAGTAATTACTGACTTAAACCTGACCAAAACAAGAGTCTAGTAGACATCCCAGATGTGATAAATTTGAAACACAAACACGTGAATTATAATCGAATCAATAATATTATTTTATTATTTAATATATAATATATATATACATATATATATATATATATATATATGCATACATATATATATGTATATATGCATATATATATACCGGTGTATATATATATATATATATATATATATATATATATATATATATATATATGCGCATATATATATATATATATATATATATATATATATATATATGCATGCATATATATATACATATATATATATATGCATATATATATATATATATATGCATATATAATATAAAATGTGTTTTGTGTTTTGTGCAACGTTTTTTTTTTTTAATTTCCCTCCCTAGTTCCGCTCCCATGCAGCATTGCTGCTGCAGGGAATGGAACTAGGAAGTGATCAGAGCGACGGAGACCGACGGAGGAGCGGCGGGACTCTCGGCTGGCGGTCACAGCAATGAGAGATCATCGCTGGATCGCCAGGATAAGGTAAGAGAACACCGCTGCGCTCTCTGCAATCCACCCCGAGAGTGACTCTGGGTTACCGCTCCTGATATGAAAAACCAACCCCGAGTCATGCTCGGGATTACCGCTAAGGCGGTTAATAGAGAGGAGTGGGACCCTGCTTCCAATTGAGAGGAATAGAGCAATGTGTGTAACTGAGGGGTATTAATAACCCCCACTTTAATAAATAGGTTAAATAGTTAAATAGAATAAATCTCCTTTCCTTCAGATGTAAAGAGCGCCTCTTTGTCTTCTGTAATGACCTTAAAATGAATAACTCAACGCCAAGTTGACTATATGGACCACTTACAGTTTTTTTTTTTTTTTTAATAATATTTTTATTAAAGAAATATCGGACGGTGCATATGTAGGTAACATAACAGTTTTCAAACATAAGAGTAAGAGCAACGCAATTAACCATTACAGAGATCACATAAGATAACGCTGGGAAAGGTAGTAATGGAAAAAAAAGTTTAATACCACCTTACACAGTGTATTCCATGGTTGGCTGTGAGAGAGACACAAAGACTGTCATTCGCAGACTTCCCTATTGTTTGTGTATTGGGAGGGAATGTGTATTGTGTTAAAGTTTACCTGCCTGTTCCATTGTTAAATGTTAATGACCTCACATTGTTCTGTCCAGATGGCTAGATAATTAGTTTAGTTAACCACTTAAGCCCCGGAGGATTTTCCTGCTAAACGACCAGGGGGTATTTTGCGATTCGGCACTGCGTGACTTTAACGGACAATTGCGCGGTCGTGCGACGCTGTACCTAAACGAATTTGACGTCCTTTTTTTCCCACAAACAGAGCTTTCTTTTGGTGGTATTTGATCACCCGTGCGATTTTTACTTTTTGCGCTATAAACAAAAAAAGAGCGTACATTTTGCAAAAATAACAATATTTTTCACATTTTTTTATATGAAATTCCCCCCCAAAAAATGTAAAAATCAAAATTTTTTAACATTTTCGGCCAATTTGTTTTATGCTACCTATGTTTGGTAAAAAAAATCGCAAAAAGCGTATTTTGAATGGTTTGCGCAAAAGTTATCGCGTTTACTAACAAAGGGAAAGATTTTTGTAATTTTTGTTGTTTTTTTTTTAACGTGTAATGGCGGCGATCTGCGATTTTTTTTGCGGTACTGCGACATTGCGGTGGACAGATCGGACCCTTGACTGACATTTTTGACACTTTTGGGGTTACCAGTGACATTTCTACAGTAATCAGTGCTATACATATGCACTGTTACTGTAAAAATACACTGGTAGTGAAGGGGTTAACTTTATTTGGGAGGGAGGGGCTGTGTGTATCCCTAGGGGCGTGCTTTCTACTGTGATTGGCTGTGGCTTGAGCTGTAAGGACACTGATCAACGGATCTACATACTAGATCCGTGTGATCAGTGTCTTTACAGCGAGGAGAATGACAGGTGGCTTGTTTACACAAGCTGCCTGACATTCTCTCTCTCCCCCGCCGATCGCTGAGTGACCGGCGGACATCGGGTCCGCTGGTCACACGCGTGGGGGGGTCCGTGACCGCGCGGGAGCGGGAGCGCGCCTCCGCGGGCGCGCGCTCGCTCCCCAGAGCCTCACAGGCGAGCGACGTAGACCTACGTCACTCTGCCTGTGAGGGGCTGACTGCCACAGTAAATATACTGTGAGCAGTCGGCAAGCGGTTAATGTATACACTTTCATCTGCATATGCTACTGTAATTAGCCAGAGGGAAGGGATTGTGTACATTGTATGGGAGTGTAAAACTCTGTTCCTATTGGATTGTGAATGTCATGTCCAGTCTTCAACAAGGTCCACCTGGGTGGTAACCTTGTGGGTGAAAACTGTATATAAGTCTGTTTCTTGTTCAATAAAGTTGTTCTAGAGTTACTTTACCCTCAATCTAGAGTCCTGTCTCTTATTGGGGGAATATGCTACAAGGGATTGCTATGGTCTTCCATACTCCCTTAGATAATCACTAAGCTCTTGTAAGAGCTTGTGTAAGAGCTTGTTCTGCTGCACTCTCTGGGGAAAGAGAAGCTCACCCCCTGGAACCTGGAGCCTTGTCGTAGGTCCAGGGTTGGTAGGAGACGGCGAGACCCTAACCAAACTGCGGCGGTTTGTGGGGTCTGAAGTGGTTACGGTGTCTGGTGGAGTGCTTGGAGTCCTTGGGCATCACTAGGAGCATCTGTCAATGGAGGTACCCAGTCAGGGGTGTCCTGTTCCGTTACAACTTACATATTGTGTTATATCTGAATACAAGACAGGGGCTGGCATCATATCGCAACCCAAGGTTACAAACACTTTAAATTTAAAACAATGGCTTTGAAATGACAAAGCCCAATTCTTTTAGAAACCCTGGGTGTATGCCATCCGGCCCAGGTGCTTTATTCAGCTTTATTTTGTCTAAATATTTCTGGACCATATCAATTTTGAGCCATTGTGGATCATTTGGGGCTGTGTCAATACCATCACCATTATGGATATGAGCTCCCCAATGCTCCATTGTATACACAGAGCTGAAGAAGGGATTTAATAAATGTGCCTTCTGTTTGTCCCCAGTCACCCACTCCACATTATTTTGTAAAGGGCCTACATGCTAAGACCTGACCTTTTTGCTAATAATATATTTGAAGAGTTTTGGGGGGGTTGTCCTACTATCTTTTGCAATCTGTTGTTTGCTTTGAATTTTTGCAGCCTTGATTTCCTCTTTTTTTCTTTGTAACATTTAAACAATGGTAGTGTTCCTTCATTTTTATATTTTTTAAAAGCTCTTTCCTTATTATTTATTGCTTTTTTTTTTTTTAACTTAGACCGACACAGTAACACATAAATGTTTCATAAGAGTGACATCACTTTCTCCTCCATAAAGCAGAGTAAGGAGGATAGGATTTGCTTATGTGCGTTAGTATGGGTATTGTGCTAAGTGTGCTTGAGTGCAGATCATATATATTACATGATTACTGGGGAATAGGCTTTGTGTACGGAAGGGGGAATCTCATTTATCATTGGTGAAATGAAAATTGGGTTGTGAGCTGTATATCCAGGAATGCAGATCTCAATAGTGGCATAATCACTGGAGTATGAGGTCTGTGTTGAACTACGGATCTCTTTGGTGCTTTGGATGGTGGTAAGTGACCTGAAATGAGTTGATTAACTCACCTCTCAAACAAAAACAAAGAAAAAATCCCAGCTCAACTTATCAACCAGCCTGCAACAAACTGAATTGTCCTGTCTAACAGTTCATGTTAAAAACAGGGGATTGGTTTGCACACATTTGCAAATACATGCGTAAACTACAGAGGCTGCAACAAGGTGTCCCAATATTATCTGCAGTCCTAACCATGCTGATAGGGAAAAGAGCCTCTTCCCGGCAACCCTGGGCTGTGGTTATGGGGGTCTGTGGGCAGGGGGCTTATTGGAATCTGGAAGCCCCCTTTAGCAAGAGGGCCCCCAGATTCAGGCCCCTCGCTATGGGAGTGAGTTTGGGATACATTGTCTCCCTACTCATTCACCAAAAAAAGTGTTAAAAATAAATAAAAACAGTACACAGGTCTTTGACAAGTCATTTGTAGAGCCATCTATGTTCCCTGATGTAGGGCCATCATCAGTCATGACGCTGCCGCCACCCCCCAAAAAAAGAAGAAAAACAACGCTCTGCCCTCAAAGAAGGCTAACCACCTACTGAGGGCCCCCCATTTTACAGTTCTTATATAGATAAGGGGTGGGGCTACCTGGCGACCCCTTGTGACATCACCAACCCAGCATGCACAGTCCCTTGTGACATCACTGTCCCAGCATGTACCCCACATTCATTCACATAGGGGAGTCTGGGATCTGGGGGCATCCAGATTCTGATAGACCAGGACCTGTAGACCCCCACAACCACAGCCCAGGATTGTGGGGAAGAGGCCCTTGTCTCCATCAACATGGGGACAAGGTATTTTAGAGTAGGGGGTAGAGTCCAGACTGCATGCTCAGATAGGGGTCCGGTATGGATTTGGGGGGGGGGGGGGGGCACCACGCTGTTTTTGTTAAATGTTTTTCTATTGCCGGCAATAGTTTTTTTTATTCAGCTGTCAGCAGGGAAGCCCATTGACAGCTGATGACTTATTCCACCTTCCACGGCTCGCCTGGGTCTCCTGTCTCACCGGGAGAGCCGGGCATCCTACCTTCACTGCCGCCGTCTGACCGGGTCTCCACTTCTTTGAATTCGGCGCCGCCAAGTACCCGGAAGTGATGTCATGAATGCTTTTAAGTGCAGAGGAGGGGTTTGGGGACCCCCAGATGCCTCCAACACAGTACCTGTAGACATTTAAAAAATAAAATAAAATTTTAATGTCCGAAAACCGATATCCGATGACCAAAAAATGGGTATCAGTATCGGTATCGGCGGTAAAAAAACGATATCGGACGATCACTAGTATAAATACAGCTGTTCTGTGAAGCCCTTAGAACCTTAGTGAACAAACAGCATTGTGAAGGACAAGAAACACACCAGACAGGTCAGGGATAAAGCTGTGGAGAAGTTTAAAGCAGGGTTAGGTTATAAAAATCACATAAAATCCCAATAAAATACATTGTGGTTGTAACATGACAAAATGTGGAAAATTTCAAGGGGTATGAATAATTTTTCAAGGCACTGTATTATGAGACTATGGCTTTATTAAACCATGAACTGTATTGCTGACAGGGTCCCACTGAATAAACATGACACTTCATGTTAATTATCTTCCGTCAACTGTAATCTGTTCACTGGAAACTTGTTTGTTATGGCCTTATGTGGGAGGATGTGACCTTCAGCCTCCTTTAAATCCTCTAATCTGCCCAAAATGAAATGTATTATGTATACTTATTTCAAGCACACTTATTTCATTAAGTAGAATTGTACATTTGGCTCAGGGGTATTCGAGTATAGCATTGTAAACCATAGAGATATCAGTATTTAATAGGTAGATAGAAAAAAAACATGCTTTAACTAATTAAAAAAAAAATATGTTTTTCTTTACTTATAATGGCCATGACAGCACTTTGCACAAATCATTCAGAATTAATAGCTAACATTTCTTGCTATAACAGACCATGCCATGACAACACGTTGTACAAATATGTAAGAATTAATAGCCAACATTCCTGGCTACAGTAGACCATGTTTAAAATTGTGAACAATTTTTCTGTCACACACCCTTTAACGTATAAATTGGACTTTTTTTTTGTTTTAATGGAAAACAAGAACACAGAGACAGGAAATTACATCATAACCAAATAGTTCCTCTAGAAAGAGCAAAACATTAGAAATAACATAACCACCTAGTATCAGACCTTTTAATCACAGTATAATACCTGAGAATAGTTGTTGCATGTACACTATATTGTCAAAAGTATTGGGACGCCTGCCTTTACATTTACATGAACTTTTATTGGCATCTAAGTCTTAGTTTGTAGGGTTCAATATAAAGTTGGCCCACCCTTTGCAGCTATAACAGCTTCGACTGGCCTACCCTTTGCAGCTATATCAGTTTCAACTCTTCTGGGAAGGCTGTCCACAAGGTTTAGGAGTGTGTCTATGGGAATGTTTAACCATTCTTCCAGAAGCGCATTTGTGGGGTCAGGCACTAATGTTGGATGAGAAGGCCTGGCTCGCAGTCTCCACTCTAATTCATCCCAAAGGTGTTCTAACAGGTTGAGGTTAGGAAGTGAATTTACTCACAAACCAATGCTTCCATCATAGCTTAAACATAACATCATCTGCTTAAGTCCAATTAAACATATCGGCTAACACGTTTTGAGGTTACCCTCTTCTTTAGAGCCTTGTCTGATTCAGACATGAGAGGAGGATCTGAAAATTGACAGTACCAGGCTGAGAGGCACATAATTGGACCACAAGAGTCATTCAGCTATACCAGTAGTCACCCAGACAAGGCTCTAAAGAAGAGGGTAACCTCGAAATGCGTTAGCTATGTGTCTACGAGCAATGCGAATTTACGTATATGGACTTAAGCAGATGATGTTATAGTATTTCACAAAAGTGAGTACACCCCTCACATTTTTGTAAATATTTTATTATATCTTTTCATCCCTTCTAGATTGTAAGCTCTAATGAGCAGGGCCATCCAATTCCTCCTGTATTGAATTGTATTGTAACTGTATTGTCCTCCCTCATATTGTAAAGTGCTGCGCAAACTGTTGGCGCTATATAAATCCTGTATAATAATAATATGGCAAAGAAAAAAACATGTATGTATATATATATATATATATATAAAGATGCAAGCATTGGTTTGAGAGTACATTCACCACCGTTTTATACCATTTAATAAAACCTGTTTAGAGGATAATGCGGTAGGGCTACGTGCCTTCTTTGTTTCCTGCTTACAGCCATATCGGACATCCCCAGTCTTTTAAGGGCATTGAGGAGCACATTATCCACATGTAGTAAGACGTCAAGATAGGAGTTTGACACCACGTTGAGACTTATTTCACAGCGCAGGAGAGTGAATATAGCAACATTTTCAGGCTGGGGTTAGGACTCTGTGCAGGCCAGTCAAGTAACTCCACCCCAAATTCGCTCATCCATGTCTTTAGGGACATTGCTTTGTGCACTGGTGCGCAGTCATGTGGAACAGGAAGGGGCCATCCCTAAACTGTTCCCACAAAGTTGAGAGCATTGTCCAAAATGTCTTGGTATGCTGATGCCTTAACCACTTTACCACCGGAGGATTTTGCTGTCTTACGTCCAGGCCACTTTTTGCGATTCAGCACTGTCCGACTTTAACTGACAATTGCGCGGTCGTGCGATGCCGTACCCAAACTAAATTTACGTCCTTTTTTTCCCACAAACAGAGCTTTCTTTTGGTGGTATTTGATCACCTGTGCGAAAAAATAACAATATTTTTCACATTTTTTTATATGAAATTCCCCCCCAAAAAAATGTAAAAATCAAATTTTTTTAAAATTATTGGCCAATTTGTTTTCTGCTACCTATGTTTGGTGAAAAAAATCACAATAAGCGTATTTTGATTGGTTTGCGCAAAAGTTATTGCGTTTACTAACTGAGGGAAAGATTTCTGTGATTTTTGGTGTTTTTTTTTTAACGAGTAATGGCGGTGATCTGCGATTTTTTTTGCGGGACTTCGACATTGCGGCGGACAGATCGGACCCTTGACTGACATTTTTGACACTTTTGGGGGTACCAGTGACATTACTACAGTAATCAGTGCTATAAATATGCACTGTTACTGTAAAAATGACACTGGCAGGGAAGGGGTTAATTTTATTGGAGAGGGAGGGGTTAATGTATGCCTGGTGCTTACTGACGTGTGTGGGGGGAGGTGACTGAGTGACCTAGGGACAGATCGCATGTTCAGCTATGCTGAACCCTGCAATCTGTCACTGTTTGTCACTTAGGAGATCCGCCCGCTCTGTTTACACAAGCGGGCGGATCTCCAGACTCGATTCCCCGACGATCGGGGAAGAGCAACTCCTGCTGTGACTGAAAACAGTGGGAGCGAGCCTCCGGGCGGCGCGCGAGCACCGCCCACAAGGGGAGGAGTCCAGCGACGTAGGTCTACATCGCTGGACGGAATCGAGCTACTTTGCCGCAGTACAGTCCCAGTGACTGGTCGGCAAGTGGTTAAGAGTTCCCTTCACTGGAACTAAGGAGCCAAACCCAACCCCTGAAAAACAACCCCACACCATAATCCCCCCTCCACCTAATGATTTGGACCAGTGCAAAAGCAAGGTCCATAAAGAGATGAATTAGCGAGTTTGGGGTGGAGGAACTTGACTGGCCTGCACAGAGTCCTGACCTCAACCTGATAGAATACCTTTGAGGTCAATTAGAGCCCAGACTGCAAGCCAGGCCTTCTCATCCACAAGTGCCTGACCTCACAAATGTGCTTCTTGAAGAATGGTCAAACATTTCCATGGACACATTCCTAAACCTTTTAAAAAGTCTTCCCAGAAGAGTTAAAAATGATATAGCTGCAAAAGGTGGGCCAACTCAATATTTAATCCTACAGACTAAGACTGGGATGCCATTAAAGTTCTTGTGCATGTAAGGGCAGGTGTCCCAATACTTTTGATGTTATAGAGTATGTCTGTATAAAACAACATGCTAACAGTAAACCTTAGGCAAAAGCGTCTTGCTTTGATTTTAATGCTAAAGCATAGTAACATACTTACCTTCCTGTTTCTTGAAGTCTGCACTGCTCTTGTTTTATGAGTGGGAGCACGTATCTTAATGATGATGCGGCACCAGCTCCTTTTCAGTTTTAATCTATATACACAAACTGAATGTGCAGGCGTCGGCATGTCAGGCTTCAATCCAAAACTGAAACAAGCAACCTAGCATGACAACGTTGCTGCTCCATAGATGGTCCATAAATGAAGGCTGTCACCCTAAGACAGAGTGTATAATACTGCCAAAATCATCAGGTGATTCCTATATTGGCAAACATGAAAGATCTTTCTGCAAACTTATCTTTTGCAGACAACAGTGTTCAGGGTTTGGAAGTAAAGAATTAACACTTTTCTTTAAAGCCATTTTTTAACAATAACAGAGTTGCTTTAAAGACAGCAAAGAAAATGACTTTACTTATCAACAGTGAGGACAGGAAGGATGGTAGGATGAGCCAGAGAATAACTTCTAGATTTATAATCAGTACTTGTACAAACACAGCTGAACTCCAGGAGGAAATAAATAAAAAAAGAGTTATAGATTCATTAGTAAGGATTAGCTAAGGTTTGAGTCAAACTCCGTTCAGCCTGAACCCACAAGAGTTTGTTACATGATAACAAGCCATCAGCCTACTATTTTCTAACATAAAATAAGAAAAAGGTATCTGCCACACTGAAAGTGCATTGTTTGTCTTTAGCAAATCACTCCTAGGTTCACGTTGAGAGAATGAAAGAGGCATGCCTGTGTTTTTAGTGGGTAAATATGGCTTTCCCATCTAACACCATGTATACACACATAAAAAAGACTTTAAATCATTACCACTGATAGGATTAGTTATAGAAAGCAGATTTGTTTGCTTTACATTCATACTTATAAAATGATTTAAAAGACTATACCTTCTTTCAAAAAATCTGTCTGTGCAGAACATAACAGAGTACAGTATACTGATCTATACCAAACTGTACTTGTTTTATGTGGATTACCTGATCATACCATGATGTGCCTGTAAAAAAAAAAACCCTATACTAGGTGTGTCATAACTAAGGAGATCTGTACCACTCTAACAGTTCAGGAGTTTTTAATTTACTGTCATCTGCCAGCCAGCTCATTGGGGCCCAACAATTATATAGGGCCGCTCAGGATAATGTCCCTTTAAGCACTGGCAATGACACTAACTCTGGTTCCTTTAGGCACTAAAAAGACACTGACTCTGTGATACTCGCAGGCAACACTGTCCCTCTTTTGTCATAGTGCAACGTGGATTTGGCCAGCGTCCTCTCACCAACTTCTTGTGTTAGCAGGTGGTCTCCCTCTGTATGCTTGTTGAAACATAGGTGATGAATGTCTGCAGCATCCTTTCCCCTTGAGCAGGCAGCGGGCTCCACCTACATCCGTGGCTTTTTCCAATGTCTGTTGCTGTGCCTCTTTCCCTTGATGTGCAGCGCAGTCGGCCAGCAGCAAAATGTGCACACGGTCCTCTCAGAGCAGCCTCCACACTTAATCCGAAAAAAACACCAGGGAACCACCTCTCATATTTGTCCCAGTGCCTTGTGGGATTTTGGTTCTCCTCTTTCCAGCTCACCAAGTCTGCTGAACCTGTCAGAACTACACTTCCCACAATTCTTGCAGTCCACATTCTTTGTCCATCCTTATTTGCTAGAAGGCATGCTTGATCCTGGCTGCACAGATACACAATACCAGTAGTCTTCTCCCTAAACGGTGCCACTGTAAAAGTCTCCCACTGTAATACAGACACAGAGTGCTTGTCCTGTCAGAGCTGCAGACTGGGTTGAACTTTTATAGAGATTCTTTGGAATATTCATCACATTTTTAAAACTTTGTTTTGAGTTTTGCTAACAACTTCAGAACCAGCATGTTACAAACCTTTCTTGCACAGGCCATTTTTCAGTTTTCAGTGCTTGTGATAGTTTGACAGACAATTACTGCATTATGCAAAACTGTAGCCAAATATATTATATATTATTTTTTGAGACTGATAGAGATTTATTTTGTGGCATTCAGTGACCCCTGGGTTTTATTTATTTTTTTACTATATAAAGGGTAAAAAAAGAATGCTTTCAAAAATATATTAGTTTTTTGATTTTTTATAAATTTACAAATCAATATTTGGTATGGCTACCCTTTGGCTTTAAACCAGCATCAGTTCTTACACTTGCACACTTTGTACACTTGCACAAAGTCAGGGATTTTGTAGGATTAGAATCAGGTGTATGATTAACCAATCATACTAAATATGTGCTAACAATCATCAATTTCATATGAGTGTTGAAACACAGTCATTAACTGAAATAACTGTGTAGGAGGCCTAAAACTGAGGAAGGAACAGCCAAACTCTGCTACTAAGGTGAGGTTTTGGAAGACAGTTTAATGTCACAGGTCATACACAATGGCAGGACTGAGCACAGCAACAAGACACAAGATACTGCATCAATCATGCCTCTCCCAGGCAAAGATTTCCAAACAGATTAGGGTTTCAAGATGTGCTTTTTAAGCTCTTTTAAAAATGCACAAAGCAATGGACAACATTGACGCAGTGATCGGCCAAGGAATCTTAATGCAGCAGATGAAAGACTCATCATACTCACTCCCCTTCAACATCTGAAGAAGTTCAGCAGTGCCATCAGCACAGAACTGGTGGAAACCAGGGGGACCCAGGTACACCTATCTAATGTCCAGAGAAGTATGGCTAGAAGTGGCCTTCATTGAAGAATTGTGGTCAAAAAGTCATACCTCCATTGTGGAAACAAGGCTAAGCAACTCAACTATGTACAAAACATAGGAACTGGGGTGCAGAAAAATGGCAGCGATGCTCTGGACTGAAGAGTCAAAATTTGAAAAGTTTTGCTGTAGCAGGCGGTAATCTGGAGAGTGATAGAATAATAAGTGTCTGCAGGCAAGAGTAAAGTATGGTGGAGGTTCCTTGCAAGTTTGGGGGCTACATTTCTGCAAATGGAGTTGACGATTTGGTCAGGATCAATGGTGTCCTCAATGCTGGGAAATACAGTCAGATACATATCCATCATACCATATCATCAGGGAGGCATGTGATTGACCCCAAATTTATTCTGCTGCAGGACAATGACCCCAAACATTCAGCCAATGTCATTAGGAACTATCTTTAGCATAAAGAAGAACAAAGAGTCCTGGAAATAATGGTTTGGCCCCAACAGAGCCCTGATCTCAAAATCATCGAGTCTAACTTAGGATTTGAGGCAGCCTACATCCACAGAAGATCTGTGGTTTGTTCCCCAAGATGTTTGGAACAACCTACCTGCTGAATTTTTTCAGCAGGTAGGTTGAAAAAAAATAGTGGGACCCTTTCACAAGTTCTGCAGTGGGCCCTCTTCCTGCCATCTTGGGGACTCCCCACGGTGGTGGAATGCCAGGGCCCGGTCGCAAGTGTGACCTTTGTGATCCTGGAAGTTCTCCCACTGGTGTCAGTAGCTTTTATTTTTTGGTATTTTAATTGCATTATTCTTTATCATTGCATTTTATTTTTTTACAATGTCACTGACTATGACTCTGTCCATTCAGAAAAGGAAGGAGCTGGTAAATTGCATATTTACCGACCCCTTCCTGGTTCTCTATTGTGACACATCCCCTGCAGCAGCAGGCAGGAGAGGGTGCACAGTGGTGGGGGGGCATGGGGGGGCAGGGGAGCACACAGGGACCCAGAGACAGCAGAACACAAGTGAACTGGATAGGAGGAAAAAGGAGGACAGTGTCTTCTCCATATGCTGCCCCCGCCGCCCCTCCTATCCAGGTGTACGGGGGAGCCGCACAGGCCCCCTGGAGCATTGGGCCCGGTTGCAATTGCAACCCCTGTAGTTACGCCCCTGGTTCAGCTGCTTAACTACAAGGGCAGGACATAAGTAGGTTAAACAGATCTTTGATATCAAATTTGTGAATTTAAAATATATTTGTATCCTGAAGTCTGATGAATCGAAAAGTTTTGGGCCTTCTCTTGGTCAAGAAAGCATAACAGATTTGTCATCCACCTTATTATCAAGATTACTACATTTTCATGAGGGCTTGAGTTTCTCAAAATGACCATCAGAGCTGTGAGTGCACTAAAAAAAAAAAAAAAAGATCCCCCCACCACCACCACTTGTGCTTCCTCATATTTTCTACTGTCTGGGTGGTTAAGTGTATCAGAGGTGGAAAGTATGTGAAAGTCTAGAGAACCCGAATGGAGAACATTGCCAAGGGCCTACATCAGGCACATTCTAGCCAGTTTTAGCATTATTAAAGTCAAACATTTTGGTTTTGATTAGAAATCTGTTTGGGTGTTTATTGCTGTCCATGCCCCCATTGAGAAGATTCCCCTGCTCCATTTGTTCTGTTTACTGTTATCACCAAGAATGAAAGTGAAACAAAATCCTAACTTTTGGGTTGTCATCAGAAAATAAATAGGGGAAAAACTTCCCAATAGGGACATTGATTCTGGTGACCCTGGTAACAACCAGGGATTAAAAAAGTCAGTCTCCTGCACTTAGGTGCTATGCTTAGGGAAAAGATGTGTGTCTCAGACTATGTTGACAGCGCCTAGGGTCTTGCTGCCCTCTCAGGACCATGGGCATCCAAAAGTACTAAAAGACCATGAAAACAAGAGAAGGGCACACCTACCTAGTGCAATTCCATTATAACATTTATTGAATCGATAAAACGAAGTATCACACATAATACTCAGAAACGAATGTGGTGAATACGCATGCCAAATAACAGTATCATCAAAAAGCCTTCAGGACTGTTGGAATGCTCCATTGTGAAGGGAGACCAGACAGTGTCCGAGCTGCCCTGGAAGAAGTCTAACATTGGACGAAATGGCGCGTCGGGCGGGACCTGTGATGCGGGACGTCACTACGGAGTGAAGCAGCGGTCAAACATTTCTGGCTGATAAGCTCTTTTTACTCTTATTACCTGTAAGCATTTATTTGGCATAAGGAAATTAAATGGTGATTCATTAGGTGTTGCACTATGGTTATCTTTTTTGTTTTTTTCTGCTATATATGAGTGATCAGTCTGCCTTGTACCCTCTGTATGGAGTCGCACTTAATTGGCTTGATCCTGGAATCGCTGAGGATTTCTGGAGGAGCAGTTTGGTGGAACCTTTGAGCCTTCTTTTATTAGTGGAACGGTAAGCGGAAGTGTGATTGGGGTTGCTCTCTCTCTCTGGTGGTGGTGGCACTTCAAGGAGACCAATCAGCTGGACCCTACCTATACCTGGACTTTTTATATAGCGCTACTTTTCATTTTTATAGTGTCCGTGCTGGCTTAGGCTGGAGCTTTTCAAACTATAATCTTTTTCCTCAGAGCCAAAAAAACGATATCTCCCTTGAAACGCATCAGCCTAAGCCATCACGGACACCATCTGGTCTCCCTGCAGCATTGGAGCATTCCAACAGTCCTGAAGGCTTTTTGTTGATACTGTAATTTGACATGCATATTCACCACATGCATTGTGAGTATTATGTATGATACCTGATTTAATTGATTCATTAAATGACAACCAGGGATTCCATCACTTTGGATGGATTTCCTCTAATTTCTTGTTGTGGGTTTGGTGAAGGGAAGCCTGGCCAATGGGACACAGATAACAAAAAAAAAAAAAAAATTTACTGGGGATAAACCCTCCCTTACTCTATCCAAAATGACTCAAAAATATGTTGTCTTTAGTACTTCCACTGTCAATCCAGTCCACTTATCTAAGCCAGCTGTAGGCACTTTTTTTATATTCTCTTGTTTTCTCGGACTTCTAGGACTTCATGCTTTTGTTGAATTTCGCTGTAAGAGTATTTGCGCTTAAGCCATCAGATTTCTATAAAACAGTCAATGAATTATATGTCTAATACTGTTTTTAACTCCTGCGGTACACCCTCATACAAATGTCACAAATGCCTAGCACTTAACATACTTTCTCAAGCTGTAAAGCAGCAATGAAAAATAAAGCTGAAGCTCTTAGGCTACCAAATTAAATGTAACCATACGTTGGGAAAAGTAGACACCACAGTTTACTGCTGAGTTAAACAAAGCACACAATGCAGCGTTTCTAAAGAAAACTCTAATATATCTTTTTGTCCGCTACAGGTAGTCTTTTATGCTCTTATTCTAGTTATTACTAATGCATATGAAAAAATTGCAACTATGCACATCAAATGAAACACCTGTAGATAACGGAATAGCATTCTATCACTGCCAAAGATAGAAAAGGGATTTACCTGTCGCGGATCCAGCACAGGTGGATTAAATCATTACACAAATCAGATTTATTCTCTGAGAACAGGCAGTAACATAAGGCACTGTACTGATGCACTATTGAGCCATTTAAATATTCTCCTAATGTTTTAAACAGAAGGGTGGTAGAAGAATTGGCAATGTACGTTTCATACAAAAAAGCATATTTGTCCACTTAAAGTTGATCAGCTGAATACATTTACACACAATCCCCCAAGGTACACAGTTTTGCATAAAATCAAGTCCCCAATATTTTGCTATTTTAAAAATGCACAGTGTAATTGGGTACTGAACGGTAATTAAGCATACGTTCTATGCAAGAAAATGCAAGGGCAATAATTTTGAACCTTTGGTAGTTTTTATGGGCTATTTTGCAATTCATAATGTAAAACATGTTGCATCAGGGGAGCCAAGGACTGCACTGTTTAACAAAAAGATATTCTTCCTGACAAAATGTTATGCTTTTTAGCTTTGTTCACTTTTACTTTTCACCCATTCTAAACATTTTTTTTAATTATAATACAACAGTGCCCCCTGCAGTCCAAGAAGAGCAAGTCATGCCTGAAAAAAAGAGAAAAAAAGGCAAAATTATCATGGATAAAGAAGACTTAAGGCTCGTTTTAAAATCTTTTGTAAGTATAAATAGTGTTTTTTGCTGGTATACTGCATGATATCAGTTGAAACACTATTTTGGCATGAAGAGTGTTTCAGCCATGTACTATATAATATTTACTGCACTGGTAAGTCACTGTGATACTGTATAATGAACATTGCTCTACTAAACTGATTTTATAGATTTGTTTAATAAAGTTCTAGTTAGGCACTCTTAAAATTCAGTAGGTGGAATGGTGTTTAAAGATTTCTAATAAATGAATCCATTCTGCAAATGGAGTCTATATAAGTGTCTATGGTTTAACAGCTATTGCTCAATGCAATTTTATCACAGGGAGATTACTGATATAGAATACATTCTCACATGAAATGTGATGGAGTAAGTGCAATACCAGTTCTGGGCTAAAGAAAAGGTTTTACAGTCACTGGAAAATATAATGTGTGAGTAGGAAGAAAGTTTCAGCTTGAAATTAAGATTGAGTTCAATATTGAAAAAAGGCAAAAAAAAGTTTCCATAGCATTATTTCCTATAAAAATCAAATGTATTTTGATGATTTAAACTGTATGAGCCAATGGGCAGTAAAATAATCATATATGTGAATGAAAACAGCCAAGCAATAATGTCATGATTCTAAGGGGGAGATTTGTTAAAATTGATGCACACAGAATCAGGTGCAGCTGTTCATAGTAACCATCAGCTTTCTCTGATTTTTTAGATTAATTTAGTGCCGACAAATATTAACACTTTAAAAAGTACCTTTGTCCTAAGATCATTGTATCAAGGGATTATATTAGGAGGCTGTGTGGACTTTAATGGTAATCCCAAAGATAACAACACATACTGTAGATTGGTTTAAAAAAATATATTTTATTACATCAATCAGAAAATCAATACAATATGGTCCCTTTCCAGAGGCACTAAAAACACTCTCTTTTAGATGGATAATTGCTTAATGATACCAATAGCTAGGTTACACATGGAACTTATCTGTTTCTTCTCAACATGTTTTGTGATTTTATCCGCTTCTTCAGGAGTATTTTTAGAGAGGAGAAATATCTATAGAAACACAGTGGTGGTCATGGTGTATGCATATAACACTACATATGTGATTAACCACTTTACCACCGGAGGATTTTGCTGTCTTACGTCTGGGCCACTTTTTGCGATTCGGCACTGTGCGACTTTAACTGACAATTGTGCAGTCATGCAATGCTGTACCCAAACGAAATTTACGTCCTTTTTTTCCCACAAACAGAGCTTTCTTTTGGTGCTATTTGATCATCTCTGTGATTTTTATTTTTTGCAATATTATTAAAAAAAATGTGACAATTTTGAAAAAATAACAATATTTTTTTACTTTGACAGTTAAAAAATGTCCAATATATTCAATTTTTGTCATATATTTAAGCCAAAATGTATTTAGCTACATGTCTTTGACAAAAAAATTCTCAATGAGCGTATATTTAAAATCGCTTTAAGACCAGAAGATTTTTCCCCATTCCTGACCAGGCCATATTTTGCGATTCGGCACTGCGTTAATTTAACGGACAATTGCGTGGTCGTACAACGCTGTACCCAAATTAAATTGAATTTCTTTTTTTCCCCACAAATAGAGCTTTCTTTTGGTGGTATTTGAGCACCTGTGCGATTTTTACTTTTTGCGCTATAAACAAAAAAAGAGCGACAATTTTGAAAAAATAACAATATTTTTTCAAATTTGTTTATATGAAATCCCCCCCCCCCCCCCAAACAAAATGTAAAAATCTAAATTTTTTAACATTTTAGGCCAATTTGTTTTCTGCTACATATTTTTGGTAAAAAAAATCGTAATAAGCGTATTGATTGGTTTGCGCAAAAGTTATTGCGTTTACTAACTAAGGTAAGTAAGATTTCTGTCATTTTTGGTGTTTTTTTTTTTTAACGAGTAATGGCGGCAATCTGAGATTTTTTTTGCGGGACTGCGTGCGGTATTGCGGCGGACAGATCGGACCCTTGACTGACATTTTTGACACTTTTGGGGGTACCAGTGACATTACTACAGTCATCAGTGCTATACATATGCACTGTTACTGTAAAAATGACACTGGCAGGGAAGGGGTTCATTTTTATTGGAGAGGGAGGGGTTAATGTATGCCTGGTGCTTACTGACGTGTGTGGGGGGAGGTGACTGAGTGGCACAGGGACAGATCGCATGTTCAGCTGAGAGAGGGGAATGTCTGGTGACGTAGGTCTACGTCGCCAGACGATAACGAGCCACTGTGCCACAGTGGCAGCACAGTGAGCAGACGTCAAGTGGTTAATTATTTAGACCCAGTTCGTAGAGATGCATATAAGCTTACTCACAACACAAGGCTCACAGCAGGTGCAACGCCATTGGGGGTTTTATTTTTGAGAGTAAAAATATTGTTTATTGTCATTTTAAGGCACACTGGCATTGTATTCTGTGTCACTCAACTCTCACAATCTATTGATATAAACTTGGACCGGTGGCAAAGCCGATTTTACAAGCTCTGAAGCACTGAAAGCCCTGACTACAGTCCGATCATGTCTCTGAGCAGCCAATGGGGTTGATTTATTAAAATGCAAGAGTGCAGCTGTGTGACTCTGTTCATGGTAGCCAATCAGCTTCTAACTTCAGCTTGTCAATTAAGCTGTAAAAAAAAAAACCTGGAAGCTGATTGGTTTCTATTCAGAGCTGCACTAGATTTTGTACTCTCCAATTTTAGTAAATCAACCCAAATGACTGCTAGAAGATGGGCAGTTCATACAGTTAGACATTACTTCTGTCTACTTTCTAAGGCCTTAAAATACTAAGTAGCAATACTAAACTGATCATAAATTAATATATTAGCTAAAAGAAGTAGGCCACTCAAGACTAGTGTTGAGCGAACACGGACTGTATTATTCGTGTTCGTACCGAATAATTGGATTTTTTGTACCCGAACACGGACACGGACACTTTACTGTATGTTCGGGTAAAAATCCGTGTTCGGTCGTTTTATTTCCGGGTTTTGCATGCTTTGGCGCTCTTTTCATGGCGGGCTTTCAACAGCCAATCAACAATCGTTTAACTGGTGTGCCTTAAGCCATCCCAGCCATGCCTGCAAATGTCTCAGTAGCTGTGATTGGCCGTCTGAAGCATGTGACCAAGTCTTTATAAGTTCGAGGCAGCCGCAGCGGCGTCATTATGCTGCTTAGATTCAGGGACAGAGCACACATCAACGTGCTGGCTGCTGATTAGGGAAAGATAGGCAGGAAAAAAACATTTGTGTCCGGATAGAATTGAGGGACAGGTCGGAGTGTTTAGGCAGGGCGAGTTGTAGGCATTTTAGGGATAGAGTCTGCTGAATTATATAGGGTCAGTGTCTTCTACAAACTACAATCGATATTGCTGTGTGGGGGGTGGGGTGAATCTGCACTCAATCCTGATCTACGATCTCTTCTCAATCCTGTTAGGGACAGAGTCTGCTGAATTTTAGGGAAACTGTGTTCTACAAACTACAATCGATATTGCTGTGTGGGGGGTGGGGTGAATCTGCACTCAATCCTGATCTACGATCTCTTCTCAATCCTGTTAGGGACAGAGTCTGCTGAATTTTAGGGAAACTGTGTTCTACAAACTACAATCGATATTGCTGTGTGGGGGGTGGGGTGAATCTGCACTCAATCCTGATCTACGATCTCTTCTCAATCCTGTTAGGGACAGAGTCTGCTGAATTTTAGGGAAACTGTGTTCTACAAACTACAATCGATATTGCTGTGTGGTGTGGGATTGGAGATAGGCAGGTGTCAGTGATCCACATCCATTTTTCTGTGTGTGAGCTGCAGTGAACACAATCTTTTTGGGCTGCAGTGAACACAATCTTTTTGGGCTGCAGTGAACACAATCTTTTTGGGCTGCAGTGAACACAATCTTTTTGGGCTGCAGTGAACACAATCTTTTTGGGCTGCAGTAAACACAATCTTTTTGGGCTGCAGTGAACAAAATCTTTTTGGGGTGCAGTGAACACAATCCTTTTTGGTGTGCAGTGAACACAATCTTTGTGGGGTGCAGTGAACAAAATCCTTTGTGGGGTGCAGTGAACACAATCTTTTTGGGGTGCAGTGAACAAAATCCTTTTTGGGGTGCAGTGAACAACATCCTTTTTGGGGTGCAGTGAACACAATCTTTTTGGGGTGCAGTGAACAAAATCCTTTGTGGGGTGCAGTGAACACAATCTTTTTGGGGTGGAGTGAACAACATCCTTTTTGGGGTGCAGTGAACAAAATCCTTTTTGGGGTGCAGTGAACAAAATCATTTTTGGGGTGCAGTGAACACAATCTTTTTGGGGTGCAGTGAACACAATCTTTGTGGGGTGCAGTGAACACAATCTTTTTGGGGTGGAGTGAACAACATCCTTTTTGGGGTGCAGTGAACAAAATCCTTTTTGGGGTGCAGTGAACAACATCCTTTTTGGGGTGCAGTGAACACAATCTTTTTGGGGTGCAGTGAACACAATCTTTGTGGGGTACAGTGAACAGAATCTTTGTGGGGTGCAGTGAACACAATCTTTGGGGGGTACAGTGAACACAATCTTTGTGAGGTGCAGTGAACACAATCTTTGTGGGGTGCAGTGAACACAATCATTGTGGGGTGCATTGAACTCAATCTTTGTGGGGTACAGTGAACACAATCTCATACTGAAGGTTTGAGGGTGCTGCCTGTTCCATACTCCCCCTACTCCTCATCTAGCCTTTTAGGGGTACAAACAATAGTAATTGGGGCCTAGTGTGGTTGTGTACGTGTGATATACATACACTTTTTTGGGATCATATTTTCTATTCCGCTATTTAATCAAAAACCTTTGGGGATCAGTTAAATTGGGGGATAGTCTGTGTTGGTACGTGTGAGAGAGATCCACCTTTCCAAGTTGTTGGGGTTCATCTCATACTTCTGAAGGTTTGAGGGTGCTGCCTGTTCCATACTCCCCCCTACTCCTAGCCTTTTAGGGGTACAAACAATAGTAATTGGGGCCTAGTGTGGTTGTGTACGTGTGATATACATACACTTTTTTGGGATCATATTTTCTATTCCGCTATTTAATCAAAAACCTCTGGGGATCAGTTAAATTGGGGGATAGTCTGTGTTGGTACGTGTGAGAGAGATCCACCTTTCCAAGTTGTTGGGGTTCATCTCATACTTCTGAAGGTTTGAGGGTGCTGCCTGTTCCATACTCCCCCTACTCCTAGCCTTTTAGGGGTACAAACAATAGTAATTGGGGCCTAGTGTGGTTGTGTACGTGTGATATACATACACTTTTTTGGGATCATATTTTCTATTCCGCTATTTAATCAAAAACCTCTGGGGATCAGTTAAATTGGGGGATAGTCTGTGTTGGTACGTGTGAGAGAGATCCACCTTTCCAAGTTGTTGGGGTTCATCTCATACTTCTGAAGGTTTGAGGGTGCTGCCTGTTCCATACTCCCCCCTACTCCTAGCCTTTTAGGGGTACAAACAATAGTAATTGGGGCCTAGTGTGGTTGTGTACGTGTGATATACATACACTTTTTTGGGATCATATTTTCTATTCCGCTATTTAATCAAAAACCTCTGGGGATCAGTTAAATTGGGGGATAGTCTGTGTTGGTACGTGTGAGAGAGATCCACCTTTCCAAGTTGTTGGGGTTCATCTCATACTTCTGAAGGTTTGAGGGTGCTGCCTGTTCCATACTCCCCCCTACTCCTAGCCTTTTAGGGGTACAAACAATAGTAATTGGGGCCTAGTGTGGTTGTGTACGTGTGATATACATACACTTTTTTGGGATCATATTTTCTATTCCGCTATTTAATCAAAAACCTCTGGGGATCAGTTAAATTGGGGGATAGTCTGTGTTGGTACGTGTGAGAGAGATCCACCTTTCCAAGTTGTTGGGGTTCATCTCATACTTCTGAAGGTTTGAGGGTGCTGCCTGTTCCATACTCCCCCTACTCCTAGCCTTTTAGGGGTACAAACAATAGTAATTGGGGCCTAGTGTGGTTGTGTACGTGTGATATACATACACTTTTTTGGGATCATATTTTCTATTCCGCTATTTAATCAAAAACCTCTGGGGATCAGTTAAATTGGGGGATAGTCTGTGTTGGTACGTGTGAGAGAGATCCACCTTTCCAAGTTGTTGGGGTTCATCTCATACTTCTGAAGGTTTGAGGGTGCTGCCTGTTCCATACTCCCCCTACTCCTAGCCTTTTAGGGGTACAAACAATAGTAATTGGGGCCTAGTGTGGTTGTGTACGTGTGATATACATACACTTTTTTGGGATCATATTTTCTATTCCGCTATTTAATCAAAAACCTCTGGGGATCAGTTAAATTGGGGGATAGTCTGTGTTGGTACGTGTGAGAGAGATCCACCTTTCCAAGTTGTTGGGGTTCATCTCATACTTCTGAAGGTTTGAGGGTGCTGCCTGTTCCATACTCCCCCCTACTCCTAGCCTTTTAGGGGTACAAACAATAGTAATTGGGGCCTAGTGTGGTTGTGTACGTGTGATATACATACACTTTTTTGGGATCATATTTTCTATTCCGCTATTTAATCAAAAACCTCTGGGGATCAGTTAAATTGGGGGATAGTCTGTGTTGGTACGTGTGAGAGAGATCCACCTTTCCAACTTGTTGGGGTTCATCTCATACTTCTGAAGGTTTGAGGGTGCTGCCTGTTCCATACTCCCCCCTACTCCTAGCCTTTTAGGGGTACAAACAATAGTAATTGGGGCCTAGTGTGGTTGTGTACGTGTGATATACATACACTTTTTTGGGATCATATTTTCTATTCCGCTATTTAATCAAAAACCTCTGGGGATCAGTTAAATTGGGGGATAGTCTGTGTTGGTACGTGTGAGAGAGATCCACCTTTCCAAGTTGTTGGGGTTCATCTCATACTTCTGAAGGTTTGAGGGTGCTGCCTGTTCCATACTCCCCCTACTCCTAGCCTTTTAGGGGTACAAACAATAGTAATTGGGGCCTAGTGTGGTTGTGTACGTGTGATATACATACACTTTTTTGGGATCATATTTTCTATTCCGCTATTTAATCAAAAACCTCTGGGGATCAGTTAAATTGGGGGATAGTCTGTGTTGGTACGTGTGAGAGAGATCCACCTTTCCAAGTTGTTGGGGTTCATCTCATACTTCTGAAGGTTTGAGGGTGCTGCCTGTTCCATACTCCCCCTACTCCTAGCCTTTTAGGGGTACAAACAATAGTAATTGGGGCCTAGTGTGGTTGTGTACGTGTGATATACATACACTTTTTTGGGATCATATTTTCTATTCCGCTATTTAATCAAAAACCTCTGGGGATCAGTTAAATTGGGGGATAGTCTGTGTTGGTACGTGTGAGAGAGATCCACCTTTCCAAGTTGTTGGGGTTCATCTCATACTTCTGAAGGTTTGAGGGTGCTGCCTGTTCCATACTCCCCCTACTCCTAGCCTTTTAGGGGTACAAACAATAGTAATTGGGGCCTAGTGTGGTTGTGTACGTGTGATATACATACACTTTTTTGGGATCATATTTTCTATTCCGCTATTTAATCAAAAACCTTTGGGGATCAGTTAAATTGGGGGATAGTCTGTGTTGGTACGTGTGAGAGAGATCCACCTTTCCAAGTTGTTGGGGTTCATCTCATACTTCTGAAGGTTTGAGGGTGCTGCCTGTTCCATACTCCCCCTACTCCTAGCCTTTTAGGGGTACAAACAATAGTAATTGGGGCCTAGTGTGGTTGTGTACGTGTGATATACATACACTTTTTTGGGATCATATTTTCTATTCCGCTATTTAATCAAAAACCTCTGGGGATCAGTTAAATTGGGGGATAGTCTGTGTTGGTACGTGTGAGAGAGATCCACCTTTCCAAGTTGTTGGGGTTCATCTCATACTTCTGAAGGTTTGAGGGTGCTGCCTGTTCCATACTCCCCCTACTCCTAGCCTTTTAGGGGTACAAACAATAGTAATTGGGGCCTAGTGTGGTTGTGTACGTGTGATATACATACACTTTTTTGGGATCATATTTTCTATTCCGCTATTTAATCAAAAACCTTTGGGGATCAGTTAAATTGGGGGATAGTCTGTGTTGGTACGTGTGAGAGAGATCCACCTTTCCAAGTTGTTGGGGTTCATCTCATACTTCTGAAGGTTTGAGGGTGCTGCCTGTTCCATACTCCCCCTACTCCTAGCCTTTTAGGGGTACAAACAATAGTAATTGGGGCCTAGTGTGGTTGTGTACGTGTGATATACATACACTTTTTTGGGATCATATTTTCTATTCCGCTATTTAATCAAAAACCTCTGGGGATCAGTTAAATTGGGGGATAGTCTGTGTTGGTACGTGTGAGAGAGATCCACCTTTCCAAGTTGTTGGGGTTCATCTCATACTTCTGAAGGTTTGAGGGTGCTGCCTGTTCCATACCCCCCCTACTCCTCATCTAGCCTTTTAGGGGTACAAACAATAGTAATTGGGGCCTAGTGTGGTTGTGTACGTGCGAGATACATACACTTTTTTTGATCATATTTCCTATTCCGCTATTCAATAAAAACCTTTGAGGATCAATTGAATTGCGGGATAGTCTGTGTCGGTACGTGTGAGAGAGATCCACCTTTCCAAGTTGTTGGGGTTCATCTCATACTTCTGAAGGTTTGAGGGTGCTGCCTGTTCCATACCCCCCCTACTCCTCATCTAGCCTTTTAGGGGTACAAACAATAGTAATTGGGGCCTAGTGTGGTTGTGTACGTGCGAGATACATACACTTTTTTTGATCATATTTCCTATTCCGCTATTCAATAAAAACCTTTGGGGATCAATTAAATTGCGGGATAGTCTGTGTCGGTACGTGTGAGATCCACCTTTCCAAGTTTTTGGGGTTCATCTCATACTTCTGAAGCTTTGAGGGTGCTGCCTGTTCCATACTCCTCCTCCTCCTCATCCATCCTTTTAGGTGTACAAACAATAGTAATTGGGGCCTAGTGTGCTTCTGTACGTGTGAGATACATACACATTTTTTGATCATATTTCCTATTCCGCTATTCAATAAAAACCTTTGGGGATCAATTAAATTGCGGAATAGTCTGTGTCGGTACGTGTGAGATCCACCTTTCCAAGTTTTTGGGGTTCATCTCATACTTCTGAAGCTTTGAGGGTGCTGCCTGTTCCATACTCCTCCTCCTCCTCATCCATCCTTTTAGGTGTACAAACAATAGTAATTGGGGCCTAGTGTGTTTCTGTACGTGCGAGATACATACACTTTTTTTGATCATATTTCCTATTCCGCTATTCAATAAAAACCTTTGGGGATCAATTAAATTGCGGGATAGTCTGTGTCGGTACGTGTGAGATCCACCTTTCCAAGTTTTTGGGGTTCATCTCATACTTCTGAAGCTTTGAGGGTGCTGCCTGTTCCATACTCCTCCTCCTCCTCATCCATCCTTTTAGGTGTACAAACAATAGTAATTGGGGCCTAGTGTGCTTCTGTACGTGTGAGATACATACACATTTTTTGATCATATTTCCTATTCCGCTATTCAATAAAAACCTTTGGGGATCAATTAAATTGCGGGATAGTCTGTGTCGGTACGTGTGAGATCCACCTTTCCAAGTTTTTGGGGTTCATCTCATACTTCTGAAGCTTTGAGGGTGCTGCCTGTTCCATACTCCTCCTCCTCCTCATCCATCCTTTTAGGTGTACAAACAATAGTAATTGGGGCCTAGTGTGCTTCTGTACGTGTGAGATACATACACATTTTTTGATCATATTTCCTATTCCGCTATTCAATAAAAACCTTTGGGGATCAATTGAATTGCGGGATAGTCTGTGTCGGTACGTGTGAGAGAGATCCACCTTTCCAAGTTGTTGGGGTTCATCTCATACTTCTGAAGGTTTGAGGGTGCTGCCTGTTCCATACCCCCCCTACTCCTCATCTAGCCTTTTAGGGGTACAAACAATAGTAATTGGGGCCTAGTGTGGTTGTGTACGTGCGAGATACATACACTTTTTTTGATCATATTTCCTATTCCGCTATTCAATAAAAACCTTTGAGGATCAATTGAATTGCGGGATAGTCTGTGTCGGTACGTGTGAGAGAGATCCACCTTTCCAAGTTGTTGGGGTTCATCTCATACTTCTGAAGGTTTGAGGGTGCTGCCTGTTCCATACTCCCCCTACTCCTCATCTAGCCTTTTAGGGGTACAAACAATAGTAATTGGGGCCTAGTGTGGTTGTGTACGTGTGATATACATACACTTTTTTTGGATCATATTTTCTATTCCGCTATTCAATAAAAACCTTTCTAGGGCAAGATCTTAAATTACAGAAATATGAGGAGACCGTCAAATAAGGGCCGTGGCCTGGGTCGTGGTGCTGCTGGTAGAGCTCCTGTTGCAAGGAGAGGACATGGTCGATCTGTGCCAGCTACACGCACAAGTGAAACACCTTCCTCAAGTGTGAGTAGGCGACAGAACCTGCATCAGTATTTGGTAGGGCATCAAACGCCCCTAGAAGTGATGAGGCCAGAACAAGTTGAGGCGATAGTAGATTGGTTTGCTGCTGACAGTGCCTCCAGTTCCTTCACATTGTCTCCCACCCAGTCTACTGCAGAAAGGTCAGAGTTGGCACCTGCAGCCAATGTCCAACCGTCTTTCACCTCACCCCCTTGCAAATCAGGCCAGCAGTCTGAGCCCCAAGCCATACAGCAGTCTCTTATTCTTTTTGAGGACTCTGTCAGCAGGGTTTCCCAGGGCCATCCACCTAGCCCTGCCCCAGAAGTGGAAGAGATTGAGTGCAGCGATGCCCAACCACTTATTCCTCAAGATGAGTACATGCAAGGATCATCGCAGCACGTCTCCGATGATGACGAAACGCAGGTGCCAACTGCTGCGGCGTTCAGCATTGTGGAGACCGACAAGGAGGGCAGGGGTGAAGACTGGGTGGAAGATGATGTGGAGGACGATGAGGTCCTCGACCCCACATGGAATGAACGTCATGCAGGTGAACTGAGTAGTTTGGAGGAAGAGGCGGTGGTCGCACAGAGCCACCAGCACAGCAGAAGAGGGAGCAGGGTGCAGAAGCGGAGCGGCCGTGCCCTAGACACTACGCCCGCTACTGCCCAACGCAGCAAGGGAACGAGCGCACCAAAGTCAGCTCAAAGGAGTTCTCTAGCGTGGAAGTTCTTTAGAAAATGTGCTGATGACAGGACACGAGTGGTTTGCACCCTGTGCAATCAGAGCTTGAAGCGAGGCATGAACCTTCTCAACCTGAGCACAACCTGCATGATCAGGCATCTAAGTGCAAAGCACGAGCTGCAGTGGAGTACACACCTTCAAAACCAAGAAACGTCTCTGGCTCATCCTGCTTCCTCTTCTGCTGCAGTCTCGGCCGCTCCAGCCACATCTGTAGTGATACCGGCACCTGCCACCCCGCAAACAGACGATCTGTCAGCAACACCACCACCTGGGTCACCAACAACCATCTCCACAATGTCCCGTGGAAGCGTTCAGCTTTCCATCTCCCAAACACTTGAGAGGAAGAGGAAGTACCCCCCTACCCACCCGCGATCCCTGGCCCTGAATGCCAGCATTTCAAAATTATTGGCCTTTGAAATGCTGTCATTCCGTCTGGTGGAGACGCACAGTTTTAAAAACCTTATGTCGGTGGCTGTCCCACAGTACGTCGTGCCCAGCCGCCACTACTTTTCCAGGCAAGCCATCCCTTCCCTGCACAACCAAGTGGGGGAAAAAATCAGGTGTGCACTGCGCAACGCCATCTGTGCCAAGGTCCACCTAACTACGGATACGTGGACCAGTAAGCACGGTCAGGGGCGTTATATCTCCCTAACGGCACACTGGGTAAATGCAGTGGCGGATGGGCCTGAGGCGGATAGCAATTTGGCGCATGTCCTTCCACCACCGAGGATTGCAGGGCGCTTCAGTTTGCCTCCTGTTCCTAACTCCTCCTACTCCGCTTCCTCATCCTCTACCGCCTCCTCATCCGGACAGCGTAACACCTTCACCACCAACTTCAGCACGGCCAGGGGTAAACGACAGCAGGCAGTTTTACAACTTGCCTGTTTGGGGGACAAACCACACACCGCGCAGGAGTTGTGGAGGAGCATGGAACAGCAGACAAATGAGTGGTTGCTGCCAGCGAGCCTCAAGCCCGGCCTGGTGGTGTGCGATAACGGGCGAAATCTCATAGCAGCTCTGGGCCTAGCCGGTTTGACGCACATCCCTTGCCTGGCGCATGTGCTGAATTTGGTGGTGCAGAGGTTCCTTAAAAACTACCCCGATATGTCAGAGCTGCTGCAGAAAGTGCGGGCCGTTTGTGCGCACTTTCGGCGTTCTCACCCTGCTGCTGCTCGCCTGGCAGCGCTGCAGCGTAACTTCGGCCTTCCCGCTCACCGCCTCATATGTGACGTGCCCACAAGGTGGAACTCCACCTTGCACATGCTGGAAAGACTGTGCGAGCAGCAGCAGGCCATAGTGGAGTTTCAGCTGCAGCACGCACGCGTGAGTCGCTCTGCGGAACAGCACCACTTCACCACCAATAACTGGGCCTCCATGCGAGACCTGTGTGCCTTGTTGCGCTGTTTTGAGTACTCCACCAACATGGCCAGTGGCAATGACGCCGTTCTCAGCTTAACTATCCCACTTCTATGCCTCCTTGAAAAAACAATTCGGGCGATGATGGAAGAGGATGTGGCACAGGATGAGGAGGAGGAGGAGGATGAAGAGGTAACATTTCCAAGGCTTTCAGGGCAGTCATTCGCAAGGGGCTCCGAGGGTGGGTTCCTGCACACGCAAACGCCAGGGACGCAATTGTCCAGCAGGGGCACAGTTCTGGAGGATGAGGAGGATGAGGAGGAGGAGGAGCTGGAGGAGGAGATGGAACCATGTTCACAGCAGGGTGGCACCCAGGCCAGCTCATGGCCATCACTGGTGCGTGGCTGGGGGGATACAGAGGACACGGACCATACACCTCCCACAGAGGACAGCCTTTCGTCGCCTCTGGGCAGCCTGGCACACATGAGCGATTACATGCTGCAGTGTCTCCACAACGACCGCCGAGTTGCCCACATTCTAACTTGTGCTGATTACTGGGTGGCCACGCTGCTGGATCCCCGTTACAAGGACAACGTACCGTCCTTAATTCACTCACTGGAGCGCGATCGCAAGATGCGCGAGTACAAGCGCACGCTGGTAGACGCCATGCTGCTGGCATTCCCATCTGACAGCGGGGCCACAGTGGAAGCACAAGGCAGAGGAGGAGGAGGAGGAGGTCGCCAACGCAACCAGGGCACCGCCAGCACCTCAGAAGGCAGGGTTAGCATGGCCGAAATGTGGAAAAACTTTGTCAGCACGCCACAACAAACAGCAGCACCAGCAGCTCAGATGGAACGTCTTAGCAGGAGGCAGCATTTTACCAACATGGTGGAGCAGTATGTGTGCACACGCCTACATGTAGTGAATGACGGGTCTGCCCCCTTCAACTTCTGGGTCTCCAAATTGGGCACATGGCCTGAGCTTGCCCTTTACGCCTTGGAGGTGCTGGCGTGCCCTGCAGCCAGTGTATTATCTGAACGGGTATTTAGCACGGCTGGGGGCGTTATAACAGACAAGCGCAGCCGCCTGTCCAGAGACAATGTGGACAAGCTCACGTTCATTAAAATGAACCAGGCATGGATCCCACGGGACTTTTCCGTACCTTATGCAGAATAGCAATGGATACCGACCTTACCCACCCATTGTTCCATTTTTGCTCTTTCTCACTCTTTTGGGGTGTACCCTCATTTAAAATTTGTGAAAAGAAGCAGTGTTGGCTACCTCGTCCTCCTCCTCAGGGCCAGATTAATGTAGGGTCTATTGGAGCTGCAGCTCCAGGCCCCTACCTTTTATATAGGCCCCGGGTTGGCCATATTCACTGTTACCGCTCTTCTGTCACTTGTAAACACAGAAGTCTGGCTTCTATGCTCGCTTCCCCAGGCAGCACCCTCAGAACCTCCCCACACAGCGTGAAGGCCGGACAAGGAGGGACAGTTGGCGATGCATGGATGTGTTTATGGGCTTCAGAGACAGCATCCCATGTTGAATTAGGCATGCATGGCTGCACCCTTCCTCCTCTGGGTGCATGGCAAGGCACGGCCCTAAGGCCCTTCAAAATCCTCAGCACCAAGCCCATGATGCTGTTAATCCGGCCCTGGTCCTCCTCCACCGCCGCTTCCACCTACACCGCCCATAGGTGTGCGCAGCCTATTGCATTAAGGTGTGCACCCCAAAGTTGAAATACACATGCATGTGTTTGCCAGCAGGGAGAGTAATGTATCGGGGCCATGTACCTGTAGGCAAGGAGAAATAGAGCAGAGCAGGTCCCAGGGAGATCTTTCCCATCTCCTCACTGGCAATGCTATGTGCCCTAGGTGATTAGGGTGTGCCCAGGCACACCCAGCACACCCTGTGCGCACGCCTATGTCACCGCCACATCCACCACCACCTCAACCTCCCTCCTACTCCATATGGGCCTCGTCCTTCAGAGATGAAGAAGAACATTGTTTTATTTTTCTGTTTTTTTTTGTTGTTTTAAGTTATTTCCCTATCCACATTTGTTTGCAGAGCACTTGCCATGCTCTTAATTACGTTTTGCTGCCATTTGCAGCACTCTAGCCCTTTCCTTTGGTGTTTTAGAGCCATTTTAGTGCCTTAAAGTTCGGGTCCCCATTGACTTCAATGGGGTTCGGTGTCCGGGAAAAGTTCGGTAAAAGTCCGGGACACGGACCCGGACTTTTTTTTAAAGTTCGGCCGAACCCGTCGAACACGGACATCTAGGTGTCCGCTCAACCCTACTCAAGACGTTTAAATGGTTTGCATTGCTTTACAAAAGTCATAATGATTAACAGAATGCAAGGCAAAAAGCTAGTAACAAAGGAGTTCTTGGGCTTTAGTTTCAGGAAACAACAGGAATATTACAAAATGCAACTTTTGTCCTCTTTAACATTCCATAACACTTCCTAAATTCATTGTATTTTAGTGGTGGCACATGCACCACAATTAGCAAAATTCTGGTCTAGCATGCATTCATACTTTATACATACATAATGTATTTGGAATCAATTATATGGAATACCATTTGTCCATCCATTCTATTGAAAGCAACTAATTGGGCACTAGAAAAAAAACTATAAGCTGAATGTTGGTGCCTTCTGTACCCGTGTAGCGTTGTGGCTTGCCTATGCACATGCAAGATTTCTCAGCGTAGCAAGTACTTGTACAAACAAGTCACCCATGCAACAGTGTTTGGACCTACTAATAAGCAGCTTGAGTCTAAGCACTGCACTTTGGTAGGCAGGGTGGCAACATACATATGATCCACATGAAAAGATTAATAAGATAAAGGCCAAAACTTGTGGTTTGTGGTGCCATATGGTCAGGGCTTTTTTTTTCTTAGAGAATAGGGGTAAAGGGCTCCCTATTCCTGGTCATCCCTTGTCTCCGCCACCTACCCACCTCTAAGCACTGTCCCTTGGTTTTTACTCGCTACCCACCTTCCAGTACTGCCCTTTTTAAAGGACCAAGTATCATTTTGTGGAGCTAGGTAATTTGTATAGACTGTGTTAATGAAAACAAGGAAAGCAGTAAAATAAATTCCCTGCAGCCAGACAAAATAGACCCACTCCCCCAACAACATTAGAGTCCACCCAGCAAAAATAGACCCCCCACCAGCAACGGTAGATCTCCCAGCAGCCAGCACCAGTAGACCTCTCCCTCAACAGTAGATCCCTCCCAGCAACAACAGATCCCCCAGCATCAACAGATCCCCAACAACAACAGATTCCCCCAACAACCAGAGATCCCCCAACAACAACATATCCCCCCTCAACAACAATAGATCCTCCCCTGAAACAATAGACCGGCCACAACAATTGACCCCCAGTGACAATAGATCCTCTAGAAGCCAGTATCAATAGACCCTCCAGCACACTCCACCATCTCTTGCCATTACATACATTCAGTGCTAGAGGTGCCTGAACTGTATTCCCTGTGTTCCTGCTGCAAAAAAAAAAAAAAAAAAAAAAACCCTGCATATGGTACCTGCTTATATGTACAGATATCTCATTGTGCCATTATGAGAAACCCCATATTTACTTTAAATGAATGATCATTAACACCACTCATGTTGCAGTAATTTTGTGCAACTTGTCATTTTTTAAGATATTTTATTTGGTACCGTCAATAAATAAGCACATTGATTGATAAAAAAAAAAATATATATATTTAAAAACTATTGTCAGCAGGGAACATTTCAAAAAAAGTTCCATCTAAAAGTGGAATTCAGGGGGAGGGGGGAATGGGTACCTGTTTTTGACAGGCATCCATCCCCACTTCTGTGAGACTCTGCCGTGACGAGGTCCCTCAGAAATTTCAGCCCCCCTCCTCCTTCCTCCCCCGCCAGGCCAGTTAGAAAGCCCAGCATGCTTTGCGCAATAGGGATCCAGCTGTTAAGCCGAAAGCCTTTACTGCCTGTTTCCCTCACCACGAATGAGGATGGGAGCACCAGAGAGCCAATCTGAAAATGGGCTGAGGTGCCGAAATCGCAGAAACCCTGGACAGGTAAGTGTCCTAATAAAAAAAAGTCAACAGCTACAGTAATTGTGGCTGCTGACTTTTAATTTTTTTTTTTTGGGGGGGGGAGGGGTGGGACTCTGCTTTAACCACAATTTTCTATGTTGATTGGTCAAAAATAAAGATTTTGGAGATTTACAGTTAGGTCCATAAATATTGGGACATCAACACAATTCTAATCCTTTTGGCTCTATACACCACCACAATGGATTTGAAATTAAACAAACAAGATGCTTTAACTGCAGACTTTCAGCTTTAATTTGAGGGTATTTACATCCAAATCAGGTAAAAGGTGGAGGAATTACAACAGCTTGTATATGTGCCTCCCACTTTTTAAGGGACCAAACGTAATGGGACAATTGGCTGCTCAGCTGTTCTATGGCCAGGCGTGTGTTATTCCCTCATTATCCCATTTACAATTAGCAGATAAAAGGTCCAGATTTAATTTCAAGTGTGCTATTTGCATTTGGAATCTGTTGCTGTCAACTCTAAATATGAGATCCAAAGAGCTGTCCCTATCAGTGAAGCAAGCCATCATTAGGCTGAAAAAGCAAAACAAACCCATCAGAGAGGTAGCAAAAACATTAGGTGTGGCCAAATCAACAGTTTGGAACATCCTTAAAAAGAAAGAACGCATCGGTGAGCTCAGCAACACCAAAAGACCCGGAAGACCACGGAAAACAACTGTGGTGGATGACCGAAGAATTCTTTCTCTGGTGAAGGAAACACCCTTCACAACAGTTGGCCAGATCAAGAACACTCTCCAGGAGGTAGGTGTATGTGTGTCAAAGTCAACAATCAAGAGAAGACTTCACCAGAGTGAATACAGAGGGTTCACCACAAGATGTAAACCATTGGTGAGCCTCAAAAAGAGGAAGGCCAGATTAGAGTTTGCCAAACAACATCTAAAAAAGCCTTCACAGTTCTGGAACAACATCATATGGACAGATGAGACCAAGATCAACTTGTACCACAGAAGAGTATGGAGAAGGAAAGGAAATGCTCAAGATCCAAAGCATACCACCTCATCACAGTGAAGCATCAGTGAACCATGATGGTGGTAGTGTCATGGCGTGGGCATGTATGGCTGCCAATGGAGCTGGTTCTCTTGTATTTATTGATGATGTGACTGCTGACAAAAGCAGCAGGATAAATTCTGAAGTGTTTCGGGCAATATTATCTGCTCATATTCAGCCAAATGCTTCAGAACTCATTGTGCTTCACAGTGCAGATGGACAATGACCTGAAGCATACTGCGACAGAAACAAAATAGTTTTTTTAAGGGAAAGAAGTGGAATGTTATGCAATGGCCAAGTCAATCACCTGATTTGAAACCAATTGAATCCTGGCTGACATTAGGGAATATTCAGTTTTACCTGTTCCATTCTATGTAGCTTGCCTGGTAATGCATAGTGATGTAATGAAGGGAGTAGGATGAAATATAAAAATTATGAATATATCATATACTGCACAATATAATGGATGTTCCCCCATGTCAAGGGGAGATGGGAGTTCAACAATTTTCAATGGCTTCAATGGATTGACTTTAAAATGGAAGGAAAGCCTAACACTGACTGTTTTTAAAAAAAAACTTTACCTCTCACCTTCTCCTTATATACCTTGTAGAAAAAAAAGAAATGTGTAAGTACTAGAGATCGTCCGTTAAACGGCAAAGCCGATATATCGAGGGCCGATCTGCACTTCCCCCAATATATCGGAATCGACCACCAAGGTGACCAATATTGACAATATTTCGGGAAAGTGCTTGTACCGGAGTGATGCCTGCAGCTAGAGGCATCACCCCGGACTTGGCGTCCATAGCCGACGGTCGACTGTCTTGTAATGACAACCGATGCGTCTGAGAAGCCGCTCGGCTGTCATTAAAAGGAGCGGGAGGGGATGTCCCCCCCTCCCGCTGCCTTCCGCGACTCACCCGGGTCTCCCGTCCCAACAGGAGACCCAGGCAACCAGCCTGCATGGCTGCCAAAAACCCCATCAAATTCCGGCTCTGATCGGGTCTCCATCACTTCCGGGTACTCAGCGCCAGATTAAAACAAATGAAAGCATTCAAAAAAGCCAAACTTGGCGTTTTGAATGCTTTTAAGTGCAGAGGAGGGGTTTGGAGTCTTTTAGACCCCCAGATCCCTCCCCAAGAGTACCTGTCAAGTGATAAAAAAAAAAAAATTAATGTAAGAAAATATCGGCCAATATCAGCCAATACCGATATGCAATGGCCAAAATATCGGTATCGGCAACGAAAAAACCGATATCAGTCGATCGATCACTGGTTATTACCTCTATTTATTCTGCTCTGGTGATGTGATTCAGCAGCTCTGGCTCTCCTGTGTAAGGGGGCACTCCCTTCTCTCCCCTGTGTCAGCCACTCACTGACACAAGGGAGCCGGAGCTGCTTAATCACATGACCTGACTGTATTAAAAATAGGTAAGAACACAGATCTTTTTTATACAGGCTATGCAGGATAAGTAGTAGGAGGGGGAGAGAATGTTTTTAAGAATAGTTAGTGTTAGTCTTTTCTTCCACTTTAAGAAATCACATTTCTTCAATCATTTCAGCTCCAGGAGGTCCCCCCCCCCCTTAAGGACCAGGCCTTTTTTTTTTGATTCGGCGCTGCATTATTTTAACTAACAATTGCATGATCGTGTTCCCAAATACAATTGATGTCCTTTTATTTCCCACAAATAGAGCTTTATTTTGGTGGTATTTGATCACCTCTGCGGTTTTTAGATTTTACGCTAAATCAAAAAAAGCGCGACAATTTTGAAAAAAACACAATATTTTTTACTTTCTGCTTTAAAATATTCCCGATAAAAAAATTATTTTTTTTTTACAGTTTAGGCCAATTTGTATTCCACTACATATTTTTGGTAAAAAAAAAAAAATCCCAAAAAGCGTATTTTAATTGGATTGCGCAAAAGTTATAGCTTTCACAAACTACGGCATAGATTTGTGGACTTTTCATTTTTTTTTTTAGTAATGGCAGCGATCAGCAATTTTTAACGGGACTGCAACATTGCAGTGGACAGATCGGACCCGTAACTGACATTTGTGACACTTTTTGGGAAGCAATGACATTAATACAGTAATCAGTGCTAAAAAATATCCACTGTTACTGTATAAATGACACTGGCAGGGAAGGGGTTAATTACTGGGGGTGATCAAAGGGTTAAATGTATGCCTATTTGTGCTTACTCACTGTGGGGGGGGGGGGATCTCTGTGAAAGCTTAGCTGGAACACATAATCTCTCTGTGCCTGTGTGACAGAAGAGCCGGCTGCTTTGTTTACTTTTCTGTCAGTTTCTGTGAAGATTGCGGGAGGGCGGCGGCGATCGTGCCCGCTCCTCCCGTGATCTGGCTCCCTCTGTAATTAGACACCGAAGCAGCGCGCACAAAATCACGTAGATCTATGTGATTATGTGCAGCCAAGCTGCCCTGCCACAGTAAACCTGCGTGGGGCGGTTGGCAAATGGGTAAAAATGAGATTTACAGCTGAATATTCACTATGTTGTATGGTACACTAAGGCAGTTTTTTTTTTTTGTTCAACTTGTTCAACGGGCTGAACTAAATAAAATCGAGAAGCTCGCTATACTAATATTGCATAGTTATTTTTAGCCCCGCTGTGGTATTATTTCTGACAGGGGGGCCCACCAGAACACACCAGTCAGCACTCGCAGCCTGCTGGTTTTTCAGCATGCCCATTCGACAGAAGCCAGGCATTAAGCTAGACAGTTTCGGACAGTTTCTGTTGAACCAGTCGATACCAGCTGATTTTTTGGCCCATGTGTACCAGCCTTTAAAGCTAAACTCCAAGAAACTTCTCTCTTGCGATGGGGCTGTAACTGCTCTGTACAGGTTAACTGCTCCTATAGGTCTAAGGGGGATGGAAATGTCAATTTACTTACCCATTCCTCCATTCCTGCAGGCTCCCCTGCACTACTAGAACGGTACCTATAACCTCTTCTCCCCCTTGTTCTGGTGGTATAAGGTCCTGACATTATCAAGACTATAGCTGGGTCCATAGCCCAGCACTGGACCTGAGGACACAAAGGGATGGTCCTTATGGGGGGGCAACCAAAACAGCTCATATATATGAATTTCAGCTATGTATTTAGCGATTGGTCATGGTGCATGATGTAATCCCATGCTGGTTAGTGAACATGGCTGGAAACTGGCAAACAGGAGAAGATGTCAGCGCCAGCGAGGGACAGGACCATTTGAGGAAAGGTGAATATGAAAGCTGCCTTTCTGCTTTAGGAAACTTCTTAAAGGATAACTCCACTATTGTGAAAAAATATGGCAAAAAAAAAAAAAATATATATATATATATATATATATATATATATATATATATATATATATATATATACATATATATTAAATATTTTATTATATCTTTTCATGTGACAACACTGAAGAAATGGCACTTTGCTACAATGTAAATTAGTGAGTGTACAGCTTGTATAACAGTGTTAATTTGCTGTCTCCTCAAAATAACTCAACACACAGCCAATAATGTTTAAACTGCTAGCAACAAAAGTAAGTACCCCCCTAAGTCAAAATGTCCTAATTGGGCTCAAAGTGTTAACACTTTGTGTGGCCACCATCATTTTCCAGCACTGCCTTAACCCTCTTGGGCATGGAGTTCACCAGAGCTTCACAGGTTGCCACTGGAGTCCTCTTCCACTCCTCCATGATGACATCATGGAGCTGGTGGATGTTAGAGACCTTGCCCTCCTCCAACTTCCACTTGAGGATGCCCCACATATGCTCAATAGATCTATAGGTCTAGAGACATGCTTGGCCAGTCTCTAGTCCATCACTTTTACCCTCACTTTCTTTAGCAAAGCAGTGTTCATTTTGGAGGTGTATTTGGGGTCGTTATCATGTTAGAATACTTGCTTTGTGGCCCAGTCTCCAAAGGAAGGGGATCATGCTCCGCTTCAGTATGTCACAGTACATGTTGGCATTCATGGTTCCCTCCATGAACTGTAGCTCCCCAGTGTCGGCAGCAATCATGCAGACCCAGACTATGACACTCCCACCACCATGCTTGACTGTAGGCAAGACACACTTGTCTTTGTACTACTCACCTGGTTGCTGCCACACACGCTTGACACCATCTAAACCGAATAAGTTTATCCTGGTCTCATCAGACCACAGGACATGGTTCCAGTAATTCATGTCCTTAGTCTGCTTGTCTTCAGCAAACTGTTTGTGGGCTTTCTTGCACTGACCCCCACATCCCTTCAACCTCTGAAGCAATGTTGGCAGCACTCATACGTCCATTTCCCAAAGACAACCTCTGGATATGACATTGAGAACGTCTGTTCTGAGTGGAACCTGTCCTATTAAACTGCTGTATGGTCTTTGTCACCGTGCTGAAGCTCGGTTTCAGGGTCTTGGCAATCTTCTTATAGCCTAGGCCATCTTTATGTAGAGCAACAATTCTTTTTTTCAGATCCTCAGAGAGTTCTTTGCCACGAGGTGCCATGTTGAACTTCCAGTGACCAGTATGCAAGAGTGAGAGTGATAACACCAAATTTAACACACCTGCTCCCCATTCACACCTGAGACCTTGTAACACTAATGAGTCACATGACACTGGGGAGAGAAAATGGCTGGTGGGGCCCAATTTGGACATTTTCACTTAGGGATGTACTCACTTTTGTTATGTTTTAGACATTAATGGCTGTGTATTGAGTTATTTTGAGGGGACAGGAAATTTACACTGTTATACAAGCTGTACACTCACTACTTTACATTGTAGCAAAGTCTCATTTCTTCAGTGTTGTCACATGAAAAAATATTATAAAATATTTACAAAAATGTGAGGTGTACTCACTTTGTGAGATACTGTATATATACAGTTTATATCATGTATACATATATTGCATATATAATTGCTACAAAAGCCATGTTGTAATTTATTGCTGTTAAAAATGGCCATCCCATTTCAATCTCCAGGGCTGTAATTTCTTTGTAAAATTCAATGCAATAGGGCATCTTGGAAACATTCAGCACAGTGTCTGTGTACACAATGCCCCTATAATTGTAATTCCCTGCTTGTGTAATTGGCTTGATGATTTTCCATGAGGAAAATAACAAGTGAAATTTTAGGCATTCCCTGCAATAGGAATTTCAGTTTTAGTGAGATGCTCCAAAACTACTTTTAATTGGATGCAGACCCAGCTACTTTTTTTCTTGCTTCAGGGTCACTTCTTCTTTACTTTCTCCAGGGCAACATAAGGTAGGAATCTTCTTCAATGTTTGTTAAAATCCTTGCAATGTTTATTTATCACCCAGGGAGAATTGATTTCTCAAAAAAGAGGAGTTACTATCACTTTAGCAGGAACAAAAATGCCGCCCACAGTTATCTTGTACAATGTTTGGGGAAATACAGCTACTATTAATGAAATGGAATTAATGAAAGGGGAACAGGAGAATATTTGAAAGGTCCAAGATCAAAGGATGGGGATCTATCCAAGATAAAGTTAAATATACATGAAAGAATATTTCACAAAATTGCATGACCACTCATGTAACTCTTCCGACTTACTGTTTCTGGTAATCAAACAAAATATGTTTTAAAAATCATCATTTTCTTTTTCTACAATTTTACATTGATAAACATATATATTATTCTTTGTTTCTTACACAGTTCTTATAAATCCATTAGAAGATTTCACTTATTATAATGTCAGGTACTTCTGAACGCCTAAAGGAATGTGAACAATAAGAAAGAGCAAACAAAAACGATGTGCAATTGATTTAAATGTAACTTGTTCATATTTGCACATAGTACTAGATGTGGCACTTCAATAGCATTGGTTTCTGTTGTATGGAAGCTATTCATTCATTTCTACAATACAGTTTTCCTCTAGAGACGATGGTTCACAAAATCAGGAAGGTTCTTTAACTGAGCAATGTAATGTAAATGTCAATATATCTACAGTAATTAATTTAAACATCTTGACATTGAATTAATATGACTGCAGCCTGTAAAAATGTTAGGTAATTGTCAATATAACAAACAATTGGTATTACTAGTATTTCATTTATAATAAACATATTCAAGGCAAGGACCATGTTGAATGCTGCAAACATTTGGATCAATGGAGGTAGTTTTAAAATACATAGTACCATACAGAAGATGAGCAGTGTTTTTCAGTGTTCAGAATTATGTAATTCCTGAGTTTTTCAAAAAATAAAAATATAAGAGCGAAATTCATGTAGTGCATTGTCTTGTACAGGCTAAATCTATTTACTGAGATATACTACATGTATTTGATGAGCTTTAAATAAGCAACTAGACATTGGTTTTCAGCTATTCAGAGGATGATTGATTGATTAAAATTGATTACTGCAATACCACTTGGAGATCTTCGTTTTGAAAAAAAAAAAAAACCTGATTTCAAAACTCTGCATGATGTTTTCATGTTATCCTTGCTTGTGTACCATTCTTCCCTGATGCTTCCTATGATATAAATTCATAGTCGTCAAGAGGGCTGGATCTCCATCAATGGAGCCTGTAGACCTTTGGTGCTCTAAGCAAAGCATCTCTACTAGGACACACTATTTACATAGAACATGTTCTTGTTTTACTGGTCTTAACCACTTTAATACTGGGGCACGTTCACCCCCTTCTTCCCCAGGCCAATTTTCACCACTGTGTTTTTTTAATTTTTTGCAAAATAAGCTGAAAAAGACCAAAAGAAAAAAAACGCTTTTCTTTGTTTCTGTTATAACATTTTTAAAATAAGTAAATTTTCTCCTTTGCTGATGTGCGCTGATGAGGCTGTACTGATGGGCACTGATAGGCTGCATTGATGGGCACTGATAGGGGTCACTGATGGGCACCGATGATAAAGCACTGTTGGGCACTGATATGGCAGCACTTATGGGCACTAATGAGTCGTCACCGATGAGGTGGCATTATATATGTGTCACTAATGGGCACTGATGTGGCAGCACAGATGGGCACTGATAAGGCGGCACTGATGAGGCTGCACTGAAAGGTGGCACTGATGGGCACTGATAGGCAGCACTGATGGGCATGGATAGGTGGCACTGATGGTCAGTGATAGGCTGCACTGATGGGCACTAATAGGCAGCACTGCTAGGCTGCAATGATGAGCACTGATAGGCACTGCTGAGTAGGAACTAATAGGTGGCACAGATAGGCAGCACTAATAGGCTACACTGATGGACACCTTTAGGCTGAACTTATGGGCACTTGTAGGCATTGATGTGGCTGCACTGATACAGACACACCATGTGAGGAAAAGACTGCCGATAGCAAGTCTGTTTACATCTGATCAGCTGTGACTGGACAGAGCGCGTCAGATGTATGCCGTAGGGGGTATGGTTCTGGGAGGACATCCATGGATGCCCTCTCAGAACTGGACGACCGCGCTGCAGCTGTCTTTTAGCAATAGCGCGGTTGGGAAGGTGTTAATTAATCTGCCAGAAATCCTGTGTGATCCTGAACTCCTGCTTGAGCTGACAGCACAGTGCTTTTGCCTAAAACATTTGTGACCCTAAAAAAAAATAAAAAATGGATCCTGTACCTTTAAAGTATGAATAATAGCACAGTGCTTGTGCAGTGTAATTTTGCCCTTTGTACAATCTAAAATACCTGGCTGATCCTGCGTGGTTCTGCCTCCCCCTCTGTAAACTGACCGCTGATTATCATGGCTGCTCAGCCCTGACATCGTGGTCAGCTTACCTGCCTCCGTCATCCGCAGCTCTCTTCTGTATTTCTCTCCCCCTCCGTCCCTGCTTGTCAGATCCTGTATGTGTGTGTGAACTGCCCCTCCCCTCCCCTTCTGCCACTATTAGTAGTAAGTTAAACTTAGATTTTACTGCCAGCCCCTCTCTTTTATCCAACTATAACGTGCAGTGTAAGTGTTTTTAAAAACTAAGCTTCTAAATACCTTTTTTGCAGGTATCTTTAGGCCGGTTAGTTGACTCCTGGCAGCTCTCCTCCCCCTCCTAAGACCTACAGCGGGAGAGGCAAAGCAGCCAGAACAGCGGTCACGTGACCTCCCCGGCTGACATCAGAGGGAGATCTGGGCCCCTCCCGCTATTACCCGTACATCGGTGTAGGAGAGCGGCCAGTAGTTACGTGACTGGCCTGAAGATATCTGAAAAAAGGTATTTAGAAGTTTCGCCTTTAAAAAACACTTACACTGCTTGTTATAACTAGATACAAGAGAGGGGCTGGCCGTGAATAGTAATGTAATAATACAAACACTTTAACTAAAATCTGAATTAGCGCTATCAGTCCTGCCTGCTAGACTACAAAACTCTGCCTATTCCCTTTCCTAGTAGTTCTGGCGGCATGTCCATCTTTTTTGCAACTGACATCCCATCAGCTACCCCTGCAAGAATTTTAAAAGCCTGGTCATGATATAAATGGAGTAATGTTAATTGCTCCACACTACAGCAACAAGGTAATAAAAAAATAAATAAATAATTCTGGGGCATGCTCTAGAGCAGATTATTTCAACCAGGGTGCCCAGGCACACTGGGGTGTCTTGAGATTTCTTCAAAATACCTAAAAATTGCCCAAAAATTGTATTCAAGGCAGCAGGTGGATGAAACCAGGCTTTTAAGTACACAAAGACAGGTTTTCAGTGTGCACCATTGCACATTGTGCACCTTCTAGCTGCCAACCTCCTAATGGCCAATGAAATCATCATTTGATAGGGAGGATGTCAGTCACCTGTATAGCATCCTTGTTTGACCCTCCCCTGCCCCTCTCCATCAGCATTGGGGTCACATTACCTGAGTGAAGAAGAAAAAAATTGGAATACCAGTTAGTATCAGTTTGCACCACCAATGTTGGGTCTTCTACGTCTGTGGATGTTTCTGCACCTTGTAAAACTATAACAGTGTTTATATTTTAGGATGGGGTGCTGACTGTCCGTAACTTTGGAGAGTGCCTCGAGATTGTCCATAATTTTAAAGGGTGCCTTGACTTAAAAAAAGGTTGAGAAACACTGCTCCAGAGGGGAAGAGGAAGATTTGGGGGTACATTTGGGTAATGTCTGTATGTATTTGTATTTCTATTTATGATGGGTAAAAATGTGTGCCCAATACAGGGAAATTCCACCTATAGCCTCATGCCTACTGTTCTGTTCTCACTACACGTATGCCCCAGGCGTGTGCAGCTCAACATACAGCTAAACCTTTAATCCTGCAATAACCAGTCCTTTTGTAACTTAAGGCTTTTTTCCAGAGATAGAATAGTGGTCACATGAACAGGTTACAAGTCAGAATGGATATGCGAATAGGATTGTGAATATGAGGTGAAACTGTAAATAAACATATTAAGGCATATAATCAGTATACAAACATAAACAGTATATGCATTGAGTATATAACCAACAGTTCTGAGCATACCAGCGATGCTTCAAAGAGGGGTTCAGGAATCTTCCCACAGCAACCTCAGATGCTGTCTGCTCCTTCCTGAGGTAAATCTTAAAATGGAGATTCTCTCGGAGAGGGGTGGAACTAATATCCAGCAATAGAGTACAGGAAATACCATAAAGTGCTGTATAACAGTCTATGTCACAGTGGCATCTTGTGGACAATATTGGTATTACAAGTTCCAATAGAATTAATTATTTCCTTATGCTGGAGGCATGACACTCCCTGCCTGGTATCATCAGATACCACTATTTATTCCTCAGATGATAACAGCAAGATCGGTTCAGAAACTGGTCTGAGGAACAACTTTGTCTCCTTGATTCTCTGGATCTTGACTTCCACTTTACATGGGAGTGATGATGTGATACAATCATGTAAGCGATGTGGTGGTGACCAGGAACTATTAGAGGGTTACTCTCCTCTGAATCTAGGTTGGCTTGCCTTAGACGACCACCTACCCTAAGTAGTCCATTTGGATCAAGGAATGGGTCGAGTTTCCTCAGGGCACTGTCTCTAGGGATAGGTTTTTTGTTCAAGATACAGTCAATCTCCTTAACATAAGCTTCATGCTGTACAGTGCGGATGATAAGATCCTGAGACTGCTGTAGCTCTAATACTGAACTGATCCTTTGGTAATGGTGCCATCCCTTGTGGTCACAGCTGTTTGAGTCACCTTTAAAGGAGCGAGCTATGTGAATAAGACAAGAAATAGCTCAAACAAGTGTCTTCCATTTTGAGAATCTGTTAAATCTGTCAGATTTAAGCTGACAACCTGAAGTTGCAGTATGAAATGTTGAGATCTCAGGATGGATGTCAGTATCTGAGTCTAGATCTATTAGTTCAATCGTGTCACTTTCAGGAAAATTCTGTTCTGCATCGTACAAGAATGCAGGTCCCGTAAACCATGTTGTGTCTTTCAGGTTACATGCAGCAACAGCTCTTGTAGCATGGTCTGCAGGGTTATAGTCAGTAGGTACATAGTGCCATTGTGTTGGAATGGTGGATCTCCTAATCCTCAACACTCTGTTGTTGACATAGACATAGAAACGTCTGGTTTCATTGTAGATGTAGCCTAGAACTACCTTGCTGTCTGTGTAGAGCTGAACATCTTTAACCCTCCTCTTGTGTTAGGGTCAAAACTGACCAGTTTTCATGTTTTGAATGTCTATAAGTATCACATAAATTTGTTTATTGCATCAAGATTTTTTTACTTTGTCAGGAACCTCTATTTAAACAATGTAATAGAAAAATAATCCTTTTCACTAAATTATAAAATACTGTGGTGAAAATTAAGACGTTCATGGTGTTAGGGTCAATTCTGACCCAGTTATAATACAGGATTTTAGGATACTAATAAGTGCCAAAACTGAAATCATAAACACTCTCTCTGCTTAGTAACAGTGACAGCCAATCCCCTCTCAACCCTGTGAGCTGTAGTTATGGAGGGGCCTATCTCTTTTCCTGCTTGTCTGCTTCTCTAAGTAAGGCTTTGCCTTGAATTGTAACAGGTGCCGCAAATCCTAATGGATCGTACAGGCTATTGATTGTAGACAAGACACCTCTGCGAGTGAAGGGTCTTTCTTCTCCATTTACTTGGAGGGTAAAGGAATCGGATTTCAAGTCCCAAAGTAGACCTAGACTGTGCAGTACAGGTAAAGAGTCTGTACCCAGATCTAAGTCCTTTAGATCACTGGAATGGTCTTGAGCGGGGAAAGCTTCCATTACCTCTTTGCTGTTAGAAGCAATCTTGTGAAGCCTGAGATTGGAACAAGCGAGCATTTCCTGTGCTCTTTTAAGAAGACAGATTGCAGACTCACTGGACGGTAAGGATTTTAAACAGTCATCCACATAAAAGTCTTTCTCTACGAATTGTCTTGCATCTGAGCCAAACTCAAGTTCACCTTCTTGGGCGGAATGTTTGAGCCCGTAGATAGCAACTGCAGGTGAAGGGCTATTGCCAAAGATGTGTACCCTCATGCGATACTCTGAGATATCTTTTGAAGGATCATTGTCTTGGAACCAAAGGAACCTTAGGAAGTTCCTGTCTTCCTCTCTGACCAAGAAACAATGGAACATCTGTTGGATGTCAGCTATGAAGGCAATAGAATCTTTGCGGAAGCGTAAGAGCACTCCCAGGAGTTTGTTGTTGAGGTCTGGGCCTGTCAAGAGGACATCGTTTAAGGAGATACCCTTGTATTTGGCACTAGAGTCAAACACTACTCTAATTTGACCTGGCTTTTTGGGATGGTACACTCCGAATATAGGGAGATACCAACACTTTTCAGAGTCTTTAGGGGTGGGAGCCACCTCGGCATGACCGTTCTCAAAGATCTTACCCATGAAAGAAAAGAAATGTTCCTTCACCTCTGGCTTTCTTTGCAAATTACGTTTAAGGGAAGAAAAATGTTGTAGCGCTTGTTCTCTGTTATTGGGTAAGCGTTGTCTCTGTGGTCTGAAGGGAAGAGGTGCAACCCAGCTGTTTGTGCTGTCTTTGACTAGACCTTGTTCCATTATTTCTAAGAAGAGTTTGTCTTCGATAGACATTGCCACACGATTGTCATCTTTAGTTCTCTGAAAGACTGTGCACCCTAAATGGTCTTGGTCACTGTCACAGGCAAAGTTGTCACTAGTGAGGCTTGTGAAGGGACAAGATGAGTGGGTGGCGTAGGCTGATTCCTTAACAAGGAAATGGTTGTGGCATGGCTGGAAAAGAGAGGGACGCCCATTCTCTAGGGTATTTGTGAGCATGCTGCTAACGGAGTTAGGTTTGTGCACGCTTCCTAGACAGACATCTCCTATGATGACCCATCTGAGGTCTAACTTCTGAGCATAAGGAGCGTTATTGGGACCATTAATCTGAGCTCTTGATTTGTGGGCTTGTAAGATATCTCTCCCGAGGAGTAGGATGATCTGAGCCTGAGGATCAAGTTCTGGTATCAGATGTGCTATGCGTTTCAAGTGTGGGTGATGAGCAGCTACATCTGGTGTAGGAATTTCAGATCTGTGATCAGGGATCTGATTGCATTCGATAAGAGTTGGCAAAGACAAGCGAGATCGCCCATCGATGGACTCTATTTGGTAGCCGGATGCTCTCCTACCAGCCGTCTCCACTATTCCTGCACAAGTTTTCAAGGAGTAGGGAATGCTGGGGCCTTTAATGCCAAACATGTCAAAGAAAGTTGAGCTGGCTAATGACTTGTTACTTTGGTCATCCAGAATTACATAAAGCTTAATAGCTTTGTCTTTTTGGCCTGCTGGGTAGACTCTGACTAGGCAGATATTGGAGCAGGACCTACCACCTACGGCTCCTTTGCAGATCTCTGTACATTGTGAAGTGACCTCTGGTGTAGTTGTGGTGGTGTGCTCCTCCTCCCCGCCGTGCTCACTAGTGCTGAGGGTGTGTTGTAAAGTCCATGGAGCTGGCCCAGGATGTAACCCTGTGTTGTGGTCTGAGCTGTCACATTCTGTGCATTTTAAACTGACCTAACAGTCCTTGGCGAGATGGGATGTTGAAGAGCAGCACCTGTAGCAGATGTGGTTCTCCTTGAGGAAGGCTTTGCGGTCCTGCAGGGTTTTCTCTCTGAAGGCTCTGCATTTTAGTAGAGGATGTGGCTTCCGATGCAAGGGATACTGCTTACCAGGATCGTTGACCTTTGTCTCTGAGTTAGAGAAGTCGGCAGACCTGTGAACGGAACCTGGAGGAGACACATTAGTTTTGTGTACTGCTACTGGAGGTTTGCGAGGGTTAAGTCCAACAGGAGCAGCACACAACAGCGTAAAATCAAATTTGGATCATTTCTTGTTTTAGCTTGCTGGCACACAAAGTCCACAAAAACAGAAAAAGGAGGGAATGGAACATCATGCTGTCTTTTTTATCGGGATCCGTGTGTAATCCACTGCTCTTGCAAGTTATAGGGTAACTTTTGCACAATGGGGTTGACACCTCTGGCTGTGTCAAGGAATGCAAGTCCTTGTAAGTTTCCCTCGGATTTAGCTACTTGAAGTTCCATTAGCAAGTCACTTAACTCTCTAAGTTTATGGTAGGCTTTGCTAGGTATTCTGGGAAAGTTATCAAGTCTTTTAAATAATGCATTTTCTACTACTTTTGCTGAACCATAACACTCATCAAGTCTATCCCAGATTGTTCTAAGACCAGTGTCTGGGTAGTTTATATTTATTGTCCTGATTTGCCTGGCATGTTCGGCAGACTCGTTTCCAAGCCATTTGATCAGGAGATCTATCTCTTCGCTGCAAGATAGCCCTAAGTCTCTGATAGTGTTTTGAAAGGATGACCGCCAAGCTCTGTAGTTTTCAGGGCGGTCATTAAACTTTTCAAGTCCTTTGGTGACTTACTAGCGTCGTGCAAAGAACCTTGCAAAGTCTTTGGTGGCTTGGTTAGCCTGTTGTGTGTTGTCATGGTAAGATGGCTGTGTGTAGTCATACCTTTTGCTGGCACCGAGCTGTCCCCTGATGTACTGTTCTGGCTTGGACGTTGGTTCTGGAGGGCGATTAGAAGGTGATTCTATTATCTCACTTATGGGGAGTCTGTCGTAGGAGACGTCACTTTGTACGGATTTCTCCCGTTTGCAGGCTCTAGGCTTGTCACTGACTTGCGGCGGTACCGTGGAGTGTCTTTGGCTTGTCTCTTTGACGTCATCTTTGACACTGCTTGTTTTAAAGTGTTGATGGATGTAATCTGAAGTTTGTTGTAGAGAATTTTGAGTTTCAGCTGCTGGATCGAGAATATTGCTGCGTCTGCTGCGTTCACTTCTCGGGTATACAGCTAATTCTAAGGCATCTGCTTCAGCTATGGCTGCTGCTACTTCCTTCTCTACGGCGAGTTTCTCTAGGGCTACTTCTAGGAGGGCCTCCTCTGCCTCTTTCTGTGTTTTTAGGAGGGCTTCCTCTGCCTCTTTTTTTATCCTCACTTTCTCCTGTTTAATCTGCATCTCTTGCTCAGCAAAGGCTGCTCGCGACTTGGCGGCTTCAGCTTTCGCACGTGCTATGGCGAGTGCACTGCTTGAGGAGGAAGATCTAGAGGAGCCGGAAACTCAGGACCTTGTCTTGAGTGAGGATGTCTGGCTATGTGACATGCTGCTTGCAGGAATGCTTGACTGTGTAGAGACTGCTGTATTGCATATGCAGATGACTGCGCTGGCAGGGTAGCAGGCCTCTGTATAGTCGCTGTCCTAAATCCCACTTGCTGGATAGCCGCTGTTTCACTGTTCTGTTCTCACTACACGTATGCCCCTGGCGTGTGCAGCTCAACATACAGCTAAACCTTTAATCCTGCAATAACCAGTCCTTTTGTAACTTAAGGCTTTATTCCAGAGATAGAATAGTGGTCACATGAACAGGTTACAAGTCAGAATGGATATGCGAATAGGATTGTGAATATGAGGTGAAACTGTAAATAAACATATAAAGGCATATAATCAGTATACAAACATAAACAGTATATGCATTGAGTATATAACCAACAGTTCTGAGCATACCAGCGATGCTTCAAAGAGGGGTTCAGGAATCTTCCCACAGCAACCTCAGATGCTGTCTGCTCCTTGCTGAGGTAAATCTTAAAATGGAGATTCTCTCAGAGAGGGGTGGAACTAATATCCAGCAATAGAGTACAGGAAATACCATAAAGTGCTGTATAACAGTCTATGTCACAGTGGCATCTTGTGGACAATATTGGTATTACAAGTTCCAATAGAATTAATTATTTCCTTATGCTGGAGGCATGACACCTACTGTGCCTCTTGGTAAATCCAACCCTGATTGTCAATGAATCTGCTTCACCACCAAAACTGATCTTAGTTTGCACATCTATGCTTGCTCTGATTATTGGAATATTAGTTTATTTCCACAAGGGTGAGGATCAATACATTCAAATTGTTTAATGTATAAAGTATGTAACATGGAATGTTGTCCACTTTATATAAATGGATGTAAAAGTCTATCTCCAGCAGAGATATTCTTTGATTTGGAACAGAATTGGGAAGGGTAAAATAACTGTCAGGTTTGTATTTCTGTTTGTTACTCTACTATGTGTCTCAGTGACTTCTCTGGGACACCAGAACAAGAAATGATGGGAATCGGGGTCACCAGGACAGGAAGGCACAGACAGCAATAACAATCTGATAGAGGTTCTAATGCTTCCTGATTATACTAGTAAAATATGTTGTTGTTGCTGTCTTTGTCCCCAAGAGATTTTCCATCATTTTTTTTTGCTCTGATTTCCTTTCATCAGGACATAAAGTGTGAGAAAATTCATACAAAAAAAATTAGAAAATAACAAAAGCTAATTTTAAGGCTACCACATGCTGCAGGTGTATACAGTAGTTGGATAAAATACTGAAATTATTTAGTCTCAGTCAAATTCTGCTGAAATGAACCCAGCACACCTGAGATTCTAAAATATTTAAAAGTGCTAGGGTCACCTTCTAAACTTGTCTTTATGATTTTATTCATATAGTCATTTTACACATTGGTAAATGTAAGGTTGAATTTTCTAAAATGCTCTGTAGGAAATAGAACTAAGGCTTTGTAATTTTGCTGATTGTCCACAGTATAGCTATGCCACAATATCTCCACCACAAGCATTTCCGACATGTACATTCCTATCCAACTACAAAATTCCAACTGATTTCAGCATGAACAGGATGAAATGAAACACATGCTTGAATTTGATACTTCAAATGTACAGAAACAAAAGGGCATTAGGTAATTTAAAACAAATGAAAAAAAAAAAAAATTAGAGAAAAAAATCATTTTCCACTGCAGAAGACATAAATCCAAGGAAGAATGCCTCTTCAGGTTTTCAAAATGCTACCGAATCTGGATGGCGAATGTGCAAGTACATGTATGGCAGTAGCAAATCCTAAGCAAATCTGACAATAAATCTTTATAAATGGACCTCTATGTTGTAATAAAAATATTAGAAAATGTTACCCAATTAATGAAAAGTGTCTACCATATGCACTATAGTCCTAGGGCGGGAACCCTAGCTACTAGATGGTTTGATTAGTCTTTCGCCCCTATACCCAGGTCGGACGACCGATTTGCAAGTCAGGACCGCTGCGGACCTCCACCAGAGTTTCCTCTGGCTTCGCCCTGCCCAGGCATAGTTCACCATCTTTCGGGTCCAGAAGAGTTAAAGCTGTTATAGCTGCAAAGGGTGGGCCAACTCAATATTGAACCCTATGGACTAAGCCCTAGGACAGTGATGGCAAACCTTGGCACCCCAGATGTTTTGGAACTATATTTCCCATGATGCTCAACTACACTGTAGCGTGTATGAGCATCATGGGAAATGTAGTTGCAAAACATCTGGGGTGCCAAGGTTCGCCATCACTGTCCTAGGGCTTAGTCCATAGGGTTCAATATTGAGTTGGCCCACCCTTTGCAGCTATAACAGCTTTAACTCTTCTAGGAAGGCTGTCCACAAGGTTTAGTAATGTGTCTATGGGAATAAACGAAACATTCTTCCAGAAGTTTATTTGTGAGGTCAGGCACTGATGTGGACAAGAAGGCCTGGCTCACAGTCTCCGCTCTAATTCATCCCAAAGGTCTTCTATCAGGTTGAGGTCAGGACTCGCTCATCCATGTCTTTATGGACCTTGTTTTTTGCACTGGTCCAAATCATTTGGTGGAGGGGGGATTATGGTTTTGAGTTGTTTTTCAGCAGTTGGGTTGGGCCCCTTAGTTTCATTTAGGACGACCTCCTAAGGCGTCAGCATACCAACACATTTTGGACAATTTCATGCTCCCAACAGTTTGGTGTGGAACCCTTCCTTGTTCCAACATGCCTGCGCACCAGTGCACAAAGCAAGGTCCATAAAGACATAGATGAGCGAGTTTGGGGTGGAGGAACTTACCCTGATCACCTAAACCTGATAGAACACCTTTGGGATGAATTAGAGCACAGACTACAAGCCAGGCCTTCTCTCGAACATCAGTGTCTGACCTCACAAATGCGCTTCTCAAAGAATGGTCAAACATTTCTATAGATACACTCCTAAACCTTGTGGACAGCATTCCCAGAAGAGTTGAAGCTGTTATAGCTACAAAGGGTGGGCTAACTCAATATTAAACCCTACTAACTCAGACTGGGATTCCATTAAAGTTCATATGCGTGTAAAGGCAGGTGTCCCAATACTTTTGTTTATATAGTGTATGTAGCACAATAATGAAAATCTCGCCTTTTGCTGAAACAAAATATTCAACACATAACTGGTACATAAGCAATTCTGTCATTTAAAAATAATTTTCTAGTTTAGTAGACAGTCCTATAATTTTCTACAGCTGTCAAACAAATTAGAAGTCACTGCCTTGCAGTATGGTGATCTAGAGGTGTTCTGTAGACAATATCCATGCACAGAAGGCCCCGTAGATATATCAAGTCCAGGTTATGTGATAAGATAATTGTTTTTTTCCCAGAAATATGCTCTGAACTACAAGTCAAAGTTGAGTTATATCCTGTAACACAAGTTTCAAATGAGTGAGAAGCTTTCTAAGGCCCATCCACACAATATATGAGCTATTGTATTCTGAGAGTGGGGAGTCTTCCAAGCTGATCAGCACGGCATACTATAACCTGCAGCACTGATCGCGCGGGAAAAGTTTGTTGTACAGAAGTCAATCGGTAGATCAACTTTTGTACAAACTCCCTGCCCATACATGGATTGAAATTCAGTAAGTCCCTGCTGAATCGGCAGAATTTCGATCTACTGTATGTATAGCCAAGGGTTTCTTTGAACTTACAGCATTCCCAATGCAGCTTTTCTCATTACAACAGTAAGGTTGCTCAGGTGGTTATAATAAAGGCAAACTCACCCAAGTAAAAGCTGCTTTTGGAAATAACATGGTATGGCAAGCAAAAATGTATTGTGAGCAGAAAAACAAAAAAATGTTTGATCAAATCTTGGCAATGTTTATACACTCAGTGACCACTTTATTAGGTACACCTTGCTAGTACCGGGTTGGAACCCTTTTTGCCTCCAGAACTACCTTCATTCTTCATGGCATAGATTCAACAAGGCGTTGGAAACATTCCTCAGTGATTTTGGTCCATAATGACCTGATAGCATCACACAGATGCTGCAGATTTGTTGGCTGCACATCCATGATGCAAATATCCCATTCCACTGCATCCCAAAGGTGCTCTATTGGATAGAGATCTGGTGACTGTGGAGGCCATTGGAGTACAGTGACCTTATTGTCCTGTTCAAGAAACCAGTGGTGAGATGATTTGAGCTTTGTGACATGGTGCATTATCCTGCTGGAAGTAGTCATCAGAAGATGGGTAGACTGTAGTCATAAAGGGATGGACATGGTCAGCAACAATACTCAGGTAGGCTGTGGCGTTTAAAATATGCTAGTACTAAAGGGCCCAAAGTGTGCCAAGAAAATATCCCCTACACCATTACACTACCACCAGCCAGAACTGTTGATACAAGCCAAGATGGACCCATGCTTTTATGTTGTTTATGCCAAATTTTGACCCTACCATCTGAATTTCACAGCTAAAATTGAGACTCATCAGACCAGGCAACATTTTCCAAACTTCTATTGTCCAATTTTGGTGAGCCTGTGCAAATTGTAGCCTTAGTTTCTTGTTCTTAGCTGACAGGAGTGGCACCCGATGTGGTTTTCTGCTGCTGTAGCACATCTGCTTCAAGGTTGGATGTGTTGTGCATTCAGAGATGGTATTCTGCATACTTTCATTGTAACGAGTGGTTATTTGAGTTACTGTTGTCTTCCTATCATCTCGAACCAGTCTGCCCATTTTCCTCTGACCTCTAAGATCAACAAGGCATTTTGCTCCACACAACTGCCTCTCACTGGATATTTTCTCTTTTTCGGACCATGAGATGGTTGTGCATGTAAATCCCTGTAGATCAGCAGTTTTTGAAATACTCAGATGAGCTCGTCTGGCACCAACAACCATGCCAAGTTCAAAGTTACTTAAAAACCCTTTCTTCCCCACTCTGATGCTCAATTTGAACTTCAGCAAGTCATCTTCACCACATCTAGATGCCTAAATGCATTGAGTTGCTGCCATGTGATTAGCTAATTAGCAATTTGTGTTACCAAGCAATTGAACAGGTGTACCTAATAAAGTGGTCGATAAGTGTAGTTATTGACCTTCCAAAGATTATATCATTTTTTTTTCTCAGCAAAATTAGAGTTACACTTTAAATCTATACTTTAAATTACTTTTAAAGGGTTTTTTTTTATTTATTTTTTATTTTTTGTAATGTTGTGGCTTTAAATACAGCAGTTTTGAATTCAAATGCATTTAGCTGTACGCTACTGTGAATTTTTCACATAGGCAGTTGACTTATGCGTATTCATTTTAGCATTCAAAGCATGCTTTCAGTGTGAATGTCGCAAGAAGTTTCAAAGGTTAAAGCTTTAAAAATGTCACTACATGTTACTTAAGATGTATTTGAAAGCCTGGCTGTTTTTGTTTAGTACAATTAATGTTAAATGAGCACTCATTAGCCACCTCCTTGATAAACATAAGCATATTTCTTGTAATGATTAAAAAACATGTCTTTTTCCTGAGTTCATGGTCCAGTAGGCCTGTCCTAGACATCTGTCTTGCATGACCTAATATTGTGACATATCCTGTCAGTGGTCTCCGCTATCCTACTATTGTTTGAATGTGTGAGACTTGAACAGAATAATCTATTACTCTCTGTCGAGATCTTGACAGATTTGTTATATTTTATGATGCTGTAAGGTTTTGGGAGCTGTACGTTGTCCAAAATGCAATTTTACTTTTGTTGTCTTGGTTTTCTACACATAAATTATATTCTTGAAATATTCTCTAATGTAAAATATCATTAATATATAATATTGGTAAATCATTACTTCTCACACATCTCAAATCTTACTTCACACATCCAAATCAAAAACAGTTATATTGCATGTTATAAAACTTTACAAATCCTATGTTTTCTTTCAACTATATGATCCACTCTACATTTGAAACTTTAGCTTAAAGCTAAGTTACAGCCTAAAATACAAAGCATATGAACATAGTTGCTTTAGTTAGTTAGTTATCATCGTGCAATATATAGAAACATAGGGGTTGATTTTCCAAAAGCAAATACTGTAGGCCTTTCACTTTGCAAGGAAATTTTCCCCAGGGCCTAATGAATGCGGTAAAGCTTCTCATTGCAAAGAATACCCACTCATGTGTAAGGAAAATAAAACAAAACACCGTTTTACTAGCACCTGATTGGAGTCAACAGAGCTTCTCCTCATTCACTAAACTCTGGGGATTTTGCTTGGCAAAGTGCAACATCACTTGCAAAATGAACAGCCTATTTTGCCTCTGTGTTGTAGGGATAAGGAAGTAACAACAGATAGCTAATTAACCACTTAAGCCCCGGAAGATTTTACCCCCTTCCTGACCAGAGGGTATTTTGCGATTCGGCACTGCGTGACTTTAACGGACAATTGCACGGTAGTGCGACGCTGTACCTAAACGAATTTGACGTCCTTTTTTTCCCACAAACAGAGCTTTCATTTGGTGGTATTTGATCACCTGTGCAATTTTTTGATCATGCGCTATAAACAAAAAAAGAGCATCAATTTTGCAAAAATAACAATATTTTTCACATTTTTTTATATGAAATTCCCCCCCCAAAAAATGTAAAAATCAAAATTTTTTAACATTTTCAGCCAATTTGTTTTATGCTACATATGTTTGGTAAAAAAAATCGCAAAAAGCGTATTTTGATTGGTTTGCGCAAAAGTTATCGCGTTTACTAACAAAGGGAAAGATTTTTGTCATTTTTGTTGTTTTTTTTTAATGCTTAATGGCGGTGATCTGCGATTTTTTTTGCGGGACTGCGACATTGGGGCTGACAGATCGGACCCTTGACTGACATTTTTGACACTTTTGGGGTTACCAGTGACATTACTACAGTAATCAGTGCTATACATATGCACTGTTACTATAAAATTACACTGGTAGTGAAGGGGTTAACTTTTTTTTAGAGGGAGGGGCTGTGTGTGCCCCTAGGGGCGTGATTCTAACTGTGATTGGCTGTGGCTTGAGGTGTAGGAACAATGATCAACGGCCCTACATAGTAGAACCGTATGATCACTGTTCCTACACAGGGGATAATGACAGGCGGCTTGTTTACACTAGCCGCCTGCCTTTCTCCCTCTGTCACGGACGATCGTGAGTGAGCGGGGGACATCGTGTCCGCCGCTCACACGCGCGGGGGGGTCTGTGACCGCGCGGGAGCTGGAGCGCGCCTCTGGCGGCGCGCGCTCACTCCCCAGAGCCTCACAGGCTAGTGGCGTACCGGTACGTCACTTTGCCTGTGAGGGGCTGACCGCCGCTGTATATGTACTTGCGGCGGTCAGCAAGTGGTTAAAATTAGGTGTACATAAGGTGGGTTAAAGGAAACCATAATGCCCTTAACTTAAATACGGTAGCATTGCCTATTTATAGCTTTCCTTTGCCAATGAAGAGCCAAGTAAAAAGTTCCTTTCACCTCTTAACCACCCCCAACTCATTCCAGTAGCATATGTAGCAGGATTCCCGGCCGTTTTGCAGGATGTGGGTCCGCCAGGGTTACCGCTAGCAACAACAGCACATTTAAGCATGTTCTCCATGTGTGAGCGCTGAGACAGGAAACAGTCCAGCATCTTTGGGTTTTGTATTTATTTAGGAACTTGGATGGGAGAAGGGAATGAGTGGGATACTCCTCTTGCTTAACTATTCACAAAGTAATGGGACAACTGAGAAAAATGCCTCTTCACGCTGACTTGATGCCAGCTGAATGCTGGTCAACGCTGGTTGGCGCTTGTTAACGCTGAATTGCTGTCTGTTAACACTTAACTGACTTTGACACTCACCGGTGACACAAAGACATTTGTACTGCTCCCTTTAGCCCTCCTGGCTGAGGTGGATACTTGTAAACACTGCTGCAACTCTTAACTCTTCAGAGCCCACACTGGCACCCTCTTTACAGACTTATCTCCAGGGCTCTGGCACCCCCTTTTCTAAGCCTCTTCTACTGGCTAGCTGGCTCCTGGATCCCTCTGACCTCCTGGAGTGGTCCCCTAGCCTGGGCAGACCCCTGGGCAGTTTACAGTACTCACAACACTGCTTTCCTGGAAACGTCCGCCCCAACAACTCCACTTGGTCCACAGCACACTGGATCCCGTTCTGCAGCTCAGCTCAACCTGTTGTCCTCTAGGCAAACCGCCCAGGACACCTTCCTCAGGCTGACAGGAGGAGAGACAGCCGTCACTCTCCTCCTGGGACTTCCCACCAAAGACCTTCTGTCATGTGCTCCCCTCAGACTTATATCCCATCCCAGAATGCATTGCAGCATCATTCTGCCCTCTGGGATAGATACAAGCCCAGGTGTGCTATTGGTCAGGTTTCCTCCACTGTCCAATGATAGCCCCCATTGGACACAGTGGGGAGACTCCCCAAGCTCAACAGGCACACCTGGGAACACATGACAGCCTATCTGAACAATCAAGGCCCATCTGATAAGCAGACAAAACCCCTCTTTATAGTTTGCCTAGCACCTACCTGGGAGGGTGCTACACATATATTCACTTTTCCCTCAGTACTCTTTTCAGCTAGGAGGACTGTGTAAGAAAAGCCTTGTGTACAGTAATTTCCAACCTGACTTGTAAAAGCTTGCACAGGGATATGGTCTTGTTCCCGGATCCATGGGACCATGACTTGCCAATCAGTAGGCACATTGGAGAGGGGGAATGAATCACATGCTCTCCCATACCCAGAAGCACAAGATATCTTACTTTGTTCCAAAAGGAAAGAAGTGGGATGAAGGAAAGGTAGGAATATTCTGCTGGTGTTGGAGTCAAAGGTGCTAAGTGAAACTTTTACCTTGGCCTGAAGGTCACTTTAAGGATATTAAATAGCGTTCTTCACATAATAAGCTGTATATCTCTGCATCGATCTGAGTAACTGTTTCTATAGGTTGTAGTGTGGTGGCACCACAATAAAAAAAATTAGGTTTACATAACGTGAGTTAAAGGAAACCATAATGCCCTCAACTTAAGTACGGTAGCATCGCCTATTTCAAACCTTGTCTTTGCCAATGCAGCGCCAATTAAAAAGTTCCTTTCACCCCTATCATCCCCCAACTAATTTCAGTAGCATAAATTCACTTTTCCCTCACTACTCTTTTCAGCCAGTGGAAGTGTGTAAGGAAAGCATTGTGTACAGTCATTTCCAACCTGACTTGTAATAGATTGTACAGGGCTTTGGTCTTGTTCCCGGATCCATGGGATCTTGACTTTCCAGTCAGTAGGCACATTCCAAAAGGAAAGGAATGGGAGTGAAGGAAAGGTAGGTACTTTATATTCTGCTGGAGTTGGAGTCAAACGGGCTAAGTGAACCTTTTACTTTGCCCCGCAGGTCACTTTAAGGATAGTAAATAGCGCTCTTTACACATTTAAGTTTTTATAGGCTGTAGTGGTGACACCACAATAAAAAACAGCAATTTTGACACTTCAGGTGCCATTGTCTAAAACAGTGGTTCTCAATTCCGGTCCTCGGGACCCACTAACAGGCCAGATTTTAAGTATTACCTTGGGGGATGCAGACTAGAATACTGCAATCACTGAGCAGCAAATGAGATCACCTGTGATGTAATTTAGTTATCTTGCAAACCTGGCCTGTTGGTGGGTCCCGAGGACCGGAGTTGGGAACCACTGGTCTAAAACAGTGGTCACCAAACTTTCGGACCTCACAAATCACAAAACTGACAATTTTGAATCCCGCGTACCACTAGCATTATTTTACATGAGCCTTTGATAATGCTCTGTGGCAGGGGGTGAAGCATGTCAGATGACCTCGGGTGGTGAAGTTATTTTTCCGGCCAGTGAGATGCACGTTGATGCAAACTTCCGATTCGGCATTTTGCTTGCATTTCCTCATGCACAAATGAGTATAACTGCTATTAACTTTACCAATTACTTTAATAAATGGAATTGCACTATTTCGATATTTGTTGCTATCCTATTTATGTCCACCTATGAGTAAAAATATGGCGATATGGCACACCACCGGGGGAACATAACCAGCCAGGAAGACTACAAATTACAGCATATCCAAAAAAACAGCGCTTGTGACTCTTATAATAAAGGAGTCCACACCAGTTGGTAAGTGAGTGAGGACACCGAAGGGGAGCACAATTTGCACTTTATTTAAAAGAGACATCATTTTATTTAAAGAGACAGCACTTGGCATTTAAAAAATTGCACAATCATCACATTCTGCATGTATAAAGATACAAGGATATGGACTCATTTATGGATGACACATTTTTATTTATGTATTTATTCATTTTTTATTTCAGTAATTTCACATGATCATTTTTTTCAATTGTTTATTGCAAAATTGGTTTAATTGCTTATTGCAAATGTATTTATCATGAATACACAAGTGGGGATTTGTTTTTATGTAATCAGGTAGCACCCAAAACACCTACAGGGTATGTATGTAATTTAAAGGAATAGTACCTTAACAGAGCAGCAGCCGGTGATTTGGGTAATTCACATTGGTTAACATCCTAATCGTGGGACAATATAAATAATACATTTTATGTGCTTTATACACACAATGCTCTGTCTCTCTGCAACCCTTCCCCTGGATCATACTGCTGTCTTGTACACACAATGCTTTGGCTCTTATCCCCCCTCTGCCCCCCCCCGCACTCTGTATCACACTGCTGCCTTACACAGACTCATCACTGGATCTCACCTTCTTATCCAGCCATGTTCTCGAGCTCCATGCTCCCTCCCACAGTCTGTGATCAGCACTGCCATTGGAAATTCCCTCCTTCTTCACCTCCCTCTCTCTGCACTTCTCCCGGTGCCTCCCTCTGAGTTCACAGCAGCTGGAACTACAGAGGAGGCATCGGATATCAATGCACACTGACAGTATTGACTGTCAGGGCGCATTGAGAACACCACCGGAAATAGCATTGGGCGATATAGATCTGCCACAATGTTGATTTGGGGCAGAATCCCTGGGGACCACAAAAGTTTTCTCATGGACTATCAGTGGTCCACCTGCTGGTCTAGAATGTGCAACAGGGCAGAGCCTTAAGATCTGAATTACACTGTACTTCCCTGAATCTTACCTATTCATGAAATGTCATGTGACTATATTACATGATAAATTACTTGGGATGCTTGAGCTCTTTGAGGATCCCTCTTCTTTGGCTGCATCTTTTAAAATAGGAGGTTAGGCCACCAGATTACCTGATTTTAGAAGACAGATTTTTACAATCAATTTTTATATGTGAAGGTATTTTAACACATATAACCTAGAATGAACGGTACTTATATTGCTGCCTTGGCTTATACTTTAAATTAAGCATAACAGGAAAAGTATGCAAGGTCAGTTTTTGGCAAACACTTTCTCTAAAGCAGAACACTCTTCGGAATATACTGTATGAGTCCCGACTTGTAGAACATGTTCATCTCTGAACTTTTGATACTAAAAAATGGGAGTTTTGACCGAAACTTTCCAACCTGACTGATCATTTTCTTTTTCAGCTCCAAGCTAACTGGAACTAGTAACTGGAGTTTGTTCTCCATAATTGTCATAGCTTGTACATTTTTTGGCATTGAAGAAATCTAAACACTTTTTTTTTTAAAATGCAGTTTACAACTAGAAAACATTTCTTTATAGAATTTATTATGTGCTTTTGACTTAGCATGCCACAAAATAAAACAAGAAGAAATCGCTGAAGAAATAAAAGATAGCATAATATTAGAGAGCTTTATAATAACACATTCCATAAACCACAGTTTGTGTTCTGAGTGAAAGGACAGAGCACATAAAGTTAAGCCCAAATTGGCTTCTCAACTATATGAAAGGATTTAGCAAAGAACAGGAGAGAATATTTCAGAGAAAAAGTAATGATAGAATAAGGTAACAAAAGGTCATGTTCTTGCTATACAGGTGGCATTTCCGCTTTACAATGGGTAATGGATTCATTGCCTTCTTCTGGAGGTTAAAACAATGAGAGTATTCACATGTTTTTGTGATAGGTACATTTAATAAGATTGCATACCGTGCAAAGGTTCATAATGGCCTTTTCAAATTGTACAATTCAGGGGGTAACTTTTTTAAAGATTGAGAAAGCAGTGAAAAAATGTTAATTTTGCTTAAAAAGAAGAACAAGCAGCTGACACCCAGGCAAAGTCACAAATGTTCTATGTTGCCCACAATAATCAATGTACAGTACTTTATGTTTTCCTTTTCCTCTTTAGAGTTAAAGAGAAAGTCTTGTTGATCAATATGGTCAGCTCAGACAGTTATCACTTCAGTAACATTGATCAATGATGTGCAGTGTAGTGTCCGTTATTTATTGTACTCTACCACTGGCAAAGGTGCACCTAAGGATGGGAACAGTGTATATAATTTGTAGAGATAGGCAGAGGCACCTGTTAATTCCTGCTTTTCTTTTCAGGAGAGAGCTATCTTTGTCCAGGCACTCTCCACTCCAGGGTCAGCATCTCCAACCCAGACTGGGTTTCTGGCTCACAGAAAATAGAATCATATACATTCTGATGCCTGTGTGTAGGCAGGTGCAATTAGTTTCCTCCACTGCAAGTGGCACTCAACCACAGCGGCTCTGCACAGGGAGAGAAAGATAGGAGGAACTTGGTTCCTCTTTGGTTTCCTGGGTCACTGGGTCACTCTGGTTGGACACTCTTGCCCCATCTGACTCTGGCAGCCACCTTGAGTCAAAGAGAGCCGATTTACGGCCCTGGCTCCTGGGAATGACACACTTTATGCGAATGGATAGTACAGGGAAAAGTACTCCATCTGTTAGGGAAATATTAACGGCAGAGACAGGTTCCTGACGAGGAGGGAAAGTATAGGGTTACATGTCTTCTGGACATCCTCCCAATTGCGCATGAGATGGCCAGACCACATTTTGCCTCTCTCTACAGATGCTCTAATTCTGTCTGGAAGCCACCCTGTTCACATTGCTGTAACCATGAGTGCACTTGGCTGGGCAGTTACATAGTTACATAGTTAGTGAGGTTGAAAAAAGACATCAGTCCATCCAGTTCAACCTATGATGTGTGTGTGTGTGTGTGTTTGCTGTTAACCGTACATTGTATACCCCTGTATGTTGTGGTCTTTAAGGTGCCCATCTAATAGTATTTTGAAACAATCAATGCACCCTGCTGATACCACTGTTTGCGGAAGAGAATTCCACATCCTTACTGCTCTCACAGTGAGGAACCCCCTGCGTATTTTAAGGTTAAACCGCCTTTCCGCTAGTTTTAGTGAGTGGCCACGTGTCTTATTGTATTTCCTTTCTCTGAATAGGTTTTTCCATATGCTAGGGTTGCCAGTACAATATTTGTACATTGACATCATATCCCCCCTCAATCGTCTCTTCTCCAGAGAGAATAAGTTCAGTGCTTGTAGTCTTTCCTCATAGCTGATGTCCTCCATTCCATTAATTATTTTTGTTGCCCTTCTCTGGACTTTCTCCAGTTCCAGCACATCTTTCCTGAGGACTGGTGCCCAGAACTGGACAGCATATTCCAGATGTGGCCGGACCAGAGTCTTGTAGAGTGAGAGAATAATCTCTTTATTTCTGGAGTGAATCCCCTTTTTTATACATCCCAGTATTCTATTGGCTTTGCTTGCAGCGGCTTGGCATTGCATGCCACTGCCAAGCCTGTTGTCTACCAGTACCCCCAGGTCATTTTCCATCATAGACTCACACAGAGGTTCCCCCCTAGTGAGTAGCTTGCTTTCTGGTTTCTGGCACCCAGGTGCATTACTTTACATTTTTCAACAATAAACCTCATCTGCCTTGTAGTTGCCCACCCCATAATTTTGTTCAGGTCCGCTTCTAAGGTTTCCACATCCTGCCCAGAAGATATTAGCCTGCTTAGTTTAGTATCATCCGCAAATACTGAGATTTTACTCGATATCCCCTCCTCTAGATCATTTATGAATAAATTAAACAGGATTGGCCCCAGGACAGAACCCTAGGGGACCCGCCCAATCTGAGTACTCCCCATTAATCACCACCCTTTGCAACCTCCCCTGGAGCCAGTTCTCTATCCAGGTACTCACCTTATGGTCCATACCTACCTTCCTTAGTTTGAACAGTAAGCTTTTGTGGGGAACGGTGTCAAAGGCCTTTGAGGAGTCCAGGTACACCACATCCACAGGCTTACCTTTATCTAGGTGGCAGCTCACTTCATCATAGAAGGTTAATAGATTGGTATGGCAACAACGATTTTTCATGAACCCATGCTGATTACTACTAATAATACTGTTTTCATTAATAAAGTCTTGTATGTGGTCCCTTAACATCCCCTCCAAAATCTTGCAGACTACTGATGTTAGGCTGACTGGCCTATAGTTACCCGGGATATATTTCGGCCCCTTTTTAAATATTGGTACCACGTTGGCTTTTTTCCAATCAGCTGACACCATACCCGTCTGTAAACTATCCTTAAAGATCAAGAATAATGGTCTGGCAATCACCTGGCTGATCTCTTTAACCACTTAAGCCCCGGAGGATTTGGCTGCTAAACGACCAGGGGGTATTTTGCGATTCGGCACTGCGTGACTTTAACGGACAATTGCGCGGTCGTGCAACGCTGTACCTAAACGAATTTGGCGTCCTTTTTTTCCCACAAACAGAGCTTTCTTTTGGCGGTATTTGATCACCTGTGCGATTTTTTGATCACGCGCTATAAACAAAAAAAGAGCGTAAATTTTGCAAAAATAGCTATATTTTTCCCTTTTTTTATATGAAATTCCCCCAAAAAAAATGTAAAAATCAAAATTTTTTAACATTTTCGGCCAATTTGTTTTATGCTACCTATGTTTGGTAAAAAAAATCGCAAAAAGCGTATTTTGATTGGTTTGCGCAAAAGTTATTGCGTTTACTAACTAAGGGAAAGATTTTTGTCATTTTTGTTGTTTTTTTTTTAACACGTAATGGCGGCGATCTGCGATTTTTTTTGCGGTACTGTGACATTGCGGCGGACAGATCGGACCCTTGACTGACATTTTTGACACTTTTGGGGTTACCAGTGACATTTCTACAGTAATCAGTGCTATATATATGCACTGTTACTGTAAAAATACACTGGTAGTGAAGGGGTTAACTTTATTTGAGAGGGAGGGGCTGTGTGTGTCCCTAGGGGCGTGATTCTAACTGTGATTGGCTGTGGCTTCAGCTGTATGCAGAGTGATCAACGGATCTACATAGTAGATCCATATGATCATCTCTCATACAGAGGGGAGAATGACAGGCAGCTTGTTTACACAAGCTGCCTGACTTTCTCCCTCTCCCCCGCTGATCGCAGAGTGGCCGGCGGACATCGGGTCCGCCGGTCACACGCGCGGGGGGGTCCGTGACCACGCGGGAGCGCGCCTCCGGCGGCGCGCGCTCGCTCCCTAGACCCTCACAAGCTAGTGACGTAGCCCTACGTCACTTTGCCTGTGAGGGGCTGACCGCCGCCGTAGATAGTGGTGCGGCGGTCGGCAAGTGGTTAAGAACAGTCTTCACTGGGATTCGTTGTTGTGAACTGTTGCTCCCAGGACACCTAATTACTCTCTCTATCAAAATATTTAAATCACTTTTAAATAGTCACTTGACAGAAAATAAAGGACTGTTTTTGTTGATACAAATGTGTCTTTTTTGTGACATTTGGGTACCACATGGTTGCAAAGGTATTTAATCTCCCACCACTCAGTCTGTTGGCATGAGCACCTGAAAGCCACATAAAAGGGAAACACTTCTTCTCCTCACTCCTTACCTTTCATCTCTACCCCCGCTATATCTCATGATGATGAACTCTCAGCAGCCTTCACTGACAATACACTCCCTGCCACCCACATGCCTAGCATCTAAATTCTAACTTTACCGAATTGCTGTCTTTACAACTCCTGACTCCGCAAATTTGTAGAATGTGCTGTGGGACGTTCCCAGTCACTATTTCTTTGCACGTAAGGCCATTCTGTACCATCAAATGGAAGACAATGTTTAGGCATCATTGGGCAAGGCAGTCAGCAGCAAGGTCCACATCACTTCTGACACATGGTCCAGCAAGCATGGCCATGGATGATATATTTAATTCACAGCAAACTGGGTAACTCTGCTTGCAACTAGGAAGGATGAAGGACAGGGCTCAGTGCTGGAGCTTGTTTTGCCACCACGTCTCTATACAGCTGGTGGTGATGATGCAAGATCTGTCAGCTCCACCCCCTCCTCCTCCTCATCAATGCCCTTTTCTGCTGAATTGTCCTATGAACCGGCAGTACCCCTTAAGCCTTGAAGGGGCTATTCAAGGAGTCAGGCTAAAAGATGCCATGCAGTGCTTCAGCTGGTCTGTCTAGGGGAAAGGAGCCACACTAGAGCAGAGATTATTTTCAGCTCTGCATGGGCAGGCCAAGAGGTAGTTAAAGCCACGGCAGCTTGAGCCAGGAATGGTGGTGTGCGATAATGGCACTAACCTTCTGTCCACCCTGACAGGAAAAGTTGACATATGTACCATGCCTGGAACATGTTCTCAATTTGGTGGTGCAGCAAAAGAGGTTTCTTAAAGAGGTTGTAAACTCACCTTAAATACTTTAACCTATAGGTAAGCCTATATTAAGACTTACCTATAGGTGCCATAAATATCTCCTAAACTCGTACTGTTTAGGAGATATTTACATTGCATGCAGCCGATGACATCACGAGTGGCCGTTCCTTCAGAGCCCTATGCCGTGAACGGCAGCTCCCGCGCGGAGGGTGCGAACGAAGAAGCAGGATGGCCGGACATGTCGGCCGCCCTGTCGATGAGCGGGTGGCACTGCAGGGGCTTCGTTTTAAGGTAAGTATTTCATTAATGAGCTAGTATGCGATGCATATTAGCTCATTATGCCTTTGTCTTTACAGGTTTTTTTTTTTTCTCATTTTTTTTTATGAGGGTTTACTTCCTCTTTAAACAAGTACCCAGGGTTGCAAGATCGTTTAAGACAGGCCAGAAGAGTTTGTAGCCATTTCAGGTGGTCATACACAGCCAGTGCTTGGTTGGCCTGTAAACTGCCTGATTTATGACATGTCTACCAGGTGGAACTCAACCTTGGCAATGCAGCAGTGGCACACATGCAGCAGATGACCATCAATGAGTACCTGTCTAAGTATGGCACAAGGGCAGGCTCAGGGGAGCTCAGCTTTTGAGGCAACAAGGATTATGAGCCGTGACAATGCATGCATCAGTGACACTATCCCTCTTGTGTTCATGCTGGTGCATACTCTGCATGGCATTATGGACAGGGCACTCGAGGCAGATCAGCAGGAGGAAGAGGAGGACCTTCTTTCCTCTCAAGGCCTGCTTTATGCATTCTTGCGAAGCCACAAAACACACAAGAGAGGGAGGAGTAGGATTCTGGCAGTTTTGGAGGCTTTAAAGCAGAGGATGACATACGTCAATCTTTAAGAGATGGTTTTCAGTCCCCAGAAATCTTGGGAGTAGTACATGGCTGGAAGGAGGCAGTTCCAGATAGTGTAATCCTCAGTGACCCCGATGACTCTGCTTCTCATGCCTCCACAATCTTAAAGTGCATGGGCTCCCTTATTCATTAAAGCCTGCAAAAGGACCCCAGAATTTTTGGCATTAAGGAGAAGGATCATTATTGGTTGGCAACCCTCCTTGACCACTGTTACAAGTGGAAAGTCTCAGAACTCATCCTGCCCTCATAGAGGGAGCACAGGATAAAATATCTTGAGGACACTTTAAAGAGGAGTTTATGTAACACCTTTCCAGACTCTGGTAGGTTATAGTATCATGGAAAAAGTATTTTTGAGGCTTCTGTTGGTCAAAGGAGGAGGGGTGGAGAAGGAGGCCACCTGAGTGATGCATTTAAAATATGTTTTAGTCCTCGACACCCAGGGCTTTCAGCTTTAATATCCCACTGGAAACGTCTGCATCATATGGTAGAAGTGTATCTAGGGGCAAAAAGAGACATAGAGAGCTTTCCAGTAGACAATTCACTGGGTTACTGGGTCATGATAATAGACCACTGGCCAGAACTTGTCCAGTATACAATTGAGATGCTGGGCTGCCCTGCCCTGCATCCAGCGTGCTTTCCGAACGAGTATTCAGTGCTCCTGGAGGTTTTGCTACAGATAAAAGAGTCTGTCTGTCCACAGACTCAATTGACTGGCTCACATTTCCCAAAATGAATCAGTCCTGGATAAGTAGAAGCTATCAAGCCCCTGATGCCAATGTAGCTGAATAAATGTGTTTGGGATCTGGAATCTCTGCAAGACTAGGCTGCGTAGCTTTGATAGGTGCATATAATTTAAATTTCAATTTTCAAGATCAATTTTTCCACACCTGTTACTTCTATCAAAACTCTGTGAAAGAAACACCAGACTTTATCTAAAAAAAAAAAATATTAATCTTGGCCTGAGTGTTCTATAATGTGGCTTCTTCGCATAAGGCTTGCTCACTGTGGTGTAAAACTTTGTTATTTTAATCCAAAATCTTCCAAAGAGACACCAGAATTTATCCAAAGAATTTCTAGTCTTGTTCCAAGTGCACAAAACTGTGGCCTCATCATAAAGACTGGCTCCCCAAGCCGTTGTTTACAAAATAAAGAAATCTTGCAGGGAAAATTAATTTAAATGTCAGTTTTGCTGCAGTAGGTTCTATACACGGTATAGATGCACCACTTTATAAGCAGGACCCTCCAGGCACTATATTTAAAGGATTTTTTTATTTTTATTGTGTCAATTTAAGCATCATTAAAATCACTGCTCCTTAAAAAAACTATCTTTTAACAAAAAAACAATTTGCATTGATACATGTCCCCCAGGGCAGTACCTGGGCTCCCATACCCTTTTTATGGCCAATAACTTGCATATATAGTAAGCCTTCAAATGGGGCGTTTGGTTTTTCATGTTTGGGTCTGAGCTTTTCCAATGTTTGGGAGTTCTGGTGCAAACCCGAACCAGGGGTGTTTGGCCCATCCCTAGTGTGCAAGCAATCATGGCAGTAAGCAAATGTTTGTAGATCTATTGGGAAGCAAGTTTAGCTATTAGACCATGGATAATGAGGTCAACCTACTGTATATATACTGTACAATATGAAGATCTTTCATTGGCAAAGACATTTTAACCACTTTACCACCGGAGGATTTTGCTGTCTTACGTCTGGGCCACTTTTTGAGATTCGGCACTGTGCGACTTTAACTGACAATTGCGCGGTCATGCAACGCCATACCCAAACGAAATTTACGTCCTTTTTTCCCCACAAACAGAGCTTTATTTTGTTGGTATTTTATCACCTGTGCGATTTTTACTTTTTGTTCTATAAACAAAAAAAGAGCGTAAATGTTGAAAAAATAACAATATTTTTCACATTTTTTAAATGAAATTCCCCCCCAAAAAAATGTAAAAATCAAAATTTTTTTAACATTTTTGGCCAATTTGTTTTCTGCTACCTATGTTTGGTAAAAAAAATCACAATAAACGTATTTTGATTGGTTTGCGCAAAAGTTATTGCGTTTACTAACTAAGGGAAAGATTTCTGTCATTTTTGGTGGGTTTTTTTTAACGAGTAATGGCTGCGATCTGCAATTTTATTTGCGGGACTGCTACATTGTGGCTGACAGATCGGACCCTTGACTGACATTTTTGACACTTTTGGGGGTACCAGTGACATTACTGCAGTGATCAGTGCTATATATATGCACTGTTACTGTAAAAATGACACTGGCAGGGAAGGGGTTAATTTTATTGGAGAGGGAGGGGTTAATGTATGCCTGGTGCTTACTGACGTGTGTGGGGGGAGGTGACTATGTGACACAAGGACAGATCGAGGGTTCAGCTATGCTGAACCCTGCAATCTGACCCTGCCTGTCACTTAGGAGATCCGCCCGCTTGTGTTTACACAAGCGGGCGGATCTCCACACTTGATTCCCCAACGATCGGGGAAGAGCAGCGGCGATTGCCGCTGCTCCTCCCCTGGCCCGACTCCCGCTGTGACTGAATACAGCGGGAGCGAGCCTCCGGCGGCGAGCACGCGCCGCCGAGAAAGGGGAATGTCTGGTGACGTAGTACTGCGTCGCCAGACGTTATCGAGCCACTTTGCCGCAGTAGTGCTCTAGTGAGCAGTCGGCAAGTGGTTAAAATCTAAGCAGAAAATATGGACTAATCACTATGCACAGATGGCAAGTGCCATATAAGTTTTAATGGAGGAGATGCTGGTGGAAATTGACAATAACATGTCTAAGAACATAAGAGCTGAAGGAAGATTAGCATATCCTAGCAATCTTAGTCTCTGATGACTTGGTATCATCCTCTTGTAATCCGCTGTACAGCAGAGCTCAGACTGGGGAGGAAAAAACAGTACAAATAATAAAAAAAAAAGTTAATACAGAACATGATGACAGGAGGAAAGAACATAGTAAATAGGAGATGAGCTCATCAGTTTTCTGTTGCTCCTTCCTTGTCTATTCAGAAGCAAGGAGTAGGGACAAGGCCTATCTAGAAAAAAGTTAGCTGTCTAGGCTTGCTGTGCTGAATGATAGGGCTGTGTACATTTTAGAAAGAAATGGAAAGTAATACACATTTTCTGGACATAAACTGTATCTCATTTATGTATTTTATTTGTGTATTCAGCACAGATTTATTTCAGCTTTACACTACCTATTAATAGCACAATGTATGTACGCATTTAGTGCACATATTTCCCTTTCCAGACTAAATTTCATCAACATCTTCATATAATTTAACTATTCAAAAGAAAGCCAAAATTCCATATAGAATATTCAATGTTTTTATTTATGCTACTGAAAATGAATAATATTCTCACTTTTGACAGCTGTTTTTATTAATGTGGTTGTGTGGTCATCCATCAGAGTGCTAAGGTTTGTTTTGTCAGATAGATATGCAAATATACATTTTTTAGCTCACAGAGGCTGCCAGAAATACAATTCAAATATTTCCTTCTGCAGATTATGAGCTTTTTGTGTTAAATAAGAATGAAAGTCACTTCCTGTGACAAGGTTACTTTTAACTCTCAATGGTGATGTAAAAACAGACAACTTAAATACCAATTCCACTCAAAACTGAAATTTCAGATTGCATTATTGACGCCAGAATGAATCACATATCTGTTTTGTAAGTCTCCTGGGGATATCAGTGGCATGTTCACCCTGCCAGGATTCCCAATTGGGACTCACAGCCTTTGCTTTTACAAGGTTAGAAGATGGTGTTATACTTCCACAGAGGGATTACCCTTGAATAAAATATGTAAATACATTGGAAATTAAGGTTTACTGAAATGGCAAAATCACTGCTGGTTTAGCAACCCCCTAAGCAGTGGTAACCCTAGCCTAAATTTAGTGCTGTTGGGCTGTATTTGGTCAGTTCTGATTTCCCAAGTTCGGTGTTATTGTTTGCTGCTGCTTGGTGTTGGGCAATGTCTTTGGCAATAGTGTACGAAGATCCAAATAACCTGAATTATGAATATTTATAACTCCCTACCCACCACTGTGAGGCTTATTATTAGTGGTGTATGCTAGGTAAATGTTTAAATATTTGGGGGTGACCTCAGAAGGCTCTGTTGCCTCATAGGCTCTGTAAGGTAATCAGGTATGTGTTGTGCTACAAAGAATCCCACACCTGAGACCTGAACCTTCCTGCTGTTCTGGTTTTAGGTTATATCCAGGGGAAGAGTAACAGTAAAAAGATTACCTGGATTGAAGAACTAAGGATGAAACTTTGCTTGCTGTAGAGTACCCTTGAGGGCTGGATAGACACTACTGCTGGTGCACATTGTAGGGACCTCTGGTTGCTCATCCAAGGAGCACATGCCCTACATTAAATCTACACTACAGTCTGAATAGTAGAGAGTGCTGGTCTAGCTTAAAGATCCTTTTTTTGTATTGAATGTGAGTAAAGATACAGAGTCTGCATTTCTTTGGGTTTATTAGCTATACTACATTCAGCTAACATGTCTGAATGGCACCCAATTTCTTCCACCCCACAAAAAGTCAAGGAGTCTGCCCTGAGAACTAAAATACTAGACTTGAGGGTCCCTAACATGATATAAATGATCATGGACCAGCTATAGGCATAAATGAGGTAGTGGCCCATGGTCCAGCAGAGGCATTTTTCATGTAAGGCTGTGTGGATTATAGGGATGTAACGATATCAAAATCTCACGGTACGATACAATTTCGATATTGACCTCACGGTACGATATTAATTGCGATATTGTGGAAAAGCTCACGGTATTGTTAAATAGCTCATGATAGTGTTTGTGATGATAATAGCGAAAAAATACCGACATTTATTCTGCTTTTGCCAGTCAACAGGCAATTTATTGTTGTATTTATGGATCCATGACAACATAAAACACTGATCACATAGTGCTTTTAAAGTGCAAGTTGTAGTCAGGAACATCAATATTCTGTATAGTAATATTTGGTTGCATAACTGATTCTTCTGTGCAATGTTCAAGTTAAGAAGCAGCTAGAACAATTGTAAACAAACAATAGGCAATTCCCTTTAAGTGCAAACAAAGATCAAGTTAAGTCAGGTTTAAATGTGTAAGGCAAATAAAGGCAGCCTTTTAAAACTGGTATTTAGGAACATAACTTAAACTTAAATAAAATAGTCAGTCAAAAAGCCTTTAAAAAAAACACTGACCTATCATTTAGCTTATGTTCACGTTTTTCATCAGAAAGATCAAAATATCTACATTGCAAGAAAAAAAAAAAAAAAAACAGTAAAAAAAATCCTTAAACTCTGGTCTATGTAGTTAACAATGATTTGTTCCACGGGACTGTGTTTATTCCTCTTGCTTTTTGACGGACACCTGTCCTTTTAATATTGTAACCCAACCACGACGATATCGAGACACGACCACGACGCTATTGAGACGACCACGACGATACGATACCGCGATATCTTCGATATCATTACATCCCTAGTGGATTATATAGTAATAATCTCCAGACTGGGGTTAAATGGATGTAAGTAAATTGCTGTGTGGTGTGTGAGTTAAACTGGAAAGGGACAGAGGAGCTGACAGTAAATGTGTCTTTTAAACTAATTAAAGGGGGGGGGGGATAAAATATATTACAGGTAGGATGGATTGTTAGAAATGAGTCATGATTGAGTCAGGTCAGTCCTGTCTGAGCTATTTTCACTTAAAGATAATGAGATATTGCCAAGTCTCCATTATGAAAATCTTTTCAACCGCATATTGTATTATGATACAGCTATAAACCTATGTTGATCATTTATGGCAAATATCGCTATAATCTTTAAAATAAAAAAGACCTAGAGGCACAAAATGGAAAAGTTATCACCTTTTTAGAATGATTAATGCAGACATAAATGAGACATAAAAATCAGGCAGAAATATTAGCAAAGTGCTTAGGATGCTCCAAGTTGTTCATACAAAGGTCACTATGATCTATCTATCTATCTATCTATCTATCTATCTATCTATCTATCTATCTATCTATCTATCTATCTATCTATCTATCTATCTATCTATCTATCTATCTATCTATCTATCTATCTATCTATCTATCTATCTATCTATCTATCTATCTATCTATCTATCTATCTATCTATCTATCTATCTATCTATCTATCTATCTATCTATCTATCTATCTATCTATCTATCTATCTATCTATCTATCTGTCTATCTATCTATCTGTCTATCTGTCTATCTGTCTATCTGTCTATCTGTCTGTCTGTCTGTCTGTCTGTCTGTCTGTCTGTCTGTCTGTCTGCCGGTATCTATCTATGTCTATCTATCTATGTCTGTCGGTATCTATCGGTAACTATCGCTATAAATGCACTTGTAGCCAGAATAAACTAAATTGTTTCTTTTGTGTGCTTATTTTTTTTTGTTTTACAGGTCCTTCCCCATGTTTCCTCTTGTAATGCATGAGTTAACAGAGGATGTATTTCAGACATTTTGTAGAAGAAAATCTGTCAGTCTGATGTCCATAAACAATAGTTTCTTAGAGACCTTGCTTTGGATCAAGCAATGTTTCAGGTTGATCGGATTCAAGTGTCAGGAACTCACTTACACCTTGTTTTATGTGGTTTGGAAAACCTGCCAAGCTTCAAAGAATTTTCCAGACCTCCTTAATCAAAACAAACTTGGTATAATAGTATAAAAAAGGAACGGATGTGTGAAGAAGCGGTCTTTATTCTAGCTTGCAATAGATCATATTTTTTTTTTTTTTAATTTAACCTTAACATTTAGTATACCCCTTATTTAATCCTTTAACTTAATACGTGTCAGACATGTAACAGCTTACATTAAACCTGTCTTAAGAAAGCATACTGTTCCTGGCTGTCATTATATGCCTATGGTTTCAGACCTTTTTGAGACAAAGGAGTATTTTCACTAAGAGAAAAATACTGCATGGATTTTTGAGTTAAAATAACTGGAGTTTATCTCAGATGTGGGCAGTTCACTAAAAAAAGATGCATTAAGTGTAACTAAGCCCACAACAGTAAAATCAGTGTGTATTTGCAGTAAAGCATGCTTATTATACTCACTGTAATTTCTAAGGAATTAATCCCCTGCATTGTGTAAAAGAATAGGGAGCTACAAAAGTAGCTACATTTGCCCAGGGGACTTTATATGAGGCACCACACTCATAATAAACAAAGTACAGTTATGTACCACATCATTCAAAGTGTTTTATTGGACGGATGAAATAGTAATAACCAGTAAAACATATTAGACTGATCAGTAATAGCAAATGATAAAATTACAACATATGCATACACATGAAACATGATAAAATACTGCATCCTATACACTCAACGCGTTTCATGAAATAAAATTCCCTTCCTCAGGAGTAGATGCCTACCATGTATCTATGAAATAAAATAATATAAATAGTATATGTATATATATATATATATATATATATATATATATATATAGGGTATCTGGACTGAATATCAGTATCATGGGTATTGGATCAAAATACAAAATATAGGACGGGATCACCGTCAGGGCTCTATACTTACTGGATCAGTCAAAGACAAGACAGCACTGGAAGCGGGGGTCGGTTGGAGAGTCTGACCTGGGAGCCGTGCGGGGAACCAATGAGCGAAGGGGTCGTGGGGAGAGCTGGACTAGTGGTGACAGGGTGTGTATCTGTGTATTTGAATACAAGTAAAAGGAAGGTTGAAAAAAACAATATGCCATTCAGTGACTATAAATGTAAGTATATAGGGTATAAGTGACCAAAAGTGGTACTGAATGGCAAGAAAAAAAAAAAGGTAAAAAAAGTGGATAAACAGCCAAAACACTGCTTATAAAAGTGAACGAAATGCTGGAACTGAAAATGAAAAAAAGAGTGAAAAAATCAACTGACTTACTGTGGCGGTGATGAAGTGTGGGATACCACATGCTTTGGGCAGCAGACATGGCGTTGGGGGACGCCCTATGTGTACGTTTGGGGATCTCCATGAGAGAGCAGGATTCCACCATTTTGCACCATATTCCTGGTATCCCACACTTCATCTCTTTCCTATCCTGCCAGCTCCACCCAGCCTGGCAGGATAGGAAAGAGGGGGACAAATGCAGCCCCCCTTATGAGCTATACCAGACCACATGTCCTCAACATGAGGGGGGTTCCTTGACAGGATGGAAACCCCTTTGGAATAGCACCCTGTTCCAAGATAATGAGGACAAAGTTATTTTCTCCACAATCCTGGTCTGGTGGTTGTGGGGGCCTGTTCGTGTGTCTCTCCCCATGTGAATAAATAAGGAGTATGTAGTTCTCATTCCTAAAAAAATGTACACAGTGAAAAAAAACCCACAATGTGACATTTAAAAACACTTATATCGCATGTGATAAACTTTAGTGAATTGACCCCACAGACCTAGATAGTATACATAAATCAGAAATTATGACTTCACTTTCTAATCTGCATGCCTCATTCAGGTAAGTGTCTCAGAAAATATGAAAGCCAGAGACAGCTAGACAATTAGCATTCTTATAGGGTTTTGTTTTCTCTCAACGCAAACTTCCTGTAACCTTCATTCTAGCCCAATACGCAAAAAAAAATAAAAAAAAAATAAAAAGTAATGTGAAGGCAGCCAGCTAAGATTCCCAGCAATCGGGTCTGTCAAGTGAGTTTAAAGCAGAGCCTGGGTACAGACACATTATTAAAGAGACTAACACTACACCCATTTTGCAGTGTTATGTGAATAATTTCTTCGCAATGCCTTACAAAATAAAAATACTACTGAAAGTCTTATTTCATCTTGCTTTACTGAAAGAGGATATGTAGCTTTTTGTAAAAGTACCTTGAAGATTCCCCTTCACTAGCGCAGCATAGCATTCCTTTATTAGTGTGAGCAAAACTCTGCTCAGACATTGCTTGATTGCTTGCAGCTCTTGTTTACAAGGTTCTAGTTTAGAAAGTCTGCCAACACACTTACCTAACAGCATTTTCTATGCATCCAGTGTTAGCTAATGGAAATATGAGCAAAAAAATATTGCAGTCATATAAAACTAGATGTGGTTCTAGAAGTAACACAAACTTTAATGGGATAACCTAATTTTGATTAAGCTGTGGTTTCCAAAGCAAGCAAAATTATTTCTTGTATTAAGATATTAAGAGAGGCAAGGACTGCAAAGAAAGAGACAACATTTTGCCCCAATACAAATCATTAGTAAGACCTCATCTGGAATATGCAGTTCAGTTTTGAGCACCAGTTCACAAAAAGGATATTGGGGAAGTGGAGAAAGTGCAGAGAAGGGCAAGCAAACTGATAAGAGGCATGGAGGAGCTCAGCTATAAGGAACAATTAGAGGAACTGAATTTATTCTCTCTTAAAAAGAGGAGATTAAGGGGGATATGATCAACATGTATTAATACAGAAGTGATCAATATAGTGAGCTTGGTGTTGAGTTATTCCCCTTAAGGTCAGCACAGAGGACAAGGGGGCACTCTTTACAGCTGGAGGAAAAGAGATTCATTCTCCAGATATGGAAAAGTTTCTTTAAAGTAAGAGCTGTGAAAATGTGGAATAGACTCCCTCAAAAGGGGGTTCTGACCAGCCCAGTAAAATGTTTTAGGAAAGGCCTGGATGCTTTACTAGATAAACATACTATAACTGTATACTAATATTTATAGGTAAAGTTGATCCAGGTAACATCGGATTGCCTATAGGGGGATAAAAAGGATTTTTTTTCCCCTGATGGAGCAAATTGGATCATGTTTTTTTTTTTTTGCCTTCCTCTGGATCAACTGTGAGTATAGGATTCTATTCTATTGGTTAAACCGGATGGAAATGTGTCTTTTTCCAACCAAACTAACTATGTAACTATGATTACCCCAACCAACATACACTGACAAACAACATTTGACAAAAAAAAATGATGCTTTTGACAACTGATTCATCCTTTTCAGAATGTGCATCGGGCTTATTTATCAAGACTGGAATGAAGAAAAAAAATAAATTAAAGTTGAATTTGGAGGAAATTGAAGGTCATGTTATGGTATTTCCACCAGCCTTAAAGTGATATTTCTTCAGGCTGTCAGGAGCCTATTGAAGATTTTTTCCCCTTGCTATGGGCACCAGACAGCCATCTTGGGGAAGACAGAAATCCTATTTGATAATGAAATTTCATAAAATTTTGGTGGCTATTTTGTTTTATAATAATTGTGGAAAAATTCCATGCTAATAGGACATTCTGAGTCATTTGCTGTGCCCGCAGTGTGGAAGTAGGGTGAGGACAGAGCCCCACAACATTAGGTTTGAGGAAGGAAGAGTAGCCTTCTCTTACAGGGTGTCTCCTCTGCCAGCTTCCTGAACAGTCTTCCACTGGAAGCCAGATATCTGTAGATACTTTGGGGATTGCGGTATGACTCAAAAATACTACACCCCTCAAAGTGAAGTGCTCCTCTGGCATCCTGAAATCTGTGAGTACGTATTATTACACTGCTGGAAAACTGCCTTACTTAAAAACATTACTTTCTCTGCTTGAAGAACTGTATGGTTTACAACATTAGTAATATCTTTGTGATAACTGCCCGTTTGTACCCTATGCAACTTCTACAGTATATTATCAGTGTTTAAAAAGCTCTGTCTGGTGATTACTCCCAATCTTTAGGTACACTGATTAGGCTCCACCTACATATTGAGTGACAAATCAGGCTTTAGTTATTATTCTCTGTGGAAAAAAAAAAAACAAGAAGTTTGATTGGCCTCTATGGACAGCAGTGTATTTGTGTTCCAGTTCATTTTCCCCTAGTTTTTTTTCAAAATACTATTGAAATCTGGATGAGTTTACAAAAGACTGGGAAAGAGGGATAATCACACTTTTCAGTGAGATTATGGTCTTCCCCAGTTAAAGGTGTACAGTGAGAAAACAGCAGCTGAACTCGTTGTGTTTACAGATACCTAGAAGCCAACTCCAACCAAAACTTTTCAACTTTTTTTCGATAGAGCATGAAAGGACTAGAACATATGTCAAATTGTTAAAGCTGTCCATTTTCCCATTTAAGGAATTTAATTATTCCTGTCTATAACTTAATTGTCAGAACAGGAAGGAAGGAAAGGAAATTTATCCCCAACAAAGACAGAGACTGCGACAAAGAAAAATTCCCTAGAAAGTTTGAGAACCTTGGTGCAGCCCCCATAAAGATTTCCACACATTCCCTTTCCACATAAGGATTGTCCAAACAGGAAACAATAAAAAATCTCATTCAAAGTCATTTACATTTTATAGAAAATCAAATGCTAGAATGTTTTTGCTCGAATCATGCTTAATGGTTCAACATACATTACACTCAATTCCTACTTTATTCCAATCTGCTGTTTTTAACCCTTATTAATAATAAAATAAAACATTAATATAGAATTAAAAAAAAAAAAAAACAGAGTGCAGAACACATAGATAACTTAGTTTATTTGTTTGACTTTTGTTTTTGTATGACAGTCAGTTATATCGTTTCGAAGACATCACTAAAATAAATCTTAATGAATTAGTTGTACAAAGATTTATTTTTTTTGTTTTAGGGAGGGGGTTAGTATTTTTCTTATTTTTTCCTTTAACTTAACCACTTTACCGCTGAGTACTACTGCGGCAAAGTGGCTCTTGTAGGTCTGACGACGTAGACCTACGTCGCCAGACTCCTCCCCTGTAGGCGGCGCTCGCGTGCCGCCGGAGGTGCGCTCCCGCTGTTTTCATTCACAGCGGGAGACGGGCCAGGGGAGGAGCAGCGGCGATCGCCGCTGCTCTGCCCCGATCGTCGGGGAATCCAGTTTGGAGATCCACCCGCCTGTGTAAACAGAGCGGGCGGATCTCCTAAGTGACAGGGAGTGACAGATCGGAGTGTTCAGCATAGCTGGACATCCGATCTGTCCCTGTCTCACACAGTCACCTCCCCCCACACACGTTAGTAAGCACCAGGCATACATTAACCCCTCCCTCTCCAATAAAATTAACCCCTTCCCTGCCAGTGTCATTTTTACAGTAACAGTGCATATTTATAGCACTGATTACTGCAGTAATGTCACTGGTACCCCAAAAAGTGTCAAAAATGTCAGTCAAGGGTCCAATCTGTCCGCCGCAATGTCGCAGTACCGCAAAAAAAATCGCAGATCGCCGCCATTACTCGTTAAAAAAAAAAAACACCAAAAATGACATAAATCTTTCCCTAAGTTATTAAAAGCAATAACTTTTGCGCAAACCAATCAAAATACGCTTATTGCGAATTTTTTTACCAAACATGGGTAGCAGAAAACAAATTGGCCAAAAATTAAAAAAAAAAAATGTTTTTTACATCTTTTTTGGGGGGAATTTCATATAAAAATTTTTTAAAAATATTGTTATTTTTTCAAAATAAACGCTTTTTTTTGTTTATAGCGCAAAAAGTAAAAATCGCACAGGTGATCAAACACCACCAAAGGAAAGCTCTGTTTGTGGGAAAAAAATGACGTAAATTTCGTTTGGGTACGGTGTCGCATGACCGCGCAATTGTCAGTTAAAGACAGCAAAAATCCTCTGGTGGTAAAGTGGTTAAGCTTTCTGTTCTATGATTAAATGCCATTAGCCCTTTGCCAATTGCAAATTATTTCACAATAAGCCATTATAATATTTCCTGAGTGTCTTTGGGGGTCACAATTTGTTTCTTATCCATCTACTGCATGTAATCCAAATGAAACTTTTCAGCTACAAACTGTCATTATAGCAGAACACAGTGAACATTGCTGTACAAAAATTATCCTATTTCATGCATATGTCAAAAGAGTTGCCTTGGTTTAGCTTATAAGGCTATTTGTTTTAATTTTGGTCTTGGAATTTACATTTTTTTTGCATTTAGGCTAATATAACATGTGGGGAAAAAACATTTAGGGATCCTGACAACTTTTACTGAAGATAAAGCTTGATTTAATTTTTTTCAACATTTTTTTTGTAAAAAAAATATGTAAAAATTGCAAAAAGGCATAGGCTTCTAGATGGGAAGTGCAAGTAGACATGTAAAATGGTAAGATGTGAGTGAGAATGTGTATGTGCCTATAGGGAATTTAACATTTATCAGAATAATTGTTTCTATGGTTAGCTTATAAGGAGTAAGGGTCTACAATCCAAAGGTCCCAGAGTTACAGGTGTGCATTCTGAACTCCATATGGGAATACTATACTATACTATACCACTTTTTTATACTATACTGTACTGTATCCCTATGCTATACATGTTCACTATTAGGGTTGAGCGAACACGGACTGTATTATTCGTGTTCGTACCGAATAATTGGATTTTTGTTACCCGAACACGGACCCGAAAACTTTACTGTATGTTCGGGTAAAAATCCGTGTTCGGTCATTTTATTTCCGGGTTTTGTATGCATTGGCGCCCTTTTCATGGCGGGCTTTCAACAGCCAATCAACAAGCGTTTAACTGGTGTGCCTTAAGCCATCCCAGCCATGCCTACAAATGTAATAGTAGCTGTGATTGGCCATCTGAAGCATATGACCAAGTCTTTATAAGTTCGAAACCGAGCGCCGCTGCGTCATTATGCTGTAGTTCAGGGACAGAGCACACATCGTGCTGGCTGCTGATTAGGGACAGACAGGCAAAAATCATTTGTGTCCGAATAGAATTGAGGGACAGGTCGGAGTGTTTTAGGCAGGGCGAGTTGTAGGGCATTTTAGGGCGAGGCTGCTGATTTTTAGGGTCAGTGTTCTACAATCCATTTTGCTGTGTGGGGGGGGGGTTTGCAGTGACCGATTTTATCAATCCTTTTAGGGAGAGGCTGGAGATAGGCAGGTGTCAGTGGTCCACATCGATTTTGCTGTGTGTGGGGTGCAGTGAACACAATCTTTTTGCCCACTGAGGAGGAGGGAGAAAAGTCTTTTCTATCAGTCACTGTGTGCAGCGTTTTTCCTTCAGTGCTGCTGTGCTGACTGATAATACACTGCTGTGTTCACATGTGCTATTATTGAGTGATTTCAAAAGTTATAAACTTTTTTCTATTCCACTATTCAATATACACCCTTGGGTTAAAAAAATTAAATTGTGGCATAGTCTGTACTAATCTAGTTAAAAATTACAAACTTAAAAGGGGAATTTTTTATTCCCCTCTAAAGCCTGCAGCAGAGCTGGTCCACATCAATTTTGCTGTGTGTGGGTGCAGTGAAAACAATCTTTTTTGCCCACTGAGGAGGAAGGGAGAAAAGTCTTTTTCATCAGTCACTGTGTGCAGCGTTTTTCCTTCAGTGCTGCTGTGCTGACTGTGATAATACACTGCTGTGTTCACATGTGCTATTATTGAGTGATTTCAAAAGTTATACACTTTTTTCTAATCCACTATTCAATATACACCCTTGGGTTAAAAAAATTAAATTGTGGCATAGTCTGTACTAATCTAGTTAAAAATTACAAACTTAAAACAGGAATTTTTTTTTTCCCTCCATAGCCTGCAGCAGAGCTGACTGATATAAGACACTGCTGTTCACATGTGCTATTGATAAATCACACCAATTTTATATCATATTTTCTATTCCGCTATTCAATAAAAACCTTTTTGGGGTGCGTCTCATACTTCCGAGGATTTGAGGGTGCTGCTTGTTCCGAACTCCTCCTACTCCTCATCCTGCCTTTGGGGGTACAAAAAATAGTAATTGGGGCCTAGTCTGGGTCTGTACGTGTGAGATACATACACCTTTTTTTGATAATATTTTCTATTCCGCTATTCAATAAAAACCTTTGGGTATAAACAATTAAATTGCAGGATAGTCTGTGTTGGTACGTGTGAGATACACCTTTCCAATTTTTGGGGTGCATCTCATACTTCCGAAGATTTGAGGGTGCTTCCTGTGCCGAACTCCTCCTACTCCTCATCCTGCCTTTGGGGGTACAAAAATAGTAATTGGGGCCTAGTCTGGGTCTGTACGTGTGAGATACATACACCTTTTTTTTGATAATATTTTCTATTCCACTATTCAATAAAAACCTTTGGGTATAAACAATTAAATTGCGGGATAGTCTGTGTTGGTACGTGTGAGATACACCTTTCCAATTTTTGGGGTGCATCTCATACTTCCGAGGATTTGAGGGTGCTGCCTGTTCCGAACTCCTCCTACTCCTCATCCTGCCTTTGGGGGTACAAAAAATAGTAATTGGGGCCTAGTCTGGTTCTGTACGTGTGAGATACATACACCTTTTTTTTGATAATATTTTCTATTCCGCTATTCAATAAAAACCTTTGGGTATAAACAATTAAATTGCGGGATAGTCTGTGTTGGTACATGTGAGATACACCTTTCCAATTTTTGGGGTGCATCTCATACTTCCGAGGATTTGAGGGTGCTGCCTGTTCCGAACTCCTCCTACTCCTTATCCTGCCTTTGGGGGTACAAAAAATAGTAATTGGGGCCTAGTCTGGGTCTGTACGTGTGAGATACATACACCTTTTTTTTGATAATATTTTTTATTCCGCTATTCAATAAAAACCTTTGGGTATAAACAATTAAATTGCGGGATAGTCTGTGTCGGTACGTGTGAGATACACCTTTCCAATTTTTGGGGTGCATCTCATACTTCCGAGGATTTGAGGGTGCTGCCTGTTCCGAACTCCTCCTACTCCTCATCCTGCCTTTGGGGGTACAAAAATTAGTAATTGGGGCCTAGTCTGGGTCTGTACGTGTGAGATACATACACCTTTTTTTTGATAATATTTTCTATTCCACTATTCAATAAAAACCTTTGGGTATAAACAATTAAATTGCGGGATAGTCTGTGTTGGTACGTGTGAGATACACCTTTTCAATTTTTGGGGTGCATCTCATACTTCCGAGGATTTGAGGGTGCTGCCTGTTCCGAACTCCTCCTACTCCTCATCCTGCCTTTGGGGGTACAAAAAATAGTAATTGGGGCCTAGTCTGGATCTGTACGTGTGAGATACATACACCTTTTTTTTGATAATATTTTCTATTCCGCTATTCAATAAAAACCTTTGGGTATAAACAATTAAATTGCAGGATAGTCTGTATTGGTACGTGTGAGATACACCTTTCCAATTTTTGGGGTGCATCTCATACTTCCGTGGATTTGAGTGTGCTGCCTGTTCCGAACTCCTCCTACTCCTCATCCTGCCTTTTGGGGTACAAAAAATAGTAATTGGGGCCTAGTCTGGGTCTGTACGTGTGAGATACATACACCTTTTTTTGATAATAGTTTCTATTCCGCTATTCAATAAAAACCTTTGGGTATAAACAATTAAATTGCGGGATAGTCTGTGTTGGTACGTGTGAGATACACCTTTCCAATTTTTGGGGTGCATCTCATACTTCCGAAGATTTAAGGGTTCTGCCTGTTCCGAACTCCTCCTACTCCTCATCCTGCCTTTGGGGGTACAAAAAATAGTAATTGGGGCCTAGTCTGATTCTGTATGTGTGAGATACATACACCTTTTTTTTGATAATATTTTCTATTCCGCTATTCAATAAAAACCTTTGGGTATAAACAATTAAATTGCGGGATAGTCTGTGTTGGTACGTGTGAGATACACCTTTCAAATTTTTGGGGTGCATCTCATACTTCCGAGGATTTGAGGGTGCTGCCTGTTCCGAACTCCTCCTACTCCTCATCCTGCCTTTGGGGGTACAAAAAATAGTAATTGGGGCCTAGTCTGGGTCTGTACATGTGAGATATATACACTTTTTTTTTGATAATATTTTCTATTCCGCTATTCAATCAAAACCTTTGGGTATAAACAATTAAATTGCGGGATAGTCTGTGTTGGTACGTGTGAGATACACCTTTCCAATTTTTAGGGTGCATCTCATACTTCCGAGGATTTGAGGGTGCTGCCTGTTCCGAACTCCTCCTACTCCTCATCCTGCCTTTGGGGGTACAAAAAATAGTAAATGGGGCCTAGTCTGGGTCTGTACGTGTGAGATACATACACCTTTTTTTGATAATATTTTCTATTCCGCTATTCAATAAAAACCTTTGGGTATAAACAATTAAATTGCAGGATAGTCTGTGTTGGTACGTGTGAGATACACCTTTCCAATTTTTGGGGTGCATCTCATACTTCCGAGGATTTGAGGGTGCTGCCTGTTCCGAACTCCTCCTACTCCTCATCCTGCCTTTGGGGGTACAAAAAATAGTAATTGGGGCCTAGTCTGGTTCTGTACGTGTGAGATACATACACCTTTTTTTGAAAATATTTTCTATTCCGCTATTCAATAAAAACCTTTGGGTATAAACAATTAAATTGCGGGATAGTCTGTGTTGGTACGTGTGAGATACACCTTTCCAATTTTTGGGGTGCATCTCATACTTCCGAGGATTTGAGGGTGCTGCCTTTTCCGAACTCCTCCTCCTCTTCATCCTGCCTTTGGGGGTACAAAAAATAGTAATTGGGGCCTAGTCTGGTTCTGTACGTGTGAGATACATACACCTTTTTTTTGATAATATTTTCTATTCCGCTATTCAATAAAAACCTTTGGGTATAAACAATTAAATTGCGGGATAGTCTGTGTTGGTACGTGTGAGATACACCTTTCCAATTTTTGGGGTGCATCTCATACTTCCGAGGATTTGAGGGTGCTGCCTGTTCCGAACTCCTCCTACTCCTCATCCTGCCTTTGGGGGTACAAAAAATAGTAAATGGGGCCTAGTCTGGGTCTGTACGTGTGAGATACATACACCTTTTTTTGATAATATTTTCTATTCCGCTATTCAATAAAAACCTTTGGGTATAAACAATTAAATTGCAGGATAGTCTGTGTTGGTACGTGTGAGATACACCTTTCCAATTTTTGGGGTGCATCTCATACTTCCGAGGATTTGAGGGTGCTGCCTGTTCCGAACTCCTCCTACTCCTCATCCTGCCTTTGGGGGTACAAAAAATAGTAATTGGGGCCTAGTCTGGTTCTGTACGTGTGAGATACATACACCTTTTTTTGAAAATATTTTCTATTCCGCTATTCAATAAAAACCTTTGGGTATAAACAATTAAATTGCGGGATAGTCTGTGTTGGTACGTGTGAGATACACCTTTCCAATTTTTGGGGTGCATCTCATACTTCCGAGGATTTGAGGGTGCTGCCTTTTCCGAACTCCTCCTCCTCTTCATCCTGCCTTTGGGGGTACAAAAAATAGTAATTGGGGCCTAGTCTGGTTCTGTACGTGTGAGATACATACACCTTTTTTTTGATAATATTTTCTATTCCGCTATTCAATAAAAACCTTTGGGTATAAACAATTAAATTGCGGGATAGTCTGTGTTGGTACGTGTGAGATACACCTTTCCAATTTTTGGGGTGCATCTCATACTTCCGAGGATTTGAGGGTGCTGCCTGTTCCGAACTCCTCCTACTCCTCATCCTGCCTTTGGGGGTACAAAAAATAGTAATTGGGGCCTAGTCTGGGTCTGTACGTGTGAGATACATACACCTTTTTTTGATAATATTTTCTATACCGCTATTCAATAAAAACCTTTGGGTATAAACAATTAAATTGCGGGATAGTCTGTGTTGGTACGTGTGAGATACACCTTTCCAATTTTTGGGGTGCATCTCATACTTCCGAGGATTTGAGGGTGCTGCCTGTTCCGAACTCCTCCTACTCCTCATCCTGCCTTTGGGGGTACAAAAAATAGTAATTGGGGCCTAGTCTGGGTCTGTACGTGTGAGATACATACACCTTTTTTTTGATAATATTTTCTATCCCGCTATTCAATAAAAACCTTTGGGTATAAACAATTAAATTGCGGGATAGTCTGTGCTGGTACGTGTGAGATACACCTTTCCAATTTTTGGGGTGCATCTCATACTTCCGAGGATTTGAGTGTGCTGCCTGTTCCGAACTCCTCCTACTCCTCATCCTGCCTTTTGGGGTACAAAAAATAGTAATTTGGGCCTAGTCTGGTTCTGTACGTGTGAGATACATACACCTTTTTTTTGATAATATTTTCTTTTCCGCTATTTAATCTACACCTTTGGGTAAAAACAATTAAATTGCGGTTATAGTCTGTGTGGGTACGTGTGAGATACATACACCTTTTGATATCATATTTTCTATTCCGATATTTAATCAAAACCTTTGGGTATAAACAATTAAATTGCGGGATAGTCTGTGTCGGTACGTGTGAGATACATTCACCTTTTGATATCATATTTTCTATTCCGCTATTCAATAAAAACCTTTGGGTATAAACAATTAAATTGCGGGATAGTCTGTGTTGGTACGTGTGAGATACACCTTTCCAATTTTTGGGGTGCATCTCATACTTCCGAGGATTTGAGGGTGCTGCCTTTTCCGAACTCCTCCTCCTCTTCATCCTGCCTTTGGGGGTACAAAAAATAGTAATTGGGGCCTAGTCTGGTTCTGTACGTGTGAGATACATACACCTTTTTTTTGATAATATTTTCTATTCCGCTATTCAATAAAAACCTTTGGGTATAAACAATTAAATTGCGGGATAGTCTGTGTTGGTACGTGTGAGATACACCTTTCCAATTTTTGGGGTGCATCTCATACTTCCGAGGATTTGAGGGTGCTGCCTGTTCCGAACTCCTCCTACTCCTCATCCTGCCTTTGGGGGTACAAAAAATAGTAATTGGGGCCTAGTCTGGGTCTGTACGTGTGAGATACATACACCTTTTTTTGATAATATTTTCTATACCGCTATTCAATAAAAACCTTTGGGTATAAACAATTAAATTGCGGGATAGTCTGTGTTGGTACGTGTGAGATACACCTTTCCAATTTTTGGGGTGCATCTCATACTTCCGAGGATTTGAGGGTGCTGCCTGTTTCGAACTCCTCCTACTCCTCATCCTGCCTTTGGGGGTACAAAAAATAGTAATTGGGGCCTAGTCTGGGTCTGTACGTGTGAGATACATACACCTTTTTTTTGATAATATTTTCTATCCCGCTATTCAATAAAAACCTTTGGGTATAAACAATTAAATTGCGGGATAGTCTGTGCTGGTACGTGTGAGATACACCTTTCCAATTTTTGGGGTGCATTTCATACTTCCGAGGATTTGAGGGTGCTGCCTGTTCCAAAATCCTCCTACTCCTCATCCTGCCTTTGGGGGTACAAAAAATAGTAATTGAGGCCTAGTCTGGTTCTGTACGTGTGAGATACATACACCTTTTTTTGAAAATATTTTCTATTCCGCTATTCAATAAAAACCTTTGGGTATAAACAATTAAATTGCGGGATAGTCTGTGTTGGTACATGTGAGATACACCTTTCCAATTTTTGGGGTGCATCTCATACTTCCGAGGATTTGAGGGTGCTGCCTGTTCAGAACTCCTCCTACTCCTCATCCTGCCTTTGGGGGTACAAAAAATAGTAATTGGGGTCTAGTCTGGGTCTGTACGTGTGAGATACATACACCTTTTTTTTGATAATATTTTCTATTCCGCTATTCAATAAAAACCTTTGGGTATAAACAATTAAATTGCGGGATAGTCTGTGTTGGTACGTGTGAGATACACCTTTCCAATTTTTGGGGTGCATCTCATACTTCCGTGGATTTGAGTGTGCTGCCTGTTCCGAACTCCTCCTACTCCTCATCCTGCCTTTTGGGGTACAAAAAATAGTAATTTGGGCCTAGTCTGGTTCTGTACGTGTGAGATACATACACCTTTTTTTTGATAATATTTTCTTTTCCGCTATTTAATCTACACCTTTGGGTAAAAACAATTAAATTGCGGTTATAGTCTGTGTCGGTACGTGTGAGATACATACACCTTTTGATATCATATTTTCTATTCCGATATTTAATCAAAACCTTTGGGTATAAACAATTAAATTGCGGGATAGTCTGTGTCGGTACGTGTGAGATACATACACCTTTTGATATCATATTTTCTATTCCGCTATTCAATAAAAACCTTTGGGTATAAACAATTAAATTGCGGGATAGTCTGTGTTGGTACGTGTGAGATACACCTTTCCAATTTTTGGGGTGCATCTCATACTTCCGAGGATTTGAGGGTGCTGCCTTTTCCGAACTCCTCCTCCTCTTCATCCTGCCTTTGGGGGTACAAAAAATAGTAATTGGGGTCTAGTCTGTTTATACTCAAAGGTTTTTATTGAATAGCGGTATAGAAAATATTATCAAAAAAAAGGTGTATGTATCTCACACGTACAGACCCAGACTAGGCCCCAATTACTATTTTTTGTACCCCCAAAGGCAGGATGAGGAGTAGGAGGAGTTCGGAACAGGCAGCACCCTCAAATCCTCGGAAGTATGAGATGCACCCCAAAAATTGGAAAGGTATATCTCACACGTACCAACACAGACTATCCCGCAATTTAATTGTTTATACCCAAAGGTTTTTATTGAATAGCGGAATAGAAAATATTATCAAAAAAAAGGTGTATGTATCTCACACGTAGTCTGTGTTGGTACGTGTGAGATACACCTTTACAATTTTTGGGGTGCATCTCATACTTCCGAGGATTTGAGGGTGCTGCCTGTTCCGAACTCAATATACACCCTGTTTGAGTGTAAAAAATTAAATTGCGGGATAGTCTGTATCGGTACATGTGAGATACGCCTTTTTAAATTTGTTTGGCGCATCTCCTTCTACCGCCGAGGATTGCAGGGCGCTTCAGTTTGCCTCCTGTTCCCAACTCCTCCTACTCCTCTTCCTCATCCTGCCTTTAGGGTCCAAAAAATTGTAATCGGGGCCTAGTCTGTGTTTGTACGTGTGAGATTGTATCGCTCTAGCGTTTGTTTAGAGAGTTGGATTTGCAGCTGCAGAATCTCCACTCAGTAGTCATGTAGAGATGTGTTGAATCACCATGTCCAACTCTCCAGACTCATCATTGTGGCCAGCCTGCTTCAGCATACAATATACAAACACTCAATAAGATGTTCCTGGAGTGATAGGTTGTATATGATAGTATAGAGGTGATGTGCTGAAAGGACAGGCGTGAGTTGTGATAGCAATGATGAGTACTCAGTAGTAATGTTCAGGAGAGTAGTAGATGATGGTAGATAGGTTAGCAATCATGTGCAATAACAGGTGGTAGGGGACAGCAGATGGAGTGTAAAAGAGAGGCTAACTTAGTGCAAGGATATAGATGGTAGTAGACTCAAGAGCTAGCAATCTATGTAACAGTGCAGATGATAGAAATAGTAATGCATAGATAGTAACAGTCCTTAGTATGCAGAAGTAGATAGTGTAAGTTTGATAGGAAGGAATCCCCTGTGGGGTACTTATCACTAGTTAGATTAGTAAGCTGAAGGGTCCGGTAATGAGTGAATGATCGGGTAGCGAGATACGGGATCAATAGCGAGGTTCCGGTCTATCCAGGTATGACAATAGCTGGAGGCTCCGGCAGCGTAAGACAAGGCTGTATACTATGCGGTTTGAACTAACAATTTGTGAGAGAGAAGCCGGCGATTGAAATAGCCGCTCAGAGCGGCGCTTAGTGATGACGTCATGCGGCTTAAAGGTATATGCGTTCCACCTAGCTGAAAAGGTGGGACGCAATATGAAGAAGGAAATGACCTATAAGGGTACCGAAGGTACCAGAATCTTACAGTACCCCCCCCCCTTAAGGCCGGCTCCGGAAGGCCTATAGCACTGGTCTCTCCGGGTATTTGGAGTGAAACCTTCGTATAAGCCTGGGTGCTTGAACGTCAGAAGTATCCAACCAGGTGTTGTCTTGGGGTCCATAGTTCTTCCATCTTATGAGATATTGGAGTTTTCCTCTGTGGATACGAGAATCCAATATCTCCCTAATCTCAAATTCCTCTCCGCCTTCAACTTGTACTGGAGGTGGAGGCGAGATGGTAGGCCTTATTCCTTGGTTGGGAACATGTGGTTTCAGTAACGACACGTGAAAGATGGGATGTATTCTAAGATCTGCCGGTAAAGTGAGTTGCACTGCAGCTCTTCCAATGAGCTTTTTAATTGGAAAAGGTCAGAGAAATAGAGGTCCAAGCTTTTTACTGGGTATCTTTAACCTCAAATTTTTTGTAGATAGCCAAACGAGATCCCCAATAGCGTATTGAGGAGAAGGTTTTCTACGAAGGTCGTAATACCTTTTTTGTTGGCTATGAGCATGTGAGATGGTGGTGTTAAATAAACCCAGAGAGTCTTTTATTTGGGTAAGATAATCTGAGGCTACTGGGTTACTTGATGGAAGGATGCGTGGTGGAAGAAGTGTTGGATGAAACCCATAGTTTAAGTAGAACGGACTCTGCTTAGTAGTACTGTGGGTTGCATTGTTATAAGCAAATTCTGCCAGAGGGAGGAGGTCCACCCAATCATCCTGTAGGTATGAGGTGTAGCAACGTAGGTATTGTTCAATGCACTGGTTGACTCTTTCAGTTTGTCCGTTGGTCTGAGGATGGTAAGGAGAAGTGAGTTTTCGCTCAATACGTAGTATATGACATAGAGCTTGCCAGAACTTGGAGATGAACTGTGAACCTCGGTCAGATAGAAGAGTCTTTGGAATTCCATGTAGCTTGAACACATGTTTCACTAGTAATTCCGCTGTTTGTTTAGATGAAGGTAGTCTGCGAATAGAAATGAAATGTGCCATCTTTGTCAGATGGTCCACTGACACTAGAATGGTATTAAATCCCCTGGAAGGTGGTAATTCTACTATAAAGTCCAAGGATACAACTTCCCATGGAACCTGGGGTATTGGTAGACTGCAAAGTAGACCAGATGGTTTTGTAGTGTCAATTTTGGACCTTGCACAGATGTCACATGAGGAAACAAACTTTTGCACAGACGTTTTCATATCAGGCCACCAAAACTGCCTGGTGAGCAAATTAAATGTCTTAGTCATACCCATATGTCCTGCCATAGGTACGTCATGTGATAATTCCAAGATCTTGGTATGCATACTAGGAGGTATGTAGAGTTTGTCGTTAAAGTAGAGGAAGCCTTCTGCATCAGCAGTTAGTTGTGGTGGAGGTGAATCCAGTCCTATACTGTGCAGAATCTCTTCCTTCAGGGAGCGAACAACACCAACAATACGATCATAGGGTATTATAGGAAATGAAGGGATTTCGGCGCAGTTATCTTCGGTTAATCGTGATAGCTCATTGTTTTTGTCTGCAGGCGTGTAGGTCACTAGGAAGTTGAATCTTAGGAAGAATAGTGACCAACGTACCTGCCGGTGGGAAAGGGTCTTGTTAGTCTGAAGGTATTGGAGATTTTTATGATCTGTATATATGAGTATTGGCAATCGAGTACCTTCAAGTAGATGTCGCCAATTCTCTAGTGCCAGTTTTATGGCAAGCAACTCTTTTTCACCCACTGGGTAATTCACCTCTGGGTTGCTTAATGATTTAGAGAAGAAAGCAACTGGGTGAAGTGGTGAAGTATTTGTTGGTCGTTGGGAGAGAACTGCTCCTACTGCCATATTTGACGAATCTACCTCCAGTATATATTGGAGGGATGGGTCTGGATGGCGTAGTATGGGAGCGGAAGTGAAGCTTGATTTTAACAAGCGGAAAGCTCCATTGGCTTCTTCAGACCATTTAAATGGTTTCTTTACACTTGTAAGTTGTGTGAGAGGTCTCACAATAGCAGAGAAGTTCTTGATGAACTTCCTATAGAAGTTTGAGAATCCAAGGAATCGTTGTAATGCTTTACGAGTTGTTGGTACAGGCCAATCCAGAATACATGATATCTTGCTCATATCCATTTTGATTCCGTTCTTAGATATGATGTATCCTAGGAATAGTACTTCTTCTTTATGAAATAGGCATTTTTTTAATTTTACGTATAAATTGTGTGCGAGTAATCTGGACAACACAAGTCTTACATGTTTTATATGTTCAGACAAAGATTGAGAATAAATGAGTATATCATCCAGATATACCACAACACAAACATCAAGTAAGTCTCTGAAGATGTCATTTATGAATCGCTGAAAAGCTGCGGGAGCATTACACAACCCGAAAGGCATCACAAGATATTCGAATAATCCGTATCTGGTTCTGAATGCTGTTTTCCACTCATCCCCATCACGGATTCGGATTAGGTTGTATGCCCCTTTTAGGTCCAATTTAGAGAAGTAGGTAGCTCCGCGCACTTGTTCAATGAGTTCAGGAATGAGAGGTAAAGGATAGCGATCCTTTATCGTAATGGTATTTAATTGCCTATAGTCAATAATAGGCCTAAGACTTGAATCCTTATTGCGGACAAAGAAAAGTCCTGCAGCTGTGGAAGAAGTAGAGGGTCTGATGAACCCTTTCGCTAAATTCTCATCCAAGTATTCCTTGAGATGAGAAAGTTCATCCTGAGAAAGAGGATAAACATGACCGAAAGGTAATTTGCTATTAGGGAGTAGATCAATAGAACAATCATAGTCCCTATGGGGAGGCAACACTTGAGCGTTTTTCTCAAGGAAGACTTCTGACAGATCCTGGTAGCATGGTGGTGGTGTAATTTCATCTGACACCATAGACAGGATTTTTTTATATGATTGGAGGTTACACGTGATCTCGCAATAGTGAGAAGGGAAGGTTAGAGTCCGTGTCTTCCAATCAATGGTTGGTTGATGTATGTGTAACCAGGGAAGTCCCAAAATAATGGGAAAATGTGGTGAAGGTAATACATCAAAAGTGGTTGTCTCCGCATGAGACTCGTTAGCAGTAACAAGGAGTGCTTGTGTCTGATTGGTGATTAGACCAGAAGATAACGGGATACCGTTAATGAAACTAACAGAGACAGGTTTAGGTTTTGAAATAATAGGTATTTTATTTAAGGTAACAAAACGAGTATCGATGTAGTTCCCACAAGATCCTGTGTCGATCATAGCCTTGGTGGTGATCCTAATTTGGTCCCACTGTAGTGTCAAATGAATAAAGAGATAGGGATTAGAAAAGGAAGTCGTTTAACCCCCCAGCAAGACATGTGAACACTCACCGTCTTTTTTGCGGACAAGGGGACAGATGCTTATCAAATGATCCGAGGAGGCGCAGTACATGCAGAGGTTTTCGGATCTTCTCCTGGCTCGTTCAGTAGTCGATAAAGGTGGGCGTATCGTTCCTACCTCCATAGGAGTAGGGTCAACGGGCGAAACCCGAGAAGGACTGGACAATGGCATTCCCATCTTCTCAGCCTTTCTTTCTCGCAGTCGCCTGTCAATATTGATACTGAGCTGTATTAAGGCATCCAAAGTGCCAGGTAAATCCGCTCTGGCGAGCTCGTCTTTAACGGCTTCTGATAACCCGAGTCTGAACTGAGTTCGCAGAGATGCATCATTCCACCCAGAATCAAGGGTCCATCTTTTGAACTCTGCTATGAAGTCTTCAACAGGTCTCCTTCCTTGTTTTAAAGCCCTCAATTGGCTATCAGCAGTACTCTGCCTATTGGGGTCTTCATATAAGCTAGCGAGTTCCGCTATGAACAAAGGATAGGAGTTGAGAAGAGGGTCCTCTTTCTCAAAGAGAGAGTCTGCCCAAGCCCGTGGATCACCCGATAAATATGAAATAGTAGTACAGACTTTAATTTGGTCTGTAGTATAAGTACAAGGTTTTAAATTAAAAAGTAATTGACATGCGTTTTTAAATTCACTACATTTTTTCCGATCACCTGTAAACACTAGAGGAGGGTTTTTTTTAGGCTCACGAGGTTGAGCAGCAGTGAATTGTGAAACACGGGCTATCTGCTGTCTTAAAGTCTGATTTTCATTTTTTACTTCAGCAAGAGCAAGGATTATTGCATCTACCTTTTGTGTTAATTGTATCACTTGAGTGGCTAATTCTGCTGAATTTATTTTTTAAAGGTTCGTTCAATCTGTAACGCTCTAGCGTTTGTTTAGAGAGTTGGATTTGCAGCTGCAGAATCTCCACTCAGTAGTCATGTAGAGATGTGTTGAATCACCATGTCCAACTCTCCAGACTCATCATTGTGGCCAGCCTGCTTCAGCATACAATATACAAACACTCAATAAGATGTTCCTATAGGTTGTATATGATAGTATAGAGGTGATGTGCTGAAAGGACAGGCGTGAGTTGTGATAGCAATGATGAGTACTCAGTAGTAATGTTCAGGAGAGTAGTAGATGATGGTAGATAGGTTAGCAATCATGTGCAATAACAGGTGGTAGGGGACAGCAGATGGAGTGTAAAAGAGAGGCTAACTTAGTGCAAGGATATAGATGGTAGTAGACTCAAGAGCTAGCAATCTATGTAACAGTGCAGATGATAGAAATAGTAATGCATAGATAGTAACAGTCCTTAGTATGCAGAAGTAGATAGTGTAAGTTTGATAGGAAGGAATCCCCTGTGGGGTACTTATCACTAGTTAGATTAGTAAGCTGAAGGGTCCGGTAATGAGTGAATGATTGGGTAGCGAGATACGGGATCAATAGCGAGGTTCCGGTCTATCCAGGTATGGCAATAGCTGGAGGCTCCGGCAGCGTAAGACAAGGCTGTATACCATGCGGTTTGAACTAACAATTTGTGAGAGAGAAGCCGGCGATTGAAATAGCCGCTCAGAGCGGCGCTTAGTGATGACGTCATGCGGCTTAAAGGTATATGCGTTCCACCTAGCTGAAAAGGTGGGACGCAATATGAAGAAGGAAATGACCTATAAGGGTACCGAAGGTACCAGAATCTTACAGAGATACACCGTATTATAAAATTTTTCCTATTCCGCTATTCAATATACACCCTTTTGGAGTGTAAAAAATTAAATTACGGCATAGTCTGTTTTGGTACGTGTGAGATACATCTTTTAAATTTGTTTGGCGCATCTCCTTCCACCACCAAGGATTGCAGGGCGCTTCAGTTTGCCTCCTGTTCCCAACTCCTCCTACTCCTCTTCCTCATCCTCCCTTTAGGGTACAAAACATTTTAATCGGGCCTAGTCTGTGTTTGTACGTGTGAGATACACCGTTTTTTATCCTTTTTCCTATTCCGCTATTCAATATACACCCTTTTGGGGTAAAAAACATTAAATTGCGCATAGTTTGTATATTTGACTGTGAGATACACCCGTGCGATACTGTTGTTGTTTTGTTCCGCTATTCAATAAACACCTTTCTCGGGCAAGATCATAAATTACAGAAATATGAGGAGAGCGTCAAATAGGGGCCGTGGCCTGGGTTGTGGTGCTGCTGGTAGAGCTCCTGTTGCAAGGAGAGGATGTGGTCGATCTGTACCAGCTACACGCACAAGTGAAACACCTTCCTCAAGTGTGAGTAGGCAACAGAACCTGCATCAGTATTTGGTAGGGCATCATACGCCTCTAGAAGTGATGAAGCCAGAAGAAGTAGAGGCGATAGTAGATTGGTTTGCTGCTGACAGTGCCTCCAGTTCCTTCACATTGTCTCCCACCCAGTCTACTGCAGAAAGGTCAGAGTTGGCACCTGCAGCCGATGTCCAACCGTCTTTCACCTCACCCCCTTGCAAATCAGGCAAGCAGTCTGAGCCCCAAGCCGTACAGCAGTCTCTTCTTCTTTTTGAGGACTCTGTCAGCAGGGTTTCCCAGGGCCATCCACCAAGCCCTGCCCCAGAAGTGGAAGAGATTGAGTGCAGCGATGCCCAACCACTTATTTCTCAAGATGAGTACATGCAAGGACCATCGCAGCACGTCTCCGATGATGACGAAACGCAGGTGCCAACTGCTGCGGCGTTCAGAATTGTGGAGACCGACAAGGAGGTCAGGGGTGAAGACTGGGTGGAAGATGATGTGGAGGACAATAAGGTCCTCGACCCCACATGGAATGAAGGTCATGCAGGTGACCTGAGTAGTTTGGAGGAAGAGGCGGTGGTCGCAAAGAGCCACCAGCACAGCAGAAGAGGGAGCAGGATGCAGAAGTGGAGCGGCCGTGCCCTAGACACTACGCCTGCTACTGCCCAACACAGCAAGGGAACGAGCGCAGCAAAGCCAGCTCAAAGGAGTTCTCTAGCGTTGAAGTTCTTTAGAAAATGTGCTGATGACAGGACACGAGTGGTTTGCACCCTGTACAATCAGAGCCTGAAGCGAGGCATAAACCTTCTAAACCTGAGCACAACCTGCATGATCAGGCATCTGAGTGCAAAGCACGAGCTGCAGTGGAGTAGACACCTTCAAAACCAAGAAACGTCTCTGGCTCATCCTGCTTCCTCTTCTGCTGCAGTCTCGGCCGCTTCATCCACATCTGTAGTGATACCAGCACCTGCCACCCCGCAAACAGACGATCTGTCAGCAACACCACCACCTGGGTCGCCAACCATCTCCACAATGTCCCGTGGAAGCGTTCAGCTTTCCATCTCCCAAACACTTGAGAGGAAGAGGAAGTACCCCCTACCCACCCGCGATCCCTGGCCCTGAATGCCAGCATTTCAAAATTCTTGGCCTTTGAAATGCTGTCATTCCGTCTGGTGGAGACGCACAGTTTTAAAAACCTTATGTCGGTGGCTGTCCCACAGTACGTCGTGCCCAGCCGCCACTACTTTTGCAGGCAAGCCATCCCTTCCCTGCACAACCAAGTGGGGGAAAAAATCAGGTGTGCACTGCGCAACGCCATCTGTGCCAAGGTCCACCTAACTACCGATACGTGGACCAGTAAGCACGGTCAGGGGCATTATATCTCCCTAACGGCACACTGGGTAAATGCAGTGGCGGATGGGCCTGAGGCGGATAGCAATTTGGCGCATGTCCTTCCACCACCGAGGAATGCAGGGCGCTTCAGTTTGCCTCCTGTTCCTAACTCCTCCTACTCCGCTTCCTCATCCTCTACCGCCTCCTCATCCGGTCAGCGTAACACCTTCACCACCAACTTCAGCACGGCCAGGGGTAAAGGACAGCAGGCAGTTTTAAAACTTGCCTGTTTGGGGAAAAACCACACACCACGCAGGAGTTGTGGAGGAGCATGGAACAGCAGACAAATGAGTGGTTGCTGCCAGCGAGCCTCAAGCCCGGCCTGGTGGTGTGCGATAACAGGCAAAATCTCATAGCAGCTCTGGGCCTAGCCGGTTTGACGCACATCCCTTGCCTGGCGCATGTGCTGAATTTGATGGTGCAGAGGTTCCTTAAAAACTACCCTGATATGTCAGAGCTGCTGCAGAAAGTGCGGACCGTCTGTGCGCACTTTCGGCGTTCTCACCCTGCTGCTGCTCGCCTGTCAGCGCTGCAGCGTAACTTCGGCCTTCCCGCTCACCGCCTCATATGTGACGTGTCCACAAGGTGGAACTCCACCTTGCACATGCTGAAAAGACTGTGCGAGCAGCAGCAGGCCATAGTGGAGTTTCAGCTGCAGCATGCACGCGTGAGTCGCTCTGCGGAACAGCACCACTTCACCACCAATAACTGGGCCTCCATGCGAGACCTGTGTGCCTTGTTGCGCTGTTTTGAGTACTCCACCAACATGGCCAGTGCCGATGACGCCGTTGTCAGCTTAACTATCCCACTTCTATGCCTCCTTGAAAAAACAATTCGGGCGATGATGGAAGAGGATGTGGCACAGGATGAGGAGGAGGAGGAGGAGGATGAAGAGGTAACATTTCCAAGGCTTTCAGGGCAGTCATTCGCAAGGGGCTCCGAGGATGGGTTCCTGCACACACAAACGCCAGGGACACAATTGTCAAGCAGGGGCACAGTTCTGGAGGATGAGGAGGATGAGGAGGAGGAGATGGAGGAGGAGATGGAACCATGTTCACAGCAGGGTGGCACCCAGGCCAGCTCATGGCCATCACTGGTGCGTGGCTGGGGGGATACAGAGGACACAGACGATACACCTCCCACAGAGGACAGCCTTTCGTTGTCTCTGGGCAGCCTGGCACACATGAGGGATTACATGCTGCAGTGTCTCCACAACGATCGCCGAGTTTCCCACATTCTAACTTGTGCTGATTACTGGGTGGCCACGCTGCTGGATCCCCGTTACAAGAACAACGTACCGTCCTTAATTCACTCACTGGAGCGCGATCGAAAGATGTGCGAGTACAAGCGCACACTGGTAGACGCGATGCTGCTGGCATTCCCACCTGACAGCGGGGCCACAGTGGAAGCACAAGGCAGAGGAGGAGGAGGAGGAGGAGGAGGAAGAGGTCGCCAACGCAACCAGGGCACCGCCAGCACCTCAGAAGGCAGGGTTAGCATGGCCGAAATGTGGAAAAGCTTTGTCAGCACGCCACAACAAACAGCAGCACCAGCAGCTCATATGGAACGTCTTAGCAGGAGGCAGCATTTCACCAACATGGTGGAGCAGTATGTGTGCACACGCCTACATGTAGTGAATGACGGGTCTGCCCCCTTCAACTTCTGGGTCTCCAAATTAGGCACATGGCCTGAGCTTGCCCTTTACGCCTTGGAGGTGCTGGCATGCCCTGCAGCCAGTGTATTATCTGAACGGGTATTTAGCACGGCTGGGGGCGTTATCACAGACAAGCGCAGCCGCCTGTCCAGAGACAATGTGGACAAGCTCATGTTCATTAAAATGAACCAGGCATGGATCCCACGGGACTTTTCCATACCTTGTGCAGAATAGCGATGGATACCGACCTTACCCAGCCATTGTTCTATTTTTGCTCTTTCTCACTCTTTTGGGGTGTACCCTCATTTAAAATTTGTGAAAAGAAGCAGTGTTGGCTACCTCGTCCTCCTCCTCAGGGCCAGATTAACGTAGGGGCTATTGGAGCTGCAGCTCCAGGCCCCTACCTTTTATATAGGCCCCGGGTTGGCCATATTCACTTTTACCGCTCTTCTGTCACTTGTAAACACAGAAGTCTGGCTTCTATGCCCGCTTCCCCAGGCAGCTCCCTCAGAACCTCCCCACACAGCACGAATGCCAGACAAGGAGAGACAGTTGCCGATGCATGGATGTGTTTATGGGCTTCAGAGACAGCATCCCATGTTGAATTAGGCATGCATGGCTGCACCATTCCTCCTCTGGGTGCATGCCAAGGCACGGCCCTTAAGGCCCTTCAAAATCCTCAGCACCAAGCCCATGATGCTCTTAATCCGGCCCTGGTCCTCCTCCACCGCCGCTTCCACCTACACCGCCCATAGGTGTGTGCAGCCTATTGCATTAGGGTGTGCACCCCAAAGTTTAAATACACATGCATGTGTTTGCCTACATGTACATGGCCCCCGATACATTACTCTCCCTGCTGGCAAAGTGAAATAGAGCAGAGCAGGTCCGAGGGAGATCTTTCCCATCTCCTCACTGGCAAACAGAGCGATAATGCTAATGTGCCCTAGGTGATTAGGGTGTGCCCAGGTACACCCGGCACACCCTGTGCGCACGCCTATGACACCGCCACATCCACCACCACCTCAACCTCCCTCCTACTCCATATGGGCCTCGTCCTTCAGAGATGAAGAACATTGTTTTATTTTTCTGTTTTTTTTTTAATGTTGTTTTAAGTTATTTCCCTATCCACATTTGTTTGCAGAGCACTTGCCATGCTCTTAACTACGTTTTGCTGCCATTTGCAGCACTCTAGCCCTTTCCATTGGTGTTTTAGAGCCATTTTAGTGCCTGAAAGTTCGGGTCCCCATTGACTTCAATGGGGTTCAGTGTCCGGTAAAAGTTCGGCAAAAGTCCGGGACACGGACCCGGACTTTTTTTTCAAGTTCGGCTGAACCCGCCGAACACGGACATCCAGGTGTCCGCTCAACTCTATTCACTATAGGTTAGATCTAGTGTAAATATTATTAGGATTCACTACTTGTGACCCGCTTCAGATGTCTTTGCTTAGATTTATTTTTTTCAACAATTATCAGGCAAAGTAGAACATGTACTGACAGACTCCTTTAAGCTGTGCCTCCTGATTTTCCTGCTTTTGCCATCATTTTTCTTATTTTAATATACAGTATGAAATTTATGAAACATGTGGCCAGTGCAGATATTAGTTGTTTCAAGTTCCTTTAAGATGTGCCTCCTGGTTTTCCTACTTTAGCCATTATTTTGATGATTTTAATTTATGAAATTTATGAAACATGTGGCCAGTTAATTACGGTTGAGCAGATGTGGAATCAGGTGTTATTTAATTGATTTTTTTTTACCAATACTGGTTTAAACACTGTAAAATCTTAAGTTTTAAATTTCACTTGCGTTTAACTTTTTTAACAACCATATGGATCTATAAAAGTAAAATGCTTCTAAAATGTATTTTTTAAGCTGTGCTCCAGGGAAACTTTCCTGGCTGATATGCAATGAATATCAAATACAGATTTCAGAAACACTGAATAGAAATGTAAGACGGATGTGCAAAAATATGTCTCAGTCTACAAAGCTATCAATGGTAAAAACAGTAACACTCGATAACTGAAGCATTCATAGATGCTGAATCTTTCTCATTCAAAATAAAGGAAATTTGGGCACAATGAAACAATGGTGACAATTATATTATCATTTTTTGTAAAGTTGAACCGGAGGCAAATAGTTGAATACACCTTTGAAAGACACATAAGGGAATTGTTTTACTTACCAAAATAATTGTATTTTTGTCCATTAAGTCCTGTTATTTGAACAGCTCTGCCAGACAGGACAGCCAGCTCAGTGACTTAACTTTTCAATACTTTTCAACATAGCTAGGTCACCTCCCTGCCCAGAATAGAATAGCAAAATATCAGAAGCCAGTTGATAAGGTCACCCTGTTACTCTCTCCTCCAGTGTGCATGTTCTTTTGTCAGCACATATGCATGTACACATAAGACACCTTATTGGTCCAAATTAACCTACCGTCCTCTCTTGGCTTGAGAGCTGCTGGGAAGGGAATTGCAATATACTTTGATGTTCCTGGCCACTATTGTCCCTGGCTAGTCCTCTTCCAGGTTCCAGATCTTCAGCTGTTTTGATTGGCTGGGTTGAGATGATGTTACTACAAAACATGCGCGTTAGTTCATTCATCTCAGTAAATGCCAACATTGTACACTGAACTGCATGAGCAGTGCAGACAGGCAGGTAAGAAATGTAAAAGCAGAAGAGACATGGAGGTTGATTTACTAAGGCAATCATACTTTGCACTGCAAGTGCATTTGCTTTAGATCTGTGGGGAAGTTCTGAAATTAGGGGAAGATCTGCTGATATCTATCATTCAAACGTAAAGTAAAAATGCTGTTTTTTTAATTTTTCTTGCATGTAATTGAGTATTCTTTGCAAAGTCAAGCTTTACCTCATTTACTAAGCTCTGAAGCAAGTGCACTTGCAGTGCACAGTATATTTGCCTTTTGTAAATCAACCCCATAGTATGTCTTTTCTGTATTAAAATACCTGCCAGTTCACCAATCCTTTTTTTTAAAACAAAGTTTCACTTTAGTGCAAGTATTTACACTAGTGGCATTTAGAAATACAGTTGATGATCTTTTATAAATACTATACATAACTTCATTCATTGTATTTCTACATACCGTATGCCTAAAGTAAAGTAAAGCATACTTAAGTGAAGTTGTGAGGATAGGAATATGGGATTTGCCACTGATCTTCTGTTTTTTAAAGATAAAGGGCATTAGGGCATTCTAATCTTTTCTTCCCTATCTGTCAAGTCATGGATTTGGAACCAGAACACAAACAGTGAAATCTGAAAATCTGATATAGTCTTTCATGCCTGTCCCAGGTCATTGCTTGGTCATGGCTTTAGGATCAGGAGGACAGCCCAAAAAGCTTTGCCATTTAATACAAGATAGCAACAGCAACTTCCATATTTCCAAACTCAAACTAAGAAGTTAAAATTTCTCCTTTCAGTTCGTTTTTTTTTTTTTTTTTTTTGTATGTTATCTTGCTACTTTGCTTTGTAATTGACAGTCAAACTGTTCTCTCTATCTGTTTTTTTTTTTTTTTTTCAGTTTTTTTTTTTGTAGTGCATAATTAGGATGTAAGCTAACAATCAGGGGTATTGGTAAACCTTTCAAATTCTGATGACGTGAACTTGGGGGGCAGTTGTTGCAGTACTATGTAATCATTTATCGTTTTCTTAAAATTGAAAGCAGAACAGCAGAGTTTGAATTCATAGATGAGCCATTTAGCCTAACACAGGGATGGTTAAGCAATCAGGGAGGGTGTATTATTACGATTCTGAAAGATCTCCAAATTCAGTAGGTAATCACTAAATGATAAACTATCTCTCATTACAACCTTCACCTATCCCTATGCAGCTAGAATTTAAAGTGAAAAGAGTCACCCAAAAATGTGTTTGTAAAATATGCCATACTAAATGCAAATAAATTAATCCTATCTAGTGCAGCAAACCATATGCTACATACCCAAATCCTGTACCTATTGTGTATCATAAAATGGAATAATAGATAACAAAGTGCATCACATAAATTAAATAAATTGTGTATCACAGTAATATGAAATTTAAAACACAATAACACCAAATGTGGACATCGAATTAAAAAGAATTAGGAATTAAAAACGTTAAGGCGATATGTTGCAAACAAATGATGCTGTCCATAAATTGCATCCTCTAATAACCCTGTGGAATATGTGAAGTCATAAATATACACTGGTGCCAAAATGATTGTGCCACCTTCCACAATGGGCATATTCTCATCTTCTTAACCCCTTTATGCTTAAGGGTAAAACAAATCTTAAATCCTGAACACAATTTTGCAACGTTGATATGTGTTAGTAAAACTGTACATATCATCACAACTACAGTACTTTGAGTATCCAGGTGGATTATACTGCCTTTTTTTCAAGACAAATTGGGCTTTCTTTTGGTGGTAAATTGTAAGTCCCCGTTCACACTAAGGCGACCTGTGAGGCGACCTGGTCGCCTCACAGGTCGCCTTCCATAGGGAAGCTGCGGACCCGTTCTAATAGGAGCGACACAAGTCGCTCCGACTTAGAAAAAGGGTCCGGAGCTTCTTTGGGGCGACCAGGAGGCGACCGCCATAGACTTCAATGTTATGAAGTCCGTGCCGGCCACTCCGAGGTCGCGGCGCGCTGCTCGCACCGCGACCTCGGAGGTCGCCCCTGGAAGTAGCGTCGCTCGTATGTGAACGGGGCCTAAAGGATATCTCTTGATTTTTTTTATTATCAAAAGAGAACCGTTCCAAAATAGTAAAACAAAAACATATTTTTTTTATTTAGCTGTATATTTCTTACTATTGCCAGAACTTAAAACCAGAGAACAACCCAAAATAAATTCTCCTGCTCCTGACAACGACAGAGATATCGCATTTATAGGGGTTGGACAAAAATATGGAAACACCAGGTAAAAGAACAAAATTGTTACCTAATATTGTATTGGACTGCATTTTTCATCCAAGGCGGCTTGAATTCTCCTGGGAATCGACAAATATAAATCTTGGATGGAGGATCATGGAATCTCATACCACTCTTCATGCAGAATTTGTTCCAGTTGCCTGAGGTGGAAAACAAGCCCGAACCATAGTTGCCCTATGATATTGAGGTCCGACAACTGCTGCACACAATGAAGGTGTGAGACTTCTTCTGCATGCTGTCAAACATTTAAAGACACCAGCTGTGTGAATCAGAACATTACCATCTTGGTAAATGGAGCTGTCTTCAGGAAACAATGTTGGGGCAGCGGAAGCAAAAGGATTAAGAAAAGAGGGGGATAGCCTGTTTTAGGGCCACCTTACCCTCATGGAATGGTGGTGGTAGGAGTTGCAAGCCCCCATTGATTGATTTCAGTGGGGGGGTTTTGTGATAGGTAAAAAAGGTCAGTTTAAGGTCACCTTACCCCCCCCCCCCTGAAAATCCGGGAAATCCCCAGACCCCTATTTAAGCAGGAGGCAAAGGAGGACCTTTGCCAGTCGCCAGTCGCCAGCACTACACTGATTTTGACTGATTTTGTTTACAGTTTTAAAGTATTTATTGATTAAGGGAACATTTACACTGAACACAGTTGGACGAGGTTGGCCGGATTTGGATGCATTTTGAACTGCACTCCAACTGCATAGACAGCCCAAAATCAAGGTAATTCAATTAGCATTGTTCACATCATTGCAGTGCAGTTCAGTGCAGTTCAAAAAAGTAGAGCATGCTGCATTTTTCGGCACCCCAAATGCAGGTTGTATCTTCCCCATTCATGAGCTATAGCATATGTAATACTGCAGACCTTTTTAAATTATATTATTGTAGCACCCTCCTAGGTAGGTGCTAGGTAAAACATATATGTGACCCTGTTCTGCTTATCAGGAGGGTCTGATCTGTCAGTTAGCCTGTCACATGTTTCCAGGTGTGTTCTGTTGAGTCTGGGGAGTCTCCCCACTGTATCCAATGAGGGACCTTGTTGGACAGTGGAGGAAACCTAGCCAATAGCACACCAGGGTTTTATGACTGTCCCAGTGGGTGGGCATTGCTGCAATGCATCCTGGGATCGGGAATAAATTCGGAGGGAGCATGTGACAGGGTGTCTTTGGGCGAGAAGCCAGGTCCCAGGAGGAGGGTGATGGCTGTCTCTCCTCCTGTTGCCGAGAAAGGTGGTCCAGGCAGTCTGCCTAGGGACCAGGGGATGAGGTGTTCTGTAGAGGATCCAGTGTGTGCTAACCAAGTGGAGCTGCGGGGCAGGATTCTTCTGCAAAACAGTATCATGAGTACTCAAGCATCTGCCCAGGGGTCTGCCCAAGAGAGGGGACCACTCCAGAAAGGTCAAGGGGATCCAAGAGCCAGCTAACCCAGAGTGTTACTGTAAAAAAGGGTGCCAAGTTTTAAAGCCCTGAAGATTAGGGGGTAAAGGGGGTGCCAGGAAGGGCCCTGAAGTTGCTCAGCAGTGTAGGCTAATTTTAAGGACAGTTACCTCAGGAAAGGAGTGCCTTAGGAAGCTAAAGGACTCTTTCACAGTCAAAGGCAAAGTAAATTTAGGGCTATATCTATTAAAAGATTATGCACAGATGAATGCATGATGATAAGCTCAAAAATGATAAAAGGAATGCATAACATCCAACAGCTTTATTATAAGTTAAACTCACATGTGTTTAAAAAAAATCCATTAGGTTCATTTGATGACTGCAGTAAAACAACTCTCAAGGGCTGGCGCAGTGCAAACTCTCACCACTCACAGAGACAATACCTTTCAGGCAGTCCTAAACAGCACCTCCCACAGGCACATCTCCTTGTCCCCAGGTGATTTCCTTGTTCTGTGCATTGAGTGAGCTGAATCTGTCAATGGAGATAGCCCTGGAGACATGCTGTACATGACCTTTTGATATAAAAGTCTATTTAGGAAGGTGAGAACATGCCCAGTGGGGAAGGTGAAGGTCAAATGGCACTATTGTATATTTATGACTTCAGAAATTGCACATTGATATTAGAAAATGCAATTTGTGGATACTGTTATTTGTTTGCAATACACTGCCTTCATGTTTTTGATTCTTTATGTTCCCATTTGGTGATTTGCTATTGTGTTTTGATTCCTATATTACTGTGTTATACGATTTGTTGGTTTATTTCATTTGTGGTGTACATTTTGTTATGTAGTATTGCATTTGGTGATATATAATAGGTACTTGTATTTAGTATAAGATTTGATGCACTAGATAGGATTAATTTATTTGCATTTAGTGCAGTATATTTTACAATGTCCAGTATGAGACATGGATGCAGGTCAGACCCCGCTGAAAACTTGACTGGAATGACGCTGAAACTGCTATTTCTGTAAATAAGATATGTACTGTAACTGTTAGCCCCTATTCACATTGACCGCGGCTTTGAAATCGTGTGACTTCATCTAAAATTACACGATTTCAAAGCTTCATGTCAGTGCGACTTCGGGTACAACTTGGAAGACATCTGTGTGACTTCATGCACAGATGTCTATCCAAGTCGCAGCCGAAATCACCAAAAGTATCGCAGAAATACTTTTTCAAATTGGTGCGGCACCACAAAGTCAGCGGCGTACCAATTTGAGCAGGGCTATTGCCCGCAATAGGTTGTGACTTGTCATGCATTTTTACCTGTCAAATCGCATGACAAGCTGCTCCAATGTGAACAGGGGCTTACTTCTCATTCTTTTCATTCTGCGTGTGTGTGTTATTTCTCACTAATGCTATATCAGGATTGATTGCGTTGATTGTTTGCTCGATTAGATAGGGGTAAGGTCAGGTTATTTCTACACCCCAATACATTACATCTGTCTTATAGAAAGCTGCTGAAATGCCATGTTTGTAAAAAATTGCTTTCAAATACAGTGAGTGTTAAAGAAACCTGTAATGCAGATTTTTTTGTCATGGTGATTTGAGGACTTCATATGGAATCATAGGTTTCCTGGGTTTAGAAGTACAAGCAAAGGGCCTTTGAGCGCCATCTTCTCAATTTTAGCATTCAGTCTTGCCAGTGGAATATATTCACAGTTTTTACAGTTTCCAGCTGCCACGTGAACTTTGCTATTTGTTTTATTCATTCAATCTGAAGATGTAGATGTAGATGTGGAAGCAGCCAGCTATTCACATTTGCAGATCAGATCATTTATATTAACCAACTCTTCATAAAAGTTTTAAAACCCTGCCACTGTTAGAAGACATGAACACTTTGCCTTTGGACAGCTGTTAAATATGACATTTTTCAGTGCTGACGATCATTAACTATGTGACTTTTTACCTATCGTTTCTTTTCCTATCTGAAAAAAGAAAACCTGGACATAATTAAAATACACTCCAGTTTCAAATTCTCCAACATCAGTGCACTTGTCTTTGATTGTCAGCTCATTTGGGTCAACTAAAATCATGTTCCCAGGCACTGCTATGTCATTTTTTGTAGATATCATCATCTTTTGCAACCCAGCTGTGGAAAATACATGAGTTTTCTTCATGATTATTCTCAGGGGATGGTTATTCAATCTGTTACTGTATTTCATAGCACGTGGATTTATGTTCTACTGATCGTTATATGAAGAATTTTCTCCATTTGACACTGTGGTAGTATTACATAAATGAGACTTTTCCCATATTAAACGTTATAGGGTGTAGACCATAGCCTAATTAGACATTATATATGTATGAGAAATGTTACATACACGACTATTTAAAGGCATATTCCACTCTTTTCTACAAAATATTAGAAGTGTGCCCACATTAAAAAAAAATGTGCATTTGTTATATGTATGCATTCCAGCTTGCAGAGCAATGCAACTATGATCAGTGAAATGTACAAACTTCAGTTTGTTATCGTTTACCCCAGCCCCAAGCTGTGTATGGAGGTGAAGACCATCTGATATGAGGCTGGAGGAAGTAAATAATGGACTACAAGTGCATTGGTTTGAACAAGTGGATGCTGCTCCAGGTTGGTCTGCTACATGATCTCCTACACTATCCTAATTCCATTGGGTTCAATGTCAAACTCATCAGCTGAAATCCAGGGAATATAAAGTAACTTCTTTCGGCTTCACTCCATTAAAATTCCAGTTTATTGAAAAACCATGTAAAAACACAAGTACAGGCAAAAAAAGGTACAAAAGGTACATAGAGTAAGCACTGAACTAGCGCAATATGCATTGACTCCTCCATACACCCCCTGTACCTTATTTGCCTATACATGTATTTTTACATGTGTTTTCAATATATATATATATATATATATATATATATATATATATATATATATATATATATATATATATACAGTATATATGTATATATGTGTGTGTTTTTTTTTTAATATATATATATTTTTTTTGTAGCGTGTAGCCATTCAAAGTTACTTTAAATTCCAGGATACTGAAGAAAGGAAAGACACTGCTCCAGGTGTATAGTGTGTGGTGATTGCCAGGAGATAGGATATCCAATAGAGTGGTGGCCCCGGCCCGCCTCCGTGGGAATAGCCGCACATCAAGTGATGACACCAAAGACACCAGCATGAAGTCTCGTAGACGCGTTTCACACATACATCTTGTGCTTAATCATTACAATGACTGTAGCTGACTATAGATCTTAAATAGACCGCCCCAATGAAAACAGGTGTACCGGGGGCGGTAACGATCAGCAGTTGTGCACATCTCAATTAATCACCTAGCCTCAGCCCCAAAGGGCATCTCAGTGGTGATTTAAATATAAAAAATAACATATCCAGTCATGTGTTTTGTGGCAGTTCCCCTCTTTTTCTTCCCCCTCTTCCTCTCCCCCCCCCCTTCTCACCCTTTCCCCTCCCCCATCCGCCATTCCCTGTTCCTTTTTCCTCTTTTTCACATTGCTCTATGCCATGTATTTTTACAGTATTTTTACAAGATCCATATTTATGATCATGCTAGTGTTCCGTTATCCACATACATTTCTGCATGGGCACATTTCCACAAACAACTTTTTTGGGTATACTTTACATTATGGTTTTATTCTCCTTTTAGGTGGATTACATGTGTCCACATTGTTAATGTGTTGGGGTTAGTTTCCTTGTAATGTATACATGGATGCACGAGTTCATGCATCCTTCTGTGGTGATAGTACACCATATGGAAGACACAATGATTTTATGTGCCTATTTTTGTATTTTTGTATATTTATGTAGGAAGTGTATTCAGGTATGTGTGGGTGTATACCGACATACAGATACATACACATACTATACAAAGGTTCTTACATTTGTTATAGTCATTTTTCTTCTCTGTTTGTTACATTGTATGTATTCACATTTTTTCCAATGATTTTCATTGGTATTTTTTACACGTTTTTTTGAACGTTTTTTTAAACGTTTTTCTATGTGATTGTTGGTCCAGGTCTTTGTGTGTATGGGTGAGTTCACGGTATACACGATGGGCTGGACCTTCAGCTTCATTTTTATATTTAAATCACCACTGAGATGCCCTTTGGGGCTGAGGCTAGGTGATTAATTGAGTTGTGCACAACTGCTGATCGTTACCGCCCCCGGTACACCTGTTTTCATTGGGGCGGTCTATATAAGATCTATAGTCAGCTACAGTCATTGTAATGATTAAGCAGAAGATGTATGTGTGAAACGCGTCTACGAGACTTCATGCTGGTGTCTTTGGTGTCATCACTTGCAACTTTTTGGAAATAAAGGTATTTGAAACCTATTGGAATCCCTGGATGTGCGGCTATTTCTTTTCCTACTTTAAATACCAAGTTCATTGGTGTGTCTGTGTAGATGGAACAGTACACAGTTGGGCACAGCCATTTAATCTGGTGAGTGCATTGGATTGGTGGTGGTGGTGACAACTGTGGAGAACTTTTTACCTCACAAAGATTTTCATTGGGGTTCTGGAGTTGCCGGTTACATCTTTCTTGGAGTTTGGCGTATTTACCTTTAGTGCTAGCAGCTTTTTTTTCCATGAAATGCCAGCCAGCTCTTTTTTATCAATATATTTCTTGACTAGGCATCTCTGCAAAAGCCTATTTATCATTTGTAGAATGGGGTGGCTTAGTTATATTTTATGAAATAAAACACACTGTTCAAACAGTACCTGTGTATTGTAGTCACACCTGATTTTTTTCCCTTTTGGGCTTATATGGGCATAATAAATCACCATCTGGCTTCTCTGTTTCACAGAGGACATTTTTTTTGTATTTTTTTTCATAGTATCCTCTTATAATCCATAGTACAAAAAAGTGGGTACTATATATATAAATATATATATATATATTTTTTTTTTTGTAACGTGTAGACATTCAAAGTTACTTTATTTACCAAGTGCATTGATGTGGCTGTGTAGATGGAACAATACACATTTGGGCGCAGCCGATTAATCTGGTGAGTGCATCGGATTGATGGTAGTGACAGCTGTGGGGAGTTTTTTACCTCACTTTGTTTTTTGTTTAAGATCACATTTATTTCACTTTTATTGTTCCCTATATTCTCTAAAAACTAAACCATATGTACATTTTCTTACTTTAATTTTTGGGAAGCATTTGTTTCACTTAGTTCTGCCACCCATCTGTTGTTTCCATTGGTGAACTAGTCCAGCAGTTGCCATCTCCAAAAGTCCATCTCCTTAAAGGGACCATCTCCAGGGTCATATTGCCGGTTTTTGTATGATGTCATTGAGCCCATTATGCTGCCTATAATCAATGCAGCCTTATGCTCTAGTGAGCGCATTAGATTGGTGGTGGGACACATTGATCACTTTGTTGAAGAGTCCAGAAAGACTTAAATATCACTGGGAGGTGTCAACATCTCTATGAACTGTCGCTGTCAACATTTTGGATATTATGAACTATTTTGTTTTTTTTCATTTGTTTTTTTTTGTGGTAAAGTTTGCACTTTATGATACATTTCCCAGTTTGTGTTTTCTGAATGCTGCACATTTTTTATTATATTTTACAGCAACAGTTTAGGCATATTTACAGCCTTATGAATGCTTTATGCGAAACACATCATCATGTAGCAAATAAAGATTTTCAATGGGATGCTAGAGTTGCCGGTTACATCTTTCTAGGAGTTGGGCGTATTTACCTTCAGTGCTAGCAGCTATTTTTTTCCACTAAATGCTGGCCACCTCTTTTCTATCATGATAATTCTTGACTATGCATCTCTGCAAAAGTCTATTTGTCATTTGTAGAATGTGGTGGCTTAGTTATCCTTTATGAAATAAAGCACACTGTTCAAATAATTCTGTTCAATATTGGAAAGGCAATGCATATGAAAATAAAAAAAAACAATGACATTTCCATGTTTAACTTACCAACCAGCCTGTGACCAACTGAACTGACCAATCCAACATTATGCAATAAAAACAGGGGTTTAGTTGCACACATTTGAATATACATGCATAAGCCACAGAGCCCCGGAAAGGCACCCCATTCTCTGTGGACATAACTCTAATTTCTGTGAGTCTCCAACAATGGAAGCACATTCATTTAAATGGACAGGTGTAGGATAAACCTGAAGGGAGCCCACCCCTTCCTAAAGGCACAGGCACACACTGAACACCCAGCCCATAGCACTATGGCATCAGGGCATTGCCTGGCCGAAATAATTCATAGTACAAAAAAGTGGGTACTGCCCTCACCTGTAGCTGGTCACTGAAGCAAGGAGCATTGGAAAGGCAAGGCATATGAAAAAAAAAAACTTTGGTTGGTCCCAGGCTGGTCGGTAAGTTGAGCTTGGAAATTTCCTTGTGTCACGTGCATGATGTGTGTGGGCATGGGGCCGATTTGGATTGAAATAAGCCCGCCGGGTCCCCTGCACCAACCAAAAGTGGGTGAGAGGGGGAGGTGCACAATGCGCATCGCACTTACCAGAAACCAGACGGCAGAGCAGCCCAACTGATGTAGATCATCTGGGGCTGCACAGGCTGTAACCTGATATGCATTTATTATGCAAGTGAATAAAACTCTTTTTTTCTAACATTGACTATTTTTTCAATGCTGCGCATGCCTCATCTAAAGTCCCAAAAATTCCCCTTCTTTTGCTACAGATCCAGGTATGGGGACCATAGGTGTGCACAGCCTATTGCATTAGGGTATGCACCTTAAAGCTGAGACACATGTGTGTGTGCATGTGTATTTATACTGGCGGTGTCAGTAGAGCAGTGTACACTGTCAGTAGGGCAGGGATTGGTGTCAGTAGGGCAGTGGATGGTGTCAGTAGTTTTATTGTTATTATATTATACATTTTATTTTTTTTATTAGTTTTTTTTTTTATTTCAATGGTTTTTATTAGAGAATATCAAATACATGTAATAACAGAAACAATACAGTAATGGCAAAAAAACCTGACTGTTAACAATGGTCGGAGAACAAAGTACAGCAGTGATAAACAGGTAGGTAGTAGGCAAGGCAACAATTATTATAAGAGTGAAGAAGCCAGTGTTAGGAATACAACACCGTGAAAGGTCACTGACCAAAAAGTAGGGGGGGGTCGCCCCCATAACATTAGGGCACGTCCCCGTAGACACCCCGAAAGGGAACACACTGTGTCTCAGGGGAGGCGCTCCAAATTCAAAATATGCTACCAGAGAGTAACCCATATTTTCCACACTCGGAAGGTTTACACAATGAAGGTTGCCTACCAATCAAGCCTAAGGAGGGTCTAGAAGTGTCACTCACACCTAAAAGGTTTGGACATTTTTTATTAGTTTTTTAACAATATTTTTTAGGAAAATATCAGGTGAATATATTGGTGAAATATCAGGGGATTAAATGGGGAATCTGCACCAGACAGGATAATTAGTGTGTCCACAAGTACTAGAAGCGACATAAAAAAGAGAAGGGTGCACCAACCTAGTGCAATACCATCAAAACATTTATTGAAGGATAAAAGGTAACATACATTATACTCACAAACAAATGTAGTAAAAGGTGCATGTCAAAATACTGCATAGACGGGTAGTCTCCAGGCCATGGAATAATCCAATGCTGCAGGAAGACCAGATGGCATCTGTAATGGCTAGGCTGAAGCGAACGCACTTCCTCAGAGCCAGAGAGGCAAATGTCAGACTAAACATATATACCTGCAAATCGGACCGCCTTTATTAGTCGGTCCCACCCCTTTCACATCATTGATGGTGTGCATTATTCAAGGGTCTAAATGCAGTGCAAAGATCCCCATCTACAACCAAACCTACTCAGCAATCTGCATGCATGGAGTTTCACAGTGCAATATAGCATGTTCTAACATATATCTCTGCAACATGTATGCAACATAATGATTCAAAGTGCAATATAACATATTAGTTAGCAAAAGGTATATAATTGCTCTCATTAGGGCAGTGGGTCCCAATCAATAATAAAATAATAATCCTCAGTTCCCGCCCAAACTGTGTGACTATCTCCGCGCTTTAGGATGCACCAGCAACTGCTGGTAATAAAATACCCCTGAAGCTGCTACTTGAACAAATATGAATATTTGGTAACAATGTCAACAGAATAATAGTAGCGCTGAAACACTATATAAGAGTTCCTAAAATAGACAGTGGATGTCCACTAAAATGACAGTGTGATAAAACACTTAGTCCTCACAGTCTTTAATTGACTAATACCATAAGTCTATTAACGGGTGAATCTAAACATCAATCCCCCTTCCAGATCTTCAATAAACATGAAAGTCCAATGTTATTAACGGTAGTTGTTGGGTAAGTACTACAAAACCTCCGTGTAGTCTGGTCGGGTCACCACAAATCCACCACCAAGTGCAGGGGGACAATAAGAAATGGCCACTCACCGGATAGATATGCTCACCTACTCTCATAAGTGAGCCCCACTCGCATAATGATCACAAATCCACATGTCACCATAGGATAGGTTAAATCGAGCAAGAGATGGTTCCCAATCCAGTGTAGTGTCCCTTTTCTGCCAATGTCTCCCAAATATGTGGAAAATAAACAGATATCTCCACTAGTGCAATACGTCTCATAAGGCTTTATTTCAAAGTAAAACAACACATAATGCACTCACTTGTAGTTGGATAAATCACAGCATATCTCATAAAGGCAGTATCGGGACCCCCTCTCCTAATCCGATGTGGCTCCACGCCAGATCGGGTAGTTCCGGATGTCCTTTGCTGCCGTAAACCACGATTGGGTGCGTCGTCTGGCCACGCCCCGACGCGTTTCGTCACTTCCTGACTTCAACTGGGGGCGCGGTCAGGACGACGCACCCATCCTCTTTATGCTCCGCAATCACAGCGTCGCAACCAATGATAGAGCAACCAGGTCAACCGGAAGGACATCGTGCCGACTTCCGCCGGAAGATAAACAAACCATGGACAGTTCCCCCGTCTGCTATTGATCACCCACCACCTCTGCGGACACCTGGCAATATGGAAACTACGCCCATAGATCTAAGCAACCCAGACCAACTCCTAAAAGGACTCTAGTCTGATCGGGTGACCTGTTACTCATACACGAGCGGGCACTGCCGATAATTATTACATTACCAGACAATTGACCCGATCTAAATATGTCATATACCCACAGTGCAAATAGCTGCGATATTAAGCATAACAAGATAAAATCATGAATATGCATAAACCTGTGTATATCAATACAATACATAATAGCATAAGACATATTAAAATATATAAAAAAGAGAGTGTACTAAAACTCAGGTTAAAATCAAATGTTTAAAAATGTTTTAAAATCAAACAAGTTTAAAATCACATATAAACTATATCTTGAAATGGAATGTCATAAGACTTAAATAGATGGCAGATGTTACTGCTAATGACTGAAGCCATAAATAGGGATATCCATGTAGGGATAAAATATATATAGACACGAGATAAAATTTGCAGACACTAAATAAAATTAAGAGTCACTGATAAAACAAATGATGTCTAATTCGATGTTTAACCCCACAGGGACAAGGGATTGGGTCAGGAATATCCACTTCGTTTCACATTTCGAAAGCTCCCTGACCCAATTAGCCCCTCGCCATGATGGAGTGACTCGTTCAATGCCCCAGAACATTAGTTCACTCGGGTCCCTTTGGTGGTACTGTCTGAAGTGGGCTGATACGTTATGTTCCCATTTGCCATTGATAATATTGGTAATGTGTTCCCCAACACGAACCTTCAATGCTCGTTTGGTCCTCCCAACATATACCAATTTGCATGGGCACATGAGCCCATATACCACATGGGTGGTGTCACACGTGATAAAAGATTTGATTTTAAAAACCTTATCAATGACAGGGACAGAGAAAGACTCCCGTCTTCTCAGATTGGTTGGGGCAAGGGAACAAGCCCTACACTGCCCACATGTGAAAGACCCTTTACGGTCTGGGAAAAAAGAAATCTTAGGTGGTTCTATCACCTTTTTTACCACCCGGTCGCCAAAGTTTGGAGCCCTATGATAAATAAAGGATGGTTTGCTTGGTAGGGCTGGACCCAGGGTTTTATCCATCAACGGTATTGGCCAATGCTGTTTGAATATAGCCTCTACCTTTTTATAATCGTTGGAGAAGTCGGAGAGGAAACTCCACTGTTTGGGGTCATTCTCTGGTTCTAATGCATAGAACACACACAACACACTAAGTAAAACAGCAATACACAATCTATTAATTATTAGACAGAAGTTCTTTTGCGTAGAATTTAATCATATGAGTGCAATACAACACAATATACAAGTAATGCATTTTACTAATGCAAATTTGCCTCCTTTTCATAGGGAATAAACTAAATTGATTAATCACTGAAATAGATAATTATTATTTTTTTTTTTATAAAAAAAAAAGACTGAAGCCACCAAGACATTTAAGATTTTCTAACTGTCTAGCCAATACAAATTAAATTTAATTTCCTTTTTTTTATTTATATCTGACTGAAAATTCTGCAAATATTTGTATACCTCAGTGGCATAAAATAAATTGCTCTAAGACCTACTTATCTGCCTATTCATTGCTAGTAGACTATTTACTTTTCCATTTTTAGTTATTCGGAAAAGTATTGTACTAATGTATGCAATTATATTCATCAATACTCTAATGCACGATAATAATAGCATATGAGGCATATGAGTTAAGCACTTTTTAAAAATTATACCCTGAAAGTTGAATTGTACGCAGATACAAAAGACACAGATTAATGCAGCTTTGTAATTATTAATATACAATTAAATGTATTTTTTTTTTAAACGCAAGCAGTGCAAGTACCTGAATTTGACCTGATATGAGTCACTTAGAGTTATAACAAGGAATGCAGTATGGGAGAAGAAACTGTACATGGAAGCAATATGTTTGTGTACTGACAAGAAGCATGCTGACGAAAGAAGAATCAGAGATGAGTTCATTGCTGTACCTTTTATCATTTTGCTGTCCAGGCTGGGACAGGTCCTGAATTACCTTGGCTCAGAAGAAGTAAGTTGAGTGATGCAGGCCATCAGACTGAGGACATCTAGTGGCAGAACAAAAGTGCTCTGGGTAAAATTTCTTGATTAATGCTGAATATTGAATACAACTATCATTTGGGGGCTTTACATTTTTATCTTCTTTTTTGGCAAGAGTTCTGCTTTAATCCTGAGCTCTAAATTCTCCCCAAGGAGCAGTTTCCTACAAACCGCAGTTAATATTTTCCATACATCTAGGCAATGACATTTTAATTAAGCACAGTTTAAATAAGCAATATGTGATTTGATTAAAGCATCTAGAAAATGATTGGTGGCCCCTACGTACACCTACAGATCTCCTGCTCACATCCAAGTAGAGTATGTGGAGGAAAAGTAGCTCAATGTGGAGAAAAAGGGAATATGATAATAGTTTTTGGTACATGAATAAATTGTGGAATTATGCAATCATGGGAGATCAATCTCGTAATATTTTCACACTTCTGAAAATCTGTTATGTAGCAGCTCACATTTAAAGTACTGTGATACATGCAATGAGACCAATAGCATGACATTATAAATGTTACTAATCCCAGGACCATATATTCACTATATCTGGTCTCCCATAGTACACAGAACATGGAAATGCAAAAGTTTTAGTGAATATAAACTGCTAAATACCTTTTTTCATTAGCAGTTAGAGCAGTCTTGGGACTTCTATCAGTGTCTGGTTAAAGCTTGTAGGAGGAGTTTTGATTCTCCCATGATTGTCCTGTGAGGCTTCAGGACCCCTGGCCCTCTGTCTGGACAGTGCTGATTGGCCCTGTGCTGATCACATGCACTCTCTCAAGAAAAAAAAACTCTCTAGCAATACACACCAAACAGAGCATGTGCAGCCTGTCCGCTAGCCTCTATTCTATTAGGCGATGGATTGGAGTTGTTGGAAGAAGGGGAGGAACAAAGAAGACAGAATCAAACAGCCTTATTACACAATGTGGAGAAATAACCCCTTAGGTTCCACAGTGAGCATAACAAGCATGCTTTACTGCATGTACAGATTGATTTTACTGTTGTGGGTTAAGTAACACTTTAGGTAAAGTAATTAAGCTACTAAAAATTGATTGTGTATTTCTGAGTTTTAGGCCAGGGCTATCATGTTTCTAAAATCTCGAACGACTGATCTGTCTTTTTGTCTGTATCACAATGACACTTGAAAGGCCAGGGCAGAGCTTAGCCTGCAAAATGTAATCTCAACTTAAAGAGAAATAGAGGATCTGTGTACCTGGAGGCAACCCGTAGTAAGCATTACAAAAATGTGCCCCTAAACCTCCCCTTCCACCATAATATCACCTTCTAGCATTCATTTATTTTCTTTAACCTTGTTTCTAAAGTGAGAATCAGCTGTTTTACTATCTGTGACATTATCAGGAGGCCTTTTTAAATTCTTACAGGGGCAACTGTTATGACCTCAGTTCCTAATGATGTATGCAAGCCGCAGAATTACCTCTCCAACCTACCCCTTAGGCATTAGCTACCCAAAGACCCATTAGGCATTAAAAAAGAGTCAGAGACAAACTTTGTCTCAACTGGAGCCAATCAGCATTTAAAGCGGAGTTCCGGGCACAAAATCGGCCTAATCTATTTTGTGTCCATCCGCTTGCTCTTCTTCACCTGAAAAGGAATTGGATAGTTAGGGTTATTTTTTTTTTTTTTACTTACCTTGTAATTCTAGAAAGAAATACTCACCTATTTTCCACTTCCTCCCTCTGTGGCCGTGGCCCGCGCCGTCACTTCCGGTTTGCAATGATTCCTTGGAGCTGAACGTCATCGCTCCCAGGAATCAATGCGACGGCACCGGTCCCGCTCGTCACTTCCGGTGCGACGCCGCATTCCCTGCTAAACAGCTTCTGGGCATGCCCAGAAGCTGTGGAGGAATGCGGCGCCGCACCGGAAGTGACGAGAGGGGCCGGTGAAGGCGCATTCTGGTAGAAGAAGACGCGGAAGAGGACGCAGAAGAGGATCGCGCTGGCTTCAGCTGCCCACAACAGAGATGGCAACGCTGGAGAAGAAATTTCAAAAGTGAGTATTTCTTCTTGCAGGTAAGTGCGAACCGGGACAGATCAGAGGCTAGCCATTGTGGAATGTACTAGCCCTGACTGTCCCGGGGGTATGTTCATTGAAAATTTTATTTTTGTAATCTGTGTAGAAAAGATGAAAGTTAAAAGCTGCTTGATTGCTATGAGTAATGGCAACAGTTGGGATAGAATTTGTCTCAGACACTTTTTATTATACTGTTTCCAACAGTTACCTGAATCTATCACCTGTACCAACTTAATGTATCATAGAAACTCTTTGTGAATTGCCCTGACTCCAGAGGACTCCGGTTGCAACCTGTGAAGCTCTGGTGAACTCCATGCCCAAGAGGTTTAAGGCAGTGCTGGAAAATAATGGTGGCCAAACAAAATATTGACACTATAGGCCCAATTTGGACATTTTCCCTTAGGGGTGTACTCACTTTTGTTGCCAGCGGTTTAGACATTTTTGGCTGTGTGTTGAGTTTTTTTGAGAGGACAGCATATTTACACTGTTATCCAAGCTGTACACTCACTACTTTACATTATAGCAAAATGTCCTTTCTTCAGTGTTGTCACATGAAAATATATAATAAAATATTTACAAAAATGTGAGGGGTGTACTCACTTTTGTGAGATTATATATATATATATATATATATATATATATATATGTATATATATATATAGGCCTGTATATCGCTAGTAGTCTCCCCAAAAGGGGTATGCACTGGTTCAAGAAGGGACAATAAATTCAGTCCTTTCTAGTAAAGATCTGTAGAGAGAACAGGATATGAAAAAAAAAAATCATCAGAGATGCTAGATAGGATAGGCCATCTATGATTAAAGACATAGGGCAGTGATATGTTCCAATATACTCCAGATGAACTTTTCACAAGATATGAGGACTCCAGTCTGACAATGCAGCCAGGCTTCTGATTCACCCTGGCATTAGGTGAATTTGGATTAAGTCTCTATCCAGAAGACTTGACAAACTAATTCTCTTCAAGATACTCTCCTAGTATCCCCTTTCACTTGACACACTGACACCCATCCTCTGACTATCCTACTCCGGGGTGGCCCCCCTCAGGTCAGGCCCCTTGACATGATCCCCTATACTCACAATACTGTTTTTCAAGGGTCTCCAGTGTCTCTCCTCCTTTAGTCAGCTCTCCTGGACCTCTGGGTTCAGTCCCATTCTTTGTATCCACAGGCCGATCGCCTGCGACCACGCGTCACCACTAGGGATGATCGAACTTTTGAAAAGTTCGGTTCGGCCGGAACATCCTAACTTCCCAAAAGTTCGGCCCGGATTTCAGAGCCCCATTGAAATCAATGGGACCCGAACTTCGGTTATCAAAAAACACAATTTTAAAGCCCTAAAACCCAATAAATGCCCCTAAAAAGTGCCTAGGGTTCTGGGTCATGCCCCAGGGACTATTAATCACACAAAAAAAAGTTCTTAAAAATTGTAATTTTTGATAGAGAGCCAATTATTGAAAAATTAAAAAAAAAAAAGAGATTTTTTTGATTTTGACTTTGGATTTAGTATCGGGGGGGGGGGGGGGGTCTAAAAAGTGTACCTGTGAAGTTTCAGCTCTGTAGCATGTCCAGAACCATAAAAAAATAGATTGTTTGTATTTTGTCACTTTCAGAGCAGGGATATGGCTCCGCTCCCGTCAGCATTTTTTTTGCTGCAGGCGTTGATAGTGCTTTTTTGAGGACATGTTTGAAGTCAGGCATGACATCTGAACATGTCTATAGGGGTATATATACATACACCCATGTCTGTATATATACACCTGCACATATATAGGTGTTAAAGGAGCAGAACACTATAGTTTTGCTAATGAAATAATTTGCACTAATATGGCTAGGCTCCCAACACACCTATATATGTGTAAATGTGATATACATATAAGTGTGTGTGTATATATATACCCCTATACAGAAGTTCAGATGTTTTGCCTGCCTCCAAAGAACCCGAAAAATGCCCAAAAAAATGCCTGCAAGAACAAACCTGGGCATTTTTTTTTTTTGGCGCTGGCATTTTTTTGGGCATTTTTTTGGGTTCTTTGGAGGAAGGCAAAACATCTGAACTTCTGTATAGGGGTATATATATATACACACACACTTCTTCTAATGGGGACACTAGGTCTGGTGTCATGGGGTCCCCAAGAAATTTCCCTTAATTTTCTAGTATTTCCTCTCACTTCCTGTTTGGCTATGGGACAGGAAGTGAATGAAAATCTCCAAAATAGGACCCAGATGGCGAAGAAAAATCTAACAGGGGTTATAATCCTCCCTTACTCTATCGAAAATGAAAAAAAAAAAAAGATTTGCATATAGTTCTACTATAATGTAGAAGAGACAAAGCATGTCACTTTCCACGTGCATAGCTCACTGTACAGGGGTGGACAGGAAGGTAAGTAGAAATAATTTTAATTACTATCATAAAGTTCCACTTTAATGCCATAAAGTTATCAGAGTGCAATGTTTTTTTACAACAGTCCTTTAAGTGCGCTGGCAGTATATCTGCTTGGAAGGTCAGGCTTTCTCAGCGACTCCCAGAGCCATAATGGAATCATGGTGCTCACATACCTGACTTTTTCCAGCTGCGAGTTGCGGCATTGTATTGAATACTCTTGTTAGTGTATATAAGTAGTAGACATCCTGAATTTAAAACAACAAAGCTTGCGGAGGTACATTTCTGGCTATGCCCTCTTATAAGCTCATCCACTAGACATGAATTCTATTCCATTATTTCATCCACTTCCACAAAAGAACGCTGATATACTTCAACTGTTCATACCATTAGGTGCTTTGACATTGCAAATATTTTCAAGACTTACTTCTAGATGGGGAGAAATTCAAAACACATATCTAGCTTTTATGAGAAATGTCATTCTATAAAAATTGCATTTATACTTTAGTATGTCATAAATTGTCTGACAGAAATTTTAACTGCAGTACTTTTTATTTAAGAGGCTTTCAATCATTTATTCTTGTCTGATTCGCAAAATATACAGTAAATCCAGCCTGTAGTCTGCTGAGGCATTTATTAATACAATTTCCATCTGCCCTTCTAATAATATCAAACTTTGTTGGTTCAGTGCTGCTGAGTGTCTTTTTTTTTTTTTAAAGTTCCAATCTTTCAGAAGCAGTGTATATCTCTTGGAAAAGCACTGACAATGACATTTGTGTTTTCAATGCCAGCATCCTATTGTATTGCCTATTTCATTTAAATAGATGGTCACAAGCAAATTAGATATAACACATCTTCTTGTACAAAAATAACAGTGTGCAAAGGTGAAATATGTTTGAAAATACTGAAAAGCAGCATTGATTTCCTTTTTTGTTTTTAGTTTTTTTTTTTTTTACCTTGATGTGATGAAAGATTTGGCCTTGTATAACATTCCTGGACTTCTTAGGCAAATGCACTGCTAGAAAATATTCTAACTTGAAGAGGTTGGACAAGAGGTGAAGATCAAATTATCATGTCATCATTTGAAACATATTTTTATAAGTGTCAAAATCTAGTATTTAAATGGAATTTGAAAAATAATAGCTGAAGTATGTTGAACTCAGTGCCCAGTGCATTTTGTGTTCTGGAGAGGTCACATGATATAGCATTCCCAACTTCTGCGTGGGAAAACTCTTGACAATAATATACACTGTAATTCTATGAAGGTTGACAACCTGGAAGTTCCAGTTTAGTGGTGAGGCACATATTTTGCTTTGCTGCAAGGGACATCTCTATTCCTCATCCTGTAGGTGCCCAAAAGACAAATGCATTGACATACTGCATTCAGGGGTCCTTCAAGGCGCAGAGGAACCATCCTGTGCCAGGAGATTTTGTCAGAGTGCAGAATGGCTAACAAAAAGTTGAGGCTTGTATAACAGATTCCCTATAATGGCCACACCATTCACATTAGAGCCTTTCCCAATAAAGTGTGAACTCCAATGTTCCTACCATAGTCACATTACTCACATTACATGTAATAATGTTGCTGACCTAATATGGACATGACCATATTTGGCCAACAGGCGGGGACCCAAAGATGTTATTTGCCAGGTGTCAATTGACAGACTCAGTCATATCGGTGGGGAGTAGGTCTTTTTTCTTTTGGCCCACATAAGCCATTATGATTGACACGGATCTGCATGATTGGATAACAAGACAATTGATTCACATGGATCTGCATGACTGGATAATAAGACTATTATCTATTATGATTATAGATTTATATCATTTATATCATGTGTTTGTGTGTGCTTTATTACTCTTTGCATTTTTTTTGTGAATGGGGGGTGGTACAGTATATGGGGTGGCACCTTATAGTTAAAGGGGGCTTCTAGATTATGATAAGCCCCCCTCCGTAGACACCCACATCCACTGTGCCAGGGTTGAGGGGAAGAGGCCATTGTCCTTAACAACATAGGGTTTTAGGAGGGACCTCACACTTTTTTTTTTGATTGGGTCTCCCTAGCATACCAGACTTTTAAGGGTCTTGTATGGATTTTAAGGGGACCCCACAGCATTTTGTTTTCTTTCTTTTGTTGGGGTCCCCTTAAGATCCAAATTAAAATCTGATAAATCTTATATAATTGGGGGGGGGGGGCATAAGACATTATTTTGATATTATCCTTTTGTTTACATTCATCTGTCATAAAGAATCCCCAACTGACAGTTGAATGTGCCTGGCTAAGATGAGTCACTGGCTGTTAGGACACCAGCGGGTGCCGGCTCCTTAACCACTTAAGCCCCGGAGGATTTGGCTGCTAAAGGACCAGGGGTTTTTTTGCGATTTTTTACTGCGTGACTTTAACGGACAATTGCGCGGTCGTGCGATGCTGTACCTAAACGAATTTGACGTCCTTTTTTTCCCACAAACAGAGCTTTCTTTTGGTGGTATTTGATCACCTGTGCGATTTTTTGATCACGCGCTATAAACAAAAAAAGAGCGTAAATTTTGCAAAAATAACAATATTTTTCACATTTTTTTATATGAAATTCCCCAAAAAAAAAAGTAAAAATCAAAATTTTTTAACATTTTTCGGCCAATTTGTTTTATGCTACCTATGTTTGGTAAAAAAAATCGCAAAAAGCGTATTTTGATTGGTTTGCGCAAAAGTTATCGCGTTTACTAACAAAGAGAAAGATTTTTGTCATTTTTGGTGTTTTTTTTTTTAACGCGTAATGGCGGCGATCTGCGATTTTTTTTCGGTACTGCGACATTGCGGCGGACAGATCGGACCCTTGACTGACATTTTTGACACTTTTGGGGTTACCAGTGACATTACTGCAGTAATCAGTGCTATACATATGCACTGTTACTGCAAAAATGACACTGGCAGGGAAGGGGTTAACTTTATTGGGAAGGGAGGGGTTAAGTGTGTCCTAGGGGCGTGCTTTCTACTGTGTAGGGACATTCCTATTGGTGTAAAAGCAAAGATCAACCGTTCTACATAGTAGAACGGTCAGATCTTTACTTTTACACAGGGAGAACTGACAGGCAGCTTGTTTACACAAGCTGCTCTGTCTTTCTCCCTTCACAGGAGCGATCACAGTGTGACTGGCGGACATCGAGTCCGCCGGTCACATGCACTGACTTGCCTGTGAACGAGCCGCGGCGGGCGCGCGCCTCGGCGGGCGCGCGCCCGCCCGCGATAGGCTCGCAAGTCAGTGACAGGCGAGTGACGTACCGATACGTCACTCTGCCTGGCCGGGGCTGACCGCCGCAGTATATAGTCGTGCGGCGGTCGGCAACCGGTTAACAACCAGGAACCCTGAACAGGAAGCTATCACACTCAGCAGTGGTAGAAATACTACTGCTAAATATACTGCTCAAAAAAATCAAAGGAACACTTTGAAAACACATCATCTGATATGGATTTGATGGAAATGAAAATTATCAACCTACAGAGGGCTGAATTCAAAGACACCCTGAAAATCAAAGTGAAAGCAATTATGCAGCAGGCTAGTCCATTTGCTGAAATGTCATTGCAGCAACTCAAAATGCTACTCAGTAGTTTGTATGGCTCCCACATGCTTGTATGCATGCCTGACAATGTCAGGGCATGCTCCTAATGAGACGACGCATGATGTCCTGACTCCTGGGGTATTTCCTCCCAGATCTGGACCAGGGCATCACTGAGCTCCTCAACAGACTGAGGTGCAACCTGGCGGTGGCCTGCTGGAGGTCATTTTGTAGGGCTCTGGCAGTGCTCATCCTGTCCTTCCTTGCACGAAGACGCAGATGCTGGTCCTGCTGATGGGTCAAGGACCTTCTATGGCCCTGTCAAGCTAGAGTTACAGCCTGTCTCCTGGAATCTCCTCCATGCTCTTGAAGCTGTGCTGGGAGTCACACCATAGCTTCTGGCAATGGCACGTATTGATGTGCCATCCTGGAGGAGTTGGACCCGTGCAACCTCTATAGGGTCCAGGTATCTCCTCATATTACATAGTCAGTTAGGTTGAAAAAAGACATAAGTCCATCTGGCTCAACCAATAAAAAACAAAAAAACAGAATAAAAAACAAAAAACAGCCCCATGCTTCCAGTAGAGACACTGACCATAGCCAAATGCAAACTAAAAAAATGTTAGTAGTATCCACCTGTAAAACCTCTCCTGTTTTGGACATTTTCTCATGGTTGCCCATCTAGTGCACCTGTTATTAATTGCATTAACATCAAAGCAGCTGAAACTGATTAGCAACCCCCTCTGCTACTTAACTGACCAGATCAATATCCCAGGAGTTGAATTGACTTGATGCTATACTCTGATTTAAAAGTGTTCCTTTAATTTTTTTGACCAGTGTATTTCACTTCTCATTTCTGCTCGAGGTTCGCATGGCAGGGCACCCCATTTGCACATGGCAGAGGGTGACCGTTCACACAGGATTCCCACAAAAAGTACACAAAGCTCCCTCATATTATTTCCCCCTAGGTTGGATGTTCTTAACCTACAGCGTTAAGCTATTTTCTCTTCTAGTGAATGTGCTTTAACTCTTATATTTGAGTGCTCATTTAGACTACCTAAAATTGAATGTTAGGGAATGTTACATTTACCACAGGTAAACAGGTGCGACCTTGATGCGAATTTGGCTGTTGCCTTTGGCTTTGACTGTTGGACAACTGTCGCATTGATAACATTAAGATGTGACTTTCATGCGACTTTGGAAATTTTACATTGCAGACTTTGGTACTCAAGTCTTATGAAAGTCACATAAAATAGTGCAGGAACCTTTTTAAAGTTGCATATATTTTAAAAAATGTTATTGAAATACATGGACTGGACACATGGTCGCATGACAAGTCACACAAGTGAGCCTTAAAAGACACAGAAAGTCAAAGATTTAGGTTTACGTGTTAAAATCAATATGATAAAGAGAAAGTGACAAAGCTACTAAAAATAAATTATTATTAATCAGTTAATACATTGTTCAAATGGGTGCATCATTTCATTAATTGGCGTTCAATGACCTTCAGACACAATCTAGCAAAGAATTTGTTCTGGTGGATGCTTGGATACTTTATGTGTATTCTTTGTGGAAAGCAAGCATAATCCACTTCCAACCAATGAATGCAAGAAATTGAACTTTTGACTTTACATGGAAAGCATAATTATATAAAAAATCTTGATTAAAGAAGCATGGTTACATGACAATTAAACTATGTTGACATTTATATTTTAACTGTGTGTTCATATCTAAATATGGCTATTTCTTTTATTGGTGAGTATTGGTGAGTATTTTGCATTATATATTTTGTTCTCTGGTAAAGCATTGAGTGTTTTACTACCAATACAGTATCAGTGACCTACAGGAAGGTACTGTACCACTCCTTATCCTGGCAGGATCATTTTAGCTGTGATTTCATAATCCCTTGAAGAACATACACTAAGAGGGTGATTTACTAAAGCTGGTGCACATGGAATCTGGTGTAGCTGCTCATAGCAACCAATCAGCTTCCAAGTTTTACTGTCAAAGGTTAATTTAACAAGCTGAAGTTGGAAGCTGATTGGTTACTATGCACAGCTGCACCAGATTCTGTGTGCACCAGTCTTAGTAAATCTCCCCCTATATTACAAAAAGTATTGTGCCGCTTGCCTTTACACGCACATGAACTTTAATGGCATCCCAGTCTTAGTCTGTAGGGTTCAATACTGAGTTGGCCCACCCTTTGCAGCTATAACAGCTTTAACTCTTCCATGGAGGCTGGCCACAATTTTTAGGAGTGTGGGAGTGTGTATATGGGAATGTTTGACCATTCTTCCAGAAGCACATTTGTGAGGTCAGGCACTGATGTTGGACAAGAAAGCCTGGCTTGCAGTCTCCTCTCTAAATCCTACCAAAGGTGTTCTATCAGGTTGAGGTCAGGACTCAGTGCAGGCCAGTCTAGTTCCTCCACTCCAAACACACTAATTTGTGTCTTTACGGACCTTGCTTTGTACACTGGTCCAAATCATTTGGTGGAGGGAGGATTATGGTTGTTTTTCATGAGTTGGGCTTGAGCCCTTAGTTCCAGCAACGGAAACGGTTAAGACATCAGCATATCAAAACATTTTGAACAATTTCATGCTTCTAACGTTGTGGAAACAAGTTGGGATTTGGCCCTTCCTGTTCCAACATGACTGTACACCAGGACACAAAGCAAAATCTGTAAAGACATGAATGCGTGAGTTTGAGGTGGAGGAACTTGGCCGGCACAGAGTCCTGACCTGACCTTTGGGATGCGAGCCAGACCTTCTCACCCACATCAGTGCCTGACCTCACAAATATGCTTCTGGAAGAATGGTCAAACATTCCTATAGACACACTCCTAAACCTTGTGGACACCCTTCCCAGAAGAGTTGAAGCTATTATAGCAGCAAAGGGTGGGCCAACTCAATATTGAACCCTACGGACTAAGACTGGGATGCCATTGAAGGTTATAAAGTTATAGTGTATGTACAATACATCCATAACCAATGACAACTTAAAAAAGCAAGGTTCCTGATCTTAACCAATCAAGACATGAGAAGCATGCTTGTATGATATATAATGCATGAGTACTTCTATAGGTGTGTAGCGCTACCCCCGTAGGAGCCGTGGGTGAATAGGGACCCCCCACTCTGCACAGCCAGGCACACCAAATTTTCCCAACACGCAAAGAGTCAGGAAACAGTCCAACAACTTTGTTTTGTTTTGTTTATTAGGGGTATTAAGCTTGAATAGGGATAAGGGTATTATAGGATGCCCACTTGACTTCAAGAACAGCTCTTCAGAGACAACTAAGTGCCGAGCAAAACAAATGAGGAAAATAAATAAATCCAGAAAATGTGTGCAATAAATACAAAGTGCAATAGTGCCAAATATTATAAATGTGAACAAATAAAAAATATAGATTAAAAGTAATATTCGCAATAATGAAAATAAGGTGCAAATCGTACACAAATAATAATGATAATAAATCGTGCACACTCTCCGTCCGACTGGGTCCTCACCTCCGCTCCTGCGACCTAGCGGCTAAGCATAGGTTTTCCTGGAGCCAGGGAGTAAGCGTCAGCCCCTCATGCATGTTTTGCAATCAATGTTTTCATGCATAGTCATCCAGACGCATGCGTTTACGTTTGTATGTGCATGTATGTGGGCTTGGAGGGGCCACAAAAAAATTTGGAGAAGAGGAGGGCAAAAAGTCCCCTATGTGAAGATTTTTCTGGTGACAGGTTCTCTTTAATGAGACGTCCAGAGTCTAAAAGACCCTAGATGACTCCCCTGTGCTTCACTTTTTGTAATGCAATGTAGATCACATTGCATTACATTCTTTCCCAGCCATGCTGGCCAGGAAAATTCACAGGAAAACCCAGAAGTCAAATGTCAAACACATCACCAACAAGGAGGGGAGGAGAGCAGATGCGTCCGCTCAATTACCTCCCCCCTACCCAGCAGCATGGCCTATGCCAGTCCCAGGCCCGCAGATGGGCAAGCAGACCTCTTAAAACAAGGTGGAGGAACCACCATGCTTTGCCACTAAGCCTTTTCTATTATTTGAGTTACCCTGAACTTTCAGAAAGTCAATATTTGCATAGAATTTCCTGGGAACTACAGCAGCAGATTAGGCTAGCAGGGGTCAGATGCATTTGGCCGTCTGCTGCAAAGTTTGAGGGTTACTCCTCTCATGAAGAAATGTAGTATATCTTAATAGAGTTGTGTCTTGGGCCTCCACCTAGAGGTGCTCCCCCCGGCATGGACACCCCTTTTTCCCTTTACTTTTTCTTTTTTCTTTGGTTTTTATTTTAGGGTAATATACATTTTTTTTACTTGGACAGATTATGCCCTTAAAGTCTCCCTCTTTCTTTTAGGAGTTAAGTAGGCTGCATATGAGGTTTCAGGGTCTCAATTTACAGAGAGCCATTTATGTTTCAGATAAATTGTTTGTACAGCAGTTAAAGGAATATTATTCTATTGAATATATTCTAAATGTGTATATCTTATTATTGTTTTCATGTGCGTATGAATGAACCTACCTGTCTGATTTAAATAAAGAAGATAAAAAAAAAAAAACTAAAAAAAAAAAAAAGTTTGAGGGTTATTTTGCTAATCAGTAAGTGCAGTTTTAATTTATTCAAAATTTCCATTGTTTTGAGAGATGTTATTAACTAGTCATCAAAAGCTTATATTAATATTTATTTTGCCATCAATATGTGTTGACAATTCAAAACAATTTATATTTTTGTTGTTGACAAAGTGCTTACATTAAAGGAGAAGTACAGTTGAAGCTCGTTTGACTGTACTTCTCCTGTGGATCTACACAGTGCAGTTCATTCTGAAGCCCACTGTCGGCTGGCGTAACAGAGCCAGTCTGGGATCCACCGAGGAGCCCAGACTTGCCCCTGGCTCAGTCTCTCAACAAACCGCTGAGAGCCTGAGCTAGCTACTCCCGACCTTTCCACAGCCCAGTGCTTCAGTGATCACTTGGGGGCAGAGCAGAGAGTGGTGATTGACAGTCACTGCTCTCTCCTCAGAGTGGTGGGGAGAAATGAGGGATCAGTGGCGTAACTTTAGCGCATACAACGCAGAACTGTTGTAATCACTCATTTCTCCCTCCTGCTCTGAGCAGAGAGCCATGACTATCAGTCTGCTCTGCCCCCCCCCCCCCCACCCCCCAAATACCTGTCCTCATACAATCCAGAGTGCTAGATGGTGGAGGAGAGCTAGACAGTGAGGTGAAGTAGCTTTGGAGGTCTAACTGTACAAAATGAAGATAACCTGCAGGAACAAGAGATAAGGTAAGTATTTATACTTATCCTTCCATAGTAAAACTGGCATCCAAGATAAGGTAGTATATATGTCCCAGGACACATAGTATATATGTCACAGGTTTGCTGAATATTTTTCTTTTCTTTGATTAAGCAAGGGAGCTAAGATTGTTTTAACTGGCTAACTGAGTAGATAACAAGCCCAGCTGAAACAGGTCTGGTTGTTTAGGTCATTATAAAACTTCCAGCATTTCCAGAGATTTTGCTCCACCCTGGAACCAGTTTCTGTGTGCACATCTGGCTGAGAAGTAAAAACCTACCTGTGTGGTGAAAGACAGCCTATGTTACAAGGACTTTACTGAGAGTTGACCGCCTGAGCAGCAGTAGATTGCTTCCGGTCTTTCGCCAAGTTGCATGGAGTTATTTTTATGTTGTAGCAGTACCCCTGAAAGGCTGGTTGATAATTATCAAAAACAAAGTAACTAAATTTCTCCTTATGATAGAAGCACTGAGAGTTCCCCCTCACTAGTACAGAGGCTGCCAGCACACGTGGAGCACAGTCCAAGCATACTGACAAAGAAAGCAGTCTAGGGGATGTCTTTTTGTAATGTTATTGCTAAATAATTTGGAGGAGTGCAGGGCAGTATGGGATACTTCCGAAACATTACCTGTAACTGGAGGACATGCTTCTCTATGTTACAAACTTCAGGAACAGATCTTCTGCTAAACTCAGAGTACAATCCTCCCTCAAGACACTAGAGAAGTCCAGAGGTATGAACCCCCCAGGAGAGGAACTACTTGACACAGCTGTCCCAATAAAACACAGTCAATCACCAGGATCTTGAAATAATGTCATTACTCATGAGGCAATACTCTAGTGAGACAATGCTGACTGGATACTTTGGGTAAAGACTCGGGTTTCAGAGACACTTTGAGGTGTAGCCCCCCCCCCCCCGGCTATGTTATCAGTAAATGTTAACATCAGTAGAATGGCTTGGGAGGGCGTAGACACCCCTTGACCCAGACAGGTGGAATCCTTTGGACAAGAAGTCCCTGCTGTTATAAAGCTCATTCTATGTATGTGCTCCTCAGCCACCTTCTGAGTTCACCTTCCCAGGGACTGGCTGCAGCACCATAACTAATAAATATTCATGCTGCCTATTTGTTTTTCTCCACTCCCTATATCACAAGACTTTCTAGAAAGCAGGGGAGAGAAATTGAATCTGCAGCCTGTGAAATCCAGAAAAGCCATTAGAAATCAACCACTACTTCATTGATTGCAGAGGAGCCAAAAAGACTACATTTATCTAACATCCTAGCAACCTAACTAGGAGGATGCTACGTGTTTTTTTTCCTTTCTTTTTCTGCACATAGTGTATACATTATTTTCTAAATAAATTGCATGTGTGCTTCTTGCTGTGCCTATTTAAACTGTTGTGAACTCATGCAGAGAATCACACACACCCTGCTGCCAAGCTAATTTCTAACAAAGGGTACATTTAAAATCAGCACAGAGTTGGGCTTTAAAACATCACTGATTGGTAACATCACCTAAGACCATGAGCTCATCAACAGTTATCATAAGCTGTCTGCTAATAATAAACTTTAGAGCCTAGACAACTAAAGCAAATTATTAAATCCTGCGACATTGTAGCTTATAACTAAGCTTTTTATTAACACCTCAATGACATTTACTATGTACTGTACATCTATCTTTTATGCCTAGTACTGGTATGACACTTCCAATAACATTGTCAAATATGCTTTTCTCTAGTTCAGCTGAGTTGACCCTCTGGTTTGCTCTAGCTGGAAACAGGAAAGCCTACACAAAGGAAGAAATACCATTTGGTGCACTATTGGCCAATATGACATATGGACAATGACTAATAGACATAACAACAACATTAGCATATGTTGGAGAATAAAATAACTTTTAACCTATTTGTTCAAGTAATAAATGTTTTGGTAAATATTACATAGTAAATTATAAGCTGCTGGTTTTCCCATAACTCGTTTGTTGTATAATATAATGTACATCAATATTTCATGTTTATTGTGTACATGTTTATGCATGTAACAGAGATTTAAATTGTACATGTTTATAACAGAGGTTATTATACTATAGGTGGTATAAATGTGTAATAAGCTGCTAAGTTACTCAGCATCAACAAATAAAACCACATTAGATCTATCCTAAATAACACTTCTACATCTATAAAAAAAACCTTGATTAACACATTTTCTTTAGTTCATTTGTGGAGATCATGATCTCCATAGCATACTTGTCAAGGGGACCATATGCTCACCAGAAATATTGAGGATTTTAGACTGAAACTCAGTAGTTACAGCTAATGCCATATAATTACCACAGAGAGCCACTTGGCTCAGAAGTGTTTCATCGAAAAGCTGTAACGTTATTTTACAGACCTAAAAAAAACTATAAACTTTATATGTTTCCTGAAGAAGTCTGGAAGAAATTTTTACCTGTGTAGAACAGCAGGTAACGTGTATAAATGAATCTAACTTTGGCCGAGGGGTGTATTCTTAAGATCTATAAGCCATCTGCTTCTAGAGTGCTCAGGGAGCATACAAGTGACTAAGAGTTCACTTAAACATACTTACTGAGCTGTAGGTTTTCCTGTTTCAGAACGATAAATGTATGTCCTTTGCAGAGCTGTGCAGAGTTAGGGCTCAAGCCTTAAAATTCTAATTTCACATATTTTCTCAATTCTCATTTTCAATAGGAGACACAAATATGAACTGCCATGGCAGCTATTTGTAGGTTGAAATTGATTTTTCTTGATGAAAAAAACACATATTATAGCAATAATTATTGATAATAGGATACCGCATCTTAACCACCATACTAGGCACCAATGCAAACTCATTTTCACCATGCTACCATAGATCAAAGTTTTATATCAATATTAAAGAAGAAGGGGGTGTAGCTTGCTCATGGCTGCACCTTGTTTATTCTAAAATAGGTCAGATCTTTGTTAGTGCTCAATTTGCACCTGTGTTGCTATGGCTATGTTGGTAACTTTTTTATAGCTTAGATATAAATTAATTAATTACATGTGCTGTTTTAAAAGCTAGGCCTCCCTATTGATATGAAAATACACTAGTTGGACTAGTTTGGGAAACTCACCACAGAAAATGATGTATAGGAAATTAGAAGAGGTGAAAATGAATTTGTACAAGCCATGTGCTGAGATAAAGGGAGTCATTCTAGAAGACAGAGGAGGAAACACTTGTGCTGGAGCAAGGAGCCATGGGAAGATTCCATGGCCAGGAAACCCAAGTTAAGTAGCTGATTAGTATACTTATGCCTATCACATGGATTACATACCTTCCAACTTTTTGAGATGAGAACGCGGGACATCCATTAGCAAAAGTATGTAGGCATAGGACACACCCCCTGTCACATCCCCTTAAAGTGTTTGTTAAGTCACTATATCATCTGTATACTATCACATCTGTTATATAATGCTATGTGTCCCACTGACTGTGCTGTATAAAAGAAAAATTATGATTTCTACCTTATCTTAGAGCATCTCCCGGTGCTCATGTGACTCCTTGGCTCTCCCCTTTCTCCAGCTGACAGCTATAGCGGACGGGCCGATAATCCCCTGCTGATATCAGCCGGGAGGAGGGGGGAAGAGGAGCAGAGAGCTGAGGAGTCACGTAAGTACTTGGAGAGGAGGTAGAAAACTGCATTTATTTTATTCAGCACAGGCACTAGGACATGTGGCATTATATAACAGATGGAATGGTATACAGATGATATAGTTTTTTATAGCAGCAGGAGGGGAGGGGGGGCAAGCAGTGTCTGGAGCTGACAGGCAGCCAGGGGAGGGGGGAGAGGACAGGGGAGCACAGAGAGGAGACACAGTGGATGACGGAAGCATGTAAACTGACCACAGTGTCAGGGCTCAGCAGCCATTAACCACTTAAGCCCTGGAAGATTTTACCCCCTTCCTGACCAGGGCCTATTTTGCGATTCGGCACTGTCTGATTTTAACGGACAATTGCGTGGTCGTTCGACGCTGTACTTAAACAAAATTGACGTCCTTTTTTTTCCACAAACAGAGCTTTCTTTTGGTGGCATTTGATCACCTGTGCAATTTTTTGATCATGCGCTATAAACAAAAAAAAGCATCAATTTTGCAAAAATAACAATATTTTTCACATTTTTTTTTATATGAAATCCCCCCCCCCCCCCCCCCCAAAAAATGTAAAAATCAAAATTTTCTAACATTTTTAGCCAATTTGTTTTATGCTACATATGTTTGGTAAAAAAAAATCCCAAAAAGCATATTTTGATTGTTTTGCGCAAAAGTTATCGTGTTTACTAACAAAGGGAAAGATTTTTGTCATTTTTGTTGTTGTTTTTTAACGAGTAATGGCGGCGATCTGCGATTTTTTTGCGGGACTGCGACATTGCGGTGGACAGATCAGACCCTTGACTGACATTTTTGATACTTTTGGGGTTACCAGTGACATTACTGCAGTAATCAGTGCTATACATATGCACTGTTACTATAAAAATTACACTGGCAGTGAAGGAGTTAACTGTATTGGAGAGGGAGGGGTTAAGTGTGTCCTAGGGGGGTGCTTCTAACTGTGATTGGACATGGCTACTGGTGTAAGAACAGAGATCAACAGTCCTACATAGTAGAACCATCTGATCTCCATTCTTACACAGGGAAGAATGACAGGTGGCTTTGTTTACATCACCTGCCTGCCTTTCTTCCGGTGTAATGGAGGATTGCGAGTGCCCGGCGGACATCGGGTCCGCCGGGCACACGCACGGGGGGGCCCGTGACTGCGCGGGAGCGCGCCTCCGGCGGCGCACGCTCACTCCCTAGAAGCCTCACAGGCTAGCGATGTAGTCCTACGTCGCTTTGCCTGTGAGGGGCTGACCGCCGCAGTAAATAGTCGTGCGGCGGTCGGCAAGTGGTTAAACACTGTGATCAGTTTACAGGGGGAGGGCAGAATCAGGCATGATCAGCCAGGTATTTCAGGTGATACAAGGGGCCAATTGACACAGCACAAGCACGGGGCTATATAAAATGCTTTAAGAGAACAGGATCTATTTTTTTTAATGGTAACAAATGCTTTAAAGGAAAAATATACAAAAAAATAATTAGTTAAACCCGCAAGTGCTTTTTTTGTTTTAGCACTACTAATCCTTTATACTGGCTTTTGAAATTTACAAATGCAGCAATTTAGAAATTGGATAAAAGGTTTAGCACTTTGAAACACTTTTTGAAAGTTTAAAATTGCATTTTATATACAACTATATAGATCAGACCAAAATGAGGGACAAATGAGGAGGAAAGAGGGACAGAGAGATTGTGACCCAAATCAGAGACAATCCCTCAAAATCAGGGAACTATGACATTATACATGCTTATTTGCTAGAAAAGATAGTTAGCTTGTGCATGTTGTTTCTTAAACCTTGTATGCTATGAATTGAGTATCCTGCAGTTGTATGTGCAGCTTTTCTGTTTAGTAAAAGCATTAATACACTACAGAATTTCAATTGCTTCCTTGGTTTATACTGCAAAGAACCTTAATAGACATCAAGGAAAGCAGAACTCTTTCCCACAATTGGTGGGACTGCCTCCTCTGAAACATTTCTGGAATAAAATTGCAAAGATTTACAATTGGTTAACTTCCTCTATAATAACATTCACCCTGGGCCTTGCTGTCCTTTCAGTCAGTCCTGACTCAATATTTCTAACAAAGAATTCCTTACCCAGATTCTTCTCTGCAACCAGAACCTTCATCCCTAGACAATGGCACCTAATCACAGTCCATACTTTTCCAGAGTGGGCTGCAAATGTCCAATGAAGTATGAGGTATTAGAATGATACCTAAGAATCCTTTTGGTAAAGATTGGCATGGTTGCCTGGCATGATTTTACCAATGCCTAGGTCTACCTTTCATTCCTCACAACATATGCATATGGAACTACATGTGGGGCATCCCGAATGTAGGGCATCCCCCCTCGTTTCTCCTTCTCTCCTTTCCCTCCTCCTCCTTCTATCTACATCCTACTGCTCCCCCCCCCACACACACACACCCCTCTTTTTTTATTTGGTTTGACTTGTGGAGCTTGCTTACCTTTCTCCCTGTACTTTCTTATTCTCTCTATTATTTTTTTTTCACAGCACAGGTCACCTTCACAGTGAGATAAGCAGATCCTTTGTCTCCCCAAGCACTTTCAGACTGCCTTTGGACACCCTACTTTACTGAACTGGTTTCAGTCCCCAGCAATATCAGTCTGTTTCCCCATTTGTAGAACCCAACTGGGTAGATGGTGTCACTTATGAGTAGGAGCTGCATTTATAGAAGATTCTTTCTGTATCAAGCAGTATTGCTAAAATCCTAAGTCTGCCCCCTCCGCCCCTTATGTGTTAGATCTATATACTTGGTCTTTATTTATTTTGTATATTTTGTTATCTTTCATACATTTGGCTTCAGCCTGGAGTGGATCTACAGCATAGCCTAAACAGAATTAAAAAATGTATTTTTATTGCACAAGGGGATAAAAAACAAGATGGTGCCAAGTGCTACATGCACTTTTTCCCCTGCGGGAGTTAGTGACATTTAAAAAATTGTAAAGATATTTCATCTTTACCTGCAACAGATTTTTAGAAAAAGTTTATTCTGAGATCTACTTAAACACAATCTTCATTTCCAATATAAATGTGGGTATAGTGCCTATATTTGTCCTTCTTTGGCCATCGTTAGCAGATTGCCCTCATTGACTTACCCTCATGACAGGAGGTTTCCCAGTATCCAATTTGCATGACATGTGAGTGTGACTGGCTCTCAATGGAGCAGGTTCACACATGACCAGGGTGTTTGCGGTCCGCATTCCAAAATGGTTCTGTGCGTGTTTGGGTTGGTTCAGGTGCAAATTCAGGCAAAAATTCTGACTTGATTCACACCTGAACTGGAGAACAGGAATGCACCGGACCCCATGCTGGGAACCGTGGCCACACATATCTGAACCCGACCTAAAGCCATATCTCAATGTATATACAAAACAGAAGAAACCACCAATTTGACCTTCAGCTGCAGCAAGTGAAAAAAATAAAATTGTGGCGCAAACAAATGATAATGCTCATTCCACATGAGTCAGACCTTCAACTGCAGCAAGTGACATGTGTGGGAAGATTGGGGAGTCTTGAAACACATTGCCAAGTAGACATACTTTTTGATGTCATGTATTATTTAGGTTTTTTATAATTTGGTGAATTATTATTATTATTATTATTATTGTTATTATTATTATTGCATTTTTTTAGTTTTGGTGGAGTTGGCAAAAAGTTCACTTTATGTCAGAATGTTTTTTCTATCTTTGACACTATTATGTAGATCCCCCCCAACTTTCTGTCCTTGCCATGCCTATTAAAGAAATGGGAGGTGTCACCAGCACAGAAAGGCACAAACAGCAATAATAAACACTGACAAAAGTGTAAAACCCTTACTTTTCATCTGTCCCAGTTGGAGAGGTTTCCCACCATTTTCAATCCTACAGGAAAATCTCCCCAACAGTGGCACAAATAGCAATAAAAACAAGACTTAAGCTCTTACATTTCCCTGCCCAACCAACGTGAACAAAATGTTTTGGATAAAGTTGGGCTTTTAATGCAGTAAGCACACCTAATCTTTAATATAAAATTTAGGCTGAAACCTGTTTTATAGCTTACTTATTTCTTTCTGTTCTATATAGGTATGTGCCTTAGAAAAAAGTGGTATATTTTGCTTCTGCAAGTCTAAAAGGTGTTACTGTTACACACTTGACAGTAAAGGGGTTAAACAATGAAAATTCTTTAAGATGAGGGTTTGGAATTTTATTAACAGCAGCCATGTTGTTCAGTTCATATGGTCACAAACCTCTTACACAGCATATAGCATGTACATGCAAAAAAGATGCCGAACATGCCTTTAAGACCATGCCTATACCCACATTCATATCCATATTCATATCCATCCATCACCAAAAAAAGCAGTGCACTAGACTTCAGGTATGTGTCCCTAATGGGACATATGTGTCCTTGGTATTTGGGTTATTGTCCCTTTAAGGAGGACAACTTGAATGCAGTTTGGAGTCCTTAGGGGTTCTCACTCATGCAGGGTGAGGGAGTTCCAGTTAGTATGGGGTAAAATGACTTGTGGTTTACTCAGGATTGATAAGCTCTTATAGGGGACTTGGAATTTGGAGAGACTTTGGGTGGGAAAGAGCCTCCAATCCCGAGTACAGGGACTTTGGTCCCGAAAGGGTTAATCTGTCTGCAAGAAAGGTCTAAAAAAAAGAGCAGAAAAGAGTCAATACCTGTCAGTGAGGAGGGGTGTGAGGCAAGTCACAGCTGTGAGAAAGTGCGGACTGTCTGGTGACTGAGACAGTCGGGTTGATTTACTAAAACTTGAGAGTGCAAAATCTGGTACAGCTCTGCATAGAAACCAATCAGCTTCCAGGTTTTTTTTCGTCAAAGCTTAATTGAACAAGCCTAAGTTAGAAGGTGATCGGCTACCATGTACAGCTGTACCAGATTTTGCACTTTCCAGTTTTAGTAAATCAACCCCAGTGTTTGCTTAGCTTCTGCAGTCTTTGCAACACCCTGAAGCAGACAGGAACCCTAAACCCTGATGTGGGACAGGTATAGTGGTGGTAACCCATTGTGTTGCTTTTCATGATGCCATCATTTTGGACAGTTTTTAATTACTTTTGCTGAAGAAAGCTGTTTAACCACTTAAGCCCCGGAGGATTTGGCTGCTGAAAGACCAGGGGGTATTTTGCAATTCGGCACTGCGTGACTTTAACAGACAATTGCGCGGTCGTGCGACGATGTACCTAAACTAATTTGACGTCCTTTTTTTCCCACAAACAGAGCTTTCTTTTGGGGGTATTTGATCACCTGTGCGATTTTTTGATCATGCGCTATAAACAAAAAAAGAGCGTCAATTTTGCAAAAATAACAATATTTTTCAAATTTTTTTGAAATTCCCCCCAAAAAATGTAAAAATCAAAATTTTTAACATTTTCGGCCAATTTGTTTTATGCTACATATGTTTGGTAAAAAATCGCAAAAAGCGTATTTTGATTGGTTTGCGCAAAAGTTATCGCGTTTACTAACAAAGGGAAAGATTTTTGTCATTTTTGTTGTTTTTTTTTAACGCGTAATGGCGGCGATCTGCGTTTTTTTTTGCAGTACTGCGACATTGGGGCAGACAGATCGGACCCTTGACTGACATTTTTTACACTTTTGGGGTTACCAGTGACATTTCTACAGTAATCAGTGCTATACATATGCACTGTTACTGTAAAATTACACTGGCAGTGAAGGGGTTAACTTTATTTGAGAGGGAGGGGCTGTGTGTGTCCCTAGGGGCCTGATTCTAACTGTGATTGGCTGTGGCTTGAGCTGTAGGAACAATGATCAACGGTCCTACATAGTAGAACCGTATGATCATTGTTTCTACACAGGGGAGAATGACAGGCGGCTTGTTTACACTAGTCGCCTGCCTTTCTCCCTCTCCCCCGACGATCGCTAAGTGTCCGGCGGACATCGGGTCCGCCGGTCACACGTGCGAGGGGGGGTCCGTGGCAGCGCGGGAGCGCGCCACCGGCGGCGCGCGCTCGCTCCCCAGAGCCTCACAGGCTAGTGACGTACCGATACGTCACTCTGCCTGTGAGGGGCTGACCGCCGCAGTATATGTACTTGCGGCGGTCGGCAAGTGGTTAAATGATTTTAAAAAAAAACAATAAAGAGGGTTTTTACTTCTAAAAGCTGTTGGCTGGTGATCCCACACTCCCCATATTACAACAGTTAATTTATACTTGGAAAAAGAAGAGACATATAAATCTGGGATAATTCATGTGAGAAAACATCTTTAAAAAATTATTGTTACATAAAATAACAAACTGTTATATTATTTGATACAAGTCAGTGAACTGAAGTTAAAATGGCTTGACAAAAGATAAGTTGCCTTTGGCATTTAAATTACCTTGACGATACAGGTATAACCTTGTCGTCAATGTACCCTGCATCAATAATTATTACTTTCTTCGCATATCTGCCAGTATTATCTTAATATTAGGATAATGAAGAGCAATTAAGGAAATCCATGTAGACTGTAACATGTGCCTAGCAATTTCTGAATGTTTCAGAAACTTTCATGTGTTGATATAGACCAATTTTCTGAAACTCCAGGTACGCTGCAGCTTCATCTCTGTTCAGAACTTCTTACAAGTGCAAAAATATGTCAGAGTGCATTTATATTTGGATTCCAAACTTCACCTGTATATACTTTGTGTGAAACTTAGATCTCAGAGCAGGCTTTAATCATGTACTGTACCTGTAAGGAATCCTGAATTCTCAAGAAGGACTTTTGATATAACAATGAGATTCTGCCTACTCCAGAGTCTTTTTAAAGCTGTACCCTTTATACCTAGCAGGCAATTAATTCACCTTATGATAAGCAAATCCACCAAACTGTCAAACTGGCATTTTTACTTCGTGTTTAGCTAGAATTTTGTTCAGTCTGAATTTATCTTTCATGTGTTTGTTAGCAGATCCAGAATCTAGAATAAATGGGTTTAGTCACTGTAAATTAATGGCACACTCCCTTCCATAACCAAAGCAAGTTAATCAAACTCGTAATTTTCCTGCATTCTCTAAAAATAGCCTCAAACTAAGCAAAAATGTTTGAATGCATTTTTAAACAGGTAAGCACAATTTATTCAGCCTTTGTGCAACCTGTTATTATATAAAGCTGGCAAAACAGTACAATTGTCAAATCTACATTTATGTGATGTTTCTGCTAGGAATTGTGAACCATTTTCTCAGAGTAATTTACCAAACTACTAAGTTACAAGCCTATGAATGGTGAGGAAAATGCCTCCAGACTGATGAGATCTTTAGCCTCTGAAATTAGCCAGCAATTATGCCTTTCTCTAGAACTCCGCAAACTGATTTGCAAAGTCTCAGTAAGTCAGAATCTAGATATGATTCATGTAACAATCTGACAAAAATAACTCAATCAACGGAATGTGGGCCGTAACACATTTTACAGCGCAAAGAGGAATAACATTCTGCAAAGAACAGCATTCCATTGCAATCAATCAGAAATGAATGAACTCATCTAACTATAGTACAGTGAAAGCGGATTGGTTGCAAAAGGTTATCAAACTTTCCACATTATGACTTGGCCTTTATCAGTCCCAATCTGGCTTATTCAAGAATCTTAATAACCAGTCTTCGATTGCCATAAATGTACAGATTTGTTACATTTATGTAGCTTAAAGCAAAACATTTTATATTAGTTTTGGATAGAGTAAGGAAGAGTTAAAACCATCAAGATTTTTTTCTCACAATGGGGGAAATTTCCTTTTGCTTCCTGTCCCAGAAAAGGAAGCGAGAAGAAATCTTTCCAAAGTGAGGTGAATCCCTCTTAGACACCTGAACAGGTGTTGACATTGGAACTTCCTGTTTCAGTGACAACAATCACTAGGACAAATGGAGAGTTCACATCTCACCAGTAGGGACATTAGTAAAGAATACAAATTATAGTTTTAACATTTACAGACTTCATAAAATAGATACTCTTCAAAATGACTCTGTAAGTAAGTAAGTAGAGAAATACTAAGCACAGTCTGTAAAAGAAGAAGATATATACCTGCCTACATGGTATGAACATTTGTTCTGACCAAGAACAAGAGTTGTTTTCCCAAAGCCATCAATTAGATTTAAACTTTCAGGACAGGTTGGATGCTGACCGGTGACTGAAGAAATGTAACTGTTAGGATCTCTGGTGGCACTGTGCTGCTCTGGGCTGATTGCTGCAGTTCCAGAGTTAAAAGGAGAAAAAAACAATTCTGACATGAAGAAAGTCCCATCGACACAGGGTGCTATAATATTTAATAAAACAATAGGAACACATATGGAGGAGCATAGAGAAGCATGAAGAGATGGTAATAGGAGACTGGGAAGGAATGGGAAGAAAGTTATAAGAATTACTAGAAGCTTTTGAGCAAAGGAATGCAATGAAATGTTATAGCCGAGTGAGAGAAAAGAGAAGACGTTTCCAACCAAGAGTCAATTTCGTTAGAAGTAAAGATAATGACCTCAGAGGAAACAAAGACCAAATTAATTTTTGAGAAGATGATAAATGGAAACACCACTGAAGTGAGAGAAGATAAAAATGGTAGAAAAAATTGAGTAAATGTAACATAGGAACTAGACAGATCAAACAGTTTAGGTAGAGATAAAGGAAATAAAGATCTGAAGAAAATCTCTCAAAGCAGGAATGATGGCAAAAGAAGGAAAAGTTCTAAAAACGTAATATGGGAGGAAGAAGAGATGTCACAAGACTGGCGAAGAGTGTTATCCCTAACAAAATAGAGCTAGGATAATATATATACAGAGGTATAATCTCATTAGGGATCATATGAAAGATAGTTATTCAAATTCTAGTGATACCACCACTAAATAAATGACCTCTAGCTGCTTCAGACAGAGGTTTGAGGAGGTAGGTAAAATAACCAAAGTCCTAATTGCTGATGACTGCAATTTCTTTCAAAGGCCTTTTTTTGTATGGTAACAACAGTAAAATATACCTGGGCAATGTGCATCAACACAGCAACTTATAGTTTTCTTTAGGAGACCAGATGACAGGGTGATTTACAGGAAGGAGATTGTGGAAAACAGGGGCAGAGCACTGTTACACCATAACACAAAGTGCCCAAATACCCTTTATATTAATATCACCAAGTATTATTTTCATGACAGCTAGATATGAAAATAAAAATAGGCTTTCCATGTGATATCATATATCTCATATATCAAGCTTACATGCACATTTAATGGTTAGGTTTACATCTACCTTACTAAAACAAACCTGAGAAAGAAAGTAGAATATAGATCAGTATAATAACCAATACCTTAGCATTACAATCCAGCTTAATAACATTACAAAGAAAATCTACCATTTTAAAAATGTAGGAATGAGGGTGATCTGCTTCTTTAGGATTGGGTAGTTAACATTTTATACCTGCATGGATTGAACATATCTGTCTGTAAGAAATACATACAGTGAGAACATTAATTTACACAGCAACATTTCATAAATCTAAATTTCATTGATCTAAACTGTCCAAATGTCTAATAATTACATAGCAGGATATAAGCAGACAGGTGCACAATTATTGCCAATATTGTCCCACACAGCCACAAAACAGTACTAAATAGGCATCAAAGATCTGACATACACATGCATCTGGCAATTTCAGGCCACTCAGCCTACAGGGGAGCCCTATATCATATAATAAAGATGGTAAATTATCTACAATCCTAATCCAAAGTACCCCAATGTAGCACCTTCTAGTGTACAGTTTGGTTAGGTAAATGTATGCTGACTTATAGTAGTTGAATCAGTGAATATGGATAATTGCTATGGGTTCAACTTAAGGTCAGGCTGGAAGGCTCTGCAGATCAGGCCTCAATCATCTCCCTCTGGTCCTGGAGGTCAATAAAAACTTCTAGAAGCTAGTGGGCAGAGGTAAGGAGGCAGGGTCTGAATATTGAAGGGAGTTTTGACCAATCTTTAGGCAGAAGGCTGTGCAGGGTGGTAAGACTGGACCATTAATATAGAAGAACCTGGTCAGTTGTGGTTGTTGTTGGTGAGTGAAAGATGGAGTGCTGAAGCTGGATGTCGGGAGGCCTGGGAGGGAACCCCGAGGCTGGGGGGCTTTGCCTCGAGGCTGGATCTGAGGAAGAAAGGGGAGGAAGCTGAAGAAAGGGACCTACACTACACTTCAGTCTTATCCAGGAGACACTCTGTCTAGCATGGGTAGATCTGTCCAGCAGGAGGCCTGAACAGCAGTCTTATCCAAGGTAGAAGGATTCAAGGGACAGTGTGAGTACTTCCACCTAACACCCACAGGGCCAATAAGGGATAATGCTGCTAGATGCCATATCCAGCATGCTTTCATCGGGACTGTGTCACAGCTAACTTAAATCCCTTGCTCTGGAACACTTCTCAAGGCAGCCAGGTGGGCTGGAACTTTCTGCAAGTGTTGGGACTTTGTGAGTTTTATCAAGGGGACATAGAGCTCCTGCAAGTTTGGGACTTTTGAGAGTATCAACCAAGTGGACATAGAGCTCCTAAAAGTTGTTCTGCCAAGTCAAGTTGGGCATCCTATATTTTTTCATCCCCATCCAAGTTGTTTTCCCCTAAAAAAACAACAAAAACAAGCACGTAGTCTGCTTACTGACCACCAGGGATAGGGGGAACCAAAAATGAGGCTGCCCTCTAGGGGGTAGCATTACACCAATATAGAGAAAAATACCCAGCATATATACCTCAAATGGTTCCGATGTTGCCTGATAGAGAAACTGCTGTAGCGTCAGCCCCTTTACCCACCTAAAGCAAAAACATCAATAACTAAATTCCACAAACTCCATGTCACAAATAACAGTAGCTATTACCTTGCACATATTGGATTTAAACTATTGAAGGAGCTAGGGAGCATAAGGTATACAGCATATGGGGAGAAAGCAATTTGTATGATCGTACTGTACTGAGCCATTCAGGCTACTGTCCAAAACCCCCACACCATGGACACATAACATTTTGATATACTGTATATTCCCGCTTTTTTTTCTTTATTATTTGTGGCAATTTTTAATGGCTGCGTGGTACAGTATTGATATTAAATGTGCGCCTGTCTGCCTAAATCCTGCTAAGTGAGTACATTTTAGACTGTCTAATAATTTACATATATGAAATGTTTCTGTGCCTTAGCATTGTTCTCACTTTATATATTTATTTATTTATTACAGACAGATCTGTTTAATCAATGCATGTAAAAAGTATCAACTAGTTAGTTAGTTGTGACCACTACTTCCTCCAGTCAATTCAAACATAATATCGCTTGATGAAATAATCAGGTATTGAAATAAATCAAAATGGGGGTGCTGCTGCTGTATTTAGGACACAAGGCAAAGAAAACAGGGCAACATTTTGAGACAGAAGTCACAATTTCATCTCCATTTCAATTTGATGGGATTAATTGTGTTTTCAATTAACCACTTGCCGACTGCCGCACGACTATTTATGTCGGCAGTCAGCCCCTCACAAGCAAAGTGACGTAGATATACGTCGGTAGCCTGTGAGGGTCTAGGGAGCGAGCGCGCGCCCCCCGGAGGCGCGCTCCCGCGTGGTCACGGACCCCCCCGCGCTAGTGACTGGTGGACCCGATGTCCGCCGGTCACTCGGCGATCGTCGCTGCAGAGGGAGAAAGTCAGGCGGCTGATGTAAACAAGCCGCCTATCATTCTACCCTGTGTAGAAACAGTGATCATACGGTTCTACTATGTAGGACTGTTGATCACTGTTCCTACAGCTCAAGCCACAGCCAATCACAGTTAGAATCACGCCCCTAGGGACACACACAGCCCCTCCCTCTCAAAAAAGTTAACCCCTTCACTGCCAGTGTAATTTTACAGTAACAGTGCATATGTATAGCACTGATTACTGTAGAAATGTCACTGGTAACCCCAAAAGTGTCAAAAATGTCAGTCAAGGGTCCGATCTGTCCTCCACAGTTTCGCAGTACGGCAAAAAAAATCGCAGATCGCCGCCATTACGCGTTAAAATAAAAAACAACAAAAATGACAAAAATCTTTCCCTTTGTTAGTAAACGCGATAACTTTTGCGCAAACCAATCAAAATGCGCTTTTTGCGATTTTTTTTGCCAAACATATGTAGCATAAAACAAATTGGCTGAAAATGTTAAAAAATTTTGATTTTTACATTTATTTTTGGGGAATTTCATATAAAACAATGTGAAAAATATTGCTATTTTTGCAAAATTGAAGCTCTTTTTTTGTTTATAGCGCATGATCAAAAAATCGCACAGGTGATCAAATACCACCAAAAGAAAGCTCTGTTTGTGGGAAAAAAAGGACGTCAAATTCGTTTAGGTACAGCATCGCACGACTGCGCAATTGTCCATTAAAGTCACGCAGTGCCGAATCGCAAAATAGGCCCTGGTCAGGAAGGGGGTAAAATCTTCCGGGGCTTAAGTGGTTAAATAACCCCAACCCCCCCTCCTTACACACACACACACTGTACTGCAGGCCCACTCATTCATAATATGTGTAGCATGGCATGGCAAGCTAGTATCTAAAGCACATGTTGGGCCACCTTCAGCCAGTGGAACATTTTTGACACCCAGTAGTCCATAGTACAATCATGTTTTAGCTACAACCTTGCTGTGCCTGCCCCTGTTTGCTTGGCGAGGACAGATATACCAATATGAGGAAAATATGTAAAATATAAAGACTAAAAAATAGGTAGGAAAATGTATATGAAAGACTGCTTAAGTCATTACCAGAGAAAGAGAGCTGTTTTCACAAGCCAATATGAAAACAGTTGAAGTGCCAAACAAGTATACTAATGCTGAGTGTGTTGAATTTTGGGAGTTTTTATTTCAATCCAGCAGAAACCCGACATGAGAAGGTTGTTACTACAGAAAGTGGGAGTGTGAAAAGTGGGATCCAGAAGGAGAAACTGTGTAGGCCTCTAGTCCTCTGCACGTTGCCCCCAGCAAAAATCCTCCCTCACTGCTCTTCTACTTTTCCCTCAAAACTTTCCTGTTGGTCTGCCATTTCATTGTCCAAACCTACTCATTGCTGGAGCCCTCTGTGCGGTAAGCTCCAGCATCTAGAACAGACACACAAAAATGTAGTTACAAAAAGGAATGTTGGATCTTTGAACACAGGGAGGGTTAAATAAGAATATATGGCCCACCACATTGCAGTCCATGATAATTCAGAGCAGTATAGTACCATACAGAAACTAAGTTTTCCTATACAGACAGTCAGCGCTCACTAAACAACTTCAACACACAATGACAAATGGCCACTGGGAGCCCGCATAACAAAACTACCCTTACTGCCCCTTAAAAAGCCAGACAGTTGGTTGGCTACAGATGGTTACAAATATTTTGGTCTGGCATATTTCCACATTTATTTGATGGCACCATTAACATTTTTAACCCACTGGATCCATAGAGAACCTTAACCTCATTCTTACTTATATACTGTCCCTTAACTGAACGATGTGTATTTGGGGGTCATTGTCTCTAAAATAATTTACTTTAATTTCTATTTTTATTATTATCAATATTATACATAATTTATATAGTGCAGAATTCAGAAGGAATAGGATATTTAAGATAAAACCTCCCTTGTCTCTCCCTCCCATTTTGCAGCCTCACCAAACTCTTTACATACTGCCTGATGAACAATATTTGTGGCTATTGTCTCTGATATAATACACTCTCATTTTTAATTGCAAGATAAAACCTGCCTTTTTTATTTTCATTTTATTTTGCTGCGTATTTGAGTGTTTGAGTACTAGCCAGTTTCTGCCTCACATACCTGTAGTCTAAACTTTGAATATGTTGGGAATTATTGGAGATATAGAGATGAAAACGGGTTCAGTGAATGTTGGGTAGTGGTTTTGAAGTACTTTTATGCACTTTTTTTTTTTACGTTTTATTATACTTTGAAGACAATGCAGTGTAGTCCAGCAAAAAAAAAAAAAAACAAGTAGCTTGCAAATTATGCTATTAAACTGTTGGTTCACTGGCAAATTTGTATGAAGTTGGCTTCAGCTTTCTTTTGAGAAAACATTTTTCTATAGGTTTTTTATAGAATTATTGTGACCACTACTTCCTCCAGTCAATTCAAACATAACATCGCTTGATGAAATAATCAGGTATTGAAATAAATCAAGATTGGGGTGCTTCTGCTGTATTTAGATCAAGCTGAATGTTAAAGTTAAAAACTAATTAGACATCCAAAATATATGATGCTAGAATGTGGTGTTGCTGATGACCAGGCCCTATTTTGCGATTCGGCACTGCGTGATTTTAACGGACAATTGAGTGGTTGTGCAACACTGTACCCAAACAAAATTGACATCCCTTTTTTCCCACAAATAGAGCTTTCTTTTGGTGGTATTTGATCACCTGTGCAATTTTTATTTTTTGCGCTATAAACAAAAAAAGAGCGACAATTTTGAAAAAAAAAACAATATTTTTCACATTCTTTTATATGAAATTCACAAAAAAAAATGTAAAAATCAAAACTTTTTAACATTTTAGGCCAATTTGTTTTCTGCTACATATTTTTGGTAAAAGAAAATCGCAATAAGCGTATTTTGACTTGTTTGTGCAAAAGTTATTGTGCTTACTAACTACGGGAAAGATTTGTGTAATTTTTATTGTTTTTGTTTTTACTAGTAATGGCGACGATCTGCGATATTTTGCGGGACTGCGACATTGCAGCGGACAGATCGGACCCCTAACTGTCATTGTTGACACCTTTGGGGGTTCCAGTGACATTACTACAGTAATCAGTTCTAAAAATATGCACTGTTACTGCAAAAATGACACTGGCAGGGAAGGGGTTAACAGTACTGGGGATCAAGGGGTTAAATGTGACCCTATGGGCGTGATTCTAACTGTGGGGGGCGTGGCTTGTGAAGTTATCACAGAGACATGTGATCCTATATAGCAGGATCACATGACATTTGTGATCACTTCAGGGAGAAGTATGGACGGCTGTGTTTACATCAGCTGTCCGTCCTTCTCTGTCAGCGCCGGGAGATCGTGGGTGGCCATCGGAGCTGCCTGACACCCGCACTGGATCCCCCGCTGACGAGCGGGGGCGGGAGCACGCCTCCGGTGGCGTGCAATCGCCCCCTAGCTCCTCCTAGGCAAGCGCCGTACATGTACGGCGCTTTGCCTGTACGAGCCAGACTGCCGCAGTACATCTGCGGCAGTTGGTCGTAAAGTGGTTAAAGTAAAACTAAAGGCAAAACTTATTTTAAGGGAGGGTTATAACCCCTGTTGGTTTATAAGCAAGGGGTTCCAATTACCATACATTCACTGTGCCACAGCATGAGACCCCCCCCCCCCTCTACAGCTCATGGACACCTCCTCTACCTCTGCAGCCATTCTTTTATATACACCCCACTGCCGGCTTGAATTCATGCTTGTTTCTCGTCTATATATGTAAGTGCATTTTCAATAAATTTTTATGTGTTTTGAAGATAATGCACTATTAGCCTGCTTCCTTTTTTCCAACCCCTCCTTGTGAGGATTCAATCCCCTTACAGTGGCTTCGGCTGTTAAATTAAGGAGAGGAGTGACCTCTCATACTGTTCTTCTGGAGACTATATGGGAACTACTTCATAGGCGATACCTTTAACACGTTTTTGAGCTCAACATATGTTATCTCTGGTAAGGAGCCATTCACTATTATTTTCTTCACGAGCACAAGGTGTGTGTGGAGAGGATGGGAAGATACACTGTGAGGAATAAATCCTAGAGTCATCTTGACCGCTATTTATCATCGGCTTTTTGGTAAGAAGCCATCCACAGTGCATATCCCTACCCCTGGGTGAAGATTTTAGTGGTTTGGACTGTTTTCACTTGTCACAGATTATTACGAATTGTGAAGAAACCAGTGGACTTGTGTCCTATGGACTGTCATTCCCATATATGTGTTAGCATTGTGGGAACTCATTAGCCATATTGTTCCTTCCAATCATTTTCCATTTAACACTATTGGTGTTAATTTTTATATTTTCCAACACACTGTTTTTTTCTGGTGTCACCTCAGTTGATTATTTTACTACAGTCATGTAATTGTTATATTTTGCACATGTATTTTTTAAGGGAAGCGCGCTTATATTTTTCTTTTTCATTTTGTACTCTTTAGTTCTTAGAGTTTAAGTGCTGCCTCCCCAATTTTTTCTCAGGTTAGCGCACTCATACATACACAACATTCACAAACATTTGCATTTTTGAAAAATTAAGCTTGGTACCAAGACAGCTTTCTGCTTTTATTTCAAATAGTTTTTATTAAAGTTTTCAATGTAACAGCAATACAAGAAATACAGTATTCACCTTCCACAATGAGGATGTATGTCCTCGCTCAATAAACGTAAACAGAAAATGGTACAGTCAGATGTACAACAATAACATTATAGCATGTCATAAACAGTTTGCAATTACAAGGTGATTTTAGAAAGTAGAAACAGAGAATAGTTAAGTCAAAATTCAGTGATCGACAGTGTTTTCCAGAGTTCCAGTAAATCAGAAATAGGTTGATACAATATGGTTGTCCCTCGAAAAGTGCTATAAGGGAATCTAAGGAAGAGTAAACTAATTTTAGGGAATAGCTCTGTATTTTTGCCACAATGACCATCGTCTACTCGATTTTTAAGTTCCATTGATCTTGAAATCAGAGGAGATTTACATTTTTTTGCAATCAGGTTGCGGGCCACTGAGATAATGGCCATGGAAATGTATCTCAAATGCGGGTGAAGCTCTCCCAAGTCAATGTTTAATAGGGCTTGTTCCACTCCTACCTTCAGTGTTGTACCTGTTACTGTAGAAATGAGTCTGGAGATGGATCACCAGAAGCTTCTCGACCCAGGGCAAGACCACAACATATATTTTAAGGTTCCTACTTGTCCACATCCTTTCCAACACAAGTTGTCTGCATTGGTAGAGAATTTGGAAATTTTGTAAGGGGTTAAATACCACCTTAGATGGATTTTCTGCGCAGATACCTAATGGTTTATGCTCTTGGTGCAGGAATAATTTAGTCTGATGACAGTAATCCATTGCTTTTCTGTAAACGAGGCATTGAGGTCTTCCTCTCATTTAAGATGAGAAGAAGTTTTAGGAAAGGTAGTTTTGAATTGCAGAGAATTATAAATGAGGGATATACCTAGTTTCCTATGTGGGTTTCGATATCCAGAAGGACCATAGGAGTTTGGAGATAATGAAATTAGAGACAGTATTCTTGTGTACAAATGTGGATAGTTTGGCATATAAAAGAAAGTCTTTTGGGGAAACATGTTTAGTCTATAATAAAGTGGAGAATTTCATTAGTTTCCCATGTTCTATCAAATCCAATATTGAATTGATCCCTTTTTCTTTCCAATGTTGAAAAGAGCGCATTTATTGGTATGGGAATATAACCATGCTATCAGGGAGGTAGCCATGATACTATTGCTGATGGGCATGGCTAGGCCTTCCGTTGGAGAGATAAGTAACAAAGACTTAAGGTCTCTTGACTTTACATAGGTCTGTTCTATCTGACTCCATAGTAAGAAAGAAGTGGGAGATATCCATGCCTTCAGTTTTCTAACATCGTGGCCATGTGATAGTCTCTAAGAACTGGAATCCCAATACCGCCTACGTTTCTATGTTTAGCCAGTATTTTGAGTGAGCTTCTTGCTCGTTTTAGCTGCCATAGGAACCTAGAGAGCACACTTTGAAGCGATTGATAGTAAGCGTTTGGAATATCAATTGGTAGAGTCCTAAAATATTACAATATTTTTGGGAGGAGTATCATTTTAAAGGCTGTAAGTCTCCCCGACCAAGAGAGATAATGCTTTTTCATACTGTCCAATTCCCTAGTTATGGAGCCTAATAGCGGGATATAGTTTGCTTTGTAAAGGTTAGAAATGGGGGACGTAATAAGGACACCTAGGTATTGCATTTTGCCTTTAGCCCAAGGGGGTACTTTGAGCTAAGAGATCGTTTTAAATTTGGTGTAATATGAACTCCCAATAGTTGTGATTTAGTTTAGTTAATTTTGTAGTAAGAAATCCTATTGAATTCCTGTAGCATGTCATAGACTTTGGGCAAGGACTGGGCTGGATCAGATATTGTTATAATCACATCATCTTCAAAAAGCGTTATGGTGTGATCTTGATTCACTATTTTGATGCTTGATATAGATGCGTGGGTCCGTATTTTCTTTGCCAATGGTTCCATCAGCAAAGCAAATATCAAGGGGGAAAGAGGGCACCCCTGTCTAGTTCCATTTGTAATGTCTTATACCTTGTAGAACAAACCTTCCACGAACATTAAGCCGAAGGGGAAGAATATAACGATGATATCGCTCTCTCTATTTCACCTCTAAAGCCAAATTTCTGTAGAACCTGCGACAGATAACCCCAAAGGACCCTGTCGAAGGCCTTCTAGGCATCCAATGCCAGGAATAGGGAAGGCACGCCAAAGGTCTCTACATGGTAAACAAGGTTAAGTATCCGTCTTGTCGCATCTGGTGCTTGGCGACCCATCACAAAGCCAACCTGATCCTGTTTTACTAATGTAGCAGTATTTCCAGGCATTGGGCCTAATATGGGTCTGCCATGGTCACCGGTAACACCAACAGCACATTTAGGCTGATTGCCCAAGTGTGAGATCTGAATCAAAGAACAGTCTGGCATCTTTGGTTTGTTTTGTTTATTTTATATGGGGATGGGAGAAGGGAATGAGTGGTAATACTCCTCTGGCTCAACTAGGTACAAATTGGGACAACTTGAAAAAAATGCCTTTCAGCGCTGACTTGACACCAGCTGGATGCTGACCAACGCTTGCTGGCGCTTGAAATCACTGACTTGCTTCACTGTATTGAAATTTGACTTCTAAGTCCTGACACTCTGGTTAGCTCAAAAGTCCTTGCCTGTACTAAAGACTGACTTCTGACGCTCTGGTTAGCTCAAAAGTCTCTGACACTGCTCCCTCCAGTCCTTCCTGACTGAGGTAGCCTTTTTAACCCTGCTGCTGCTGCTGCAACTCTCAACACTGTACACTGCACGCTGTACACTTCCACTGTACACTGAATACTTCAGGGTCCACTCACTGGCACCCCCTTTACTCTTCAGGGTCAACACTGACACCCCCTTTACTCTGCTCCTGCACTGGCTAGCCAGCTCCTGGATCCCTCTGACCTTCCCTGGAGTGGTCCCCTATCACTAGGCAGACCCCCAGGGGCAGTTTGCAGTACTCACGACTGGGAATTTTTTCCTGAAACTCGACCCCTCTCAGCCCTGCTGGTCCTCGGCACACCGGATCCTCTCTGCAGCTCAGCTCAGCCCTCCGTCCCCTCAGGAAAGTCACCTGGGACACCCGATTCCTCCTGACAGGAGGAGAACCAGCCGTACTCTCCCTCCTGAGACTCTGCTTCCCCCCCAAAGACGCTGAGTCATGTGCTCCCCTCAAACTTGTACCCACTCCCATAATGCTGTGCAGCAGAATCTGCCTTTGTAGGGTAGATACAAGCCTGGGTGCGCCATTGGCCAGGTTTCCTCCACTACCCAATAGGAACCCTCACTGAACACAGTGGGGAGACTCCCCAGTCTCAACAGCCACACCTGGGAACCATGACAGACCAGCTAAAAATCATGGCCCTGCTGATAAGCAGACAAGGCCCACTATACTTTTACCTAGCACCTACCTTGTAGGGTGCTACACTAATGTTGGGAGTAGCAGTGATATTCTGTTTGACAAGATCTTGGCATACATTTTCAAGTCTACATTAAAGAAATTGGCCTGAAATTCTGCAGAGCCACCGGGTCTTTTCCCGACTTAGGGACTGTTACTAACGTTGCAGACAACATTTCCAGAGTGAACGAGGTGGAGGACACGGCTGCATTGTACAGAGGAGCTAGATGAGTGGAAATTATGTCAGAAAATAGCTGATAATATTCAGGAGAAAAACGTCTGGACCAGGGGATTTATTGTGAGGCAGTTGCTTGATCACTTTGGTGATTTCAGATAATGTAAATGGTTGATTTATATCTTGCAAATCTTCAGGTGATATTGTGGGCAGTGATATTGAATCTAAAAACCTACTAATGATCTCCGGGGGTGGTTGGGGGATAGAGTTGTCATCATGGAGGTTATATAGGTTTTTATAATATGTATTAAAAGCATCCGCAATTTCCTGAGGGTTATGGAGTTTTGCGTTAGTAATGGGATGATGAAGGAAGGGAATTTTTTGTTTAGCAACCTTTTCCCTGACTTGGTTAGCTAGAAGTTTTCTCGCTCTATTCCCATGGTAGTAATTATCAAGTTTTCGATCTGATTGAGACAGCAATAACTGCCTCAGTTCATGTCTAGCTCCTCTTTTTTGGAATGGTAGTTATATTGGAATATATGTGGGAAACCTTTTGTCACGATTACTGGGTCAGGCTCAGAGTCCAGTCGCAGGAAGCAGCAGCACAACCGTGGTCAAAAAGCAGGGTCTGGTACACAAGAGATCAGCCGGAGTGAGGGAGCAAGCAGAAGAGTAGTCGTAGTCTTTAGCCGAAGGTCGGTACACAAGCAGTGAAGGGCAAAATGGCAGCAGGCAGAGGCGTAGTCCTGGAACGTAGCTGGAGGTCGGTACACAAGTGGAAGATCCAGGAGGATGAAGCACACAAAGCTAGATCTTGGCAAAAGCACAATAATCTGGCATCAGGAAGTTTCCAGATCAGGCTTAAATAGGAAGTACAAAGGAGTGGCCAAAGGTTCAGAGTTCACAGGAGGCTGGGCAAGGAACTAGGCAGGAAACTGGACAAGGTCTAGGTCACCACATAGATCTAGTATGCATAGATACCAGCTGCTGGATAGCTCAGCAAGAAGAAGCACTGTCAGAAGCAACTGAGGACCTGGGTTCGAATCTGGGCCCTGACAGTATGCCCCTCCTTCTAGGATGACCACAGGGCGTCTCAGGACCAGGGTTAAGCGGAAACCTTTGATGGAACTCCCGAACCAGTCTAGGAGCATGGACATGCTCAGCAGGTTCCCAAGAATTTTCTTCAGGTCCTTATCCTTCCCATTTCACCAGGTACTGCAACTTGTTCCTGTGGATCCTGGAGTCAATTATTCCTTCTACAATAAATTCCTCTTCACCCTCAACAACCACAGGCAGGGGAGGAGGAAGGTCTCTCCCAGGGAAGGAATTTTCATGGAAAGGTTTAAGTAAAGAAACATGAAAAACAGGATGAACTCTCATACTGTCAGGAAGTTTCAAGCGGAAAGTAACTGCATTAACTTGTGCCAGGATTTGAAAAGGTCCTATATACTTTGGCCCCAACTTAACAGATGGTACCTGAGTCCTGAGATTCTTTGTGGATAACCAGACCTTGTCTCCAACATGGAAAGATGGTATTTCTCTTCGACGTCTATCAGATGCTTTCTTGTAAGCCTCCTGTGCCACCTTCAATGTTTCAAGCAATTTTCTTCGAGTTTCCTGTAAAAGAGATAACCTCTCATTAACAGCAGGAATTGGTGTAGCAATAGGGAGGTCAGGAATGCAAACTGGATGGTACCCTGTATTCACATAAAAAGGACTAAGAGATGTGGAGCTGTGCTTAGAATTATTGTAGGAAAATTCTGCTGTTGGCAGATAATCTACCCAATCATCCTGCAAATAGCTAACAAAACAGCGAAGATATTGTTCCAAAGTCTGATTTGTTCTTTCTGTTTGGCCATTGGATTGAGGATGAAATGCAGAGGAAAGATTGACTGTGACACCCAGGGACATGCAGAAACTTCTCCAGAATTTGGAAGTAAATTCAACCCCCCTATCTGAGACCACATCATCCGGGATCCCATGTAGTTTAAATACTTCCCGGATCATTAATTCAGCAGTTAGTTCCGCATTGGGTACCCCCTTAGTTGGGATGAAGTGAGTCATCTTGGTGAAGCGGTCTACCACTACCAAGATGGTGGTCATTTCCTTAGAAGGAGGGAGTTCAACCACAAAATCCATAGAGATTGATCCCCAAGGCCGTGATGGAATTGGAAGAGGTTGAAGCAGTCCGACAGGGGAAGATCGGGGTGTCTTATGACGTGCACAAGTTGGACAAGAAGCAACATAGTTCTTAACATCTTTCTTGTAACTAGGCCACCAGAATGAACGAGACAACAGTTCAGCAGTTTTAAAGGCCCCAAAATGTCCTGCAAGCTTAGAGTCATGAACCAGTCTGAGGACTTCTAGCCGCGCACTTTGAGGGACATAGAGGCAATGGTTCTGAATCCAAAAGCCATTCCTGAAGGTGAGACTCAGGTCCTTGGGTGGATGTGTAAGGAGGGGATCAGAAGAGTAGCCATCTTTAAGCAAGGTCAAAAATTCTTTGGGATTAGTGGCTCCTAAAAAGTTCTTTTGAGAAAGAATGGTGCAGTCAGAGTTGCTTTCTTGAGGGGATTCAGACAAACTCCATGACAGGGCATCAGCCTTGCCATTTCTTGAGCCAGGTCTATAAGAAACAATGAAATTAAACCTGGAGAAGAATAAAGACCAGCGTGCTTGTCGGGAGGACAGTCTCTTTACAGAACGGATGAACTCTAAGTTCCGATGATCGGTAAGAACAGTCACTAAATGCTCAGCCCCTTCCAACAGATGCCTCCATTCAGAGAAAGCTTCATTTATTGCCAGCAGTTCTTTATTACCAATGTCATAGTTCCTTTCAGCAGAGGACATCAACCGGGAAAAGTAAGCACAGGGATGAAGCTGCATCTTTTCACCTGTACGCTGAGAAAGGATAGCTCCAACAGCAGAATCTGAGGCATCAACTTCTACAACAAAGGGCAGTTCAGGGTCAGGATGTACTAGAATTGGTGCAGAGGTAAAGAGTGTCTTTAGTTTACAGAAAGCAGCTTGTGCCTCTGGTCCCCATGTGAAGGGACATCCCTTCTTGGTTAACTGGGTAATTGGTGCAACCACCTTGGAAAAGTCCCTTATAAACTTTCTGTAAAAGTTGGCAAATCCCAGAAATTGTTGAATTTCTTTAACATTCCTAGGGGCAGGCCACTCCACCACTGCTTTAATCTTATCAGGGTCCATGCTCAACCCTTCAGGGGAGATTATGTACCCCAGGAACTGAATCTTGGTCTGTTCAAATTCGCATTTCTCCAATTTGATGTACAGCCGATTCTTCCTCAAGCGGTCGAAAATAATGGATACGTGTTTGCGATGTTCCTGTAGAGAATCTGAAAAGATAAGAATATCATCTAAATAAGCAATCACAAATTGATCCAATAGATCTCGCAGCACATCATTTATAAAGTGTTGAAAGGTTGCTGGAGCATTGCAAAGACCGAAAGGCATGACCAAAGACTCAAAATGTCCATATCTGGTTCTGAATGCAGTCTTCCATTCATCACCCTTACGAATGCGAATGAGGTTATATGCACCCCGTAAATCCAATTTAGTAAAGATCTTTGCAGAACAAAGTCTTTCCAAAAGCTCGGGGATTAGTGGAAGGGGATAGCGATTTTTGATAGTGATTTTATTTAATTCCCTATAATCAACACATGGTCTCAATGTCTTATCCTTCTTCTCAACAAAGAAGAGACCTGCCCCAGCAGGAGAGGTTGAGTGTCTTATGAACCCCTTTGCCAGGTTTTCATCCAACCACTCCCTTAACACCTTTAATTCAGGTTCAGACATAGAATAGAGGTGGCCAAAAGGAATCTCTGCCCCAGGTAAAAGTTCAATAGGACAGTCATAAAGGCGATGTGGGGTTAGCTGATCAGCATTCTTCTTATCACACACATCATGAAATTCCCTGTATTGAGGTGGCAGGCCTTCATATCCAGGAACCATGTGTTCCTCTACCCGGAGATTCTCGATATGGGAGGAATCAGGTTGACAATGTCCTTTACAGTACTCTGAGGCAAAAGTAAAAACACGTGTTTCCCAATTGACAGAGGGGTTATGAATCGAGAACCAGGGGATACCTAGAATGATAGGAAACTTTGGTGATGAAATCAACTGAAAACATATGGTCTCCTGGTGATCAGGCTCAAAAAACAGACTAAGAGGAGCAGTCTCATGGGTAACTGGCCCGGAGGATAGAGGGGAACCATCAACAGTCTCCATATCTACAGGTAAGGATTTATTCCTTAATTCAATATGATGGTCTTGAGCAAATCCAATATCCATAAAATTTCCCCCCGCTTCAGAGTCCAACATGGCAGAGCAGGAAATGTCATTAGCCCCATCAGAGAGTCGAATGGGAATTATAAAGTGAGTGGGCGGAGCTTGTATAGGATTGCTTTCTTCAAGTACTGGAGAAATTGACTGAGCAATGAAACTAATTTGTTCAATGTCTTTAACATCAGTTGCAGCAACTGTTCTCCTTAGCTTATTTGGACAGTTAATAGCATAATGTCCAGAGTCCCCACAATAAAGGCATAAATTTTCACTCCGACGTCTTTCCTTTTCCTGAATAGTGATACCCCTTCTAACGGAATCAATCCGCATAGGTTCAGGGTTACTGGAATCATGAAAAACCTGAGAACTCTTCCGAGGAGGTTGACTAAAAGAAAAACGCATACCCTCAGTATTTCCCAGTATTCCCAGTCTTTCTTTTCTCCTTTCAGAGAGTCTCTGGTCAATACGGATGCACAATTGGATAAAGTTCTCCAGATCATCAGGGGTATCACCTCTAGCCAGTTCATCCTTTATTTGCTCAGAAAGCTCCTGACGAAATTGGCTTCTTTGTGCTGCTGGATTCCAGGTTGTATCTGCGATCCAGCGCCTGAATTCAGTAGTGTATTCAGCCACGGAGCGTCGTCCTTGACGCAAATTATGCAGTTTGGCCTCAGCAGTAGCACATCGATTTGGATCGTCAAAAACTTGGTCCATAGCTTTAGTAAAGGTGTGGAGGTTATTTAAAATTATGTCATCCTTTTCCACATAGGGAGAGGCCCAAGATAAAGCTTCCTCTGTCAGGAGATTGATAATAAACAGTACCTTCTTTTTTTCAGGAAAAAATGCAGCAGGCTGCATTTGAAAATAAATGCGACACTGATTAAGGAATCCTCTGTAAAGCCTTCGGTCTCCATTGAATTTTTGTGGAAGAGGCATTCGAACACTGGGCTCAGGACTTGCGCCATTTAGGGAACTAAGATCCAACACCTGTTTCTCTAAGTCCTGAATTGCCTCTTGTTGATCTTTCACCACATTTTGCAGTTCTTTAAATTTTGCCTGATAAGTGACACCAAACTCTTGTAATTCAGAAATTTTCTGAGTGACAGTGGCAAGGGTAGCTGCTACTGCGGACTCCATTGTGGCCAGATTATTCTGTCACGATTACTGGGTCAGGCTCAGAGTCCAGTCGCAGGAAGCAGCAGCACAACCGTGGTCAACAAGCAGGGTCTGGTACACAAGAGATCAGCCGGAGTGAGGGAGCAAGCAGAAGAGTAGTCGTAGTCTTTAGCCGAAGGTCGGTACACAAGCAGTGAAGGGCAAAATGGCAGCAGGCAGAGGCGTAGTCCTGGAACGTAGCTGGAGGTCGGTACACAAGTGGAAGATCCAGGAGGATGAAGCACACAAAGCTAGATCTTGGCAAAAGCACAATAATCTGGCATCAGGAAGTTTCCAGATCAGGCTTAAATAGGAAGTACAAAGGAGTGGCCAAAGGTTCAGAGTTCACAGGAGGCTGGGCAAGGAACTAGGCAGGAAACTGGACAAGGTCTAGGTCACCACATAGATCTAGTATGCATAGATATCAGCTGCTGGATAGCTCAGCAAGAAGAAGCACTGTCAGAAGCAACTGAGGACCTGGGTTCGAATCTGGGCCCTGACACCTTTACAGGCAGACCCCGAGTTACGAACGACTCCTACTTACGAACGGATGTCAATTTCGGTCACTTGTGCTCCACGCTGGTCACAGTTACCACTGAGCAGCCATCTTGCACCACAAGACACATTACACACTGAGGTAGTGTATGTATTGCATGGCCACAAGAGCCCCAGATAACATGACTGCACGCCCAGAAGCACCTGAAACATCCCACATCCCTGCACAGGCTGAAATTGCACCTAAAAAGGCACTGTTTCAACTTACAAACAAATTCGACTTAAGAACAAACCTACAGTCCCTATTGTGTTCGTAACCCGGGGACCGCCTGTATTCAAGAATGTAGGAGCTTTGTTGATCCCAAAGTACGTCTCCTGCAGGCATAAAATATCACACTTTAGGCACTTAGCATATTTCCACATCATGCCGCGTTTCACTGGGCTGTTAATGCCTTTGACGTTCATGGACGTGATTTTAAATGACATTTTGAGTATAAAAATGAACATTACCTGTTTGCAGAGAGATATGTAGCTGCGATCTCTTGTGTCCTTGGGTGCCTGTACGATAAAGTGACCTTGAAGTTGGAGTCCTAGCCGAGTGGAGATCAATGAGAAGATGAGGTCCAATTCTAAAATGGGGAATGACAATGGCCAAAAAAAAAAAAAAAAATTGTGCACTTCCAAGAGATAAAAAAAGGAGAATAAGTCGATCAATCAGAGCTGGTGTTTCTCTGTTAAATCCCAAGAGAAGGAGTGAAAACAAAAAACGGAACACAAGATGGAATAGAGAAGGGGAGAGTAATGGACAAAAAGGAAAGAACAGAAAGGGAAGAAGGAAAAGAGAAAGAGAAAAAGGTAGAAAATAAAAAAGAAGGAAAGAAGGAAGGTTAGCAAGTGGTTGTCACCAACTTCAAAACTGGTGACTTATGTGCTTGTATTTAAAAAGGGACGATTCCAGACAGAACCTGGGCAGATATAATCTGCTAGATCTTGGGGGTATATAAAAGTTAACTACGGTTCAATTGAACAGTAGTAAAGGGACCTGCCGGGGTCCTAAGGTATTATCTGAGCATATGAAGCAAAGCTCCTCGAGGAATATCTTCCTCTGGGTGAAACTTGCGTTGTGGCAGGTTATCTGGAGCCGAGTCCAGGTGGGTAATAATGTCCCAGTCACGTAGTAGTAGGATACCCTCATCCAGGGAGTAAATTATGTAGGTATTATTGCCCTTGGTGATGTGGAGATTAGCAGGGTAATTCCACCTAAAGGGGATTTTGGAGTTCCTCAGCACACGTTGGAGTGTATATTGTGAAAGGTCAGGAAAAATTGAGAGACCTTGCATGCATTCAGGCCAGCTCTCTGCTTTTCTGGTAAAGGCCATCAATTTTTCTATGGATCTATAAAAATGTATCCTTGCAATCGTATCTCTTGGTAGACGTTCAGGCAAGTGTTTCAGTTTAGGAAGTCTGTGGATTCTATCAATAACTAGTTCCTCCAGAGGGAGGTCTGAAAGGGCCTCACGGAGCAAAGTTGTGAAGTAAGCATTCAGGTCATGATGTTTAACTGACTCAGGGATCCCCCTGATTTTGACATTACCTCTGGACCTATCCTCTAAGTCCGCTAGCTTAGATTTGATCCATTCAAAGTTGTTGAAAGTATTAGCAAAGTCTCTCATCTTGTTTTCAATGTGGAGTACTCTGTTTCTGACTGTATTGATATCAGATTTAAATTGCTGCATCATAGACACCATGTCAGTCTGTATGGTACTTCCCAGTGACACTAGCATGTCTTTTAGCATGATGTCTAAAGTCGGCTGGCTATTTGAAAGGCCATTATGGAGTCGTGTAATTCCAGTGTATCATCCATAGATGCGTTAGAGGGTATTAACTCTGTTGGGAATTGAGATACTGTAGTTGAGACATTTTGGGCCTATTCTTAGCAGGGCTATTTGAAGGCGAAGAGGACCCAGACAGAGCAGTGGAATTGTGTGCATACCTGGAAAGTGAGTTCTTTTCTCCAGTGTCTGTGTCCCTGCTCTCTGCCATGCAGCCCTGTGAAGAAGCCTGAAAGCTGCCACCAGCATCTTGGCTGCTCCATCTTGCCGGTGGGGAGAAGAAATCCGGCATCTGGCCCAGCTTTCTCAGCTTGGACATGTTCCCCAGTTGTGCCTGTGTCTCCCTTGCCCTCGTTAGTGGAGCTCTGTGATCGTTGATTTTCCCCCGGCAGACGTCTCCTTTGTAGAGCTGTGCAGTTATGCGGCCATGCTCCGTGTGCGCTGGCCATGCCCCCCCAGCTTTCTGCTTTTGAACAGCACAGAAGTTTCAATGTCTGCACTGTGATAAAGGAGCGTTTTGACAGGGAAGGCCAAGAATTCTGGATTGCATCATTGCATCATGTGACGAAACCTGGGCACACTATTTCCCATCCTGAAACTCGCTCTGAGTGATTTCCACGTGTTTGGACCCCTAAAAGAGTTCCTTGGAGGTCAGCATTTCAGCACCGATGACAAAGTGAAGCAGGCTGTCCTAGGATGGTTTAGGCTTACTGACAAATCTTTCTATGCAGAAGCTTTCTAGGCATTAGTTAAATGCTGGGATAAGTGCAGAAATGTAGCAGGGGAGTATGTTGAAAAATACATTCAGTTTTCACTCCTTTAAATTTGTTCTTTTATTATATAAACTCAAAAGTCATAATTTTACGTGAACGCCCCTCATATAATACATATTTTTTTTTTCCCATGTCACCCTCAAAGTTACATTAAAAGGTCCCTTACTCTGTTCTGAGGAATTTTAAAAAAAAAATGTGTTTTGTCAGATGTAACAATAGCTTGCCTATTAGCTTTAAAAATGTCCAGAATTTAGAATTAAGGTTCTTCCCCCATAGATTTCAATGGTGTATTATTATTATTCAGGATTTAAATAGCTCCAACAGTTTGCATAGCACTTTGCATTATAAAGGGAGATAGTACAGTTACAATACAATTTAATGCAAAACGGTTAGGAGAGCCCTGCTTCTGAGAGATTACAATCTAATAGAGAATTTCTGCTAAATTCGGACTATGCAACTTTCATGTATACTGATTATTTTCGATTTGTGTCAAAGTTCAGTTCAGGTAGGTAGTGCATACATACAGGCTGAGGTTAAGATGGGCATGAAAGTGCAGCTTGAGTAACAGACTGAGGTCTGGACAGGCAAGCAAGATGCAGATCAAAATGAAGGCTCACATGGCAATCATGAAGCACACATGGCAATTCCCTATTTCACATGCCTGCTTACGTACAGACATGCATACAGACAGAATCCAAATTACCTACCAGCATGTCTTCAGAGGGTAAAATGAAGCATGGGCAAGCATGGGGAGAACATGCAAACTTCATGCAGATAGTGCCCTGACCAAACCTTATACTGAGGACCCTAATACTGCAAGGCAAAATATTACCACTAAGTCCCTATGCTGCCCAGAAAATGTCGCTAGAGGTCAAGATAATAGGTGCAGATCATGCTACAGACCTCCCAATGTCAGATCACAGTGAAGATACCCTTGGAATTCAAGCAATGTTTTAATAATATTAATACTAGCTTAGGGTGATGAAATGTGCTTATTTAGGCACAGAAGGGTCCACTACCATTAGTGCAATCCACTCTCTAGTGAGGGGGTAATGGGGTAATGCCCAGCTGTGTTAGGGTATAGTCTGCACAGTAGAAGTGTGAAGTATGTATTAAACAGAAGAGTTGTGCAAAAACGTGTTGTACAAAATAGAATGATGTGCAGTAGGTCTTCCATGTGCAGTAGGTAGGTCTTCAATTGATACTGACAGTAATAGTCCACTCCACATCACACAGACATACTAACCATGGTCGCTTGGCATTCTTTGCCACTCACATATAGTGGATGTACCATGGCAATCATTATGTGAGAGCAGTATATTGCACATCACTGTTAAAGCGTTCGTTACCCTCACAAAAAAGAAAAATTGATTCTGTCCCCCTAAAGCATGTTATACAGCACAGCACTTGTGCTGTGTAATTTGTCCCTTTGTACCAACTGAAATACCTGGCTGATCGTGCCTGGGTCTGCCCCCCCCCCCCCTCCCTAAACTGACTACTGTTTATCATGGCTGCTGAGCTCTGACACTGTGGTCAGTATGCATGCCTCTGTCATCTGCAGCTCTCCTCTGTTCTTCTCTGTCCTCCTCTCCCCCTCCCTTCCCTGCCTGTCAGATGTGTCAGTGCCTGCCCCTCCCCTCCCCTTCTGCAGAAAAAACTGTAAAATTTTCACACACTCACCTGTCTTCCTTAATGCTAAGTGCCCAGTGTATGTGTTTTATAAAAAAAAAGAAAAAACATTCTATACCTTATATCCTAGTGCCATTGGGCACTCACGTGACTGGCCGTCTCTCTCCTCCTCTCCTCTTCTCCTCCCGACTGTCGTCAGCGTGGGATTCTCAGGTCCCATGAGTGCCGAGCATTAGGATATAAGATACAGAACGGCATTTTTTTAAATAAAACACATGCACTTGGCATTTAACATTAACGAAGACAGGTGAGTGCTTAAAAACAACCAAGTGGGGTTACAACCACTTTAAGCCATCCTCCTACACAGTCTCTCTCCCCAGGGTCATTAGTACTCATTCAGGGGGCTTTGACTTGTCATTCTTCTCTGTGCATCCAGCTCATGACTCTCTGCATGTTATTCCAGAGACAGGACAGCTCTAGTTTCCGTACATCACTCCCAGGACCTCCAGGGGAATAGCACTCACAACAGAGAATACGTGGCTTTGCTACAGCTGGCTTTTCTGGGTGTAGAACTATCTCACTATGTCCTTCTGCCCTGTCCAGGGCCTCTGTGATAGCTGACTACATCTGCGTGCTGGAGTGGTGTTTAGCTCAATGACTAGAACTCCTCTCATCCTGACTTTTTTATGGGCAGTGACTAACCTCATGACATCACTACAGGAAGACTTTATACAAAAGAGGACCTAACACCTGATTATATGATTTCCTCTTACCACACTATTTTGGGATAGAGCCACCTAATGGCAGACTAGCTAACTGCTGCTCAGACAAACCTGTCCATATTCTCAACCTATGGCAATACTGGTCTTGTAATGGCTGCACTGAGACTCTAAAGCCCCGTACACACGTACCGATGGTCGGCATACAAATGTTCCTCTTTTCTCCCCGGGATGTCGGTGTCTGCTGAAAAGTGCAAAGACAGCACAAGGACAGCACAAGAATTTTGTCCGCCGACTGCAGAAGTGATGTCATGTAATGGTTAACTTTCCCTGTGTTTTCTATTTTCTGAGCATGCCCAGTCTTGCAAATCTGCGGTCTGTTGGCCGAATTGTGTACTGACAGGCGAACAATCGTCCGTTCTGGTGTCGGCATACAAAAATTTTCATGTTTGCAAGAAAGACTTTTGTCCGCAGATTGTGCGCAGACATCTGTCGGAGGCACCATACTAACACGCGTACAATCGGCAGATCCTTCGTCCACCGACGTTTGTATGCCGACGATCGGTACGTGTGTACGGGCCTTAAGCTGCATGCTGGTGAAAATGTTGTCTTTTCTTCAGGATCATCGTAATTACAGTTTGACAATCGATTGACATACTCTAATATATGGCATTTGAATTGGAAAAAATATTTGTGAAAGAATGTAACTCCTTAACTATTGAATGGATAGTCCAATTTAAATTGGTATTAAACCAAAAAATTACCATATGGTATCTTATCAATATCTAGGTGTGGTGACTGCATTCATTTTTACTTTTTTTTAGGCTTTTTTTTCTCTGTTTTCATTTGGTGAACTGGTCAGTAACACACCTCTTGTATAAAAGTGCTTCCAAAATCAAACTTACTGACAGGATTACCAAGGGAAAATAAAGGAAAGAAAGCTTAAAAAAAAAAAAACAAATGCAGTCACCATATTTAAGCTGGAATATAATAAATGCTTGCTTACTTTTGGGTTTAATGCTGTTTAATTGTCTTCACATGAGATGTGGATTACAGAAAAGTAACACAAAAATTTCTTGAATGCTATATTGATGACTTGTGTTGCTATATTGATGACAGACCTGATTAGTGATATACTCATCTATATTGTTAATGACATTCTAATAATGCTTTAATCCTTTCATTCTCTTTCTTTTTTTTCTTTTTTTGATTTAGTTGTTTGGCATACATACTCATATTTAGCTACTAGCTGATTGATGAGATGTCAATAGTATCTCTTTAGCTTTAGCCTAAGTGCCGGGACACACTTGTGCGATGCGGGAAGGCTGCGAATTCGCAGCCTGTTCCCGCATCGCAAATGCACATCTGGCAGTTCACACTGCCATATGCGATATGCAGGGGGTGTCAATTAAATGTTAGCGACACCCCCAGTTTGATCGCATATCGCAGTGCGATCTGACAGTTCACACAGGATCGGATCGCACAAGCGTGAACCATTGTGCGATCCGATCCTGATGTGGCTGAAAAAATGCCTCATGTGCGACTTTTGTGCGGGTGCAGTGCGAATTTAGCCATACAAAGTGTATGGCTGAATTCGCACTGCACATCCGTTCGCATGTAATGAAGGAGCAGTGCGCTCCTGTATTACATGCGATCACCGCACACGCTATAGTGTGAACCGGCACTAAAGGTATGTCCCATTCAAACTCAGATAACTGTTCATATAAGTTGCTTCTCTGTCTTCTCTGCATTTTGGTTTAGCACACAATTCTAAGAGACATTTCACACCTTTATAGGTGCATTCCTTAAAATAAAAACATCCTGATTGCCATATCTTTTTTGTCGTTTCTAGCAAATAGTACCTTCTATATGGTATAGATGTAAAATGCATCTAAAAGGTGCAGTGCATCTCATAGGGTGGTGTGAAACCTCTCCAACACCATAAAAATCTGCAAATGTAAACTATTGGAACAAATTTCATGCGGAAAAAAATGTACACATTAAACACCACCTGTGTGTGTCTGTATATCTCTTTAGTATCTGCCAGAGCACCATTGGGAACACCAAAATATGAGATGCAGTATTATGCAAATTTTAGGGACCCATTCCCCTTCTTTTGGTGCAGTAACATGCATTAGTCTCATCAGTGTGACTCGTTCTTAATGGCATCTTAATGTACCTCTGTTGCACCACGTTGTAACACATGGTGACTGACATAAGTGTGCGCACAGGGTGTGCTGGGTGTGCCTAGACACACCCTTATTACCCATTTACATTAGCACTATTGCTCTGTGGGGCAAGATCACCCACTGAGCGACTCTGCTTAAAGGAGGAGGGTGGAAGCATTCTCTCTCACTCTGAATCTGCAGACAGAGAGAACATGTGTCGTCGGAGCAGAGTGCCACAAGGAAGACTGTATGCCCTATATATATATATATATATATATATATATATATATATATATATATATATATTAATGCAATAAGCTGCGCACACCTATGGTAACTACCTGCCATGCCTTGTGGGGCACTGCATTTCACAACATTTTTAGTGCTGTCTGCTGAGTTGCCAGCCCATTCAAATAAATGGGCTGTCTTAACCCAAAGCATGTTAATGCGCACCTTAATACTTGTGCATTAATGTGACACAGCAATCTGCAACATTGTAAATGGGCCCTAACAAGTCAAGCTTTGGCCTGACAAGTCCCACACCTTAAAGGATACTTCCACTTTTGCAGTTAATTTTGAGAATACCCCACTATATGTTAGTTATGTGTCATTCACACAGCATACCTACATTTAAAAAAAAAAAACATGTCTTATCTTTTCGATTTTCCTAAAGCAGGTGTTTTGGCTGATTCAAAAGATTTCTGGACCGTGTTAGGCTGGCCATGCATGGATTGAAATTTGACCAGGGACCGACTCAATTTTCATCCCTTTGTGGGTACTGTGGTTGTGCAATCAATCTACTGATCATGGTGTGAGGTGTAAAAAGTGAGCAGAAGCAAAGCTCAATTTTTTCTAGTGAAGTTATCATTAGAATAATACAAATCTCTAAACTCTGGTGCTCCCAGGGCATTTACACAGATACATGCATGGATTTGCTTTTCATATTTTGCTGTAACTTTAAAAAGTTTGAAAATGCAATAAATATACTTCAAATATGCTGGAAAGTAATTAAATAAAGATGAGGCACTCATTACACACATATGTATATTTTCCTTTAATAGGTTTTAGAATTTCTTTTTTTTTTACTACGGGTGTGTGTGTGTATGTACATATATATATATATATATGTACATATATATATATATATATATATATATATATATATATATATATATATATACATATATATTATAGTTTGATCCAACCAGAACTTTTTGCTTTCTATCTTTTCAACAGTTGAATGAAAACCTACTTTCCACATTTAGGAAGTCAAAAGTCTCTATTCATAAGCTCAGCCAAGAATTTCTACATCTCCATCGATTACACTGAAAATACTTTCTGGGTTTTTCAAGCAGACAAAATTGCAAAGGTATTCTTAGGTACAGCAAAAACCAAATTTAATTGAAAGAGAAAATTATATGGTATTGATCATTCTTAAACAGGCCCCTGAGACCTGTTCAGTGATTCCTCTTCATACCGTAAATATTTTTTTTTTTTACTGGTGCTGGAGCAGTATTAATTCATAATCACTGCAGAGCCTTCAAACTGCTATTAGCAGTATAAGTCAAATTATTTATAAAGGTTTGTTTATAGCCTGGCCCCTATGGGCAAGAGCTGCAGATAACATTTAGGTAGGGAAGCTGGGCCCAATGGATTTTGCACATAGCAGGGGAACTGTATTTGATAATCTATGATTGCACATGATAATATGCACACTCTGCAGCCTCTTTTCATAAACAGACTAATGAAAGAATATGATTAGTGTTATTTGGCATTGATTACTAGTGTGATCAATCACTGGGGCCTGTTGAAAAGCAATTTTGATCCTAAATACAGTATAACAAAACAAAATATACTAAATGTCTTTGCCTAAAGTCTTGGGGTTTGAACATCAGTATACGTATATTCTCAAGATAAATTGGTGTACTTATCATAAAAACATTTTCCAAACTTGGAATGTGATTCTCAGTTATGGACATGTCTGGCAGGACTTGCCCCACCCTTCTATTTCTTAAAAGCAGACTTTAGGGTTAAAAAAATACATCTATCTATAGATATTTTAATCTTTTTCAAGAACAGAAATAATTTTAAAGAGGCCACTTATTTTCTGTTCTGAATGTAGTGGAGTGGCAGCTTGGGTACAATCTTCCCTTAGCAGTGGTGCCCCATCTCCACAAACTTTCCAATGTTCTTCTCTTTTGCAACACTGTGCATTGTTACTGTTATGCAGAACTGTTTTTTTGGCCACAAGATGGCAGTATCCCGCAACTTAGTTATCACACAACTCATACAGAAAAGTGCTCGGGACTCTGGGACTTGTATGTTGTAAGCAGGATTATTTTATCCAGATTAGCTGGAGCTGAACTACACCACCCATGAGAACCCATGAGAAGGTGCAGGAGAATTTAAAAAGGGAAAAGCTCCAGAAACACGGGGGTAGATAGGAAGAGACTGTTTTGATGGACTTGTGTAAGAAAGGGAGCAGAGTGGATTGACGTAGGCCCAGGCCAGATCGGGAAGTCGCAAAAGCCACCAGAAAAGCTGATCATCTTGAGGAGGCAGGTAGTGGAACCTGTGGGCATATGGACCGGGTCATCACCACCTTCACAGCCATCCCAGAGGAGGACAAAGGAGGCCCCCTGTCACTCAGAAGGTCATCGCTTCACCCTGCTGTGCTGTTGAACTGGGTAAAAGGGTTCTTAACCCACACAACGCTGCCATTGCACTAAAGCCTGTAGTTCCAGTTGCTAGAGTCTAGAACATATACAGTGCAGGTCTATAACTTTAGGCAGAGATGCTGTAACCCATCCAGCGCTGCAGTCTAACCACCTTACTGCTTTGATCAACACTACCTGAATGGTAGCAGAATTCACCTCTTTGCTTCCCTGCTAAGCAGGAATTCTACACAGACCCTACTTCAGACTTAAGCTATCCAATGAAGAAATGAGCTGATTTATATTTATAGGGACATACTCCAGCCAGAATCTGTTTCCCTTTTTTCCTTCCAAAGGAAATTCTGCTACCATCTTGCATATCTGCTCGGAAATGTACTTGCCTAGATTCCTGAGAGTTAGACCAAGACTCTTTTCACTGAGATTCCAAAAGTGAGCTAGCCCAGTGTTTTTACTTTCTAATCTTATTCTCTCTCTTGGGGAAAATTTTTCACATTTAAATCTTCAGTCCTGCAGGACAGGTGGGAGTGGCTTAAATTGGTACTGTATTGTGTTACATTGCATTTTCCTGTTGGTATTTTGTCATTTGAAAGACTAAACCAAACTTTTGCCCGTTTTGCCATTTCTGTGACACTAATACAAGTTAAACATTTATCTCATCAGTGTGTACGTATTTATCCATTGTGTGACAGCCAGGGAGCCACTTGGCCAAGGTATTTTGGTGGTGTCAGCAGGGGCAACATTCTGCTCAGGGCTCAGTAGTGAACAGGATCCCCATAATACTCAGTGGCTCCTAAAGGAGTAGCGCTACACTTATTTATAAAAAAAAAAATTAAAACACTGTGTAAATGTCTAAGCATTCTCACAGACATAATAAATAATCCCTGTAATGTGTTTAATATGTTTATTTACTATAATTGTCAACTACATCTAGTGGCTATAATGTGGTACTTTCCTGAAATACAGTCGACCCTTTGACCCTCGTGAAGCCGCGGCTCAGAGTTCACAGCCTCAGTCATTCGCTGATTTTTCACAAATGCAGCCCAGCATTCCTGCATCATAACAGTTTACCGCGTGTAGCTATCTCAAGTGTTTCAAGTGTTCTCGTGTTTTTCATTTTGTTCTTCTTAAAGCCCTAAGATGCCACCCAAACGCCCTGCAGCTTCAAAGGCTTCTGGCAATGAACCTAAGTGCCAGAAGAAGTTTAAGACACTCCAGGAGAAGGTTGAACTACTGGATTTGCTCTGGGAACTAAGAAGTTTTGCCGCAGTAGCGAGCCATTTTGGCATCAATGAAAGTATTGTACGCTACATAAAGAAGAACGAGTCATTGTTTGACCACATCCAAAATATGTGATTTTTCACAAGTCGCAGTTGCTCTACGAACGTAACCGCCACCAATTTCGGGGGTCCACTGTTCTGCATCAGAAAAATACTGCATTATGGCCTATAGATGGAGCTGGCAATCATAGGAAATATGACCCAAGGAATATTCTCAAAAACTGTGTACCTGCTTAGACTTTTGCACAGCATTGTTTATTAAGGGCCCTTTCACACTTGTGCGACCTAAAAGTTGCACAATTTTACTGCGATTTTGCAGTAATTTGTTTGCCGCAATTTTGACTGGACTTTAAGCAATGCCTATGTCTATGGACCTAAAATGAATTAAAATTAGAACAAAGTAGTGCAGAGAATACTTTGAAGTTGTTGTGACTTGAAGTCACACAGATATGAACGGTATTTATTGAAAATCATGGAGTATGATTTGTCATGTGACTTCGCAATCCCAAACTGCAGGACAAGTCGCACAAGTGTGAAAGAGGCCTTAATAATCCCCCTAGATCCAGACCAGTGTTCAGAAGTGGCCCTGGCAAAAACATAGGTAACAAATAAATATGTTTGCTAGATTTGGTATAAGCATTGAATAGTATCTGCTGATTTTGTATATTTTTTGGAGCCCTTAAACTATTTTACTGAAATCAATATTAACCGTCTCCCTACCATCACATTGTAAAATACTGGAGGGGAGGCGGACATCTATTTCTGGAGTGATGTTCATAAATGTCACTTCAGAAATAGTCCTCAGGCAATAAGTGGGCCTCTTAATGCCGGTAAACTTAGTTGTTCTCAGTGTGGAAAAATGCGAAGCCAATTCAAATGGCTCTACCCCTAATGATCACAGTGAATAGTCATAGAAAAGACATTTCACGCCCCACACTTCCTCTTACAACGAAATGGGAGGTGGAACAGGAATTAATGAATGAATGACTCATTCATTAGTTCCTGATATAAACATATAACCTAGTAGCAGCAGTACGAATTCATTTTTTAAACCCTTTCACTACCCCTTCTCTTCTACAAATTCAAAATCCAGCATGCCTTTCTATGTAAATTGTATATTAACCCTTCACCTCCTTTATCCTGCACATCAACCTCTTCATTTCCATGCTGCCATTGTATAATACTAGTGCATTAAAGCCTTTACCACCTCCTCCATATATGACTATGTGTATGCTCTTTACCTAGTGCACCATCGCTTAGCTCTGTGTTTTAACCAATTCTGTACCATCATGTTTCTTTATTTTCAAAAAGGTGTGGCAAGAATAATATCACCCTGGGGTGTCTACTTCCCAAAAAGAGGTCATCAATGAGAAGTTTGTACTGTCCTGTACTTTTTTTTTTTTTATGTTTTTGGTCTATTTTTCCCATATATAGTAAAATGAATAAATCCAATGGTCAATAAATACCACTAAAAGAAAGCTCTGTCTGCTGCAAGAAAATGGCAAAGTCACTAGTAATGCAGGGGTAATATAGACTGGTTCTCAAGCGGTTCAAGTTAAATGTCAGTCAGATATAAAAGACACAAATTAACCTCATCATTCTGTGGCTGATCTCTTACAGGGGAGGGTATAGAGACCACAGTAGGTCAACATAGTAGAGGGTATAGAGGCCACAGTAGGTTACCACAGTGGAGGGTATAACACCACAGTATTTCTCCCCACTATCTATATTAGTAGCAGTGTCTTCCACTTTGCTATGTGTCATCCATGATCTATGTGACAGGGCTGTGTTAATTTTAGAACTGCATGGACAGGTAAACAAATCCATTTGCAGGTAAAACAACTCCCTTATATGTATTATGTGTGTATCTATCTGTTTGCCTAGAGTTTAACTTTAATGTGAGGGCAAGCAGCATCTACAACCTTTCATTAAAGTAAAGGCAAAACCTTTTTTTTTTTTCTTAGTTTTGGACTGAGTGGAGAGGGAATAGAACCCCTGTAAGTTTTTATTGCTGTATGCGCCCTCATTAAGGAGAATCACCCTCTCTATTGGTCCTGTTTACCATTATCATTGAAAGTGAAAGAAATTACCAAATTTTTGGGTTGTTCCCAGAAACATAATAGAGGGGAAATCTTCCAATGGGTACACTAGTTCTGGTGACCTGGGGGTCCCCAAGAAATCCCCTAAATATACAGGGATTTCCTCTCACTTCCTGTTTGGTTATGGGGCAGGAAGTGAAGGGAAATCTCTGCAATGGGACACAGATGTAGAAAAAAAATCTGACGGGTTATAAGCCTCCCTTGCTCTATCCAAAATTTAAAAAAAAAGAAAAAAAAAAAAAGTTTGCCTATAGTTCTACTTTAACTTTCGGAATCTCTAGCCAAACTGGCAATTGCCAGAATGGCCATATTATCAGTCTAGGCCTGTTCCCTAGCTCCCATTGTTAAAATCAGTTGCACAGCTGTTTTCCTGACTTTCACAAACCTTTCAAGAAGCTTTTTAATTCATAATAGAATGCTTATCTTTAAGACATTAGGCCAAATCTATTGAGAGTTAAATCATGCTCTTAGAGATTCTAAAATCATTGGTAATGTATTCCATGTTACTCTCGAGTTGCCCTCCTTATTAATTCTGGTAAAGCATTTAACTCATCACTTGCTAGAAAGACCTTCAACACAAGTGTTTCTCCTTGAGGTACTATTAATCCTCTTTATAGGTTGACTAATTGGCAGTCACTTCTTGTCTGCGTGAGAGGCATGATGGCGAGTTTGTGGAATATATTGGCTTGTTTCAGCTCCTTCCTCGTTCATCATCGTGTTTATTAACATATATCTTGGCGTGTTCATTATAAAATAGTCCTGAGCAGACTGGGTAACACAAAAGACAGGACATATTCATTATACTTATTTATATAAACTGACTTTGCATCAGATAATAAAACTAATAACTTGGAATACGCAAGCAGATAGCATTGTGTGCTGTTCAATGCTAACGTGAAGAGAAAAATACATCTGTAATTATATGTGCGATGTAATGATATCATTAATATCCTATCTGCAGTTTTATTTTTGTACTATACCTAATTAATTATTATTTGCTCTCCAGTCAGCAACCTTGTGCTTGAAAACTATACAAAAGACCAAGAACCCACAGATATTGACCTAATTCCAGACACAAAGCTTTTTTCATTTTATATATCCTGTTCTGATAGCAAAGCTGTCAAAGGCGCAGAACAGAAAGACACTTCATTTAACTTTTTTCATGTCTGGTCATGCTTATTAAAATAATGAATAAACAGCATGAACAAAATTTACTGCGTAAAGACATTACGGTTTTTAGGAGGATATTAACAACTGAAAATAAGATAAGTTAGAGAGAAACATTCTTCAAAGATGTAGATCAATGTTTGGCTAGATCTATTTAGTTTACTAAATGTCTGTGATATTGGGCTGAGAGTAACAAAGTAAACACAATAAAAAATAGATTGCATATTTGCTCATAGTCCCTTGGCTGGTTCTATGATTGATCCTGACAATTGTATGTAAGGTGTCTTTTTGCACTTCCCCTATCCACCTGCATTGACAAACATCCTCATCCTTAGATACGCATGCTACAGATAGGGAATTCTGAGTGTAAATATTTTCCTGTTGCCTGCACTGCTGAACATAAACTCTGGTAGAAGTAGAATGGTCCCTCAAAGGTAAACTGAAACATTCAGAAGTGTTGACCTCCTGGGTCTCCCACAGCTCTCTTTGGTTTCTCCTGCTGACCTCTATGGTTTTGCTGTGGTAAGTTATGGGGTATTGTTATAATTGGAAGTAGGTTTGCAAATATTGACCACAATTATTAGGCTCTGTTCACGCTGGTGCGACATGGGATCTGACTTGTTTGACTACAAGTCAGATGACATTTGAAATTAAATTTTTCCCTATGAGAGCTGTTTTAACTGATACTACACTACACAAGTCTGTCTGACTTTAGAAAAGGTTCCTGCACTACTTTGGTCCGACTTTGATACAACTTCAATGCCACAGAGTGTAAAAAGTCACATCAAAGTCGTATCAGGGCTGGTTCACATTGTTCCGACATGTGCTCTGACTTGCATAGCACAAGTCACATGACATGTCCAAATCAATAGTTCCCTATGAGAGCCCTCTTAACTGGTCTGACTTGTGTCAGTCCGACTTTAAAAATGCTTCCTGCACTACTTTGGTCAGACTTGGGCACGATTTCAGCCCATGGATTTGAAAAAAAGTCGGGAACATCATCTTATCTGATCCGACTTGTGGCATGCGACTTGTGCTCTGAGGATCTTGAAGGAAAACCTCACGCCAAATTTTTTTTTAAAAAATGGCGTGGGTCCCCCCCCCCCCTAAGACCATACCAGACCTTTCAGTCTGTTTTGGATTTTGAGAGGAAACCCCACGCCATTTTTTTTGTGTTTACCCCCAAAATCCATACCAGAACAAGCGAGTGCCCCCCCTTCTGGACCATACCAGACCATATGTCCCCAACATAGGGGAGTGGGTGCAGCCAGCACGTTGTTCCCATGTTGATGGGGACAAGGGCCTCTTCCTGACAACTCTGGGCGGTGGTTGTGGGGGTCTGCAGGCAGGGGGTTTATCGTAATCTAGAAGTCCCCTTTAACAAGGTTGCCCCCAGACCCCTGCCCCCCATGTGAATGAGTATGGGGTACCCTACCCATTCACCCCAAAAAAAGAAGTGTAGTGTTACAAAAAACAAAGAGACGGTTTTTGACAAGTCCTTTAATAATTGAAGAATGTCACCCATCATAGCTCCAAGGTGTCTTCTTCCTCAGGTGCAGTCTTCTTCTTAGGGTCTTCTCCCCCCTGCTGTCTTTTTCCTTCGGTCTTCTCCCTCCGGTGATGTCTTTTCCTTTCGTTGATCTCTTCTTCTTCTTTTCTTCTTCTTCCTCCGTCGCTGCTCCGATGCTGGCTCCAGTCCAGCCACAGTGTCTGCCAGTTCTTATACAGCTAAGGGGCGTGTCCATCTGATGATGTCACCACCCGGGCTATACAGTATAAAAACTGGTAGACACAGTCATTGACATAACCATGGAAGCCAGCGTCGGAACAGCATAATTATTTTATTTTAAGCGGGTTGGCGACGGAGGAAGAAGAAGAAAAGGAAGAAGACATCGGCGAAGAGAGAAGACATCATCGGAGCGAGAAGACAGCAGAGCGAGAAGACCGGAGGAAGAAGACAGTGGGGGGAGAAGACCAGAGGAAGAAGACTGCACCGGAGGAAGAGGACACCTTGGAGCTACGACGGGGGGACATTCTTCAAGTAATAAAGGACTTTTTAAAACCGTCTCTTTGTTTTATGTAATGCTACACTTCTTTTTTGGGGTGAATAAGGTACGGGTACAATGTACCCTATACTTATTCACATGGGGGCATGATCAGGGGGCCCCTTGTTAAAGGGTAGCTTCCATATTCCCATAAGCCCCCTGCCCACAGTCCCCCACAACCATAGCCCAGGGTTTTTGGGAAGAGGTCCTTGTCCCCATCAACATGTCCCCTTCATTGAAGTTGCATTGAAGTCGGACATGAAGTAGCGGGGCAAAGTCGGATCAGAAGTCAAACTACTTTTGTGCTGGATAAGTGCAAGCATAGCCTGAAAGTCAAACTCCAAAGTTGCACTGAAATCTGCGCAACCTTGGAGTCGGACTAGTGTGAACCGAGCCTTACAGGAGACAAGGAGGTCAGCAGGTGAAAGCTTAGAGGATTTTTTGCCAAAATGTCCTGAATAGATTGTTTTTGTTTGCTGTCTATGTTCCTGTTGGGAAAAGCATCGCCTGCCCTGATGACACAGGCAGGTAGAGGAATCTTTCCAAGAAGAACAGGGTTCCCCACAGCAACCTGAAAAAGGCTCCAAATTCTCCCCACTGTATTTCAGTGTTAAGGCAGGTTAGTATAGCCACAAAATGCTCAACTAAAGCAGCTTGATTAACTGGAGATCGCTTCTCGGCCTTTTGGCTAAGATCAAGTGTAGTATCTGTTCTTATCAGTGTTGGAATGGAACCTGAAGGTTAGTATCGGTGGTGGCCGAAGTATACCGGGGCGCTCTGGGCGTAACTGGAGGACCGGAGTAGGCCAAACCAGAGAAAGCCGGATGGTTCCAATGCCTTCCTGATTTGAATGGGTCCGCCCCTGTCAGTTTGAAGGGAGTGGGAAAGCCGGGCGACCACGGTTAGTACTGCTCCTGGATGTGATTGGTAAGGAATGGCGGATGGTGGTGGGGGAACCTTTCCTCCTGGGTTGAATCTGGCCTTGCAAAAGGCTTGTCCCCAGTTGAAGGCAGGTTCTCCCTAAGCTGTCTAAAATTCTGATGCCTCCTGATGGGATAGGGCTACACGAGGTCTGGCCGGGGGCCGAGACCGAAGAAGCCCGTGGTGTATGTGCCCCTCGGGTGGCAGCCCAGGGGTGCCTCAATCTCACTGGTGAGGGGCAGCTCACCTGAGTTTTTGTGGCACCTTGGTCACTGCACCATCACACTTTTTCAAGCACCTGCCTCTTGGGGTGGGCCTTTTGGCCAACACCAGAGGAATTTTTTATTCCTGGCCGGGGGGCCTGCCAAGGTTTTGCACTTTGGCACTACCCTGCACTTCTCCACTTCCCTTTTCCCCACTCTGTTTTTCTTTGTCGTGTGTCACGTTTGTCCCTTTTTTTGGTTGAGCACTTGCACGACTTTGATGGCGTAGGTCCTCGGGCCTGCCCTGTAAGTCTTGGGAGGGGGTGGATATGGCCTTTTGGCTTAGTTCGCCCTCTCCCATGGGGTCTCCCTTCGGGGGAGCCCTACCTAGTACTTGGGGTGGGCTGTTTCGGCAGTCCCCCTGAAGAATGGGGTCTGCCCGGTTTCGGCTGGGTGGACCTAAGTGAGTACCTCAGTCCCTGTCAGGAGCTTTGCGCCCCGGGGGATCAGGGTCAGGGCCCTTCCTCTTCGGAGGAGGGCCATGTGTACGCCTTGTGCACTTTTTGTGTGTCCACATTTGCGTGTGTGCACTTTTTTATGCACCGGGTGTAAGTCTTTTGAGTGTGTTTCACACACCACGAAAAAAATTAAAAAAAAAAAAAAAACTGGAGATCCATTAAAAGCATGTTTGTTTTGTATGTATTGCTACCCATGACTGAGCCACACTGCAATCCAGCATTTGAAGTACTTCTGCTTCAACAGCCACATGATGAGAAAAACTTTCTGAAAGACGTGATTGCCTCTTTAAAACAAGATGCATTCAAACAGTACCAAGACAAGTGCCCACCTTGCCCCCCAAACCTCTTTCCTCAGGTGAAGGAGAGGATGGGCTTATAGTGGCACGTGTGGTGAAATGCATATAATGATTGTGGCATGTGCTAGTATAGTACCAATAGCTGTTGTACACCCCAATGAATTAACCTCCCTGGCAGTCTGATTATGTCAACATTTTTGATCTTAAAGTGGTACATTGTTTTGCATGGAAATCTGTTATTTTATATTTTAGGCCTGTAATTCTTAGGAATAACTCACCTAAATCTGTCCAAACAAGAGTCTAGTAGACATCCCGGGTATGATAAAGTTTGAAACATGAAATCATAAAACTATAATATAACAATACCACATTTTATTCAATAATATAGTCAAACTGAAAACACTGAAATGTGTACAAACAAGGGGTGCGATATTACTAGTCACTGTAATGGTTTAGTAAACATCTAGAGTATGAAAGATTTTGAAACATGGGACTGCACAAAGTCCGACTTCACAATCAGGACAATAGAATCTGGTTTTCTTTCTTATTTTCCTTCCACTGTCATCTCTTTTCAAGCAACAAACCATGCACATCCTTGTAGGTGCCAACTTTTTCTCAATTGGTGGGATGTAGTCTATGAAGTGACGACCAGTCAGGTGTTCTGAGTTGACAACACCACCAGCACGACATCCAGATCTATTCACAGCCATTGAAGGTATTTGGTGATTCAGAAAGATATGTTCGTCAACTTTCCAAATTAAGTCCGAATGAATCACAGGCTTTTCTCTCTTTTTTTTTTTGTATAATGTAGGCTCCCCACAAGCATTGCTCAAGATGTCTGAAGATCTTCTTATAGTACTTCTTTTGCTGTTTCCTCATTGCTGAGTAGAATGTCATTGCTTGGTGGGCTCTGTCGACACCTCCCATGGTGTTGTTGTAGTTTATCTATTGTAGTTTATTACTTGTGGCTTCATGACTTCTTTCCCACCTTTCATGCGTACCATAACAGTGGAGGTATTATGCTCTGTACTCATTAGGCACACATCTGTTTTCTCCCGCCATCGCAGTGCCAACATTTTGCCTTTCTGCCACGTAACCATTTCTCCTTGAGCTTCTTTTTGCCAAACATTGGTGGCATGTCACGCCGGTTAGCCCTTACGGTTCCATAGGCATCAGTTTTGTTTTGCAGTAGAACCTCATAAAGTTCAGGAGATGTAATAAAGTGGTCAGTTGTTACACAATATCCCTGATTTAGCAATGGCTCAATTATTGAAAGAACAGAAGATGTTGCCATTCCATAATTGTTGTATTTTTGATTGAATTTTGTTCCTTTTCCAGTGTATATCACTGAATTCCAAATGTAGCCAATTGACGATTCGCATAGCATGTATAATTTTAAGCCAAATCGTGCCCTCTTTGATGCAATGTATTGCACCCAGCTGAGCCTTCCCTTTTAGGTCATTAGACTTTCATCTATGCTGATGTCTCTTTCTGGCACATAGCACTGTTGGAAATTCTGTAGAATCATTTGATATATTTCCCCAATTTTCTTTAGTTTTGGTGCACGATGAGTAGTTTCATCAAATTCTTCATTGTTTTCGAAGTGGAGATTTTTCATTATGAGGGAAAATCTTTACTCGGACATGACCGTGCCAAAGAATGGAGTGGCAAGTAATGTATTGGTTTCCCCACCAATCCCTAAAGAATTATTTGGCCCTAAAATGTCCAAATGTCATCTTCGGTCACTGGTTACCACTTTCTGCATCTTGCAAACTTCAAAGCATAGCCAATTGTTGCTCTTTGTACCGGTTTGTCTTGGTAACTATTTTTTCAATAAGCTCATTGGTCAGAAGTAATTGTAGGTATGCCAAGGGGTTTTCATGGTCAACGTCAACTTTCATACCAGGTGCTCCAGTAAATGGGAATCTTGGGGAAAAAGAACCACAAAAGTATATTAAACGCGAGCCACACTCGGGAATACCGCCAGGGAGGTTAAAGAGTATATGCACAGATATCGGACTAAAAGTGTGTAAAAAATTTCCCTGTGTTGGTGGTGCCAGTGAAAGGAAAAAGGGTCTCAGCATTAGTGGTATACCCTGCATCAGTGATATCACTAGAAGAAAAAAATGTCCCAGCATTGGTGGTGTCAATGAAAGGAAAAAATGCCCCTGCGTCCTTGGTGTTACTGAAAGGAAAAATTGTCCCTGTGCTGGGGGTGTCACTGGAAGGGAAACATGCTCCTGCATCGTTGGTGTTGCTAAGAGAAAAAAGGCACTTCATCAGTGTCAGTGGGGAAAAATGCCCCTGCATCAGTGATGTCAGTCTGGTAAAGACTGATTGACATCTATGTCTGTGTGATGAAGGAGGTGCTGGATGGTGGGCCTTGGGGGAAGCTAGGAACCAAAAGGATCTTGGGGGCTCTGAGGGAAAAATAGGGACTCAAATGGCACCACGGAGGATCACTCTTCAGAGGGCGTTTGACAGGTGCTGAGGAGGCTTGTTTACCACTTGTTTTGTCCCTGAAAATACTGACCCACTGTTGCGCAATAGTCCCTTTTACTTAAAAAAAAAATGAGTTCTAATATGTATCTAAATTACTGTTTTATGTTCTCCCTTAGGTGCTTTAAATTTTTAACGGCTTTCATTTAATGTTTGATGTGCCATGAAGCAAAGCATTGCAGCCATGGCATTTGTGCAGTTCTGAGCGACTGCCTCTCACTGTTCAGGTGGGGGGTCGGGGGGCTGAATACAACACATTTAAGTGAAGGCATGCAATTGCAGTACAGTTGTGTGGGACTTTAGGGGTAAAAAAGGGGGTCAGGAGGCAACATAACACCTCCTTACCACCTGTCACTCGCCATCCCAAAAGCAATGCTGCATGGATAACACTTCAGAGGGTTACCACAAGTATAAACCAAGGGTGGGGGAGGCTAAAGGGCTTTTGCCAGGATTCTGAAGAAGAGAGGGTAGACCTAGGATTGCATTGTCCTCTCACCCTGTGTGTATTCACAGTTCAGACCGCTCAGCATGTTGCCCACCAGGAATAAAGGTACATTCTCCTTCTTCCCATGTCAGGTCATGTGATATGTCATATGACAAGTGGAGACTGGAAGAAGGACAGTCTGCCCTCACTCCCCAGTGGTCTCATTGGATAATGAAAAGGCATTTTGTAGTGCTAACACTAGACAACATTTATTTTAAAAAGTTTTGCTTCCTGAAAAACCTTTGGAGATAGACCCCTTCAAACTGAACATGACTATATTTTGAGAGTAAATTCATAATATAGGAATCTTGAGAAATACTGTATGAAATTAACTTTTAATGTCAAAAATATAGTATTTAATTGCATAATGTTTTTTTTTTTTTTTTTTCGTTTCAATAGATTTTTATTTAAGTAAGAAAAAAAAAATACAAGCATGTATAAACACATAGCCGTAGATCCATATACACAGGATAAGAACATTACATAAAATAACAGAAATAGTCACAGTAGGTCATTTACGGCATATCAGGGTTATACAGAACATCAACATTATGCAATAAGATTCTTTCCATAGCTTAAGAGCCAGCGATGGGTACTTTGTTACCGAATATAGACATCTAAACTGGCTATACAGTAAATGACTCAACTGTCGCCGTGCAGTTGAATGATAGTATAACATATAATCAAAAAAAAAAACAAATATAGGAACTACCGCTCTTACCTATTTCCTCAGGGCGGGTCTACCTGAGTGCACTTAAATGCCCAAAGCCCTCACCCCTAACGGGTGCAAACTGTGAGGGATTGGACCAGACTTACACCACACAGTTGTATAAGTGCCGCCACTACCTATACAAGAGACCTCGGGCCGAGGAGTTATGAAGTGGAGTTTAAGTAGGGTTTGGGGGATGGGAAGATAAGGGGAAGTAGTGGAAGGGGGGGGAGGGGGGAGGGGGGGCACTTCCAATATACTTAGGTAAAATTCACATTTACATGTATATTATCACATTTATCAGAGTAGCTATAATATGTTAGAGGAATGATTTAACCAGACCTGCCATTGTTTCAGAAAGGTGGCCGCTCTGCAGTTCTTAAACGCCAACAATTTTTCCATCTCACATTGAGTGGACACCCTGTTTTTAATTGCTGTCAAGTGGGGAGAGGATGCTTCTCGCCACTTAGCAGCAATTGTAATTCTTGTTGCAAATAGAATATGAGCCAGAACTTTTCTGGAGCTAGGAGGGAGGTCCTCTAGACCCAGGCTGAAAAGTGCGAGCGCCGGGGAAGGGGGGAGGTTGGTTCCCAACAATGAAGATGCCCAAATGAAGACCTCTTTCCATAATGGTTGAACCACTGGGCAGCTCCAGAAGACATGTAGCAAATTTCCTCTTTCCTGACATTCACGCCAGCAAAGGGGAGAGCACTTTGGGTCGATGGCATTAAGTCTAGTAGGTGTCATATAGTACCTATGTAGAAGTTTCTGTGAGTTGTCCCAGTGGTCCACACATGCCGAGGATGCATAATTGGTTTTAAAAGCCCTCAGCCATTGTGCAACCGAGAAAGATTGTTGTAAGGCATCCTCCCATCTCAGAATGGTAGGGGATTTACGGAAAGGGTGGTGGTAATTGTAAAAAGGGATAGCATACTGAGATCCCCTTCGCCTGGGAATTGCCTTTATTTAAGAGATAGTGCCATAGTATTTTCGGGAACAGGGTATTCAGGGATTTGTGGGAGCGATCAAAAGCAGCTATCTGATATTCGGTCAGCAGGTCACTAGCAGAGTCGGGGTGGGTAGGGTTGCCAGGAAATCGGAAGCCACGCTTTCTCCAATTGAGGGTCGACACACCTGGAATCAGGAGATCATAGGCTGCTAGAGGGGTGGGAATATGCACACATACTTCTTCAGTAAAATCAGTTTTTATAATTCTTGTCCATGCCAGAATGGTGGCTTGAACCGTAGGGAAGGCAGGAATGTTCACATTGTGGCGTTTGGTGGCCGCACACAGTAAGGCGTATAGATCATGACTTGGGGTGAATTTACGTTCTATTTGGTTCCATAAATTATCCTCTTGTGCCTTTAACCAGTATCGCGTCTGCGATAGTAAAGTTGCATTGTAATAGGCTTGGGCGTTTGGAAGACCTACTCCACCAAATCTACGGGGTTTGTATAATGTAGACATGGCTATTCTAGGAGGTTTGCCGTTCCAAATGAACTTTCTTAATGACGAGGCTAGTTTATTAAAAAAGATTTGTGGCACAGGGATCGGAAGGGTCCTGAAATAGTACAAAAGCTTTGGGAGAACCTGCATTCTATATGCAGCGATCCTTCCTAACCAGGAGAGGTGTACTTTTCCAATGTGGGAGAACTCTTCTCCTATTTTAGACAAGAGGGGTAGGAAATTGCATTCATATAGTCTAGATACCGGAGATGTAAGTTGGATACCTAAATACGTGATGGAAGGTGCTTTCCAATTACATGGAAAAACTGATTTTAGCTTACATACTTCGGAAGCCGGGATTGAGATCGGAAGAGCAAAACATTTGCTTGTGTTGACTTTATAGTAAGATACATTTCCAAACCATCGAATAAGGGATTGAAGCTCTTTTAGAGATGCAAGGGGAGATGTCATAGTGATAATTATGTCATCTGCAAATAGTCCTAGTTTATGTTCCGTCTGACCTATTTTAATGCCTTGGAGGTTGGGGTTGCTCCTAATGGCTTCCGCCAGTGGTTCAATTACTAGGGAAAAAATTATCGGGGATAACGGGCAGCCTTGGCGAGTGCCGTTTGAAAGATCAAAAGAGTCAGATAGGATTCCATCCGTTAATACTTTCGCCGAAGGGTTAGAATACAATGCCATGATTGCAGAGTGGATGAAGCCTCTGAATCCGAAAGTAGTCAAGGTTTTGTCAAGAAATCCCCAATGGACCCTGTCAAAGGCTTTCTCAGCGTCCAGGGCTAAGAAAACCGTTGGAGTTCCTGACCCTTCAGCAGCAGTCAGTAGATTTATCATACGTCGAGTACCGTCAGGGGCCTGCCGGCCCTTCACGAACCCGACTTGATCTAGACCCAAAAGATATGATGTGCAGTATAGGAGTCTATTTGCCAATATATTTGCATAAATTTTTAGATCAACATTGAGTAAAGATATAGGCCTAAAGTTTAGGGGGGAGTCTGTCGATTTCCCTGGTTTGGGTATAGTGACTACTGTCGCCTGTAACATTTCTTTTGGGAATTTGCCTATTTTGGGAGCGTCATTGAATAGTCGAACTAAGTGCGGGGTGAGGATGGGGGCCAGTAACTGGTAGTATTCCGAGGAGAATCCATCAGTGCCCGGGAATTTATGTAGAGGAAGAGATCTTATGACCTCTAGAACTTCTTCTGGGGAAATAGGGGCGTTCAGTGTTTGTAAAGAGTCTTCGTCGATGGAGGGAAGTTTCAGGGCATGTAGAAAGGAGTCAATGTCATTAGGTGTTGGCTTGTATGTGTCAGGGTCGTCTCTTAGATTGTATAAGGAGCTGTAGTAGTCTTTAAAGACGTTAGCCACTTCTTTCGGATTACAAAAGGTTGCGCCAGTCTTGTGATGTTTAATGAGTGAGATGTGTGATTTTACACGTTGCTTTTTAAGTTGAGAAGCTAAGAGTTTGCCTGCTCTATTGCTTTGTGAGTACCAAGACATTTTTAATCTCTTAAAGTAGGTGTCGTAATCACATAGAAGGGTATTTTTTAAGTCATTTCTAAGGTCTGTGAGTCGTTTCAGGATATCTGTTTGTGGAGATGCATCTTTTTTGTGTTGCTGTTCCAGCTGAGCTATTTGGGATTGTAGGTGGGTTATGTGAGCAGTTTTCCTCTTCCAATCTCTAGCCTTCTGTTGGATTAATAAACCCCTAGCTACCGCTTTATGCGCGCACCACGTGATTTCAGGAGACGTAGACCCATTATCATTAAGATTGAAATACTCCGCAACTTTCACTTTAAGTTCCTCACTATATTCCGGATGGGCCAGGACAAAGGTGTCGTTGCGCCACACCGGAGCACAGTTTCTGACCGGACCATCCACCACATCTATCGTGACCGGGGCATGATCCGACCACGTGATGGAGTGGATGTCCGCTCTAGGAATCTTTTGTAAAAGAAATTTGTCAGTCAAAAACATATCAATCCTGGAATAGCTATTATGTACTGCAGAATAAAAGGAGTAGTCCCTTTCAGAGGTGCGGAGAGAGCGCCAGGGATCATATAGCCTCTCCTCAACACAGAGGGGGCCCATGTTAGGTCTACGCCTCCGTCCCGCTGAAGAGCAGTCCATGTCTACATTCATGACAGCGTTGAAGTCCCCACAAAATATCAAATTTCCCTTAGCCAGTTTCCTCGCCCATGTGATGGTTTTCCGCACAAATTTCAAGGGATGTTTGTTTGGAGCGTAGATATTTACTATAGTGTAGAGTTTACCATTCACCTCAGCAATCAATAGCAGGGTTCTACCTATAGAGTCTTCTTCCGAGGCAATTAGCTTAAAAGAAACAGTATCTCTAATTGCTATCAAAACCCCGTTTCTTTTAGCAGTATGATTCACAGAAAAAACATGCGGGAATTTCCGATGGGAGCAGTTCGGGGCTTTGCCCTTCGCAAAGTTGGTTTCCTGGACACAAATGATGTCGCATTTGTGTTCCAAAGCCGTTTTCCAGAGAGATTTACGCTTGAAGGGGCTGTTGAGTCCTCTAACATTTAGTGACATTAGTCTAATGGACATGGCGGTGGAAGAAGATGCTGGCATAAATAACATTGGAAGTGCCGGGGAGGGTGAGGGAAGGGGAAGCCATCAAGGGGGTAAGGAGACCAAGACCAGGTCCAGTGTGGAAAACCGTATTCGAGGAAGCTGTTCTAGACCTGGGAGGTTCAGTGAAGAAAGACTGCAAGAGCCCAAAAAGGGGCCAAACCAAAAGAAAAATAAAAGGGAACAAAAAAGGAAAAGTTCCAACAAGTATGCGGGTCATCCCGCACCGGTTCCAAGGGAGGGAACAAAACCAGTGAACCGCACAGCGGGCGTGCAGTGTCCCTGCCAGAACATAGGTGTGGTCCAGTGGGCGACTCCGGAAGCAAGACGTAAAAGCCAGTAGAAGTCACCGGAGGGTGAATATGGGTGGTTATGTACCCCATATAAGGGGTTCTCATTTAGCCGCAGTATGGGAAGTGGTTGGTCTGCTTGAAGGGCTACGCTGAGGTAGAGGTGGCGGGTCGTCTTCGCGGGGAAGGTAGCCCCATTGTCGGAGGAGTTCCAACCCCTTAGGGAGGGAGGAGATGGTGTGCGATACATTATTGACAGTCACTGTGATCTTGGCTGGGAAGCCCCATTTATAAAGGACTTTATGATTTCTGAGAATTTTTGTGATAGGCACCAAGGTGTGTCTGGCCGCCAGGGTAGCTTGAGACAGATCCGTGAATAGGGAGATGCCAGCGAACGGGTCTGGGAGAGCTGGGTGTTGTCTTGAAAAACGCATTAGCTGGTCTTTTACGTGGTAAAAATGTATGCGAGCTATCACATCTCTAGGGACCGCTTCTGGTATGTAGGACGGTTTGGGCAGTCTATGCGCTCTGTCAATGATGAGGTCCGATGGAGTCAGGGAGGGAAGTGCAGTTTGCATAAGGTGTTGCAAGTAAGAAGATAGCTCCGCAGGCTTAACAGATTCCGGGATCCCCCTGAATTTCACGTTGTTCCTGCGGGATCTGTCCTCTATGTCCGCCACTTTCAATTTCAGTTGTTTAAGCTCCTCCTCTAACTCAAAGTGAGCGTCCACCAGATCGTTATGCGCTGCTGTAAAGTCTCCCATTTTGCGTTCTGTGTAATCTACTCTGTCCCCCAGCTTATCAATCTGTCTGTTAGTGCTTTTCATGAAGGCATTCATGTCCTGCTGAAGTGCCCCCCTGAGAGTTCTCATCATCTCCTTCATGGCCGTATCAGTGATAGCTTGGCCAGTTGTGGGGTATGAGTCTAGCTGCTGCCCATACGAGATGGCCTGCTCCATAGCCTCCCCCTTCTCAAGGAAGGAGTCCTCCTGACCTTGCTCTTCCCCATCCTCTGTCAGCTTTCTACGTTGTTTTAGAGGGCTTGTGAAAGGGGATGGACGATCCTGCTGTGTCAGGATGTGATTGTCTCCTACCTCCTCCGATGCCTGTGAGGACCGATCGGCAGCTGTGTTCGCCGAGGTGCTGGCGCGGGACCAGGCACCGGCGCCATCTTGGGAGGAACGGCCTGCGGCTGGAGAGAAGAATTCGGTCAGTTTCTTCGGCCGATCCTTTTGCTTTCTCTTGCCTGTTTGTGACATCTTGTCCTCCGGAGTCTCGGGAAGGGATGTGGCAGGTTGAAGGAGCTGAAAGTACGCTGTGTGCTGCTTAATTTAGCCCGCTGAGAAAGAACGATGGAATCACACGGCCATCCGCTCTGGCTGCTGGCTCCGCCCCATTGCATAATGTTTTTGACATGCTGCAGTGTCCAATAATAGTCAGCCAGCATTTATGGATTCCAGTTGCACTGATACCAATTTTCCACTGTGGCAATATCCTGGTGAAACCTTGCCCCATGTCCGTCACTGACTGCACCTAGAATGTGGATCTTCAGAGACATGTTGCACTTCCTTGTCTTGTATACTGTAAGAAGGTTGTCAATCAGCTGAACCTTGTTTGGTGCTCTGTAGTTGTTGAGAAAATTATTGACAACATCACTGAATGCTTTCTAGGCAATTTTCTATGGCCCCAATAGCAAATTTTTTGAACCGCTTGTCATTGATGATGTAGATCATGTAGATGTAGATCTGTGGATCAACAAAACTTCTTCCTTAATCTTGGCATCAGTTGTTCTTGGAAACGTGTCTCAGATGACTTTTACCATCCTTGTTCATTGATTTCATTACATTTATCATCAGTCAGATTTTTTTAGAAGTGGTGGCAAAAATGCCTTTGTTGGGTCAACAAGTGGCTCATGTGCCAAGCTGTTCTGTTATGGAACCGTATTCTTTCCGACTGCCTGCTTCATTTAAATTGCATGGCTGTCCCATTCACATATGTAACAACAGTACTTGGCTTAGAGCCACTACTTTTAAATATCAACAGATATCTAAGTTATACTTGGTGTACTGAATCTGCTTCAATAGCAAGTAGTTCCATGTTTCTATAGGTTTGTTTGTTTGTTTTTTTGTTTTTTTTTGGAGTGGGATCACTTTATTCGGACTAGGTTTTTTCATGTGTGCAGCATAGCCAACAGGTATTGAAAATTGCAAATGGAAAAAGAGAACAGTACATTTCTTTACAATAGTACATATTAGGTTAAATCACAAGGTATTTTCATGTTTAGCAGCCCAAATCTAACAGATACATCAGGAGGCAAAATCTTTATTGTCCAATACTTTGATGAAATAAGGGAAAATCAGGACAAATCAGATTCCGGTAACAAAACAAAATTAAATTAGAGAGAGGCGCAGGCCCTAAGGGAAGATATTTTTCTGGATAACAGGGAACATCAGGCAGCTTGTGGTGCATGGAAGGACATTCCATTTCTAAAATTACTTACAGAATCCTCCTCTTTCATTTGGACCCAAAGTAGCTGTTATGAACTGGCACCATTTTAAAAGTGTGTCTAGTAAATGTAATATAGAAACTATTTATAGACAGACACATAAAGGTATTTATTTTTACAATTGATTATCTTTATTTAAATCTTAAACAATAAGCACAACAGAAAATTAAAGCAGTTAAAATAATTTGCAAAGTTACTGCTATAGAGTATAAAGAATCACCATCAATATGCCTAGAAATAAAATATTTTAGAAAAATTGTCTTTATCTTTGAGTGGGGGGTGGGGAGTCTGCTTCTGCTTTTGCTAGCCTTTCTAAAAAAAAAAGTGCTAGTTAAATAGCTTTTATGCTTACCCAATGGCTTCAATACTTTCTGAGTCATTGATTAAGAACATGTATACAATCTGAAATGTTAGAGAAAAGTCCTTACCTGCAAACTTTTTCTTGGGTAATGACATAAGAGTATCAATAAAAAAAAGTAAAGTAAAGAAGTCAGAATGTCCACTATCCAGATGATCCCTCAAACCCAACACCAAGCTAGTTCTTGGCAAACAGCAAAATGAACCAGCTTTGAGAGTTCAGGAAAAGCATTTTATAATAGATGTGCATGCTGAGACCATAGGCCCTTTGGTGATTATGTATGCTAGTGGGTATTGATTAAGCAAACAATAGGGGTACAGTGCTAAAGTGAAAAGTGCATCAAAGACTTAAATAAAAAGTGTCCGTGCTAATAAAGTGCCTGCAATTAATATGTATGCATAATTGCCCACAATATCAAAAATAAAGGTACATGTGCTAAATAAAGTGCAGGTTATTTCCCACGATATAAAATAATATAGCAAATAACAATACTATCTCAAATTAATATGTTGTAAATACACTCTGTGCAAATTAATAAACTTTCCATGAATATATTCCAGTGTGCAAAATCTGCTAGAAAAGTGCTTGTCAGATGCTTCCACCTTCAATGCTCAAGTGACCACCACCAACACTCAAGGATAGCCTCTCACCTTAACACTGGTTCATTAAGCCGTATATGATTCATATGGTGATCCTCATAGGAATGTAAGTAGTATACTCCTTAATGATGGGACACCCGCATGAAGCCGCCGTAATTTCCAATATACATGTAAAGAAAGTGACAGGAGATCTAATGCTCTCTGTTTCAATATCTTTTAATAATAGATAAGACAAAATACACTCACAAATATTTTTATTTGTTTAATTTTCGTATGCGCTGATTCATTCATTATACACAGTGGGTATTGATTATTTTGTGTTGTGTGAAAGAAAAGATTGAGTTGGGAGAATTAGAACCTAGACTTCTTTAATGAGCCATTCTTTCTAGATATCTGGTCATAAGGATACATAGAGATGAGATATCAATCATCGGTCTTTGGATGTATACGAACACTGCCAGGCAACTGCCGTTGGCAAGAAACAACAGTCAGACATTTTGGAAAGCCTCAGCCAATTGCAATTGTTTTCCTGTTATAAGCCAGGCCTGTTCACTGACATAAAATAAAGAACATACTGAAACTGAGACTAAATATGTATGGGATTCTCTCAGAATATTCTTTCCCTGACCGACTGGATCAAGCCTATACATCCAGCTGCCATCTAAGGCCTATGCCATATTATCAGTGTCAAATTATCTGTTCACGTTTTGTTCAGAAATATTTGTTACAGATTGATTTTGTAATATTTAGAATATAAATAAATGAACAAATGATCTAAGTTGTTGCATAGGTTAAGTTAAAGACAGCAATTGTTACAAAATACTAAAGCTCAGATAATAACAATGGAAATAGTAGAAATAGTCAAAAATAGCACTAACAGGATTTTATGTAGAATGACATTTTAAAAACTATAGGACCTTTATTAAACATTTGAAGTCTGAATAAAATGTGACTTGGACCCCTGTTTAGACATGCTCATGAACATTCATTCTTCGTACAGAATTTGTGCAATATTACCTTGGCTACAGGACTGCACTGATCAAGTGGTTCAGCACTTTGCACTTACAGAGCAGCTGTTGGCTCTGTAGAGCATGCAGCATCTTTTCCTGCAGGGAACCTGTTTAACATTCATGATGCCTGAGATCAACGGCATGCATATTCATGCAACCTTCAGCATCCTTAAAGCACCTATTTTGTTACATATCCAGATAGCTGACTATAGGGTACAAGTAAAAGAAGGCTTCCTCAGCAGAATGTCTACTTGCAATCTGACAATATTGTCTTTATTTTCTCTTTCAAAACATATGTTGCGGCTATTATCTAAAATAGACTTCACTTATGTTTAAAAAGGAAAAGTTGATTATCAATTAATATTACAATACACTTTTCTTTGTATTGTCTATTGATTATTTGTTAGTTTTGTTATTGCATGTAAGTTGACAATTAGCATTTAGATGAAGTATGTGGGATCTGTCCTCTCTGGGGCTCTGATAAACTTGTTTTTTTCTTGGTTATTCATGAATGGTGAAAGTCTGATAAGAAGTCATGTCACTGTCAGATGTCCTTGAAATGACCCTTCTCTTATAGACGGAGATCCATCCTTGTCTACTGCAAACACAGACCGATGTTCAATATAAGCTTGACCTCTTTGTCTTTGGTTAGTTCAGTGAAAGTATACTGTATATAAGGAATGGAAACATAGTTGATCTATTTATTTTTTTTTATAATTTTTTGCAAGTTTATAAAAGTTTAGTAGCAGCGTGCCCATTTACTTACCATGCACAGATGCAGGCGCAGGCCCCTACTTTTTCATAACATACTGGTTTCCTAGACACTCCAAGAGAAGATCATTTTCTCTGCTTTCCTTTCCTCTGCAGCTCAAGGAGGTCACCCTGGATAAGGCAAGTGATCTGCACTCCAGAGTTAGGCCCTCCACTGTCAGAATCTGAATGTGCATATATGGAAGGAGCCCCAGACCAACAGAGTCCAGATTAATTTAATGATATTGTGCTAAAAGACAGCCAACATGTTTCAGGGGCCAAAGGAACTCCCCCTTCCTCAGGGCTTCAGTTAAAAATTTGATCCTTGAGTGGACTCAAAGTATGGTTTCCCTGTTTGAATCTGTGCAGGGAAGGTGATTGCTGGATTAGTATTCATAGCCAGCAGTATCTGCATTCGCAGTCAGAATGCCGATGCAGATACTGCTGGCCAGGATTCCTAAACCAGCAATCAATTTCCCTGCACAGATGCAAACAAGAAAGCCTTACTTTGCGTCCACTCAAAGTTCTCATCCTTGAATGAAGCCCTGTCGAAGGCGGGGGGGGGGGGAGTGGGGGCATTTGGCCCCTGAAACATGTCGGATGTCTTTTAGCACAATAAATAATTAAATTTGGACTCTTTTATCTTTTGGTCTGGCAATCCTTCCATATATGCACTCTTTTTCTGGTAACCCGCTGGAGTACTAACTGGAGGGGAGGGGAGGGTAGCCTTGCTTGTTGTGAGCAGCCGGACCTAAGCCAGTGGGCTTTTGTCCTCTAACTACCTTGTGTGAATTCAAAATCCCAGCGTCTCTTGGATCCCCCTTTTTTTTTCAATTGGAGAACCTGTATGTGGACAGCCTGGCATGAACAAAATAGCTTCTCCAGTGAAAACAGTTACTAACACCTCCTCAATTGCCACCAGAGTGCTCTACTTCTAGTAGGGTGACACTATGTCCACGAACTTGGGATCCCTCCAGGCTATCTATCTGTGTCACCAGAGCTACCCTGGAATTCGCTGAGAGGGACACTATTTATGAGAACAAGCACAAGTAACTGTTTGAACTCTTTTACTCAATTAGTGATTTTTAGCCAGACTCTCTGTTGATATAGAGTCTTATACAGACTATGCTATACTGCCACATATATAAAGTGAAAACAAAAAAAAAAAAAACAGAAAATGGGACTTTTGAGATTGTCTAAAAACATAATTTATTTTGTTTCATAAAAAAGATTTGTTAGTATACTGTATATCCATACACTTATCACAGAATATTCAGTATTTAACAAAACATTTTAAAAAAGCAGCAATCCAGTATATATATATATATATATATATATATATATATATATATATATATATATATATATGCATACACCATATTACCAAAAGTATTGGGACGCCTGCCTTTACACACACATGAAATTTAATGGTATTAGTTCAATATTGAGTTGGCCCACTCTTTGCACCTTTAACAGGTTCAACTCTTCTGGGAAGGCTGTCCAGAAGGTTTAGAAGTGTGTCTATGGGAATGTCTTACCATTCTTACAGAAGCGCATTTGTGATGTCAGGCACTGATGTGGATGAGAAGGCCTAAATCGCAGTCTCTGCTCTAATTAATGCCAAAGGGAATCGGGTTGAGGTCAGGACTCTATGCAGGCCAGTCAAGTTCCTCCACAGCAAACTTGCTCTCCATGTCTTTATGGAGAGCGAGTTTGTGTGCACTGGTCGAAATCAATTGGTGGACGAGGGATTATGGTTTGGGGTTGTTTTTCCAGGTGTTGGGCTTGGCCCCCTGAACTTTAAGACGTTAGCATATCAAGACATTTTGGACAATTTTATGCTCCCAACTTTGTTGGAACAGTTTGGGGATGGCCCCTTCCTGATCCAGCATGACTGCGCACCAGTGCATAAAGCAAGGACCATAAAGACATTGATGTTGACAGCCTTCCCAGAAGAGTTGAAGCTGTTATAGCTGCAAAAATGTGGACCAACTCAATATTGAACCCTACAGACTAAGACTGGGGTGCCATTAAAGTTCATGTGCGTGAAAAGGCAGGCGTTCCAATACTTTTGGTAATATTGTGTATGCTTTATATGAAACTAAATAAAGTATGTTTTAAGACTTATGCTGTGCCTCTAAAGTCCCATTTTCCCTTTTTTTCTCTTTATATATGCCAATGTACAAAGGTATGGCACTACTCTTTTTAATAGTACTATACATGTTATCCTAAATTGAGCAACAGAGACATCTACAGATAGTGTGATACTGTTTCCCAAATTTTAATAAAACAGCTAAAAACACTTACTTTTTGAAATAGTAAGCAGGGCAAATAATCCACGAGCCGCAAGCTCGTCCCCTGGCAATACTTCCGGTTTAGCCTATCGCTCGGTCACCCCCATGTGACTCATCACTCACCAATACTTTATTATTTTGATTTCTTTTGGCTATGGATTTGCTGATCGGTGCATGCAGCAGTCGGCCATTTGACTACCCCTTAGTGTTAGCGCAAGAGTACCTTTTATATACTAAGCATAACATTTGCTGAATCACAACTAGAGATCTTTTTATCTTCAACTTTTTTATAAATAAGAACACGGTATTCAGTGCTTCACGTGGTACAAGGCAAGCACATAAAGTTTCAATTGAAAAACAATTAAAATACTCAAATGAGATACAGGTTAATATCACATATAAAGAAAAAAAAAATGCAGAACGAAATTCCAGCAATTTCAAGGTAAGGTATTGTAAACTGTCATATCTCAACAGAGAATATTAAATCATATCACCTAGTACCCAGTGTTAGTGGCCATCATCCCGGTAGATAGAGACAAGGAGGCTACCCCCGATTGTTTGGGACTGTGAATGCCACTAAACACTGAAAGAAGTATACAACAAGATAATAAAAAGATCAAACTTTATTTATACAAAAAAGAAAAAAGAAAAAATAATTGTACAATAGATGCATATTCCAAACAGTTTACAACTGGGTATACAACACAAATTTAAATTTCATGCAAAAACAGACCATCCTCAGCACAGAAGACTCCTGGGTACAGCTGGTGAAGAGAACCGGACAGGACCCTGCACGTTTCGGGTATAATACCCTTCTTCAGGGGTCAACCAAAGTTCAAAACACTAATTGTGCCGAGAGAAGTCCTCATATAGAGCGAGATGGGCTGTAGATTAAAACGGTAAGTATACTGGAAGGGAGGAATGCCAGGTTTCCAATACACATAGTTTATTGGGTAAGGTAGCAAAAGAATGAAAGATGGCGTTCGCACAGGGTGCCCATGAGCGCCACAGTGATCCACAAACGGTCCAAAGGGGTCCTTACATAGGTGTATAGGCCGGTATTGGGTGCCTAAGGTGAGTAGGTCTGTTATAGATGAATATTTGCGTGGCTAGAGGTCATACGAAGTAAGGTAGGAGTATCAGTCCAATATGTGGAGTATCTCAAAGATGGAGGTCTGTGACCTCGTATTGGAGATGGCGGCCTCTGCTGTCATATCTCAACAATTACAATATTTCGGCATATGGAAGTCAAAAAGAGAGACAGTGGAGCATACCCACATTTAATCTTAGATGGTGAAAATTATCTGTCAAGAAAGGCAAAACCTTCATAGGCATGTATTATCATCACATTTAACTGTTCCATGCTCCAGCGCCATGTCTCCTCCCCTGTACGAGGACATTGGCATGCAGCCAATCAACATGGTGACCACTCAGAGTTTTTGTTTATTTTTTTTATTAAAAGGAAAGATGATATCTAATTGTTTGCTACTGCAACAAAACCAGTTTGTGGATGTTTATTTATTAACAATTTTAATAAATCAGCACTTTTATATTATCACTACAAAGTAGGACAGAGTAATAGCAAGGACAGCAATACATAAAGCGGTAATAAACCCAGAAAGAAAAATATAATATTTTGCAGCTTACTAATTATTGGATGTGGTGGCTGCATTAATATTCTTTTTGAGGATTTTTTCCCCTTTATTTCGCGTGGTGATCCAGCAATTAACACACTTCCTGTCTAAGGGTGTCTGCATTTTGGATGAAGTAGCAAATAGACACCTTTGGACAGCAGTATTATCGGGCTAAGGGAGAAGGTAGTGTTAGACTAGCAGATTTACATGGACTTGACTAACAAATTGAAGCTGAACTCCAGCTCAAACTTTTTAAGCTGATACAGCAAACAGTATTTTTTTCCTTTTGAGATATAGGCTTTAAATAAATGAACACAAGCAGACCATTTTGAGAACTCCTGCCAGTATTAGATGGTTTGTCTCAACCCTCTAGCTGCTACTTTGTTTGAGCAGCTTGGTCTGCTAAAGTAAGTTGGAAAATAACAGACTTACTGGTTGGATCACCAGGTAAAATTAAAAGAAAAAAAGCTTAAAAAAAACAAACAAATGCTTTTAAGAATCGATGAGCTGCAATATAATATATTTTTGCTTTTGGTTTTAATATCACTTAAGGAGAGCTTTGAAGTCACTCAATCAAAAGAAGCACCAGTATAAAATTGACATTTCTACTTATATTATTAATCATTAGCATCAATCTAGAATTATTCTAAGAAACAATTATTTTCATATTTGCAAAATGTGAATTTGCGAGCACCTGAAGTGTGCCAATGTGGGAAATGCTAAAGCTTTATTGGTACAATATTGCAAGCACCTCCAGTGCTGTATCTTGGCCTGGGCTGAAAAAGCCCAGGCCTAGGGCGGCACTTGGCGGGGGGGCGGCAAAAAAGCTGCACCCTGCACGAAAAAAAAACAACAACCTCCTCTCGGCTCCCACAAGAAAAGGGTCCCTGCTGGCTTGCTCTACACTTTTAGTATAATTACTCTGGACTTCCTAGTCATTATACAGATAAGTGAAGTAATCCTATGATTACAATCAGTGGCAGAAAACACAAGTTCAAATATCTTAGGCTGCACTAATGGGCACTGATAGGCTGTATTGATGGCCACTGATGAGGCTACACTGATATACTGCACTGATAAAGCTGCACTGATGGGCACTGATGAGGCATAACTCATGGGAACTGATGAGGCTATGCTGATGGGCACTGATAGACTGTGGTTGTGGTCTGTGGTATACAGATGATAGGGTGGGTCATAAACAGGAAGGGGTGTGGCCTTTACAGGAAGGGGTGGCTCATATTTAAATTAGGGGGTGCTCAAGTTTAGTCAGGCCTAGGGCAGCACAAAACCGAAATACACCACTGAGCACCTCCACATGCCTGCACACCTGGTCAGAAGCACTGAATTCATGGGGTGCTCTGATATCCAAATTTCAATCAGCTTGTTTGGTTTAAACGGAGCAGTACTCTGACCATATATAGATTATATACAGGCCCTTTGGGTGCTGCTCTGTGGACTAGAACCGGACTATTCACCGGATTAGCCACCTGTATATAATCTGTATATGTTCCTGGTAACACTGCTATATCTATCTATGTGATATATCCCACCATTAATGTTTGTTTTTTGGTTTGTTTTCTGTATTATTTCCTCTTTTTCTCATTCAGCTTATGCTAAGCGGATGATTTTATATGTAATGAATAAAGCTTTAATGCTTTTTACCACTTTGTGAATATTTATTGTTTAATTGGTACCACTAAATTCCCATTATTTGGTTCTCCAAGCCCTCATTTGTCTCGCTTCGGCAGGAGCTCTGTGATTTCAGAGTAATGCTCCGTTTAAATATGTAACTTGGGGACGTTGGTACTGTTGTGCTAATTTACCGATATTTTATTTTTTAAAAAACTACATTTAGACACACCTTAATCTATTTACAGCTTGTTTGGTTGACAGCCAGCCATTTCTCCACCCAATCCTGCAGTTCATTACAAACCCATTACTTTTGGCTTACTGGCTATGGTAGGGTCATGCTTTCAACCTCTGGAGTTTGTTTAAATTTGCCTACCAATGCAGAACTGGTGACAAAGTGTGCAGGCAACTTAAAACAGTGGTTCTCAATTCCGGTCCTCGGGACCCACCAACAGGCCAGGTTTGCAAGATAACTAAATTACATCACAGGTGATCTCATTTGCTGCTCAGTGATTGCAGTATTCTAGTCTGCATCCCCCAAGGTAATACTTAAAATCTGGGCTGTTAGTGGGTCCCGAGGACCGGAATTGAGAACCACTGACTTAAAATGTCTGCTATGTCATTACAGTGAAGTTTGGCATGATTTTCTCACTTCATATAGGCTATAACATATCTAAATAGTTTATTTAAAGTATCTATCACCTAAACATTCAGCAAACACAAAAATGCATAGTTTTCAGTTGCTGAAAGCCTCAAAATCTGTATAATTTAGCCCACTTAACTGATAGTTCTCAAGACTGTGTTGTTTTCACAGCAGCTTTCCCAAAATGTGCTCTGTTTGGAAGCTGAGAAAATGTTTGTATAGATGTGTCCTAACAGTGAACCAAAAAGTCACCAATAAAGATTTTTTTGCAGTGTTCCTACAGCAATAACAAATATAACTTTATTGCCATGCATACCGTGCAGCAGTAAGTAATTTACACATAAAGAGCCTTATTTTGTTGGCAACATATGAATAACTCAATGGCCTAGGTTTCTAATAAAAAGCCACATCATTTTTCTCAGTCACAGAACCCCATATTCAAATTGTGAGTGATGCCAAACATAAAAAATTGTAAAAGCTTTGCAAATATACTGAAATATTCAAAGAGAAAAATGTCAGTTGGCGAAGTGGTAGCAGGAGTACTGTTCAGAGCTGAGACTAATAACAGTTGTAATATTATTGTAACAGTAAAAATCGCATAACTATAGCTTATACATATGTTAGTATGAAAGCCATGCTGTTACAGTTTTAGAGGAACAATGGGATATGCAATTCATCTGGCTGTAGGCAATTTTTACTAAAACATGGACCTTGAGTTCCAACAAAATTTTGTTATTCTTGGTAGAGGTTCTTTGTTAATAGAAATGTTATATATAATAATGATATATTATTATATTTTAAAATTGTTATTTTTTTGTTTGTTTTCGATCAGCAGGTTGAATGAAAAAAAAAAAAAACAATTAACAGATGTGTGATGCAGGGATCTCCCATGCTGCTCTATTTTATTCTAATAGAGGGGAACCCCCTCGCCAAAATGCACAGATCAGAGTTTGCAGCCATTTGCTGCATGCATTAATTGAATACTGATTTTCCAGCAGGACCATTTTACAGGAACCAGTTTTAGACACCAGTATACACAGACAGAAAGTTGTCCGGTCCTGCTGAACTGGCTGATTTTTGGTCCGTGTATGCCATGCTGTAGCCTATATGCCAAGCGTGAACTGGCGTACTCACTACATGCCAACACAGTTGGGTGTTAACATACAAACACCAGTTTGTAGTAATATTTTTGAATAGCTTATCCTTGGAAACTAAAATGCATGTTATTATTGAAAAATGTATTTCTTGAGGTTAAAGTGTATCATTGATTACAACTCCTCCCATTGTTTACCTGGAAAAATTATTCTTCAACTTTTCCAGCCACATTTAATCCCTCCACTCCTCCTACTCACACATGCAGAACAGTAGTTCCCAGAAGGAGCATAATCTCACGTTGGTAATGCAGTAAACAGGATCTGCAATTGAGGAAGCTGGCTGAAAACCACAGAACACCATTTCAGGCTCACACTGGAAGTGCTTCAAAAATCAGTGCAGCTTTACTGGCTAGCACTAGAGGAATCAAACTTCATTTTAAGAAAAGCCAAGCACATTTTCACCTACTGTATATGTATATGTTTCCCTGCATCCAATTAGCATGTCAGGAGAATGTACCCGGCTCTCAATGGTGCAAATTGACACATCTCCGTAAAGGCTGTGAAATGGATTGCACAAGGGTCCTGTGCATTTTTGACCCAGTTTCAGGTCAGAATTCAGGCAAAAATTTGGTCCTGATTCATCCCTGAAACAGAGAACAGGGACGCACCAGACCACCTGCTGTGAGCCACATTCAATTCATTCGACTACTTTTCTTATACAAAACACCTGCTGTCATACTAGGTGACTGTCTAACATCTCTTTTATTGCTAACATCGTAGCTTTCTCTCAGTTCCTCATCCTAACCATTCATAGGAAAACTGAGGGAAATATGGAGCATGCCATTGCTGACCTTGCCTTTTGCTAGGTGCCTAGCTGCCATACTGGCCTGCAAGTAATACAAATAGGCTGTTCACATTGCAGCAGAAGATGCACTTCTGCAAGGGAGTTTTTTCAGGCACTTAATAAATGTAGTTAGGAGTCACTTCGCAAAGAACATCCAAGCATGTGCAAGTTAAAAAACAGCCATTTTGCTTGCACATGATTGTTAGAAGTTAGAGATCTTTACATCATACACTAAGCGGAAAATTCGCTTGCAAAGTAAACAACCATTTGCCTTTAATAAATCAATCACACTGACTTGGAACAAAACTGCAGACCAGAATTTCCTGCAATAGAAGGTAAAAATACAAGAGCATGAAACCACTCATTAATTTAAGAGTGGAAATATTATGAGCACCGCTTCATCCATTTAGGACTGGGTACCTCCAACACTGAGTACAGTTAAATGGAAAAGAAAGCACTGGAAAACCTCAAACCAGAAGAGGGAAACTCCAAAAAAGTAGTTGTAAAGGAGGACCAACAGCGGTAAAAGATACACAAAATACTAATCTTTTTTGAAAAAAGTGTAAATATCACATGTTGTGAAAAGATGTATAGCAACCCAAACACCAAAGGTTAAAAATATAGAAGCAGCATATGCACAGAAGGTACAAACCCCAGGGCCCCATTCACTCCAACTATCATACCACCGGTATCTTCCCTGGAAATCAACTCTAATAGATGGACGAATAGGGATCTAGTGTGAAAAATCAGGAACACTCCTGGTATCTAGTTGATCTAGTCCCAAAAAAGTCTATAATCCCAAAGCATGAGCCAAAAAAGATGAAGAATTTCTAGCCTAAAGTGGTTGTTAAGCTACTTTATCCACTTCATCTCATCCTGTCTGTTTAATTACCCTGTGTGGCCTTGTGTCTGTGTTTTATAAAAACAAGCCATTCTTTACCAGTTTTCAGAGCGCCAATTGCCGCTCACGTGACCTGCCTGCTCTCTCCTCTCCCCATCTGACAGCTGCAGGAGGCGGAGCCGAGGAGTCCCTGCTGATGTCAGTATGAAGGGGAGTAGGAGAGAGGCGGCGGGTCACATGAGTCAAGTTCTGTGTAAAAAAAAAAAAAAAGAGACCCTGGTCATGTGACTTCAAAGTCATGTGACCACATTTTCTCCAATTACAGGGCTCTTTCTATTCCATTATGAAGACAGATCCCCATGTGGCTCCACTGGCTACACACCATGGCCAGATCTTTATGAATGGTATAAACTGTTAAGTGGATAGTGGATAGTCATCTCTGCTGTTTGTTATAAATAAGTCCCTTAGTGGTTAAAAACTATTTGGCAAACAGAGGAGATAAAAGGTAATTTAAATATATAAACACATGCAAAACTTCACACTTTTACTTCTTTGCATTCTTGTAGCTTTTATTCAAAAACAAGAACCTTCCAGAAGTTATGAAACAAATAAATGAAAATGTACTGCTAAAACAAACTGACAGGCCTTCAGTCAAACTGAAGGACAAACATAAATGGCAGCCGGGTAATGATGTAATCAAAGACGAAAACAGTGAGGAACACCAAAGGGAATAGTCAATAATGATAAGTCAGGTAATGATCTAATAACATCTCAGTTGAAAACAGCCAAGACAGATGCAATCCATAACCACACAATGAAAAGTATTGTGCGTGCACATGTGAGGTGTAAGGCATTTCTGTGATGAATGGTCTGCACAGAATTAGAAATAAACTGCTTGAAAAAGAATGATGTATAAGTATTTCCTAATTTAGTTCGAACATTTAAAGAAGAAATCAAGTTCTGGACAATTTAATTTCTTTTCTGACAAATTGGGTGTATCTATTTGAGTGGCATTTTATGTAAAGTTAAGAACTGTCCTGTGGCATGTGCACAGAGCATAACATATACTTATACAGTACATACAGAGTCTTTCTGCAAAGCTAAAGGCACAGTAAGCATCCACCTGCCATACACTTGAATGTATCATTTTCAATCATTTTTTAGATACATGTTATATGTAAAAGAGATCGGGTTGATGTAGATAAACTTTTGCAATAGGATTCTTTACAAAAAAACATTGTATTATGCATTGTTTAAACAGAGCTCAACATTTCAAGTCCTGAGCTTCTAGCCAGGCCTTAAGAGTTACTCCTCATCAGTTGCCCCACCCAGCCCCTACCCTGCCCCACTCCTTAAAATGCCCTTGTAAATTGTTATTTAATTCACCCCCTGTACACACTATCACACCCTCTCTACACAGTACAGGTTGGGTAGGAGGGCACAGTATTGGAGGTAGGAGTGCACAGTATGGGGTCTAGAGGGCACAGTACATGGTGGGTATTAGGGTACAGTATGGTGGGTAGGAAGGTACAGTACAGGGTGGGCAGGAGGGCACAGTACAGGGTGGGTAGGAGGGCACAGTATGTGGGGCAGGAGGGCAAAGTACAGTGTGGTTAGGAGGGCACAGTACAGGGTGGGCATGAGGGCACAGTACAGGGTTGGAAGGAGGACAATGTATGTGGGCTGGAAGGCACAGTACAGGGTGGACAGAAGGGCACAGTATAGTGGGCAGGACTGCACAGTACAGGTTGGGTAGGAGGGCACAGTATAAGAGTAGGCGGCCACAGTACAGGGTGGGAAGGGGGCACAGTATGGGGGATGGAGGGCACAGTACATGGTGGACAAGAGGGCACAATATGGTGGGTAGGAGGGCACAGTACAGGGTGGTGTAGGAGGGCACAGTATGGTGGGAAGGAGGGCACAGCATGGGGGTAGGAGGACACAGCATGGGGGTAGGAGGACACAGTACAGGGTGGGAAGGAGGGCACAGCATGGGGGGTAGGAGGGCACAGTATGGGGGGCTGGAAAGAACAGTACAGGGTGTGTAGAATGGCACAGTATGGTGGGTAGGAGTGCACAGTACAGGGTGGGTAGGAGGATACAGTATTGTGTGTGGAAGGGCACAATATAGGTGTCAGATACCTTGGTGGAGGCCGAAGTGCTGAGAGGGCTTCCCTTGCAGCTCGGTGAGGATCACCCCTGGAAGTGGTACAGGAGAGGACACGTCCCAAGGAGCACTGGATGCTTGTGCAGTTCCAGTGGGTAGGTTAGGTAGACACCCAGGATAGCTTCCAGGAACTCCGATGGTATTCAGTAATACAGGTGCAAAAGTAAGGGCCAAGCCAAGGGTCATACACGGGTAATCAGTCCTGATGCAAGCAAGCAGATAATCAAGTAAGCTGGGGCCAGCAGTAGCAGGAGGGGTAAGCAGAAGCCAGTATGTTTTAAGTAAGCCAAGGTCGGTACACAGGAGATCAGAACAGAGGTGCAGCGGGAAGAAGGGTGGTCAGGCAAGCCGAGGTCAATCCCAGGAGAGGGAGCAGACAGGTCCAAGGGTAAGCCGGGTCACAACAGGAAAGCAAGGTAATTCACAGGATACAGGCACAGGAAGCTGACTATAAACCAGCATTGGAGTAAGCCAGGAGAGAGCCTTATATAGGGGCAGGGCTGATGTGTTGTGCATCATGACGAACGCGTTCCGCGCCGGCATGCCTGCGTGCCCACGCCGGCGTGCTCCCGCACATGCGCAGGCATGCCCGAGTTGTTCTGTTGTCGCTAAGCGGCGATTATGTCCCTGACAATAGGGTGGGAAGGAGGGCACAGTATGGTGGGCAGGAGGGCACAGTACAGGGTGGGTCGGAGGTCACAGTATGGTGGGTAGGAGGACACATTACAGGATGGGTAGGAGGGCACAGTATGATGGGTAGGAGAGCACAGTAGGGTGTGTAGGAGGACACAATATGGTGGGTAGGAGGGCACAGTTCAGGGTGGCACAGTATGGTGGGTAGGAGGGCACAGTTCAGGGTGGCACAGTACAAGGGTAGGAGGGCACCGTACTGGGTGGGAAGGAGGGCACAGTATGGGGGTAAGAGGGCACAGTATAATGTGGTAAGTAGGGCACAGTATGGGGGTAGGAAGGCACAGTACAGGGTGGGAAAGAGAGCATAGTATGGGGGGGTAGGAGGGCACAATACAGGGTGGGAAGAAGGGCACAGTATGGGGGGTAGGCGGGCACAGTACAGGGTGGGATGGAGGGTACAGGGTTGGAAGGAGGGCACAGTATGGAGGTTAGAAGGGCACAGTACAGGGTGGGAAGGAGGGCACAGTATGGGGGTAGGAGGACACAGTACAGGGTGGAAAGGAAGGCACAGTATAGGGTGAAAGAGGGCACAGTACAGGGTGAGATGAAGGGCACAGTATGGGGGGTAGGATGGGGGTCACCGAGCAGAGCTCTGTCTCTCATCCATGCACTGTACATCACCTGAACACACTCACTAAGCTCTCCTGCTCCCCACACTGCACACTGACAAGAGCTGAAATCTGATTCCCACATACAGTAGCCACCATTTCCACAGGCTAAAGTGTTTAGTTCTGACCTGTGGAGCACCATGGTCAGAACGGCAGCTCAGTTGCAGTAGCCAGATTTACACTGTGCAGGTGGAAGCTGTGTGTAATGGAATCGGATGTGGAGGAGGAGCTTTCAGGGCCTGTGCTCAAACTGTATGCTGGGCAGGGTAAGGAGACTGCTGGCACAGCATTAGGAGTGGTGGAGGGATTTTGGGGGATGCAGCTGAACTTGGAGGGGGGCATCTAGCCTCAGTCTTACCACTGCTGCTGCTTGTGTGGATGGGATGTATAGCTGTACAGCACTCCGATCCCCACCTCTGTCCTCCTCTCCTGTTCATGTAATTGGAGCGATACACACTCCGCCCACACAAGCAGCCAACGCTCCACCTTGGGGGCTTTTCCTTAACCCCTACAAAAGTGCTAGAGGAGTGCCGGAGTATGGAGGAGGACTGAACTGCAGGGACCCCACCCTCCAATGAGGCTTCACACTCGCCCTCAGCTAATTTCCACTTGCCAAATGCGAGCAGGCAAGTAGAAATTGTGAGGGCTGGTTTAAAATACAATATTTACATGGGAGCAACCAAATTCATACATTACAAATGCAGGATCTGCTAGCTGCTTTGTAGCAAAAACAATGGTTTTACTTGACTGATCCTTCTGACAACAAGTCTTTAAAGCCTAAATCCATGTTTTATTGAACCATAGTTCATTTAGACCAAGCTGATCCAAACAAATGATTTTCTTCAATCACACATGTAGCAGCTTTCAGTGCTGAATGAACTGTATGTAGCCTCAGCTAAGAAACTTGACATTCCACTCCTGGAATCAAATCAAATCTGACTGAGTGCTGCACAGGCTCAGCCATTCATATGAATCTATGTAACTTATGAATGAATACAAAGCTTCCTCTGATTGGCTGAGGTGGAGATCATGATGTCATCAACCAGGCTGTCCTCCTCAGTCAGTCATAGGGGGCTTTGTATTCATTCAGAAAATAGATAAAGCCGGAAGTTATGCTTTATGTTGGCCAACTTACTTAAAACAATGCACTCCAAAAGTGGCCAAGCCTTTATCTCAGTAGTTATTTAGGAGGGAGATTGAATGAGGCCAGGTGAAATATGGAGCTCAGTACATCTTCAAATCTTTACATTTCCATAGTTAATACAATAAATAAAAATGAAAAATATAATAGTTTTCAAAGGGGGGCCTGTTTGCTGTGGAGCTCTTTCTCAAAGTTGGGCTATTTCTATAAGCGTAAGCACTTCTGACTTTGCACTCATCATCTGAATGTGTCATCTGAAAATTTCTTCTCTGTCCTTGCACAGCTATGTTCTTACTGCTGCAACTCCACCCAAAACTGTGATACTGAAAACTGCTCTCTTTATGTTTTGTCTCTAATTGTGGTATGTTTATTTTGCTTAACCATCTGTAAACTGTTCTCATTGCAATGCTTTATTTTCTCCCTTTGTCTTACCTTAAATTATAGCCTGTTCTTATCTTTATTACCCGTCCTCTTGTAAGTCTGTTTCTGAAGTGAAAATGTTGCTCTGTTTGGCCAGCCAGCTTTACTTTATTAACTCCTGATAAGCTTATTGGAAAGCACCCACCCCCATCTCCAACAGTGTATAACTAGGGATTAGCTTGATGTTCGTGTGTTCGCTGAACACACAGACAAATGGAGCGCTCTGCAGGAAGTTCAACTGCCGATGAGCGCTCCATAAGGCACTGCGCTGGTGAAGTGAATAAATTACTGATGGTTGGCCAAAGCAACCACATGACCTGTATGCTTTGGCCAATCACAGCACAGTGTCCTGTCTAATCCATGATTGGCCAAAGGTAGGCTGCCTTTAGCCAATCATGCCTCAGGGGCTAAGTCCACGCCCCACACTATATAAGGATGTTGCTTACACGGCAGCCTTGTATAGTGTATGATAATAGAGGTTAGGCAGGTAGTTAGTGGATAGTGTGTTGAGTTAGTTTAGTGCTGTCAGTGTGGTGAACAGGCATACCCCACTTTCATAATGTATAGTGTGATATTTGGGGGTGTTTAGCTTGAGTGCACAGCCTACCAGTGAGCTTAGTCCACACAGTTGTGCTGTTTTAAGGGCTTGTTGGTCCACTTTTATTAAAGGAAAATATAAAGAAACATAAGTCCAATAACATAACAGTTGCCCGTGCAGGGGTTTCAGCTTTCCACAGCAATAATGTAAACAAAAATGCAAAGTCACCTGGCTCTCTAGAAGCACCGCTGCTAAGGCTTTAAGCCTCGACCCTCTTGGCCATCTAACAGAGTTTCTGTAAAGACACTGTACCTCCGTTAGCACACTTTCTCCAGCTTCCTTTGCTGTTCCAGCCCAAAGGCTCACCATGTACTCATACCGTGCAGACATGCACCCTTCTCCCTTGCACACCAGGACTCCTCGGGAGGGTGGAGCCTAGAACCCTGGTCCTGTCTGTCTTAAAAGGCCCAGATCCACCTGCACAATCAGTGTGCTGGCGGTTCCTAAGACCTGGTCCCAGGATTGGAGATTTCCTCCCACCCAGATCGCTTGGAAATTTCCAGACTCCAGGTCCCCAACTGGACTTTATCCACCATAGGGGAAACTGCAAACCCAGTCTTTTCCCAGTAAAACAGTCCTCCTAGAGCCTTTCAACCTGCCTGGTTGATAATCCTGGGAGAAATACCTGCTCACCACTAGATGCACTGCCACAATAGATATGTTGTAGTCCTGAGCCCCCTCTCAGGGCTCCCCAAGTTTTTTGTCCCTGCCATTTATAGCTTGTGAGCAGTGCCATGCCAAGTGGACCGAGATTTCCCATAGACAGCAATGTTAAAGACAGGCAGCAGTGCCACATCAAGCTGACTGAGATTTCCCATAAACGTCAATGTTAAACATAGGGAGCAGTGCCATGTCAAGTTGACTGAGATTTTCCATAGACGCCAATGAGCACTGAAAGCTTAAAATTGGTCTAGGCAGGAAGGGGGCAAAAGTCCCCTGTATTTAAGTAGTTAAGGGGAACCCTATGACAGAAAGAAAAAAACGGCATGGGGTCCCCCCAAAATCTTTTGACCCTTATCTGAGCAAGCAGCTTGGCTGGCCAGCAGGATGGGGGTCGAGCGAGCTCAAGGGGGCCCCCAGATCCCACCCCATGTGAATGGATATTGGATACATCATACCCCTTCCCATTCACCAAAAGGTCCTTTTTAAAAAATAAAAAATAGTGTCCCCCCATGTAAATCCATCGTCAATCATGTCAACTGCCACTCCTGAAAAATAGAAAAAAAAAGACGCTCCCGCCTCTTCACATGCCACCCAGCTAATTAGCCCCTTGAGCCATGACAGCTCTTTTATAGGAAAGTGGCCACCCGGTTACATCACCAGGTGGCACCGCCCCTTCTGACATCATGTGATGGGGTGGGGTGTTCGGCCCATCACTATAACTAAGCATCTCCTGGGGAAGGCACATTTGCAAAGGGGGGGCACCTTGCTGTGGAGCTCTTTCTCAAAGTGTGGCTATTTCTATAAGTGGGAGCACTTCTGGCTCTGCACTTCAACGATTACACAAAGTGAATGAACACAGGAAATTCTGAGATAAACACCACATAGACTACAGGTGACCTTGTTTACCCCTTCAGCTCTTTCTCCAGGGGCGTAACTACAGGGGTTGCAGGGGTTGCAATCGCTACCGGGCCCCATGCTCCAGGGGGCCCGGTAGCAAACCAGTGGGTGAACTTCTAGGATCTCAAAGGTCACACTTGCGACCGGGCCCTGGCATTTCACCACTGTGGGGAGGCCCCAAGATTGCAGGAAGGGGGCCCACTGCAGAACTTGTGAAAGGATCCTGATGCGGGACCATAATAAAAGGCCATGCAATGAGATTAAAGAGCCCCAGGATTAGTGGGAAGAGCCCCGGGCTTGAAGGGAAGGGCCCCGGCCAGGGGTCTGGGGGGCCCTTCATGGTTTCTTGCATCGGGGCCCTGAAGGTTCTAGTTACGCCTCTGTCTTTCTCCTTGTAACATGCACTCTCTACCACTCCTTCTGACAGCTGTGTCCTCTCTCCTTAAACTCTCTCTCCTTCACCCCTTTTCTCCACCCCACAGCTTATATATATCACCCTCACTTCTGTCCTCTCTTTATTACTTCACTCGCTATCTCCTGCTATTTCTAAATCCACATGCTCACAAAATCTCCAGGACACTGGGGCATGTCCCTTCATATAAATCACAGTCTCATATTACCTCCCTCACCTTTCTGCTTCTCCTATTCCCAAACCCTGGACCTCTATCATTTACCTGTACTCAACACACCCATTACCCTGCACCCTTTGGCTGCAGTTGCAATAAACACAATTTATTTCCTATTTTTCTTCTTTCTTCTCCTGCGCCCTTTGGAATGCCTTCTCTGTCTGTAATAAACTCACCTCTCTCCATGACCTCTTTATTGCTAACTCATTTACTCTACTCGCCATTACCGAAACCTGGCTTCATGAATATAACATTGCGTGTTCTGCTGCCCTATCCCAAGGTGGTCTTCTCTGGACTCACTCCCCCAGACCCAGTGGATGCAAGGGATGGTGTGTCGGAATCCACATAGCACCTTTCAGGTACTTTACCTACCTCATTCTCTGTCACTCTCCTCATTTGAGGCACACTGCATTGTTATCAGTAAAACAGGAAAGATAGTCTATGGAGCACTTTGACCTACTGAAGATAGGCTTAGCCACCCAGGGGTAAAGTAATTGTGCACAAATATAGAAAGTAATCCACTGTATAACATTTCTGCCCAGTGAATGACGCCTTATTAGGAGGCAGAGATGTATAGTAACTAAGTAGAACTACTTCACTACTGTACTTAAGTACCGAAAGGCGGTATCTGTACTTTCCTGGAGTAGAATTTTTTTCTCCTACTTCCACTTTTACTTCACTACACTTTTTCAATGATTTCAATACTTCTACTCCGATATTTTTTTTTTTGTGCTGCATAGTTACTCGTTACAATTATAAAAATTACCACTGCCAGAACAGTAGATGGCAGGTTTCACGAAGCTCAAAACATGTGTATTATCAGCGCATACGAAAATAAATGCTACTGTATGTATAAATAAAAGCTGCATTTGAAATAATAAAAAACAATATGATGTTCAAACTTTTGACTTCTTTCTTTAATAACTACATAACACAGTACTTCTACTTTTACTTTCAGTACTTGAGTAGCAATTTTTTTTTCAAAAACTGCTGGTACTTTTACTTTCAGTACTTGAGTAGCAAAATTTTTTAAAAAACTACTTGCAATACTTAGGTACAAAAAATGTTGAATACTTTAGTACTACTACTCAAGTCACTTTTTGATCGAGCACTTCCACTTCTACTCAAGTCACTTTTTGATCGAGCACTTGTACTTTTACTCAAGTATGGGTTTTGAGTACTTTATGCAACTCTGTTAGGAGGACACATAATATTGAAGTATACTACTTCATTATTCGGACACTTCACAGCAGACAGGGCTTCTTGCCCCATAGTTTCCTGTAGCATTGAATGCAAGATACCCACTGGATCTCGCAGGTGACTTGAAGTCACCTAGGGGACAAGGAGCTTGGTCATGTTAGGAGCATAAGTCTCCTGCTTTATGAGGTCCTACTACACAATTTGCTTACAAAATTATTTGATTTTCATTTTGTTTACTCCCTATAGATGGCAAATGTTCACCAGACATTTACAGCATTAAACAAATAAATGGTATCTTAGCACATTACTGCATGCAATTTGTGTTACTTGGCATTGTGGTAATGCACGGGTTAATGCAGCAGAGAACTGTGAAGCACCCCTTACAGGTGCATGCTTAGTATATAGCCAATTTGTTTTAAGCATTTGTCAGGAGAAAGGTATTTTCAATATTCTGATCATTTGTTGATATCCAACTATCATCTGGCATCCTCAGCCATCCTAACTTAAGAACACTGAGCCATTACCATTAAAAAACTCTCAACCTCATTCACTGGGAACTGGTTTATCATGATATCTGTACTACAAATCTTATTTGTAATATGAAAGAATTACACATTCATTATGTAGATTTGTAGAATGATTGGTAATTGTGGAAGAGCCAACCAGGGAAAGTTTGGTTCGTTGAACGCTCTATGAATCTGGCAGGGAGTTTGCTAGCCCCAAACATAACACCAAAATGCCTTTGAAGTCTATAGGAGCTCTAGCTTGTAAATTTTGTCTGATTTTTTAGGGCTAATTTGCAAGCTTTTTCTGTAAAAAGGCCTTGGGTAGCTGTGCACTGCCATTTGGGATATGCACCAATGCAAAAAACAAAAAATGCAAACAAAATACAATTTAGTGGATCTTTTATTGTAGCTTATAGAAAAACATAAAAATACACAAATACATTAACTTACATGCTTGGAGAATGCTTTTAAGTGTAGTCGGAAGTTCTGGAGCAGTATGATTTAACCCTTTTAAAGTTGATGGTTTATTTACCAACAGTGGCTAAGTATTACACATTTTGCAGCAATAGCACCTCTAGCAATGTGGTAGCACTACCGCTACCACTATTAAATGACAGTTAAACAACACAAGGAGAAGGTATAATACCTGTCATTTTTTAAATAAAATTTCATTATGATAATGTGCTAGGTCGGTACGCACTCTCTTTATTGTTTTGCAGTATATAGAAGGATACTCATTGTCCTGAGGGGGCAGCAAGGCAAAATAGCGTTGGACTCAAGTTCACCTAAAGAAGAGTGGGATAAGAGCAGAATTGGCCTGAAAGCATAGCACTCAAGCCCAGGAGAAACAGTTTCTGGACTAATTGACAGTTCCCTGGCTGGCTTGAGATCTCTCATTTTGCATTGGTAGTACTTCTCCCAGTAAATGACAGATCCCAGACTGTCTGCTGCTTGCAAACAAACTAGCCAGGGATCATGGGTGATGTTATTGATTACATATTTTTAGTTCAAATATTGTTAGTTCATATACAGCTGCCAGCTGAGAATTTGCCATTTTGCAGCAGGAGTGCAACAGGTCATCCTGTCAGACAGGTCAGCATTGTTGGGCTCTGGGTCATCATGGCAGTGGGTCATTGTGAATAACAAAGATCTACATCACTGGATGATGATATTGACATTGTGTACTTTTTCATAACATACTGAGTATACTAAGAGAGATATCAATGGATAGTCTTAGTTTATGAGTTGTACATTAATATTTTGAATGCAAAATTCTAAAAGTACTGTATTTTGTGTGAGTAGGCGGTAACTGCTTTTTATCATATGCTACATCAGTAATAAGAGGGACTGCCCCACAGAGCTTCCTGTGATGCAAAATTATGCAGCACTTCTGGAAAAAACAGGTGATGGTAAGGTTCACCAGCAGCACGTGGAAGGCACATAATTATTGGGTGAAGTGGAGGGCCATAATTATTGTTTAAAATTAATGTATTTGTGCAAGAAAAGGCTTTTTTTCCATCTAAAAGCATCCTATTGATTTTAATAAATTACAGGCATTAATTATCTAAACTAATTTCTGTCAAATGTGTTACATTTCAATTAAATAAAAATAGGCCTTATAAAGGAAAATATACTTAGAAGCTGAAAACTTGGAACACCTACACTCTTTCCTGGATAGGTATGATAGCTACAACAAAAATGACTATACTCCCCACAATATTGAACTACTTCCGCTCACGGTCAATACCGGTACATCCCCTTCAATCTTCAATCATTCATTTTTACACTTATTTGGAGCTCTGGAGGCTGTGGGGTCAGCTACTCAACTCTGAATACTTTGGAGCTTCAGAGATATTATAAGGAAGCCCAACTGATCCACCTAAATCTGATTTTTTCCAAATCCTACAGACCAAACTTGATTACACTCAAGGCTCAAGTGGGTGCTCCACATCCGATTGATCTCCTTTAATAGTTTCCTCCTAAAGACCGTAGGACAATTCTGAGCTCCACATTATTGCACTCCCTTTGCCTCTGTGTCTTGAACAAAGCTTGCAAAACCTATCCTTTTAAGTCCCCACAAATGCCTGTGGCTGCCATTTTCAATAGCCCACTCTTCCCCCCAGGTAATCTTCCCATCAATTTTGCTGGTGGATCAATAAGACCCATATATTATAGGACATTTCTTAAACACAAAGGGGGTTAAATCTACTGAGCATTTCCTTCAAACTCTGGAGATTCAAACATCCGGGTTGTTTCACTTCGGCCAAGTAACTGACTTTCTGAACTCCATTAAGTGAATAACGGATGAGATCCCTACGAAAAAAAAAATAAAAAGAATAGAAGTATCAGGCATACTGGAATACTGGAACAAAGGGGGCATTTTGGAGATGTATTCTTTCCTTCTCAGCCCCACAGGAAAGCTTCCCTACTAGAAAGCTTGGGAAACAGAATTGGGAGTAGAGAGAGAGAGAGGAAGAGGAGTGGGTCCAATGACAATGGTACACAGACAAATCCTTAACACTATACTTCTGGAGGCAAATTACAAAGTACTATCTCATTGGTACTTAGCCTCATCAAGAATCTATCTGGACACCTCATCCCTATATTATAGGGGTTGTGGGCAGGAGGGTACCATATATTATGTTTGATATTCCTGTCCAAAGGTCCTGTGATTCTGGACTTGAATTTTCACACTTATTTACTCAGTGACTAATGTCAATATTGCCAAAAATGCCAGGACAGCACTTTTTAGTGAACTTTCAGATGAGATACCTAAACACTTTCAAACTCTCATTTTCTTCATCCGTCTGGCTTGTAAAATATCTATTGCCTGAGCATGGAAAACCCTAGTGATAAACAATGCTACCACTAAAAGTAAAATATCTTGGATAATGCTCCATAAAAAACTGACTAGTATTCCACGAGACAAACAGGCTAGATTTCATAAAGTATGTAAACCCTTGACTAAATACCTAGTCACCTATTTAAAATAGGACAACATGGAAGCTATGGGAGTTGGGTCAGAGGGAGCAACCCTTTATGCCTTTTCTATACCTTGCATTTCCCATTTACTCTTCTTTTCCCCTCCCTTTCCCCTTACCTTCTTTCCCTCCTCTACCACCTCCTCTCTATGCATTTCCTTCCCCCCCCCCATTTTTTCTTTCCACTTCTCTCTTTTGCTTAGTGGACATTATGTCTAGGTGAGATTGATCAAATTTGTTTATGTTACTGTGACTGTTTGATATTGATACCGGTCTTCTGTTACTTGAAGATTGCTCTGTATTCATGGCCACCTCAACTAATTCTTCCACCTGCATTTGAGGTGGCGGGCTCATAATATTCATACTCACCTTATTTTTTTGGCTTGCTTTTGTTCTATTTTTACTCTTCATTAAAGTTGACAATAGTACAACATCTGTTTTATTGTGGTCAAAAATGTACCTAATACGAAGTTCTGGCTTATTCCCTTTCAATTATCTCCACTCAGGTCAAACTTTTGCCACTGTACCAAAGGCTGTATTCATGAACCTCTGTTCTTGCATATGTTCTTGTATTCTAACTAGAAACTTACTAAAAAATATTGAAACAGAAAAAATATACTTAGAAACTGTCTATTCAACATCCTTTTGTATAATAAATACAGAATGTGGCTTCCAAGACTTAGGGATCTATTTTTCAATGTTTTCATCTACAAGTCACACAACTTCTACGCAAGATTTACACATTTTCACCAAAATTTCCACGAGAAAATATATGAATCTTGAGTGAAAGTTGTGTGAATCTTGAGAAAAACGATTGAACCCTTCACCCAAAATGTTTAATACCTGGGGGTTGTGACAGCATGCGACAATAAATACATGAATCCGACAAATTATGAGCTTAAGATGACTTTTATTAGACTTAAGAAGTTTGAAACATTATCTTTGATTTTATTACAGCTGCACAATTCAGAATACCCACAGAGTCTCTCCTAAAGCCAACTATACATGAATCAAAATTCAGCCAGATAAGCAGGGGCCAGATAAATTTAGATTCATGTATGGAGACAGTGGTTGTACCGAAGTTGATCTACCGATCAACTGTTGTAAAACCAGCCTGTTGTATCAATGCTGCTTGATTAATGCTGCAGGCTACAGCCAGCAGAGCTAATCATTGTATTCTGACAGCTAGAAAGTATTTTATTTAAAAAATAAATAGTAAAAATATTTTTTTTATCTCATTTAGGTAATTTGTGAATTTAAGAAAAATAGAGAAGAAAAAAGAAACGCTCATAAGTACAGAAAGTAGAAAAGAGAAATTATATTACTGTATATATATTTTCCCTTTTAATAAGTCTCCTTTATTATATCAAGAAAATATACTTGTAGAATATTTCTGGAATTACCTAAGAAGTCCACATGAGTACTGATATGTTGGGTTTGGAGAGTGAGGATTGCTTATAATGGATAAATGGATATGCCTCAATTTTTCAAAAATAATTTTAAAATCTTGATCAGAAAGTTACACTATTTGGGAAGTCTTACTTTCTTGTTTTACTATAATATTTTTATTGCTATTTTTTATTGCTGGGAAATAAAATAACTGCTGACATTAAAAGGGAGGTTCTGCTCATACATCAGGCTCTGACCTGTTAACGAGACTTTTATTTTCGAATTGTATTCTAAAAATGTTTAATGTAGCATACTAAAACTCTAACTTATCCTGCCCTTTCCACATCCTAGGCTATAGGGGAGAGAATTAATGGGCAACAGGGGTATATTTGAGGACCCTATCTGGTTGTCTGCCCCTTTTTTATTTTGACCTTTTCTCAATCCATGTTTCTCCAAGAACCATGTGTCAGAGTAATCATTTTATGCAAACAAATCATAACCCAAATTCCAACTTTCCTAATCAATACATTGGCTTCATTAGGGGAAAATAAACCATACCTTTGAAAGCATCTTGATCTAGAAATTAATGTATGGTTGATAATCTATAGAGCAATATCAGTGATAGTAAAGCTGTCCACCAGAATGGGAAGCCTCCTGTGATGGCTCACACAAAATGGGGTAACATAGACCTCCAGCTTAAAGATTTGACAAGGTGCTAACAAATCCAGTAAAAATAAAAGTAATATTTTGGAAACCTTACAGAAGCCAATGTCTTATATGGGTCGCATCATTCCGAATAATATATATATATAAGAAGGGAAAAACATAGACATCCACGCTGTTTCCTGTATCTTCTGTGTACTCCCCATGTATGAATGAATTGCCATTATTTGCTCCAAAGAATGCTGCAGCAAGCAGCATCATATCCTTGATGTTAATTTTGGAAGTCACTGACCCTGTATGGCCAGCTATACTCTGAAAAGCCTATTTCAAGTATCTGAATAACATTAAACACTTTACCCCCTTTATGACCAGGCCATTTTTTGCGTTAAAGTAACAAGCGTTACTTTAACTGACAATTGTGCGGCCGTGTGATGCTGTACCCAGATAAAATTGATGTCCTTTTTTCCCACAATTAGAGCTTTCTTTTGGTGGTATTTGATCACCTCTGCAGTTTTTTTTTTATTGTGCTACAAACAAAAAAAAGCCAACAATTTTGTTTTACTTTATGCTACAAAATATAAACAATAAAAAATTTTAAAAAATCTAATTTCTTCATCAATTTCGGCCAACATGTATTCTGCTACATATTTTTGGTAATAAAACCCCGATAAGCGAATTTTGATTGGTTTGCACAAAAGTTATAGCGTCTATAAACTATAGGATAGATTTATTGATTTTCCATTTATTTATTTTTTCACTAGTAATGGCAGCGATCAAAAATTTATGGCAGACAAATCTAACACTTATGGCGCTTTTCCACTGCATAGTACGGATCGGTTTGGCTTGGTTTGGAGCTTTTCCACTGCATGGTACCACATGGTACGGGTTAGAACGGTTCGGTACGGTTTGGTACAGCGGCGCTTTTCCACTACATGGTATGGCGTCGGTACGGCTCGCTTAAACAGTACCACCTCGGTTGGGATTCCAAGCAGGCCGTACCGATACCATATCCCACAATCCTTTGCATGCAGCATTGATTGTTTGTCACTATTAGCCAGTGATTAATCAGAGAATCGTTGTAAACCCACCCACTTACTACTAAGTACTACAACAGTGGAAAAACAAACCGAGCCAAGTAGAGCCTATACAGTGCTGAAAGGTGCCGACTCGTACCACGCAGTGGAAAGGCAAACTGAGCCGAGCTGGGCCAAACAGTGCCGAGTGGAGCCGAGCTGGTACTTGCAGGGGTTAACATCAGGGGCAATCAAAGGGTTAAATGTGCTCCTAGGGAGTGCTTTTTAACTGTGTGGGGGTGCTTTGACTGGGGGAAGACAGAGATCCGTGTTCCTGCTTAGTAGGAACACAAGATCTCCATCTTCCCCTCTCACAGAATGGCAGTCTGCCTTGTTTACATAGGCAGACCGCCGTTCTGCCTCCCCTGAGAATGATCGACATGTCCAATGGACCCGCTTATTGGCTTCCACTGTTTCCAATCACAGCAGGGGGCTGGCCTCGGGTGTCACATGCATGTGCCACAGACCTGGTGCAGGAGATCACGTACAGGTACATTATTTCGTCATATAGAAAGATGCTCTGTGTGCATTGTGCTATCAATTTAATAAAACATAATTTAAGGGAAAAAAAAATATTCAGGGAAATTTACTAAGACTGGAGCAGATAGAGGAGATGTGCATGACAATTAATCAGCATCTAGCTTTCAGTTTTAAAGTTTAACTGAACAGATTGTCTATATTCTGTTTGCTCCACTTTTAAAAAATTCTCATCATTGTGTTATGAGGACACACTGGAATTAGAATTAGAGAATTTTGTGTATCACAAGGGAGAAGGGGAGCCTGATGCTCCTGAGATACTGGCACCCTAATGAATCCACTGTAAAACACGGCACTGGTCTGGTATCATAGATCCACTGATGCTGTTACTATGACATCACATGTATAACCATGCACAAGGTCATTTTTTCATTTTACCTAAATTAAGCAAAGGAAGAATAAGCAGAAAGAAAGCAAATTTGGGGGGAAACAAAGAAAAAATTAAAAATTATTTGAATTACACACAATTTTATCTGTGGCTGGTTCTTGTGCCTAAAATTTTATTTGTCAATATATCTACCTTATTGCAGACACCCTAAGATACATATTTTGGTTTTGTGCTGTACTTCGCATATGCAGAAAAAGTTTCTAGACGACATACTGTATACACTGTGAATTGGTATTCTCAAAGCAAAGTCTATTTTTTATATTTACCTATTGCCATTGATTGACAACTCCAAAGAAAATCTCATAGCTATTTACCCATTTTAATTTGCCACTGCAAACAAAAGCCCTAGGGTGTTTACTATTGCTCTGCAAATTTGAAATGATTATAACTTTTTACCAATTGCAGTACTGATCTAGATTTGTTTGCTTCATCTGTAGTTTACTCTGTGATTATTTGATAAACAGATTAGTAGATTAAAATTATCACAGCAGAATATTTTTTTTTTTAGAATGCAAAATGTACACAAGAGCTATATGCAAATGAATCGTGTCCACATACAGTATATCTATGGTAGAATAAACCATTACAAAACAAAATTATTTTTTAAAATATTAATATAATATCAAGGAAACATATATCCATGTGATTCGTTTTGACACATTTAATTTGTCTGGTACAATATATTAATACTATATATTTAGAATTATTTTTTAATTTTGGGATTCCTGATTTCCATTTGATCAGTAAGGCTGCATTTAGTTTGGCATTTAGTGAATTTTCTTAGTTTTTAATCCTCTACCCAAAATCTTTTTATTCCCTCCGAGATATGAGCTATCCTTTTTGCTATGATTAAGGGGCACAAGGCATGTGTAATATCACCACAGATGGGGAATGAAGTCATTGAGGGTATGGCATAATTAGGATATGTAAATGTTGCAATAAGGAGAAGAGAAGAGTAAGAAAGAAGAGTCACAAGTTTTAGAATTTGTACCAGCAATAGTAAAGGATAATATGAAAAATAATATTGTTTCTGTTTCCAATTCCTGTTCTTTAAAAATTGTATTTTAAATATCAGTTGTGTGTGATCAACAATGTTCAAAATATTGCCATTTCCCTGAAATACTCTTTAAAAAAAAAAAAAATCCTGTTATAATCAAATTTCAGGTCAGGGCAATAATGTTCAAGATATAGAGATAAGATCAATGCATACAACACTTATCAGTGACAATCCATCCACGCCAAACAGACTTTAAGATGATGTATCGTATTGGCATCCTCCCAGACTTCTTGGCAAGAGTCTGTAAAGGTTATTGAAGTGATTTATGTTAGAGCAGTGAGGACACCTTCCATCAAATCAGGTGACTATGCCCTCAGCACAATTGTTTTAGAAGAAGGCACATCATTTACTACTAATAATAATTGCAGGCTGTGCAATTTATTTATTTTTATTTTTGCTTTCTCATGCTCTTGATTGATAAAAATAAATAAATAAATAAACTTTCGTCCAAGAAAGTAAAGTGTAATATGGTTTTTTTAACTACTAATGTATAAAACTAGAAATACTACTTGGACATCTGGGCATTTTTGCCTAGTAGTTCCATAACTACATTTTTACCATCCTGTATTACCCTTCCACTGCCAGGTTTCCAGTTTCCAGTTTCCAGTGCTGTGATATTTGAGTGACAAATGTTTTCCGTTATGCAGCACTGTACCCAAATTATTTTACATCATTTCTTTTGTACACATGAAGTGTATTTAGTGACATTATTAACCATTTCTTATTGTTTTCTATATATAGAAGAAGAGATAGAGAAGTTTATTGATTTTATTCCCTTACTTTCTGTTAAAATAAAAGTGCTAGGATAGTGCATTTTGAGGGTGCAGAACACAAAATTACAAATTTTTAAAAAGTTGATAACCCAAGATTATGTCATTTTTGTAATTTGTTTTTGGCAATTGAGAAACATACTGATATAGGGGTGAATGAAACATTGAGTTTGGCAATAATGCAGTAGATACACACATACAGGTTATATACAGAGGGGGTAAGGGGTTAATGTACAGGTCACATACAGTGGAAGTATCGAGGATGTTAATGTGCTTATGTGCAGGTGAAGGAAAGGTGAAGTGTATTTATACAGATCATGGATCAGTAGGTATGGCAATTAGATGTATGGGGGAGTTGGTGAATGGTTTAAAATACCTGAGTTTGGTGCTGGCGCGATCCGTACAGTGTTTGGGAACTAATGAATGAGTCATTCAATCATCCATTCCTTTTACCTCCCCTTTTTCTGTTGTGAGAAGAAGAGAAGTGCTCACAGTTGTAAAAAGTGTCCACAGCAATCCCAAGGTACAGAGCCACTCAGATCAGCTCTGTATACAGTGCCTTTGACCCAAGACGCCCTCAGACAGCTCAGTTCAAGGACATTATTGGGCACCTTTTGTTTATTTCTGCAGTGGAATTTATAATTAGGGATGCAGACATAAGAGCCATCACTTTGGCATTTAAAGATGTATGGTATAAGGTAGGTAGTTGAATAACTGTACTGATGTAAAAAGAAAACACACAGAATTATTTACTAGCAATATGGGCTGTCAGACTACCTAACAATAACAAATGCATTCTTTTAAATGCAACCTATCTAAGTATCTGACTTTGGTGCGGCTTTTAGCCTTTGCACTCCCATCTATAGTAGCAATTAGACTGAGAGAGTAGCAATAGGAGCAACTAGGGCATGCTGCATATAAATGTTCTGTCAAGGAACATGACAGGAGGAAGGAGCAGAGTGTCCAGAGAGATTATCTTATTGGTCTTCCACTGCTCTTTTTCTGTCCAGTTAGTGGTGTGATAACCCCAACCAAGAAAGAGGTGGCATCCTTATTACTGAGCTGCTTGCTATAGCTGTGTAAATCTCATCTGTGAAGATGTATGTATATATATATATATATATATATAGAGAGAGAGAGAGAGAGAGAGAGAGAGAGAGAGAGAGAGAGAGTAAAGTTCAGGGATATAGCCACTCTGAGATCACCTTGAGATCATGTGCAAGGCCCATTGTTTTAAACATAAAAGTCTTTATTTTTCTTTAAAACAAATGAAAAATAGAGCTTCTAGCAGCAAAATGAAACTGACTTAACTTTTAGAAAAAAACAACACAAAAAAGTCTGCTTGTCTTCAGTAGGGATGATCGAACGGTTCGGGTCCACCATCGGTTCGACCCTTACATTGGGTGTTCGAGGTTCGGCCGAATTTAGAACTTTTTGCCCAAAAAGTTCGGAATTCGGCAACCAGAACCGCCCAAAATGCAATGCTTCAGGAAATGGGCTTTAAAAGCCTGTGATTGGACCAGAACCATTAGCAAAAGCCAATTGAGGGGGCAGGAGAATGCTAGGAATGTGATTGGAGTGACTAGGGGGTCCCTAGACCAATCATTAGTGAATACGCCCCCCAGTATATAAGATCGCCCCCGCCATATTCCTAGCATTGTTATACTGGACATGGAAGAGAATGGAAGCAGTTCTGTTAATTTTACTTTAAAAGTGTCATTTAGCTATTTTTAGTGTGAGGAAAGGGATATTTAGTGTAGTTAGAGTGCTCCTTTACACTTAAGTTAGCTTCAAAAATTGAGTTTCTGTAGGGAAAGTTTTAAGTGTAAGGGGACCGTAGTGTAGTGTAGGGTTAACTGGCAGTGACTGCTATGGCAGGGTGACAAAACCCTTCCATAGCAGGGTGACCGCTATAGAGAAATGATCATTTCTCTGAATAGCTTCGTAACTGGAATATGGCTTCTCACCAGCCAAGCATTTTTTATGCTGCAGGGGCTGCCACTGCCAGTGCTTTTTTGAGGACATGTTTGATGTCAGACATGACATCTGAACATGTGTATAGGGGGTATATATAGACATATATGTCTGAATATATACCCCTAGACATATATAGGTGTGATAGTAGCAGAAATAAATGCTTGCGCTAATGAAATCATTTACAGGAATATATTTCTGCTACTATCACACCTATATATGTCTAGGGGTATATATTCAGACATATATGTCTATATATACCCCCTATACACATGTTCAGATGTTTTGCCTGCCTCAAAAGAACCCAAAGAAAATGCCAAAAAAAACGCTAGCATCAAAAAAAAATGCCCAGGTGTGTTTTTGCTGGCATTTTTTGGGGGGTTTTGGAGGCAGGCAAAACATCTGAACATGTGTATAGGGGGTATATATAGACATATATGTCTGAATATATACCCCTAGACATATATAGGTGTGATAGTAGATAATATGTTTTGCCTGCCTCAAAAGAACCCAAAAAAATGCCAAAAAAAAACGCTAGCGTCCAAAAAAAAATTCCCAGGTGTGTTTTTGCTGCCATTTTTTGGGGGTGTTTGGGGACAGGCAAAACATCTGAACTTGTGCACAGTACCACTATACACAAGTTCAGATGTTTTTCCTGACTGCAAAGAACCCAAAAAAATGCCAAAAAAAACGCTAGCGTCCAAAAAAAAATGCCCAGGTGTGTTTTTGCTGCCATTTTTTGGGGGTTTTTGGAGGCAGGCAAAACATCAGAACTTGTGCACAGTACCACTATACACAAGTTCAGATGTTTTTCCTGACTGCAAAGAACCCCAAAAAATGCCTGCTATTAAACCGGGAGAGAAGCTAACTACCTGTCCTGAAAGAAAGTGTTCTAATTCAAACAATCTTTTTTTTTTCTGGTTCTGGACATGCTACAGAGCTGAAACTTCACATGTACACCTTTTAGACCCCCCAGATCTGAAATCCAAAGTAAAAATCAAAAAATCTCTCTTTTTTTTTTAAATTTTTTCAATAATTGGCTTTTTTTATCAAAAATGACAATTTTTAAGAACTTTTTTTGTGTGATTTGGTGTCTGGGGGGGTCTAAAAGGTGTACCTGTGAAGTTTCAGCTCTGTAGCATGTCCAGAACCAGAAAAAAAGATCATATAGGTGTTAAAGTTAAAGGAGGGTCCCGACCCACATCCCTGTTCTACTGAAAAATTATCTTTTTTTTTTCATGGTTCTGGACATGCTACAGAGCTGAAACTTCACATGCACACCTTTTAGACCCCCAGATACTAAATCCAAAGTCAAAATCAAAAAATCTCTTTTTTTTTTTTTAAATTTTTTCAATAATTGGCTTTTTTTATCAAAAATGACAATTTTTAAGAACTTTTTTTGTGTGATTTGGTGTCTGGGGGGGTCTAAAAGGTGTACCTGTGAAGTTTCAGCTCTGTAGCATGTCCAGAACCAGAAAAAAAGATCATATAGGTGTTAAAGTTAAAGGAGGGTCCCGACCCACATCCCTGTTCTACTGAAAAATTATCTTTTTTTTTTCATGGTTCTGGACATGCTACAGAGCTGAAACTTCACATGCACACCTTTTAGACCCCCAGATACTAAATCCAAAGTCAAAATCAAAAAATCTCTTTTTTTTTTTTTTATTTTTTCAATAATTGCCTTTTTTATCAAAAATGACAATTTTTAAGAACTTTTTTTGTGTGATTAATAGTTAATGGGGCATGACCCAGAACCCTGGGCACTTTTTAGGGGCGTTTATTGGGTTTTAGGGCTTAAAAATTGTGTTTTTTGATTACCGAAGTTCGGGTCCCATTGATTTCAATGGGGTTCTGAAATCCGGGCCGAACTTTCGGAAAGTTCGGATGTTCTGGCCGAACCGAACTTTTCAAAAGTTCGATCATCCTTAGTCTTCAGCACAAACGAAATATAAGGCATGCAAAGCCCATGTAAGGGCTTTATCCCAAAGTCAGAAAAGTCCCTTCATTTGTTTGGCAGCCTCCAGCACACATACAGAACTCAGACAGGTCTCCTCACCCATAGTCCTAATACTTCACCCCCAATTCTTGGAGTTTCCTGTCTTAAGAGCTGCTTTGTGGAGGCTGCTTATCCTGTCGGAACCAGAGTCCCCATAATTAGGGGTGGAGGTTCTTTCCGATTCAAATATCTCTCTGAACCTCCAAAGTTCCGGGTCCCAAATAAGCAATTGTTAATGCAGACAGAGCTGCAAGTCAGTCCTCTCCCTATGCTTTACTGTCCCCGAATCCCTCAAACGGGAAACCCCTGAGTACACCAAACATTTCCACTAAAGAAACTAAACCCAAATATAGTTGACACATAGTAACCGTCCAAGACCCATCCTTTGCATTCTGTACAATATATATACACCGATCGCCCATAACATTATGACCACACACCATAACCCATTGAGGCATGGACTCTACTAGATCTTGGAATGTATGCTGTGGTATCTGGTACTAAGCTGTTGGTAGCAGATTCTTTAAGTCCTGTGTGTTGCAAGGTGGGACCTCCATGGATCGGATTTGTTTTTTCAGAACATGGCACAGATGCTCAATTGGACTGAGATTTGAAGAATTTTGGAGACCTAGTCAGCACCTCAAACTCATTGTTGTGTTCTTCAAACCATACTTGAAATAATCAGACCAGGACAAAACAAACTGCAATGCACTGATTTGTTCTGACACCTTTCCAACAGAACCAACATTAACTTTTTCAGTAGCATTTCTATTGGATCAGACTACACAGGCTAGCCTTTGTTCCCCACATATATCAATGAGCATTGGTCGTCCATGACCCTGTCGCCTGTTTCCTGATTTTCTTTCCTTGGACCAGTTTTGGTAGGTTCTGACTACTGCAGACTGGGAGCATCCCACAAAAGTTGCAGTTTTGGAGATGCTTTGACGTAGTCAACTAGCCATTATAATTGGAACTTACGCTTGCCCATTTTTTCTGTTTTCAACACATCAACTTCAGGGACATTATGTTTACTTGATGCCTAATATAGCCCACCCACTTCCAGATGCCATTGTTACAAAATAATACATTTTATTCACTTTACCTGTCACTGATGAGAGTGGTGAGTTATGGCTGTATCTTCTGGGAAAGCTGTCCACAAGGTTTGGGAGTGTGTCTATGGCAATGTTTGAGCATTCTTCCAGAAGCGCATTTGTGAGGATGCTGGAGAGAAGACCTGGCTCACAGTCTGCGCTCTAATGTATCCCAAAGGTATTCTATCAGGTTGAGGCCAGTCAAGTTTCACCACCCCAAACTCACTCATCCATGTCTTTATGGACCTTGCTTTGTGCACTGGTCCAAATCATTTGGTGGAGGAGGGATTATGGTGTGGGGTTGTTTTTCAAAGGTTGGGCCTGGTCCCTTAGTTCCAGTGAAGGGAACTCTTAAGGTGTCAGCATACCAAGACTAGGGATGGGCTAAACACCCTCCTATTCGGTTTGCACCAGAACATCTCGAACAGTGCAAAAGTTCTAGCGAACATGTGAATGAAATTAAAGTCTATGGGACACAAATGTGAAAAATCAATAGCCCTCCTTTTAAAGGGTTATATGCAAGTTATTGCCATAAAAAGTGTATGGAGGACCTGGGTACTGCCCTGGGGGACATGTATCAATGCAAACAAAAAATGTTTTAAAAATTTAATGGTGCTTAAAGTGAAACAATAAAAATGAAAAATGATTTTATATAGAGTGCCTGGGGGTCCCCTTAGTCTGCTTGTAAATTGGCATGTCTGTATGATGTATAGAGCCTGCTGCAGCAATACTGACATTTCTAAAGGACAAAATATAATTTAAACTTGCTCGTGGCTGATACAGATTAAAAAAGATGAATAAAAACGGCGTAGGGTGTGTCCCCCCCCACGCCAAAAAAAAAAAAACAGTGTGGCGTTCCCCCCAACATCCATACCAGACCCTTATTTTGCAGGTCATTAAAGGGGGAGGGACCATACCAGGTCACATGCCCTCAACATCGGTGGTGGGTGCTTTGGGGCACTGGGGGCTCTGCCTGATGTTGATGGGTACAAGGGCCTCTTCCCAACAACCTTGGGCTGTGGTTGTCGAGGTCTGTGGGTGGGGGGCTTATCAGAATTTGGAAGCCCCTTATAACAAGGGGGCCCCCAGATCCTCCCCCCCCATGTGAATGGGTATTGGGTACCCATTCACCAAAAAGACAGGAAACAGTTTTGGTGCCACTGGGCGACGTAGCCAGGTGGCCCCGCCCCTTGCCTATATAAGAACTGTCAAAGTGCAGAGCAGGCAGATGGTGGGAAGCCTCTCAAGAGGCAAAATAATTTTTATTTTTTCTATTTTTCAGGTGCACTGAGTGAAACCCATTTACATAGGCAGCGGTGGGATCTGGGGCCCCCTTGTTAAAGGGGGCTTCCAGAAACTGATAAACCCCCCCACCCTCAGACCCCAGCAACCACAGCCCAGGGTTGTCGGGAATAGGTCCTTTGTGGGGCACCCCAAAGCACCCTCCCCATGTTGAGGGCAAGCGGCCTGAAATGGTTCAGGAGGGGGGGGCTCTCTAGCCCCCCCTTTATAGGCTTGCCAGGCTGCATGGTCAGATAAGGGTCTGGTATGGATTTTTGGGAGGACCCCACACCATTTCTTTTTATTTTGGTGTGGAGTTCCCCTTAAAATCTATACCAGACCAAAAGGCCTGGATTAGATTTTGGGGTGGACCCCACGCATTTTTTTCCTAATTCCGTAATGGGGTTCCCTTAAAAGCCATACCAGACACAAAGGGTCCCCCCAAGATATTTTTACTCCAATTTATTTCATTAATTTTATTTCTTTTCACAATTATTTTTTAAATTCAGCTTTCAGCAGAGAAGCCTTAACAACTTTTTGACTGTGCGCTCGGTGGGCGAACATCCCGCTAAGTGCCAAGAAAGTTCAGATGTTAGGCGAGTACCCGAATGGGTGATGTTTAGGCTAAACTTATGCGCAGCTAAAACTGTTTGCCCATCCCTAGTGGTGCCTGAACACTGTAACAACTCACAGTTACTCTTGCTGGGCACAGGAATGGGCCCTGTTGTTAAAAATTAGCAAAAAAAAAATTGAAATTACATGCACCAGTCAAACAGATGCAGAAAAATTGGGCCTGGGTGTTGGTGGTGCCTGAACAGTGTAACTGCTTACAGTTTCGCTTGCTGGGCACAGGAACAGATCCTGCTGTTAAAAATTAGAAAACAAAATTAAAATTACATGCACCTGTCAAACAGTTGCAGAAAAATTGGTCCTTGGGTGTTGGTGGTGCCCTAAACCAAAAACATTGTTGGAAGCTAGCAAAAACAAGTTTTTTATCAGTGACAGGAGTCACTGATACATGCATTGTCAGAGCTCTCTGTCCTTGTGGCCTCTTAAAATGGTGTAAGGACAGTGCATGCATTCTTTCTCAGCAGCCACTGGCATGGCAAATAGAAGCCAAGCTCCCCTGAGCCTGTCCTTGTGCCATACTCACACAGGTACTCATTGATGGCCCTCTGCTGCATGTGTAGCCGCTGCAGCATTGTCAATGTTGAGTTCCTCCTGGTGGGCATGTCACAAATGAGGCGGTTGGTGGGCAGGTTGAATGTCAGACAGCCAAGCACTGGCATTGTATGACTGCTGAAAATGGCCACAGACTTTTCTGGCCTGCCTCAGAAGATCTTGCAAGCCCGGGTACTTGTTCAAGAAACACTGCACCGCCAAATTCAAGACATGTGCCAAGCATGGAACATATGTCAAGTGTCTTTGTCCGAGAGCGGAGAGAAGGTTGGTGCCATTGTCGCATAAAACCATTCCTGGCTCAAGCTGCCGTGGCATCAACCACCTCTGAGCCTGCCCCTGCAGAGCTGACAGAATCTTTGGCCCAGTGTGGCTCCTGTCCCCTAGACAAACCAACTGAAACACTGCATGGCATCTTTTAGCCTAACTGCTTGCATGAACGCTTAGGGAGCACTGCTGGTTAAGAGGACAATTCAGCAGAGGAGGCCACAGAGGAAGAATAAGAGGAGTAGGTGGAGCAGACAGATGTGGCAGAATCACCACTAGATTTTTGGAGGCATGGTGGTGGAACAAACTCCAGCACTGAACCCTGTCCTGCATCCTTCCCAGCTGCCAGAAGAGTTACTCAGTACGCCGTGAAGGAAATGTAACATCCCTGACCATGCCTACTGGACCATGAGTCAGCAGTAATGTGAACCTTGCTGCTGACCGCTCTGTCCAATGAGGCCAAAACATTGTATTAAACATGATAGTACAGAGCTGGAATGGATTTACGTGAAAATAAATTTCCTCTTGGAACCTGTGATACAGCACATTCTGCAAATTCATGAAAGGGGGCAGAGTCTACCAGATGAAAAGAGCTGTAGTGCCAGCAATTTGACCAAGCTAGCATTTAGGCGCTGAGCACGTGGATGGCTGGGACAGAATTTTTTTATGGTTCAGCAACTGGTGTAGCAAAATCTGCCTGGTGGTGAAATCAACAGAGGGTGTACTGCTAGCAGATTGGGTGCATGTATCTGTGGCACCCATTCCTATACTATTATATAGGGGTAGAGATCCCAGATGAGGAGCAAGGAGAAGTCTGCATTTTTTTATGATGTGGGTCTTTCAGGTGCTGTTGCCAATGAACTGCATGGCAGGTCGTTATATGTCTTGTCAAGCATGTGGTGCCCCAGCAGGTGGTATTCTTGCCAAGCTTGATCCGATTTAGATGCAGATTGCAAACAGCAATGCTGCGTTCTGCTGCACATGTGTTGATAAAAAGCCCAGACCAATGAACTTTTGGAAGTCAGCGGGGAGTCAGCAGTGCCCTGCACCTGTGGAGCTTTGTGGTGTGATGCAATAGGGTAGCTTCCCTTAAGCTGGCCCCTGCAGGACATCCTGACTCATTGGAGTTGTGATCCTCCTCACTTTCCTCCTCTGTTCTCTTAGCACCCAAGTACAGTCAGTGATCTCATCATCCCCTCCCTCCTCGTCACTGTAGCAAACTTGGCAGTATTCTGCAGCTGGGGGAACATGACTGCTAGTTTCCTGTCTGCCATTGGCTTTCCCTCTCTCTAGGCTCACATTACTACCTTCCTCAACCTGGGAACCAACATCGGAGCATTCATATTGCTGCATGTCCTCCAGCAGCATGTAACTAACACTATGATTGAAAAATTCAGGTGACTCCTTTGTGCATAATGGGGCTTTGAAAGGAGTAGCTGTGGACAAGGAGGCTGTGCAATAGGCCACTTTTGCAGCTGGGTGACAGAGGATGGGGAGGATGAGGACGGCTTAGTTATCCACTCCACCAACTCTTCTGTATGTTGTAGCTCAGCAACACGGCCAGCACCGGACAAAAAAGGACAAGCAAGCCCCGCCTACAGAGGATCCACCATGTCCGCGACCACCACTTTTCACTGTGGACACAGAAAGAGGAACATCTGGGATGCAGGGGGGACAGCAATTATGCCATAAATAATATAAATAAAAAAATTAAAGAATACCACTGCTGACGCAGAAGGAATAGCACCTGCAACATAGATGGGGGAGTACTAATAATGCAGGAACAGAACCTGATGCTGAAAAAAAAAATGTTTTAACCACTTAAACCCTGGAAGATTTTACCCTAAGCCCCGGAAGATTTTACCCCCTTCCTGACCAGGGCCTATTTTGCAATTCGGCATTGCGTGAATTTAACGGACAATTGTGCGGTCGTGCGATGCTGTACCTAAACGAATTTGGCGTCCTTTTTTTCCCACAAACAGAGCATTCTTTTGGTGGTATTTGATCAGCTGTGCGATTTTTTGATCATGCGCTATAAACAAAAAAAGAGCGTCAATTTTGCAAAAATAACAATATTTTTCACATTTTTTATATGAAATTCCCCCCCCCAAAAAAAGTAAAAATCAAAATTTTTTAACATTTTAGGCCAATTTTTTTTGTTTTTACCATATGTTTGGTGTTTTTGATTGGTTTGCGCAAAAGTTATTGTGTTTACTAACAAAGGGAAAGATTTTTGTAATTTTTTTTGTTTTTTTTTTAACGCGTAATGGCTGCGATCTGCGATTTGTTTTGCGGGACTGCAACATTGGGGCGGACAGATCGGACCCTTGACTGACATTTTTGACACTTTTGGGGTTACCAGTGACATTACTACAGTAATCAGTGCTATATATATGCCCTGTTACTGTAAAAATGACACTGGCAGTGAAGGAGTTAACTGTATTGGAGAGGGAGGGGTTAAGTGTGTCCTAGGGGCATGCTTCTAACTGTGATTGGCTGTGGCTGTGTGTGTAAGAACAGTCATCAACGGTCCTACATAGTAGAACCGTTTGATCATCATTCTTACACAGGGAGAACTGACAGGCGGCTTTGTTTACACTAGCCGCCTGCCTTTCTCCCGCTGTCACGGACGATCGCGAGTGCCCGGCGGACATCAGGTCCGCTCGGGCACACGCGCGGGGGGGGTCCGTGACCGAGCGGGAGCGCGCCTCCGGCGGTGCGCACTCGCTCCCCACACCCTTACAGGCTAGCGAAATATCCCTACGTCGCCCTGCCTGTGAGGGGCTGACTGCCGACGTAAATAGTGCAAGTGGTTAAAGAAAAAATATATATCAATGGAATCAGTGGGGTGACACAGCGACACCAACACTTCAGTGGCCCCACTACACTGTGTAACAAAAGAATCCCAGCACAGCACTACACTGACTGCATTAAACTGACTGAACACACAATCCACTGACTACCCTGCCTAATCTCCACTAACACACTACACAGGACTGCCGTGTAAGCAGCCTTATATGGTGTGGGGCTTGGACTTAGCCCCTGAGCCATGAGTGGCCAAAGGCACCCTGCCTTTGGCCACTCAGAGCTCTAACAGTACATTGTGCTGTGATTGGCCAAAGCATGAAGGTCAGGTGCATGCTTTGGCCAATCATCAGCAATCAATGCACTGCAAGATCGCAGTGAATTATGGGGCACAAACTTCCCACGAGCTCCCAAGGTGTTTGTCTGTTCAGCAAAAATACGAACACCTGATGTTCGAGTCGAACTTACGTTTGACTCAAACATCTAGCCCATCCCTAACCAAGACATTTTGGACAATTTAATGCTCCCAACTTTGTGGGAACAGTTTGGGAATGGCCCCTTTCTGGTCCAACATGACAGCCCACCAGTGTACAAAGAAAGGTCCATAGACATGGATGAGCGAATTTGGGGTGGAGGAACTTGACTGGCCTGCACAGAGTCCTGACCTCAACCCGATCAAACACTTTTGGGATGAATTAGAGCACAGACCTTCGAGCCAAGCCTTCTCTCTAACATCAGTGCCTGACCTCACAAATGTGTTTCTGAAAGAATGGTCAAACATTCCCATAGACAAGCTCCTAAACTTTGTGGACAGCCTTCCCAGAAGAGTTGAAGCTTTTATAGCTGCAAAGGGTGGGCCAACTCAATATTGAACCCTACAGGCTAAGACTGGGATGCCAATAAAGTTCATGTGCATGTAAAGGCAGGCGTACCAATACTTTTACTAATATAGTATATATCCACTATATATTTTTTCCAATACATAAAAATCCTAATATTTAGATGTTCGGTTGGAGGTCAGCTTTCAGTTTGTACTTTACTGCAGTAACTGATATGTAGTCACTCAGAAAGGGGTGGCATTAAAGTATACATGTACTAAGAAAAATACAATTTTTTTTTTTTTTTTTCAAAATTGCTAGTTGCCTTTCTTTATGCCATTCCTATACACTAAGTACTTTCAGAGTCACTGAGCTGGAACAAGTATCCAGATCATGAAAGTCAGTGAATAGAAGGAAGCCCTTATGTTCTTACTTATTCAATTCTTGTTGCCTAAAGTATTAAAGCCAGAAAATCTATAAGTATAGCAGCCATTCAACTAGGATTTTCAGAAGCAGCATTCAGCAACAGTAGCCTCTGTCTTTCGGTTCTTATATGTTGTTTTTTTTTTGTTTTTTTTAGACTTAGAATTTCCATAACAAAGGAACACAGGAGAAACAAATACAATCGCAACATGCGTACAGTCATTGAAGTTACATGTTTCCTCTAAAAGGACAACACCACTGAAATTTATTTTCAACAAAGGATCAGAAGATGTATTGAGAATGTCGTGTATGTTGCAAGACACATACATCAATCTTATCTTGGTGTTTGCATGACACCATACAGAAGTATTCTTTGATAGCTCCAAAGCAACTTTTCTCAGACAGGATTTTGTGGAAACATAGGACTCCTATAGAGGTTTCTAGGGGGTACCTAAAGCCAGTCATCGAAAAGTTTAATAAAGACTGCTATAAAGAGTTGGTAGAAATATCTTGAAGTTGCAGGTTATCTGCATTGCTTCTTGCAGCTACTGTATGAAAACGATAAATGTCATTACCACTCACTGCAGTTCCAATGAGCATATTAGAAAGACTTTCCAAGCGACAGTATAACCTGTAATTTCTGGCAACCAAGCTGACTTGAGCATGTAAGGGGGTACCTAAAGTCAGCCATCGATGGATCAAACCTCAACCAGTTCAGCAGGGACCGGCTGAGATTAGATCCATCCACTCATGGGCAGGCTGGTTGTATCAACTTCAGTACAACCAGCCTGTTGGATTTTTTCATGCTATCACTGCCAGTGGCTATAGATACCAACATTGACCATTGAGAAAAGGGTTAAATACCAGCGCTATGGAGTTTCAGTACTTTATTGGACTCAAATAGTGGTGTAAGCTGCCCCCAACCTACCACTGTCGTAGTAGATTAGAAAAAAGTGCAAGTGATGTTGGGACCGGCGCTACCACTTTAAATATTATGTCTGTGCAGTTCCATAAACTGTATAATTCATACGTTTATTCAAAAAAGTGCATATAGTGCTTTATAGTGCAAAGATAAAAACCAAAGTGCTGCGTGCTAGTAAACCTTCAAATAAATTAGCATGGGCTGTGCTCAGTGTACCATATCATAAAATACATACGCATATACAAAGTGCTGAGTGCTACTGATACCAATAACCACGTGTGTGATTGCGTGCTGTAACAATGTATGGCGCCAGTGGTTCCCCCAGCAATTTCACCGCTGCTTACCGCACTTTTAGACAGGTGGCTCGGCACTCCTTTGTCACTAGAACAAAAGATAAGCCTCCATTGCGTAGTATATGTTTGTTAAGGATAAACCAACGTAGCATCCACTCACATTTAGGGAGTTCACTATCAGCTTGAGGTGTTTGCCGGGTCGCTTCCGCGTTCCACCGACTCAAACCACTGTTCCCGGAAGTGACGTACTGACGTACACAAACCACGTCCTACGCGTTTCGTCATACGACATCATCTGGAGCGTGCCATCTATCGCTACTCCCGGTCTTTTTATAGGCTGGGCTGGCGCCATCTTAGTGCACCTATTTTGGGGCCGGACACGGCGCCATCTTGGTGCACCCATCACACAGCCTAAATAACATTACTCATCATGTGAACTCCCTATTTGCTGTGTGTGCCGTATACATAAACATACATTTTATTAAAACATGGAATACAACTCAACACTTATGACGATTAGCTTGTTAAAAAACATATAATGTGTTCATGTAGTGCAATTATTTGTGCGGACCAGTGATGTGTCTGATTTGATCGGGGGTGAGCCGATACTCGGTGCTTCCGTAAAATTATAAAATTAAGTGATTAAATAATTAAAGTGACAAAGTGATCAAGTGATAATGTTGACATTCTTAATATTTATTAGTGGGCCCAAGTGTCTATGCGATTAGTGCTAGACTATAAAAAGTGCCCATACACGTAGCAATAATATTGGTGAGATAAAAATCGTACAAAAATAATGTTAAAAATCTGAAAAAAACTTTGAAAAAACTTTGAAAGAGGAAACCCTCTGAACAAGTCCATTCATAAATATAAGTCCATAATGCTTGTGACTTTATATTCCTGGGTTGAATCCCGTATTCCCAGATAAAATGCCAGACGAAAAAGGTTAAAAGGTTATAAAATTCCAGGTAAGATGAAGGGAACTATAGGTAGTTGGACACTTGAAGTTGAATCTTCCTATGAGGATTCTTCTGTAAAAAATTTTCCTGTAAGAACTTTGAGACGAGGAGTGCAAGGCAAAAATATTCAAACGAATATTTTAATTTAAAATAGTTTTAAAATATTTTAAATGAGGAGGAATTAACGTAAGGCCTGCTGCATGTAGATTCTTGGAGGATGATGGGAGTAGATGCATTTAGTGCTAAAGTAATAAGAAAATAGATGTATCTAGGAACGAAACGAAGTGGATATATTTGATGCAGACCCTTCAACCAAAAGGCTTGAATATCGATATCGATTTAAACTGTTTCATTACCGATTTTTAAGGAAACCTCTCCGAGTTTTAGAGCCTTTTTAAAGATCCCATTTTTAAAGACCCCTTGTGATTCTTTTAGATCCCTCTCCTTTATGATCCCAGTTCTTAGAAATATTTTAGTAATGTTCACAAACATACTTTTTAATTTTTAATTTTTAGATGCACTAAATGCATCTACTCCCATCATCCTCCAAGAATCTACATGCAGCAGGCCTTACGTTAATTCCTCCTCGTTTAAAATATTTTAAAACTATTTTAAATTAAAATATTCGTTTGAATATTTTTGCCTTGCACTCCTCGTTTCCACTCCTCGTCTCAAAGTTCTTACAGGAAAATTTTTTACAGAAGAATCCTCATAGGAAGATTCAACTTCAAGTGTCCAACTACCTATAGTTCCCTTCATCTTACCTGGAATTTTATAACCTTTTAACCTTTTTCGTCTGGCATTTTATCTGGGAATACGGGATTCAACCCAGGAATATAAAGTCACAAGCATTATGGACTTATATTTATGAATTTGGACTTGTTCAGAGGGTTTCCTCTTTCAAAGTTTTTTCAAAGTTTTTTTCAGATTTTTAACATTATTTTTGTACGATTTTTATCTCACCGATATTATTGCTACGTGTATGGGCACTTTTTATAGTCTAGCACTAATCGCATAGACACTTGGGCCCAATATTAAGTATTAAGAATGTCAACATTATCACTTGATCACTTTGTCACTTTAATTATTTAATCACTTAATTTTATAATTTTACGGAAGCACCGAGTATCGGCTCACCCCCGATCAAATCAGACACATCACTGGTCCGCACAAATAATTGCACTACATGAACACATTATATGGTTTTTAACAAGCTAATCGTCATAAGTGTTGAGTCGTATTCCATGTTTTAATAAAATGTATGTTTATGTATATGGCACACACAGCAAATAGGGAGTTCACATGATGAGTAATGTTATTTAGGCTGTGGGATGGGTGCACCAAGATGGCCGCCGTGTCCGGCCCCAAAATAGGTGCACTAAGATGGCGCCAGCCCAGCCTATAAAAAGACCGGGAGTAGCGATAGATGGCACGCTCCAGATGACGTTGTATGACGAAACGCGTAGGGCGTGGTTTGTGTACGTCAGTACGTCACTTCCGGGAACGGTGGTTTGAGTCGGTGGAACGCGGAAGCGACCCGGCGAACACCTCAAGCTGATAGTGAACTCCCTAAATGTGAGTGGATGCTACGTTGGTTTATCCTTAACAAACATATACTACGCAATGGAGGCTTATCTTTTGTTCTAGTGACCAAGGAGTGCCGAGCCACCTGTCTAAAAGTGCGGTAAGCAGCGGTGCAATTGGTGGGGTATCCACTGGCACCATACATTGTTACAGCACGCAATCACACACGTGGTTATTGGTATCAGTAGCACTCAGCACTTTGTATATGCGTATGTATTTTATGATATGGTACACTGAGCACAGCCCATGCTAATTTATTTGAAGGTTTACTAGCACGCAGCACTTTGGTTTTTATCTTTGCACTATAAAGCACTATATGCACTTTTTTGAATAAACGTATGAATTATACAGTTTATGGAACTGCACAGACATAATATTTAAAGTGGTAGCGCCGGTCCCAACATCACTTGCACTTTTTTCCAACATTGACCATTGTGTTCTGCTGGCAGGGAAGGCTCCCCACTGTAAAAAATGAGTTCCTTCCTCAACACTGGCTGTGTTGAGGGGGAAATTGAGCAGCTTTCTTTCCTTCCACCCATGGTGGAAAGTAAGAAAATACATATTCTACAGACTGCTTATACAATGAGCAGTTTTTGCTCCTCCAATAAGTTATCACAGACCCCAATGACCTTTTTAGTTATCTGTAAGAAGGACATTTTTCCCATCAGTCTAAAAATAAGTTTTCTACCTATGACCTATTCAAGAAGCCCTTTTTCTACTGACCACTTATAACCATAAATAAGAAGGTCTCCATTGGCCACCAATGTCCTGGAGCATTTCATTAGCACTTATCAAAAAATGTCCTTCTTCTCTGATCATCAGTGTAAGGAGACACATCAATGATAACTAGTGTAAGTGGGCACTTTTTTCACTTACCATCAAAGTAAGTGTGCAGTTCTCCACTGATCACCATGTAAGGCAATATTATATTTTTTCAGTCTTCATTTGTTTGTATGGTTATTATTATTTAATTATTTTATTTTTATTATTGAAAATACATTTGTTGTATTGTGCAGCCCTGGGTGTCAGATAGGCTAAGGACATCATATTTCTTATATCTACAGCTTACTGTTTATATTAAGCTGTAAATAAATAGTACTTATTAACAGGGATCCCTTGAGACCTGTAATTAATTTCAAGTTAAAAAGGTTGATAAAGACTGCCATAAAGAGTTGGTAGAAATAGCTTGGAGTTGCAGGTTATCTGTATTGCTTCTTGTAGCTGCTGTATGAAAATGATAAATGCCATTACCACTCACTGCAGTTCATATGAGCATATTAGGAAGACTTTCCAAGGAACAGTATGACCTGTAATTTCTGGCAACCAAGCTGACTTGAGCATGTAACTCTGAAGCCTTGATGTTAGCTCTTAAAAGGCTTAAAATAGCAGCACCTAAGATTACATTGTGCGTCATAGAGGGAATCATCTTGACCCAGTATGGCCATCTGTACAATTATTCTGATAATTGAAATACCCGTATTATTATTTTATTATTATTGTAATATTGATATATGTAATATGGATTTATATATTGCCAACAGTTTGAGCAGCGCTTTACATCATAAGGGCAAACAAGTACAGTCACAATACAATTCAATACATTATGAATCTGAGGGCCCTGCTCTTGAGAGTTTACAAACCTTAAGTGTGTTTGGGGGGAGGTCAAGTGATACAAAAGGTAATAACTGTGGGGGATGAGCTAAATGAGAAAATAAAAGTACATATGTTAGGTGGAGGCTAGGTAGGCTTCTCTAAAAATAATTGTTTTCATGGATCACCTAAAAGTGGACGGAGTAGGAGATAGTCGATAAGTCGATGTATGATTTTATTTCTTTAATAATATTAAAGCAATAATAATATTAAAACTTCAGTGTATCCTGATGTCACATTTGAAGGCCTCAAAACACAATTATAAAATAAACTTTCTCTTTTTTTTTAGAGAAGTGTGCTCACGTTACAGTATATACTGTACAACATAAAGCAGCATCTTTTCTTCAAATTTAGTTTTCTTTTTATTATCTACTGTCTGAACTTCCATTAGTTCTTTTTACACATATATTAAAAAAATAAAAAACTATAGCGTCTTTTTTTTTTTTAAATATAAATAAAGTACAAGTAATACATGGACTGAACCATGAATTTGTTACGTGAGATGTGAAGGAGCCTTGCAGCTTTTGGTTCCACTTCCATCATACACTTTAAAAAGCAACTTAAACTTCATTTGACCTATTCTTCCTTCAAATACATTTTGCAGAATTGATATTACTAGTTTAACATGCAGAACATTCTATAAATCATACTATACATTTTAAGGAGAAAAGAAAAAAAAAACGACTATACAGCATTAGTAAAAAGCTGTATCTATATATTCTAGATCTAATACAAACAACCGGTAATTAAAATACCCCCCTTCCTTAGACCACTCTGTTGCCTTACATCCAGGAACAGCAAGCATGATGATGGGTATTGGGTGATATGGGCAGCATAGGTCATATGGGGAATAGAGAAGTAGTAAAATGTTATGACAATGGACAGTAAATGCAGGAGAAAATTATGGAAGGTTAAAGCAGTGGGAAGTGTGTGCAGACAGTATGTGCAGGAGGAGTGCAAAGGGTGCAATAGCAATAAGTATATGCAGGAAAGGAGTGTGAAGGACACAACAGCAGGTGGTATGTGAAGGAGAGGATTGTGAAGGATACAGCAACAGGCAATATGTACAGAAGAAGTGCGTTAAACACATAATAGCTGGAAGTTTGTACAGGTGAGGAGTGTGGAGGCCATGATGGATGCAAGTGTATGCAGGAGAAGAGTGCAGAGGACATGATAGCTGGAGTTTTGTGCAGGAAAGAAGTGCAGAGGGTATGATGGAGGGTTGTATGTGCAGGAGAGAGGTATTGAGCATATGGTAATGAGCAGTGTATGCAAAACAGGACTGTAAAGTAAATGGAGAGGGGTAATATGTAGTGTTGAGCGAACACAGACTGTATTATTCATGTTCGTACCGAATAATTGGATTTTTGTTACCCGAACACGGACCCGAAAACTTTACTGTATGTTCGGGTAAAAATCCGTGTTCGGTCATTTTATTTCCGGATTTTGTATGTATTGGCACACTTTTAATGGCGGGCTTTCAACAGCCAATCAACAAGCGTTTAACTGGTGTGCCTTTAGCCATCCAAGCCATGCCTACAAATGTATTAGTAGCTGTGATTGGCCATCTGAAGCATGTGACCAAGTCTTTATAAGTTCGAGATGGAGCGCCGCTGCGTCATTATGCTGTAGTTCAGGGACAGAGCACACATCACACGTGCTGGCTGCTGATTAGGGACATACAGGCAAAAATCATTTGTGTCCGAATAGAATTGAGGGACAGGTCGGAGTGTTTTAGGCAGGGCGAGTTGTTAGGGCATTTTAGGGCGAGGCTGCTGATTTTTAGGGTCAGTGTTCTACAATCGATTTTGCTGTGTGGGGGGGGGGGTTGCAGTGCGGCAGTGACCGATCTTATCGATCCTTTTAGGGCGAGGCTGGAGATAGGCAGGGTCAGTGTTCTACAATCGATTTTGCTGTGTGGGGGGGGGGGGGGGGTTTGCAGTGTCGGCAGTGACCGATCTTATCGATCCTTTTAGGGAGAGTCTGGAGATGGGCAGGTGTCAGTGGTCCACATTGATTTTGCTGTGTGTGGGGTGGTGTGAACACAATCTTTTTGCCCACTGAGGAGGAGGGAGAAAAAAGTCTTTTTTATCAGACAGTCACTTGTGTGCAGCGTTTTTCATTCAGTGCTGCTGTTCTGACTGTGATAATACACTACTGTGTGCACATGTGCTATTATTGAGTGATTTCAAAAGTTTTACACTTTTTTCTATTCCACTATTCAATATACACCCTTGGGTTAAAAAAATTAAATTGTGGCATAGTCTGTACTAATCTAGTTAAAATTACAAACTTAAAAGGGGAATTTTCTTTTTTTTTTTCTCCCCATAGCCTGCAGCAGAGCTGACTGATATAAGACACTGCTGTTCACATGTGCTATTGATAAATCACCAATTTCATATCATATTTTCTATTCCGCTATTCAATCTACACCTTTGGGTAAAAACAATTAAATTGCGGGATAGTCTGTATCGGTACGTGTGAGATACACCTTTTCAATTTTTGGGGCGCATCTCATACTGCCGAGGATTTGAGGGTGCTGCCTGTTCCAAACTCCTCCTACTCCTCATCCTGCCTTTGGGGGTACAAAAAATAGTAATCGGGGCCTAGTCTGGGTCTGTACGTATGAGATACATACACCTTTTGATATCATATTTTCTATTCCGCTATTCAATCTAAACCTTTGTGTGTAAACAATTAAATTGCGGGATAGTCTGCGTCGGTACGTGTGAGATACACCTTTCCAATTTTTGGGGCGCATCTCATACTGCCGAGGATTTGAGGGTGCTGCCTGTTCCGAACTCCTCCTACTCCTCATCCTGCCTTTGGGGGGTACAAAAAATAGTAATTTGGGCCTAGTCTGGGTTTGTACGTGTGAGATACATACACCTTTTGATATCATATTTTCTATTCCGCTATTCAATCTACACCTTTGGGTATAAACAATTAAATTGCGGAATAGTCTGCGTCGGTACGTGTGAGATACACCTTTCCAATTTTTGGGGCGCATCTCATACTGCCGAGGATTTGAGGGTGCTGCCTGTTCCGAACTCCTCCTACTCCTCATCCTGCCTTTGGGGGGGTACAAAAAATAGTAATTTGGGCCTAGTCTGGGTCTGTACGTGTGAGATACATAAACCTTTTGATATCATATTTTCTATTCCGCTATTCAATCTACACCTTTGGGTATAAACAATTAAATTGCGGGATAGTCTGCGTCGGTACGTGTGAGATACACCTTTCCAATTTTTGGGGAGCAGCTCATACTGCCGAGGATTTGAGGGTGCTGCCTGTTCCGAACTCCTCCTACTCCTCATCCTGCCTTTGGGGGTACAAAAAATAGTAATCGCGGCCTAGTCTGGTTCTGTACGTGTGAGATACATACACCTTTTTTTATAATATTTTATATTCCGCTATTTAATCTACACCTTTGGAGTAAAAACAATTAAATTGCGGGATAGTCTGTGTCGGTACGTGTGAGATACATACACCTTTTGATATCATATTTTCTATTCCGATATTCAATCTACACCTTTGGGTAAAAACAATTAAATTGCGGGATAGTCTGTGTCGGTACGTGTGAGATACACCTTTCCAATTTTTGGGGCGCATCTCCTACTGCCGAGGATTTGAGGGTGCTTCAGTCTGCCTCCTGCCTTTTCTGAACTCCTCCTACTCCTCTTCCTCATCCTGCCTTTAGGGTACAAAAAATAGTAATCGGGGCCTAGTCTGTGTTTGTACGTGTGAGATACACCGTATTATAAAATTTTTCCTATTCCGCTATTCAATATACACCCTTTTGGAGTGTAAAAAATTAAATTACGGCATAGTCTGTATCGGTACGTGTGAGATACACCTTTTAAATATGTTTGGCGCATCTCCTTCCACCGCCAAGGATTGCATGGCGCTTCAGTTTGCCTCCTGTTCCGAACTCCTCCTACTCCTCCTCCTCATCCTCCCTTTAGGGTACAAAAAATTTTAATCGGGGCCTAGTCTGTGTTTGTACGTGTGAGATACACCGTTTTTATAATTTTTTCTATTCCGCTATTCAATATACACCCTTTTGGGGTATAAAAAATGAAATTGCGGCATAGTTTGCATATTTGACTGTGAGATACACCCGTTGTATTTGTATACTGTTTTTCTATTCCGCTATTTAATAAACACCCTTTTGGTGTAAAAAAAAATAAATTGCGGCATAGTTTGCATATTTGACTGTGAGATACACCCGTGCGATACTGTTGTTGTTTTGTTCCGCTATTCAATAAACACCTTTCTAGGGCAAGATTATAAATTACAGAAATATGAGGAGACCGTCAAATAGGGGCCGTGGCCTGGGTCGTGGTGCTGCTGGTAGAGCTCCTGTTGCAAGGAGAGGACGTGGTCGATCTGTGCCAGCTACACGCACAAGTGAAACACCTTCCTCAAGTGTGAGTAGGCGACAGAACCTGCAGCAGTATTTGGTAGGGCATAATGCGCCTCTAGAAGTGATGAGGCCAGAAGAAGTACAGGCAATAGTAGATTGGGTTGCTGACAGTGCCTCCAGTTCCTTCACATTGTCTCCCACCCAGTCTACTGCAGAAAGGTCAGAGTTGGCACCTGCAGCCAATGTCCAACCGTCTTTCACCTCACCCCCTTGCAAATCAGGCAAGCAGTCTGAGCCCCAAGTCATACAGCAGTCTCTTCTTCTTTTTGAGGACTCTGTCAGCAGGGTTTCCCAGGGCCATCCACCTAGCCCTGCCCCAGAAGTGGAAGAGATTGAGTGCAGCGATGCCCAACCACTTATTTCTCAAGATGAGTACATGGAAGGACCATCGCAGTAGGTCTCCGATGATGACGAAACGCAGGTGCCAACTGCTGCGGCATTCAGAATTGTGGAGACTGACAAGGAGGGCAGGGGTGAAGACTGGGTGGAAGATGATGTGGAGGACGATGAGGTCCTCGACCCCACATGGAATGAAGGTCATGCAGGTGATCTGAGTAGTTTGGAGGAAGAGGCGGTGGTCGCACAGAGCCACCAGCACAGCAGAAGAGGGAGCAGGGTGCAGAAGCGGAGTGGCCGTGCCCTAGACACTACGCCTGCTACTGCCCAACGCAGCAAGGGAACGAGCGCACCAAAGCCAGCTCAAAGGAGTTCTCTAGCGTGGAAGTTCTTCAGAAAATGTGCTGATGACAGGACACGAGTGGTTTGCACCCTGTGCAATCAGAGCCTGAAGCGAGGCATAAACCTTCTCAACCTGAGCACAACCTTCATGATCAGGCATCTAAGTGCAAAGCACGAGCTGCAGTGGAGTAGACACCTTCAAAACCAAGAAAGGTCTCTGGCTCCTCCTGCTTCCTCTTCTGCTGCAGTCTCGGCCTCTCCATCCACATCTGTAGTGATACCGTCACCTGCCACCCCGCAAACAGAGGATCTGTCAGCAACACCACCACCTGGGTCACCAACCATCTCCACAATATCCCGTGGAAGCGTTCAGCTTTCCATCTCCCAAACACTTGAGACGAAGTACCCCTGGCCCTGAATGCCAGCATTTCAAAATTCTTGGCCTTTGAAATGCTGTCATTCCGTCTGGTGGAGACGCACAGTTTTAAAAGCCTTATGTCGGTGGCTGTCCCACAGTACGTCGTGCCCAGCCGCCACTACTTTTCCAGGCAAGCCATCCCTTCCCTGCACAACCAAGTGGGGGAAAAAATCAGGTGTGCACTGCGCAACGCCATCTGTGCCAAGGTCCACCTAACTACAGATACGTGGACCAGTAAGCACGGTAAGGGGCGTTATATCTCCCTAACGGCACACTGGGTAAATGCAGTGGCGGATGGACCTGAGGCGGATAGCAATTTGGCGCATGTCCTTCCACCACAGAGGATTGCAGGGCGCTTCAGTTTGCCTCCTGTTCCTAACTCCTCCTACTCTGCTTCCTCATCCTCTACCGCCTCCTCATCCGTTCAGCGTAACACCTTCACCACCAACTTCAGCACGGCCAGGGGTAAACGACAGCAGGCAGTTTTAAAACTTGCCTGTTTGGGGGAAAAACCACACACCGCGCAGGAGTTGTGGAGGAGCATGGAACAGCAGACAAATGAGTGATTGCTGCCAGCGAGCCTCAAGCCCGGCCTGGTGGTGTGCGATAACGGGCGAATTCTCATAGCAGCTCTGGGCCTAGCCGGTTTGATGCACATCCCTTGCCTGGCGCATGTGCTGAATTTGGTGGTGCAGAGGTTCCTTAAAAACTACCCCGATATGTCAGAGCTGCTGCAGAAAGTGCGGGCCGTCTGTGCGCACTTTCGGCGTTCTCACCCTGCTCGCCTGTCAGCGCTGCAGCGTAACTTCTGCCTTCCCGCTCACCGCCTCATATGTGACGTGCCCACAAGGTGGAACTCCACCTTGCACATGCTGGAAAGACTGTGCGAGCAGCAGCAGGCCATAGTGGAGTTTCAGCTGCAGCACGCACGCGTGAGTCGCTCTGCGGAACAGCACCACTTCACCACCAATAACTGGGCCTCCATGCGAGACCTGTGTGCCTTGTTGCGCTGTTTTAAGTACTCCACCAACATGGCCAGTGCCAATGGCGCCGTTGTCAGCTTAACTATCCCACTTCTATGCCTCCTTCAAAAAACAATTTGGGCGATGATGGAAGAGGATGTGGCACAGGATGAGAAGGAGGAGGAGGAGGATGAAGAGGTAACATTTCTAAGGCATTCAGGGCAGTCATTCGCAAGGGGCTCCGAGGGTGGGTTCCTGCACACACAAACGCCAGGGACACAATTGTCCAGCAGGGGCACAGTTCTGGAGGATGAGGAGGATGAGGAGGAGGAGATGGAGGAGGAGATGGAACCATGTTCACAGCAGGGTGGCACCCAGGCCAGCTCATGGCCATCACTGGTGCGTGGCTGGGGGGATACAGAGGACGCAGACGATACACCTCCCACAGAGGACAGCCTTTCGTTGCCTCTGGGCAGCCTGGCACACATGAGCGATTACATGCTGCAGTGTCTCCACAACGACCGCCGAGTTGCCCACATTCTAACTTGTGCTAATTACTGGGTGGCCACGCTGCTGGATCCCCGTTACAAGGACAAGGTACCGTCCTTAATTCACTCACTGGAGCGCGATCGCAAGATGCGCGAGTACAAGCGCACGCTGGTAGACGCGATGCTGCTGGCATTCCCACCTGACAGCGGGGCCACAGTGGAAGCACAAGGCCGAGGCAGAGGAGGAGGAGGAAGAGGTCGCCAACGCAACCAGGGCACCGCCAGCACCTCAGAAGGCAGGGTTAGCATGGCCGAAATGTTTAAAAGCTTTGTCAGCACGCCACAACAAACAGCAGCACCAGCAGCTCATATGGAACGTCTTAGCAGGAGGCAGCATTTCACCAACATGGTGGAGCAGTATGTGTGCACACGCCTAGACGTACTGAATGATGGGTCTGCCCCCTTCAACTTCTGGGTCTCCAAGTTGGGCTCATGGCCTGAGCTTGCCCTTTACGCCTTGGAGGTGCTGGCGTGCCCTGCAGCCAGTTTATTATCTGAACGTGTATTTAGCACGGCTGGGGGCGTTATCACAGACAAGCGCAGCCGCCTGTCCAGAGACAATGTGGACAAGATCACATTCATTAAAATGAACCAGGCATGGATCTCACAGGACTTTGCCGTACCTTGTGCAGAATAGAGATGGATACCGACCTTACCCAGCCATTGTTCTATTTTTGCTCTTTCTCTTTTGGGGTGTACCCTCATTTAAAATGACTGAAAAAAAGGAGTGTTGGCTACCTCGTCCTCCTCCACCGCCGCTTCCACCTATACCGCCCATAGGTGTGCGCAGCATATTGCATTAGGGTGTGCACCCCAAAGTTTAAATACACATGCATGTGTTTGCCTACATGTACATGGCCCTGATACATTACTCTCCCTGCTGGCAAAGTGAAATAGAAGTGTGTGGCACTTCTCTTATGGCAGAGCAGGTCCGAGGGAGATCTTTCCCATCTCCTCACTGGCAATTAGAGCGAAAATGCTAATGTGCCCTAGGTGATTAGTGTGTGCCCAGGCACACCCGGCACACCCTGTGCACACGCCTATGACACCGCCACATCCACCACCACCTCAACCTCCCTCCTACTCCATATGGGCCTCGTCCTTCAGAGATGAAGAACATTGTTTTATTTTTCTGTTTTTTTTGTTGTTTTAAGTTATTTCCCTATCCACATTTGTTTTCAGAGCACTCGCCATGCTCTTAACTTAGTTTTGCTGCCATTTGCAGCACTCTAGCCCTTTCCTTTGTTGTTTTAGAGCCATTTTAGTGCCTGAAAGTTCGGGTCCCCATTAACTTCAATGGGGTTCGGGTAAAGTTCGGCAAAAGTCCGGGACACGGACCCAGACTTTTTTTTAAAGTTCGGCCGAACCCGCTGAACACGGACATGGTGTCCGCTCAACTCTAGTAATATGTTCAGGACACCAACACCAACACCTGTTCAGGAGAGACGTACTTAGAGTATAGCAGCATCCAGTATATGAAGGAGAGTAGCGCTGGGCATATGGCAGCAGACATTATGTACAGGAGAGGAGTGTAGTATGTACAGAAAAGAAAAAGTATTGAGACCCCTGCCTTTACACGCACATGAACTTTGTGGGAACAGTTTGGGGATGGCCCCTTCCTGTTCCTACATGACTGCGCATCAGTGCACAAATCATAGTCCATAAAGACATGGATGAGTGAGTTTGGGGTGGAGGAAGCTGACTGGCCTGACCTCAACCCGATAGAACACCTTTGGGAGGAATTAGAGCAGAGACTGCAAGCCAGGCCTTCTTGTTCATACCAGTGCCCTTTACAAATGTGATTTTGGATGAATGGTCAAACATTCCCATAAACACACTCCTAAACCTTTTGGACAGTCTTCCCAGAATATCTGAAGCTGTTATAGCTGCAAAGAGTGGGCCAGCTCAATAATGAACCCCCACAAACTACTGGAATGCATTAAAGTTCACGTCCATGTATGTAAAGGCAGGCATTCCAATACTTTTGGTAATATAGTGTATCTGTCAATGGAAGTGTGAGGTGAATTAGAAGGGAAGTCTGTTAGTGGGGAGACAGCTGGAGAGGGATTTTTGTCAGTGAGAGGTGAGGTGGGCAAGGAGAAATGTCTGTCAGTGGGTAGTGGTGACTAGGAAGGGATGTTTGTCAGCCCGGGAGACACCTGATGTTGACTGAGGCTGTAAAGTGTAATTTCATGTTAGTTAGGTTATTTTTTGTAAAAGGAGTGGTTTACTGGGGTTGGGAGTGATGCACTGTATGCAGGGGGGTGGGGGCATGCTAATGGTGGGTGGGGGTTTCCTGAGGAGTAGGGCACGTCACTCTGCTCTAACTATTGTAGGGACAGGTTCCTGCTGCTGCTTATTTGAGGGAGAGATAGGAGATTATTGTAGAGGCAGGCTGGAGATTGCTTTCAGGGAAAGAATAGGACACAGGACAGAAGAATGTTCTTTAATCAGACAGCGATCTACATCGATTTTGCCCTGACCTGAGCCCAGTGAGGAGGAGGGAGAAAAAAAAAACACTTTTATTAGTCTGTTAGGTGGGCGGCGTGCAGCGGACATTTAACCACTTGCCGACCGCTCACATGGAGCGTACTGCGGCAAAGTGGCTCCTTATCGTCCAGCGACGTAGGCCTACGTCGCTGGACTCCTCCCCTTGTGGGCGGCGCGCGTGTGCCGCCGGAGGCTCATTCCCGCTGTATTCAGACACAGCGGGAGTCGGGCCAGGGGAGGAGAGGCGGTGATCACCGCCGCTCTTCCCCGATCGTCGGGGATCGAGTGAGGAGATCCGCCCGCTTTGTTTACACGATCTCCTATGTGACAGACAGTCACAGATTACAGGATTCAGCATAGCTGAACCTGCGATCTGTGCCTGTGTCACAAAGTCCCCTCCCCCCACACACGTCAGTAAGCACCAGGCATACATTAACCCCTTGATCACCAATAAAGTTAACCCCTTCCCTGCCAGTGTCATTATTACAGTAACAGTGCATATTTATAGCACTGATTACTGTAGTAGTGTCACTGGTACCCCCAAAAGTGTAAAAAATGTCAGTTAGGGGTCCGATCTGTCCGCCGCAATGTCGCAGTCCCGCAAAAAAATCACAGATCGCCGTCAGATCGCCGCCATTACTAGTTTAAAAAAAAACAATAAAAATGACATAAATTTCCCGTGGTTAGTAGCTGTGATAACTTTTGCGCAAACCAATCAAAATACGCTTATTGCGATTTTCTTTACCAAACATATGTAGTAGAAAACAAATTGGCCTAAAATGTTAAAAAAATTAGATTTTTACTTTTTTTTGGGGGGGGGGGAATTTCATATAAAAAAATTGGAAAAATATTGTTATTTTTTCAAAATTGTCGCTCTTTTTTTGTTTATAGCGCAAAAAGTAAAAATCGCACAGGTGATCAAATACCATTAAAAGAAAGCTCCATTTGTGGGGAAAAAAGGACATCAATTTAATTTGGTTACAGTGTCGCATGACCGCACAATTGTCCGTTAAAGTAACGCAGTGCTGAATCGCAAAATATGGCCTGTCAGGAATGGGGTAAAAGACTTGTAGCTAAATACATTTTGGCCTAAATATATGACAACAATTGAATATATTGGATATTTTTTAACCCCCAAAGTAGAAAAATATTGTTATTTTTTCAAAATTGTCGCTTTTTTTTAATTAATATCGCAAAAAAAGAAAAGCGGAGAGGTGATCAAATACCACCAAAAGAAAGCTCTGTTTGTGGGAAAAAAAGAACGTAAATTTAGTTTGGGTACGGCGTTGCATGACCGCTCAATTGTCAGTTAAAGTCGCACAGTGCCAAGTTGCAAAAGTGGCGTGGACGTAAAGCAGGAAAATCCTCCGGTCCTAAAGTGGTTAATGCAAGCTCAGTGCATATGTGTCTGCTTTATCTGGATTTCAAAAAAAAAAAAAAAAAATTCCTTCCTATTTTACTGTGACATACAGCGTTTAGACACTGCTGTTCTAATCTGCTATTCAGAAATCACCAATTTAAGGGAAAAATAATTATTTTTCAGTTTTTTATTCATACTTTACTGTGACATACAGCATTTAGACACTGCTGTGTTCTAATCTGCTATTCAAAAATCATAAATTTAAGGGAAAAATAATTATTTTTCAGTTTTTTATTCATACTTTACTGTGACATACAGCGTTTAGACACTGCTGTGTTGTAATCTGCTATTCAAAAATCCCCAATTTAAGGGAAAAACAATAATTTTTCAGTTTTTTATTCATACTTTACTGTGACATACAGCGTTTAGACACTGCTGTGTTCTAATCTGCTATTCAAAAATTACCAATTTAAGGGAAAAATAAAACATTTTCATTCATACGTTACTGTGAGATACACCCTTTTGGAAAAAAATTTAATTGCGGTATAGTCTGCATATGTTACTGTGAGATACACCCTTTGTATACTGTTGTTCTAAGCCGCTATTCAATTAACACCCATTTAGGGAAAAAATATTAAATTTCGGCCTAGTCTGTAGCTGTACGTGTGAGATACATCCTTTGGATACTGTTGTTCTATTCTGCTATTCAATAAACACCCATTTAGGGAAAAAAATTAAATTGCGGCCTAGTCTGCATATGTTACTGTGAGATACACCCTTTGTATACTGTTGTTTATGCCGCTATTCAATAAACATCCATTTAGGGAAAAATATTAAATTACGGCCTAGTCTGTAGCTGTACGTGTGAGATACACCCTTTGGATACTGTTGTTCTATTCTGCTATTCAATAAACACCCATTTACGGAAAATAAATTAAATTGCGGCCTAGTCTGCATATGTTACTGTGAGATACACCCTTTGCATACTGTTGTTCTAAGCCGCTATTCAATTAACACCCATTTAGGGAAAAAATATTAAATTTCGGCCTAGTCTGTAGCTGTACGTGTGAGATACATCCTTTGGATACTGTTGTTCTATTCTGCTATTCAATAAACACCCATTTAGGGAAAAAAATTAAATTGCGGCCTAGTCTGCATATGTTACTGTGAGATACACCCTTTGTATACTGTTGTTTACGCCGCTATTCAATAAACACCCATTTAGGGAAAAAATAATAAATTGCGGCCTAGTCTGTAGCTGTACGTGTGAGATACACCCTTTGGATAATGTTGTGCTATTCTGCTATTCAATAAACACCCATTTAGGGGAAAGAAAGATATTAAATTGCGGCTTAGTCTGTATCTATAGGTGTGAGATACACCCTTTGGATACTGTTGTTCTATTCTGCTATTCACCACCCCAAGTACTAGGTGGGGCTCTCCCGAAGAGAGACCCCATGAGAGAGGGCGAACCAAGCCAGAAAGTCAAATCTACCCCCTCCCAAGACTTTCAGGGACAGGCCATAGGACCTACACCCTACTAATCCCGCTGTGCAAAATAAAGTGTACCACCACAATAAAAAACACAAAACGTGAGACACACAACACATACGAGTGGAGAAATGGATAGTGGAGAAGTGCAAGGTTAGTGCCACGTTGCAATACTATGGCAGGCCCTTCGGCCAGGAATAAAAAATTCCTCTGGTCCTGACTCCTGACCAAAAGGCCCGGCCCTAGAGGCAGGTGTGAAAAACGTGTGTGGGAAGTGCAGTGTCCTTGGTGCCATACTCATAGTGTTGCCATCCACCGTGAATTAAGGCATCCCTGCACTGCCACTCCAGGGGCACATACACCACAGGCTTTTCAAAATCCCGGTCCCTGGCAAGAAGGCCTCAGAACTTAGACAGCTTTGGGAGAGCCCGTCCCACAACCAGGGACACCTACCTTTTCCAAGGCCAGACTCAACTCAGAAGGGGGAAAAAAGCCCCCCTGCCGCCATCACCGTTCCTTACCATATACCATATACAGTTCCTTACGTACTATACACGCACTGAATGACGGGTCTGCCCCCTTCAACTTCTGGGTCTCCAAATTGGGCACATGGCCTGAGCTTGCTCTTTACGCCTTGGAGGTGCTGGCCTGCCCTGCAGCCAGTGTATTATGTGAACATGTATTTAGCACGGCTGGGGGCGTTATCACAGACAAGCACAGCCGCCTGTCCAGAGCCAATGTGGACAAGCTCACATTCATTAAAATGAACCAGGCATGAATCCCACAGGACTTGTCCGTACCTTGTGCAGAATAGACATGTATACCGGCCTTACCCAGCCATGGTTGTATTTTTGATCTTTCTCACTCTTTTGGGGTGTACCCTAATTTAAAAAGAAATAAAATTAAAAACAAACACCAGTGTTGGCTACCTTGTCCTCCTCCTCCGCCGCTTCCACCTACACCGCCACATCCACCGCCACCTCAACCTCCTACTCCATATGGGCCTTGTCCTCCAAGATCAAGATGATTCTTTTTTATTTTTATGTTTTTTATGTTATTTCCCTATCCACATTTGTTTGCAGAGTACTTGCCATGCTCTTAACAAGCTTTTGCTGCCATTTGCAGCCCTCTAGCCCTTTCCATGTTTTTTTTAGAACCATTTTAGTGCTCCAACGTTCGGTTCATGATTGACTTCAATGGGGTTCGGCATCGGGGTCAAGTTCGGGTTAAGTCCGGGTCACGAACCCAGACTTTTTTTTCAAGTTCGGCCAGACCCGCCAAACCCGGACATCCAGGTGCTCGCTCAACTCTACTGAGGAGGGATGTACTGTGCTTGGAGAGAAGTGGGGCCCACCATGAGTTGTGTAAATGGGGGGGGGGGTGGTGGCTGTGTGAGGAATGTGAGTGGGAGTAAAGGCACAATGTGGACAAGCATCTGCTGTGAGTGGTAGGTGTTGGTTAAGAAGGAACACACAAGGGATGGGGTGATCTGTTAGGTGGCTGGGGAGGACAACAGTGTTTCACTGGTATAGCCCCTTAAAATGACCTGCACCAAATTCAAAAGTCCTTTCCACTCATGTTAGTACCTATTTGAAACTGGAGCTAATTAAGACCAACTGTAGTTTGACATACAGAGAGAGGCAAAGGGCTGCTACACCCTCCCCACCTGTCACTGGTTGTTAAGGACATTTTACAGCTGACAGTCTCCTAACAGCCAGTGATGCTGACAGTGGGTGGAGCCTTATGGGAAAGCTGAGACACTAGTTCCCCATTAGGTCCATTCTCTCTTTGTGATTAATAGCAGACAGTAGGCAACTTCTATAGCCAATAGCAGATTGCCTATTGGTAAGGATGCATCCACTGCCTGTTGCTAATCACAAGGGGAACTTGTGTCTCAACTTCCCAATCAGGCTCTGTCAACCCAGCCACAAAACTCTTTGATAATGAGCTGTTTATGTGACTGCTGCAGTGGTGGGCAGATTGCATAGTGGACAGAGTGCCTGTATGAACAATCTAGCCTTAGTGTGACTCCTTATACAGGACTTTCACCAAATCCATGTACTTAAATCTTTATGAACTTCATGTACATAAATCTGTTGCCTGCCCTGGAATCTGTCACGCAGATGCACAATGGAATTATAAAGACTGTCAAAGACAAACCAGAAACAGACAGAAAGTGCCCCTGAAGGTTTTTGCCAACATTCTATTAGCTTATTTTTCATAGGACAGCATTGACCGATTCAGGGGGAAGAGATGAGGAGAGTGTGATCCCAGAAGATTCAGACAGAAAGGAAGTAGGAAGATCATTTACTATATGAAGCAGAAATGAAAGTGGAACTTAGCTTTAATACTATTAAGAGTGCAATAAAATAACTCAATACATAAATAGAATGCAAATAATGTTTTCCACCTTGGCACAGTGATCCTTTATAGGTTACTAAAGTGTCCATGTAGCAGCATGGCTCATGGTATTTAGTACTCCAAATTATTTTAGGGTTTGATTAGACCAGTGTTTCTCCAACCTTTTTCAATCAAGGCACCCTTTAAAATTGTACACAATCTCGAGGCACCCACTTTAAAATATGGAAAACTAAACATAACCCAGCAACACCCACACTCATTGGACATCCAACATTTAGTGATGTATTCTTCTAAAGAAAATATACCTTTACACACTGATACTGACTAATATTCCAATATTTCTCTTCTCCCTCAGTTTCTTGTCCTCATTCAGCTAATGTGACCCCAGTGCTGGTGGACAGGGGAAAACAAGGATGCTGTGCAGGCATCCAACGTCCTCCTTAGCAACCGATGATATCATTGGTTGATAGGATCACGGTGGCAGGAAGATTGTAATGGTGCACAATGAAAACATGTGGCTTTGTGTAACTAAATGGCAGGCTTCATCCACCTGCTGGCTTGTATACAATTTTTGGGCAATTTTTAGGCATTTTGCCAAGCCACCCCTGAAGAAACCTGAAGGCACCCCAAGATGCCTGGGCACCCTGGTTTAAAAAGGCTGGACTAGACCTTCCTCCTCTAAAACACCAGCCAGTATTTTTCTTGCCCTCTACCTGGTTTTCTATGTGCTCCTTTTTGCATAAGCAGTTTTGAAGGGCTTCCAGCTCTTCTCAATCTGCATTTTGAAAAGCCTGCCAACACCTGCTGGTACATGCTGCAATGGCTAAATCATAGCTCTCTAAGCTTAGAGTTTTTAAGGTATTTATAAACACTTAATGTATGCAGATCTATATATCAAAACACATCAGACAACAGAGGTGGAAATAGGGAAAGAAGGACTTGTACAGTTAGTAAATACTTTCCCCTAAAATAGGGATAGCTGGGGAGTAAACTAGAGGTGTAATTCAGACAGAAGTGTCCTGATGCCAGAGTTGTCATGCAGACAAAAGGGTCTTGATGCCAAAGATGGCATTTAGACAGAAATGTCCTTTTGTCGGAGGTTTAATGTAGAAAGAAGTATTGTAATGTCAGAGGTATCATGCAAAGATATCAAATAGTCAAAAAAGTCACACAGAAAGAAGGACCATGTTTCTCGAAGTAACAAAATACAATTAAATTAGAAAGCTGCACAAATAACTATTTTATGGTTAAAAAAAAAAAAGAGAGAGAGAGAGAAATGTAAAAGCAGATATTTTTGGTAGCTTTTCCCGGTTGGTTCACTTTAATTTCTTCTTCTTTTTTTTTTAACTTTTATTGATTGATGCAAATTTTTTGTTGCTTGTCATATGAGGTTCACATATCTACTGAAGCTTGATGTCGGCTGACCAGATTTGAAACTGTAACTCTTGATCTTTCCCCGAAAGCCTGCATGATGAGATATCCGTATGTTTTAGGCTTGCCTCCTCCTAGTTGCTGTTACAACTTTCATCTCATTTTTTCTCCATCTAAACTCATATGTTCTTTCTGCAGCCATCTGGTATACCTTTGAAATATTCATTTGAAATCTTCTACCTGTCTTGCGTGTGTATTTTCAATTGCCTTTCAAGGTGCTTTACACAGAAAACACTGATACCATTCAGCAGTGGGATAGCAGAAGGAATGCTAATGTTGCATGCATCCAATCCCTCAGCAGAAAGCTGTCATATCCTAAAGGAGGCTTTGCATCACACAGTTGCTGTGCTTTTGTAATTTCTTTATAAATGACTGTGTCACTTTTGGGGATCTGGCCAAAGACAGGGCAAGACAGGTGGAAGCAATCTGGATTTAATCATCAGGTCACCAACTAATAAAACAGACTGACACAGGCAGCACCATGCCTGTATTGCAAAAGTGTCAGAAGTAAACAACTGAGGAACTTTTGAAGATCAAACATTTAATAAAAGTCTGATGTTTAAGAACTAAAGAAGGTTTCTAAAATTGACAGGTGAAAGTAGAGCACTTATCGTATTTGCTCTTTATTGCTCAGTCATCCTTTTGTTGTACAGTGCATTCAGTTTAATGGCTGGAATGAGCATAAATCCTGTTATGTGGGATTAATCCTAAAGTCTCTTAAAACTTGTGATCTTTTGGACCTTCTCTCAGTACTGCTTGTAAAAATACCTAATAGCTCTGCATTTTCTTTTTCAAGGTCAGTGGGAATGTTCTGAATTTGACAGGAAAGGGTAACTGCCCAAATGTTAAATGTTATGATGTTTTATAAATGCACCTTCAACTAGGATTATGTAAAGAAATTCTGTAAATTAGATACATAGATTCCTTACCCTATCTGATTATTCTTTAGTGTCCCAGACAGCTTTTGGAAAACAGCAATACTTTTTTAATAATGAACATATTGTTATTTTTAAAGCTAAATACACAATTGAAATATGTGTATGGAAGCTGTTTTACCTTCCAAAGGATTTGTAGATGTGCTCAAAGAGTTTTGTGATCTAGGCAAAACAACATAACCAGGTCTGTGACCTCACTTTTCTCTATTGCAGTTAAGCAATATATCTTGGTCACCAAACTGTTCCCAGTCTATAAATTGACAATAAGGGCAAAATAGAACTGATTGCTCTCTCCACCTGTTTAAACTGTTAAAGCGGAACTAAAATTCACAAACTGCGAGCAGACAGACTCTTTATTGCAGAAGAGACATGCAATGTCTAATCTGCAATAAAATACACCTACCTGCCTGCTTGCAGCAATCTCTGGCATGTAAACTGAACTATATATATATGACGTCATCCCGTGCTGGCCAATGAAGATGGCTGAAGACTGGCACCCAGAGTAAGATGTTGGCGTCAGTAAGGGGTGGGGAATGTTGGAAAGATATGTTTAGCTCCACTCTAAATGACAACACTATGCAAGATAAGAAAACTTTAATTGGCTCAGAGAGTTGCCACACCCTCTTAGCATAAATGCTGCTAATCAGAAGATTACAGGAGGCCGATATCACAGCAGATGAGCTAACTGATTTTTGTTAGCAAATGTATTAATTGTTTAATAGGGATTAACATGCAGCTTACCTGCAGCTCAAGAGACTCACACAACAGCACTGATTACTAAAGGAATAGATTACTATAGGATTGTGCACTTAGAAAAGTGATTGTTCTCTTTCAAAGTGAATGTTTTTTTTTTTTTTTTTGTAAAATAGGGTTCACTGAGCTTAGTAAATTAAATTAGGCCAGGGTCCAATATAATCATCCATTCATTTGCTCACAGAAATCTATTTTTTAGGGTTTTCTTTGTACATAATTGGGTGTTTAAAGTGAAGCAGGTTCATCTTATTTTATATCATTCCCTTTCCAGAATCGCATACACTTATATATAACAGAACTATTCACTTTGATAAGAAAACAGCCACAATATCTTTAGCAAATAAATCCCACTGGGTAAAAAAAATAAATAAATAAACAGTTGAATTGAAGAAAGCAAAACTACGGCATGAGATTTATAATAGTAACAGGATAATGTTGTTATACTCTGGAACATTTCCACCGTCCTCTTCTTTCACTGTTATTTTTCATTGGTTTACTCACTGAGTGGAAAAAATGAGGCAACTCAAGGGTAAGAGGTTTGCTTAATACATTTCTAAAACTGGGCTCAAAGGTTCCTATTTTCCTTTACTTCAGAGTTAGCAGTAAAATATGAACTTGCTGTTTTCACTACTCCTCCTGTAGAGCCTGAAGAAAACCCAGGGCTTATTAGAATGGGCTGGTGTTTTGAGAGGTGTCATATAAAGGACCTGCCCTTTGCTGGCAACAGTATTTTCAGACATGTATTTTTTTAGCCATGACAATATCTAGTTTGACCAGCTGGTACTCTTTTGTGAGTAGGAACAAGAAAGGCATCAGAAAAATATGACAGAATTATCACCTACTGGGTGAAATCACAGGAGCAGATTGGGTGAATCACTGGCAAAATGAATCTGAAGCTTGTGACCTACAAATACTGCCTTTAAAATATAATATTCATTCAAAAATATAGTCCATTCATTCCAAAATCAAATGTTAACTGTAAACAAAATCTTTTGAACAAGATTCAAATGTTCTGATCATTTTTGTACAAATTTTTCTAAGACTTTTCCTAAGAATTTAGGAAATTTTAAATTTTATTCATCTAGCTTTGGTCTTCGTAATCTCATCCACATAAATATGAGAATTTACAAAGCTAAGAATCATGTGATAAGAAGCTGACATGTTATCATGATATTATCTGGTTGTTATGGATCATATAGAGCAAATATTGTAAACTGAAAGATTTTCCTGACTTTACCAGCCCTGGTATTGGATAGCATTAGCAGTTCAAGGCTTGATTTAACCACTTTCCTACTGGCGCATTGTAAAATGACACCGGCAGGAACACGTTCTCCCTCCGGGCGGGCGTCATATGATGTCTGCCCATTTTTGCTACTCTTGTGCGCCCCTGGGGGTGCTCAGCGTGGCGATCGGGGATGAGGCATGTCCCTTGGGACACAGCCCATTCCTGATCAGTGTAAAGAGCCAATAAAAATGGCTCTTTACCACAGGACCGGCTGTGTCCAATCACAGCTGGCCACGTGCACTGTCCTTGCGCACTCTGGGGCGTGCAGAGCGGCGATCGGGGATGGAGAGTGTCACTCTGACACAGCCCATCCTTGATAAGGGTAAAGAGCCATTTAAATTGGCTCTTTACTACGTGACCAGTGGTGTCCAATAACAGCCGGTCACAAAATGTAAACAAGCCGAGGTACCTAGCTGTTACTGGGTTCTCCTCCTCACACACCGATCCTGTGTGAGGAGGAGATTGCGGTACCAGCTAGTTACCACTTACAGCACAAAATAAAACACACTGATTGCCCACTAATAAAGAGGACCTGTCACTAGCCCATCAGAGTACCTGCCACCAGCCCATCAGACAATCTGTCACCAGCCCGTCAGAGTTCCTGTCACTAGCCCATCATAGTACCTGTCACCAGCCCATCAGAGTACTTGAGTACCTGTCACAACTCCTCAGAGTACCTGATTACCAGCCATTAGAGTACCTGAGTACCTATCACCAGCCCATCGGAGTACTCGAGTACCTGTCATTAGAGTACCCAAGTACCTGTCATCAGAGTACCCGGGTACCTGTTTCCAGCCCATCAAAGCACCTGAGTACCTATCTGAAGCCTATCAGAGTACCTGAGTACCTGTCTCCAGCCCATCAGAGTACCTGAGTACCTATCTGCAGCCCATAAGATACCCGAGTACCTGTCTCCAGCCCATCAGAGTAACCAAGTACCTGTCACCAACCCATCAGAATACCCAAGTACCTGTCATCAGAGTACCCGAGTACCTGTCTCCAGCCCATCAAAGTACCTGAGTACCTATCTGCAGCCTTTCAGAGTACCTGAGTACCTGTCTCCAGCCCATCAGAGTACCTTAGTACCTATCTGCAGCCCATCAGAGTACCAAGTACCTGTCTCCATCCCATCAGAGTACCTGAGTACCTGCCTCCAGCCCATCAGAATACCCAAGTACCTGTCATCAGAGTACCCGAGTACCTGTCTCCAGCCCATCAAAGTACCTGAGTACCTATCTGCAGCCTTTCAGAGTACCTGAGTACCTGTCTCCAGCCCATCAGAGTACCTGAGTACCAGTCTCTAGCCCATTGGAATACCCGAGTACCTGTCTCCAGCCCATCAGAGTACCCGAGTACCTGTCTCCAGCACAGAGTACCCGAGTACCTGTTTCCAGCCCAGAGTACCCGAGTACCTATCTGCAGACCAACAGAGTACCCGAGTACCTGTCTCCAGCCCATTAGAGTACCCGAGTGCCTATATCAGAGTACCCGATTACCTATCAGCAGCCCATTAGATTACCCGGGGACCTGTCTCCAGCCCATCAGAGTACCCAAGTACCTCTCTGCAGCACATCAGAGTACCTGAATACCTTTACCCAGCCCATCAGAGCACCTGAGTACCTATATGCAGCCCATCAGAGTACCAAGTACCTACATGCAGCTCATCAGAGTACTCGAGTACCTGTCTGCTAACCCATGCATCATAGATTATATGTTGGGGTGTTTGCTTTCCAAAATGGGGTACTTTTGTGGGTGTTTCCATTGTCCTGGTGCTCCAGGGCCTTTAAAAGTGTGATGGGTACTCAGGAAATTAGATGTGTAATTCATGCTCCTAGAATGCCTGAAGGTGCTACTTGGTTGTTAGTGTAATGTTCCGGTACCTTTGGTACCCTAAATTACACTTTCCACAAGTGTATGCGCCCTACCATTTACTTTTGGAAAGGTGCGCATACACCTTTAAGACTGGAGCTGTCATCACTCAGCGCCGGACTAGATGGCTATTTAAGGCGTCGGTTCTCACTCACATGTGTTCGTTCAAACACCCTTATCTGGATGCTAACCTTGCTTGAAGCTTCCATGCTTGCAAGCTTACTTCGCTGACGGAACCTCGCTGCGCTGATCCCTGTATCCCGCTACTGGATCATCCGCCTCTCCTGAACCACCCTTCGGCTGTATCGCTAATAGTGCTAAGTACCCCGCAGGGGAATTCTCTATAAACTTATACTAAGCTTACACTATCTAGCTCTGCATAGTAGAGACTGTTTATCACATCTGCATAAACTAGATTGTTGTTGATTGTTGTTGAGACTACTGCTACTTTTCTGCACTGGGTTGATCTCTTTTGTATGTCCACCTGCTATTCTATCATCTGCGATCATACAACATTGCTAAACCTTCCTGCATCCATCTGCTACTGTCTCACCTTCAAGTGTCTATCACCTACCACCTCCACTCAACCTATCCCTCAACCTTCATCATTGTGTTACCACATGCATAAAGTCACTCTAAGAACCAGCTTGCTAATTGTGTGTATTTACTGGCTGAAATAAGACCTTCCACACATGATGAGTCATTGAGGTTGGGAATGGTATCTCGGCATATCTCTTACATGACTGCTGACGTGGAACTATTTCTGCAGCTGAAAATCCACACCATATAAAAACGCAGGAGCGTTACAGATTGAACGAACCTAAAAATGGATTCAGCAGAAATAGTTCCAGAAATAACCACTCAGGTGACACAATTAAAACAGCAAGTATCTGCGTTAATACACGCACTTGCTGAATTAAAAGAAGACAATCAGGCTCTGTCGCAGCAGGTAATTAGACTGACACAACTTACCTCTGCTCAGTCCCCTGAACCCAAGATAAATCCCCCTTTGGTATTTACAGGCGATCGCAAAAAATTTCGCGAATTTAAAAACGCATGTGAGTTACTTTTTTTGCTAAAACCTCGTACCTACCTTACTGATCACATTAAGGTTTGTACTATTATTTCTTACCTATCAAGCGATCCTTGAGCCTGGGCAGATTCTCTTTTTGAGAAAAACGACCAGCTTCTCAACTCCTATGCCTTGTTCCTGGCAGAGCTCACTAGCCTATATGATGACCCCAATAGGCAGAGTACTGCTGATCTTCAGTTAAGATCCTTGAAACAAGGAAGGAGGCCTGTGGAAGACTTTGTCGCAGAGTTCAAGAGATGGACCCTTGATTCAGAATGGAATGATGCATCTCTGAAAACCCAATTTAGGCTTGGCCTATCAGAAGCCGTTAAGGACGAGCTCGCCCGAGCGGATCTGCCAAAAACCCTGGATGCATTAATACAACTCAGTATTACCATAGATAGAAGACTACGAGAAAGAAAGGCTGAAAAGATGGGAATGCCATTATCCGTTTCCTCTCGGAGTCTGGCCGTTCCTATGGAGGTAGGAACCATACGCCCACCGCTATCAACTATGGAAAAAGCCAAAAGACGAAATGAAAATCTCTGCTTGTACTGTGCATCCCCGGATCACAAGATAAACGTCTGTCCCCTAGTCAACAAAAAGAAGGGTGAGTGTTCACATGTCTCTCTAGGAGGATTGACAACTTCATTCACTAACCCCTACATTTCTGTTTTTTTGACATTACAGTGGGACCAGAACAGGATTACTACTAAGGCCATGATTGACACAGGATCTTGTGGAAATTATATGGATATATGTTTTGCTGCTTTAAATAAAATTCCTATTATTTCTAAACTCAAACCTGTCTCAGTAAGTCTTATAACCGGTGTTCCGTTATCCTCTGGTCCGATCACCGATCAGACACAAGCACTTCTAGTCACTATTAACGAGTCTCATAGGGAGACTTCTACCTTCGATTTAATACTATCACCCCACTTTCCCATTGTGTTGGGACTTCCCTGGTTGCACACACACCAACCAACCATAGATTGGAAGAAACGGTCCTTGACCTTCCCTTCTTGTTATTGCGAGGAAACATGTAACCTCCCGTTTTCCGGGAAGATTCTGTCTGTGGTGACAGATGAGATTGCACCACTATGTTATCAGGATCTTTCTGAGGTTTTTCTTGAGAAAAATGCTCAAGCATTACCTCCTCATCGAGACTATGATTGTAGCATTGATCTACTCCCAAATAGCAAATTGCCGTTCGGTCATGTTTATCCTCTTTCACAGGATGAACTTGCCCATCTCAAAACCTATTTGGATGAGAACTTGGAAAAAGGTTTTATTAGACCTTCCACTTCTTCCACAGCAGCAGGACTCTTTTTTGTTCGCAATAAAGATTCAAGTCTCAGACCTATCATCGACTACAGGAAATTGAATGCTATCACAATAAAAGATCGCTATCCTCTACCGCTTATCCCTGAGCTCATTGAGCAGGTGCGTGGAGCTACCTATTTTTCAAAATTAGACCTGAAAGGAGCATACAATCTCATTCGAATCCGTGATGGACACGAGTGGAAGACTGCGTTCAGAACTAGATACGGATTGTTCGAATATCTTGTGATGCCATTCGGCCTATGCAATGCCCCTGCAGTTTTCCAACGATTTATAAACGATATTTTTAAAGACTTACTAGATGTCTGTGTTGTGGTATATCTGGACGATATACTTATATATTCACGGACCCTGTCTGAACACATAAGACATGTAAGACTTGTATTATCGAGATTGCTTGCACATAATCTTTATGTGAAGCTGAAGAAATGCTTGTTCCATAAAGATGAGGTAATCTTTCTAGGCTACATCATATCCAAAACAGGAATCGAGATGGACATGAGTAAAATATCCTGCATTCAGGATTGGCCTACACCAACTACACGCAAGGCGCTACAGCGATTCCTGGGATTTTCAAATTTCTACAGGAAGTTCATAAAAAACTTTTCTGCTATTGTGAGACCCCTCACACAGCTCACTAGCATAAAAATACCATTTAAATGGTCAGAAGAAGCAAATAAGGCTTTCCACTTGTTAAAGACAAGGTTTACTTCCGCTCCCATATTACGCCATCCAGACCCATCCCTCCAATACATTCTGGAGGTAGATGCGTCAAACCTGGCAGTAGGAGCAATACTCTCCCAACGACCTACCCCCACTTCACCACTTCATCCAGTCGCCTTTTTTTCTAAATCCCTGAGCAGTCCCGAGATAAATTACCCCGTGGGTGAGAAGGAACTGCTTGCTATAAAATTGGCTCTGGAGAATTGGCGACATTTACTCGAAGGCACCCAATTACCAATAATTATATACACGGACCATAAAAACCTCCAATATCTTCAGACTAGCAAAACTCTCTCGCATCGACAGGTACGATGGTCACTATTCTTTCTAAGGTTTAACTTCCTAGTGACCTACACACCTGCAGATAAGAACAAAAAGGCGGATGCACTATCACGACTAACTGAAGAAAACTACTTTGAAATTCCTTCCGTTCCTATAATACCTCACAAACGCATTATTGGAGTTGTCCGTTCCTTGAAGGAAGAGGTTTTGCATGGTATAAGGTTGGATTCACCCCCACCACAACTAACTACCGATGCAGAAGGCTTCCTCTACTACAACGACAAACTTTACATACCACCTACCCTACGCACCAAGATCTTGGAATTATCGCATGATGTGCCTATGGCAGGACATATGGGTATGACAAAGACTTTCAATTTGATTTCTCGGCAATTCTGGTGGCCTGACATGAAAACATCTATACAAAAATTCGTCTCTTCATGCAATGTCTGTGCCAGGTCCAAAATTGACACTACGAGACCATCCGGTCTACTATGCAGTCTACCAATACCCCAAACTCCATGGGAGGTTCTGTCATTGGACTTCATCGTAGAATTGCCTCCTTCCAAAGGATTTAATACCATCTTGGTGTCAGTGGACCATCTGACAAAGATGGCACATTTCATTGCTATTCGCAGACTACCTTCGTCCAAACAAACGGCAGAACTCCTGATGAAACATGTCTTCAGATTACATGGTATCCCAAAAACTCTTTTGTCTGACCGTGGATCCCAATTTATTTCTAAATTCTGGCAAGAACTATGTCACATACTACGGATTGAGCGGAAGCTCACTTCTCCTTACCATCCGCAGACCAACGGACAGACTGAAAGAGTCAACCAATGCATCGAGCAGTATTTACGTTGTTACACTTCTTACCAACAGGATGATTGGTTGGATCTTCTCCCCCTGGCAGAATTTGCCTACAACAACGCAACTCACAGTACAACCAAGCAGAGTCCGTTCTACTTGAACTATGGGTTCCATCCCTCTATTCTCCCTCCACGCATCCTTCCTTCAAATAACCCAGTAGCCTCAGACTATCTTTCCCAAATAAAGGATTCTCTGGGTTTACTAAATACTACCATTGCACACGCTCACAGTCAACAAAAGAAGTACTATGATCTTCGTAGAAGACCTTCTCCACAGTATACTATCGGGGACCTCGTTTGGCTCTCAACAAAAAACTTGAGACTGAAGATCCCTAGCAAAAAGCTTGGACCTCTGTTCTTGGGACCTTTCCCAATCAAGAAACTTATTGGAAAAGCTGCAGTGCAGCTTACATTGCCAATGGACCTAAAAATCCATCCCATTTTCCATGTGTCGCTACTAAAACCCCATGTTCCGGACCAAGGAATAAGGCCTAATATTCCACCTCCCCCTCCTGTACAAGTTGAAGGTGGAAAAGAATACGAGATAAAAGAGATTCTGGATTCTCGTATCTACAGAAGAAGACTTCAGTACTTGGTTAGATGGAAGAACTATGGGCCCCAAGACGACACCTGGCTAAACACCTCTGACATACATGCCCCTAGATTAATCCGCAATTTTCATGCGAGATACCCAGACAAACCAGCTCCAGAGGCCTTCAGGAGCAGGCCTTAAGGGGGGGTATTGTAATGTTCCGGTACCTTTGGTACCCTAAATTACACTTTCCACAAGTGTATACGCCCTACCATTTACTTTTGGAAAGGTGCGCATACACCTTTAAGACTGGAGCTGTCATCACTCAGCGCCGGACTAGATGGCTATTTAAGGCGTCGGTTCTCACTCACATGTGTTCGTTCAAACACCCTTATCTGGATGCTAACCTTGCTTGAAGCTTCCATGCTTGCAAGCTTACTTCGCTGACGGAACCTCGCTGCGCTGATCCCTGTATCCCGCTACTGGATCATCCGCCTCTCCTGTACCACCCTTCAGCTGTATCGCTAATAGTGCTAAGTACCCCGCAGGGGAATTCTCTATAAACTTATACTAAGCTTACACTATCTAGCTCTGCATAGTAGAGACTGTTTATCACATCTGCATAAACAAGATTGCTAGCTCTTGAGACTACTGCTACTTTTCTGCACTGGGTTGATCTCTTTTGTATGTCCACCTGCTATTCTATCATCTGCTATCATACAACATTGCTAAACCTTCCTGCATCCATCTGCTACTGTCTCACCTTCAAGTGTCTATCACCTACCACCTCCACTCAACCTATCCCTCAACCTTCATCATTGTGTTACCACATGCATAAAGTCACTCTAAGAACCAGCTTGCTAATTGTGTGTATTTACTGGCTGAAATAAGACCTTCCACACATGATGAGTCATTGAGGTTGGGAATGGTATCTCGGCATATCTCTTACATGACTGCTGACGTGGAACTATTTCTGCAGCTGAAAATCCACACCATATAAAAACGCAGGAGCGTTACAGTTAGGCCTCTGTATGTGGCCAGGCTGTGTAAAAGTCTCACATATGTGGTATCCCAAATACTCAGGAGGAGTACCAGAATGTATTTTAGGGTGTAATTGAAAGTATGCATATGCTGTGTGAGAAATTTCTTATCAATTGACAACTTTGTGTAAAAAAAAAAATAGGTTTTCCTTTTTTTTTCACATTTTCCAAAAACTTGTGGGAAAAAATTACATGTTTAAAAGACTCATTATGCCTCCTAGGATATACATTGGGGTGTTTGCTTTCCAAATGGGTAATTCCATTGTCCTGGTGCTCCAGGGCCTTCAAAAGTGTGTTAGGTCGTTAGGAAATGATATGTATAAATTATGCTCCTTGCATGTTGGGTCTCTGTATGTGGCCAGGCTGTGAGAAACTCTCACATATGTGGTACTGCCATACTCAGGAGGAGTAGCAGAATGTATTTTAGGGTGTAATTGCAAGTATGCATATGCTATGTGTGAGAAATTACTATTATTATGACAATTTTGTGTAAAAAAATCTATATATATATATTTCTTCATTTTCCCAAGAATTGTGGGAAAAAATTAAAACTTCAAAAAACTCACCATCCCTCTTACTAAATACCCTGGAATATCTACTTTTGAAAAAGGAGTCATTTGGGGGTATTTATACTGTCCTGACATTTCAGGTCCTCAAGAAATGAGTACGTCAGTACATCAGGTGTGATCAGATGGGATAAATTTTTACTGATTGGCACCATAGCTTGTAGACTCTATAACTTTCACACAGACTAAATCATATTCCCTAATTTGGGTTATTTTTACCAAAGATATGTAGCAATATAACTTTTATCCAAATGTATGAACAAAAATTACTTATTTGCAAAATTTTATAATATAAATTTTAAAAAAAGTACTTTTTTTAAAAATATTTTCACTTATATCGCAAAAATAAAACACCCAGTGTTAAATAAATACCACCAAAAGAAAATGATAAAAATTTTGATTGGGTACAGTATTGCTTGACTAAGTAATTGTCATTCAAAGTGTGACAGCGCTGAAAGCTGAAAATTGGTCTAGACAGAAGGAGGATGAACGTGCCCTGTATTGAAGTGGTTAAAAGAGACCTTTACTTCATGCAACATATTATACACACAAAGATTATACATCTGAGTCATCCTCATCTTGAAAAGGATGGTTTAGTAGCACACAGATCTGCACTGAATTACCAGGTTGTAGTACACACCCCTAATGATGTCTGTATGACAAAACGGGTTTGGAGGAGTCAGTTTCACATAAACATCATCACACATGGAGGTCGGCCATTTTGTGCCAATTTGTGGTTTTGAAGAGTTTCCATTGTATTGTGGTTTACAGGCGATATTTGCTATTATTCTGTAATTTGCTGTTATTCTGTTATTATCAATAAATTGTGGACTAACTCACTACACTATATGCCCAAACTTTGGATGGGGATGAGCGTAAATAGATTATGATTGATCCAGATCTAAGGCTGTGTGATCCTTGTTAAATCACACAATGAGCATTTGACCATTATGAAAATAGTGGTCCACCTTATGTGGTAAGGGTCAATGTGTTCATCAGTGTGGGTGGAGGATTGGATTTGGCACCTTAATGTTAATCATACACCTTGTATGATCTAGTCTGGCACTTTAATATGAACTTTACACCTTTGGACTTTTTACTTAATTTCTTTAGATTTTTCCTTATGGTTTTTATTTGAAGCGCTGCATTTTGCATTATATAGTAGTACACGCATTCGTTATTTTTCCTACAATGTGCATTATGTGGGTCATTTTAGGGTCACATCTGAACAGTGGTGTACCTTGCTTAACTGACACCTGAGGGTGACAATTTTTAACAGCAAAATTATTTTTAGTAATAATTATGAAATTAAAAAAAAAAACATAATAATGGACAAAGTAGACAGAGAAAATGGTAGTGTTCTTTTACATTTGTGGCAAATGTAGAAGTGCCTCCTTAAATTGGTGGTATGTGAAGAAGGGTCCCCTTACATTGGTCAAAAGTGGAGAAGCGTTTCCTCTTACATTAGTGTTCAGAGGGAGAAGGTCCTCTTACTTTGTTGGTTAGTGGTAGAAAGATGCCTTTATGGTCAGGAAAAGATGCCTTTATGGTCAGGGGGAGAAATATCCATTTGCATGCTTGGGGAGAAATAATTGGTATTCACTGGAAAAAGTATGTCATATATTGTTTGTGTCAAAAATGATGCCTTTTTACATTCGTGATCAGTGGAATAAAAGCCCCCTACATTGTTGGTATGTCTCTGATGGTGTGTGTCAAAATAATTCTCTATTACAGTAATCCCCCACTCCATCGCGGTTCAGTTTTTGCGGTCCCGGTAATTCGCGTTTTTTTTTGTAATGTTATTTTACTATATAAATCATTAAAAATGAAATATTTTTGTGTTTTCCATAGCTCTTGCTATGTCTCTTAGTATCTTTTATGTGTTTAAATGAGTTTCTATTGTTCTAAAAGTGTGTTTAAAGACCTTAAAATGCTTTTACATGTACAGTGACAGTAAAAAAAACATGCCTACAATGCATTTTAATAGGGTTTTTCTATTTCGCGGAATTTCACTTTTCGCGGCTGGGTCCGGAACGTAACCCCCGCAATGGAGGGGGGTTTACTGTACATTGATGGCCAGTGGGAAGAATGTCCTCTTACATTGCATTGGCAACAGTTAAGCAAAGTAAGTGTAAGCAAAATGCACCTACTAAAAGTCACTTGGCTTCCATTATAGCTAAAACAATCACAGGAAACTGGGTTTTTGATCTTGGCTGTTTAAAACAGATAATTGTAAATAATAAGCCATTTTATTCAGCAACAGCTGCACACTGAACATAAGAGAATTGGTCAAAGCAAATAATGATATTGCTACATCAACAAATGTATTATAAAAGTTTGCTTTCTCTGTCTAGCTAAGCTGACTGTAATACAAGTCCCAAACTTGTCCATTTGTGAGCTATCAAGTCTGTCTTGAGTCCCTGAACAACTGCCCAATAACAATTTCCTTTCCAAAGTAACAAAGAAGTACCTTCTCTTTAAAATAATACACACTGAAAGAAATAACAGATGTACAGTCCCTTTAAGATGATTTGCCCTAAAAGAAGAGCTTTTCTCAACAAATTCACTTATCCAACAGACAGTACTCTTTACTACAAAGATATAGTAACTGCTGGCGCAAAGACAAGTATACGTGTAGAATAATAGTAATAGGGCACATTCAGAGAAGACAATATTGTGGTCCATAAACTAAAACTTGAACTTAGAGTCCATGAGTAGTGTTGAGCGAACACGGACTGTATTATTCGTGTTCGTACCGAATAATTGGATTTTTTGTACCCGAACACGGACACGGACACTTTACTGTATGTTCGGGTAAAAATCCGTGTTCGGTCGTTTTATTTCCGGGTTTTGCATGCTTTGGCGCTCTTTTCATGGCGGGCTTTCAACAGCCAATCAACAATCGTTTAACTGGTGTGCCTTAAGCCATCCCAGCCATGCCTGCAAATGTCTCAGTAGCTGTGATTGGCCGTCTGAAGCATGTGACCAAGTCTTTATAAGTTCGAGGCAGCCGCAGCGGCGTCATTATGCTGCTTAGATTCAGGGACAGAGCACACATCAACGTGCTGGCTGCTGATTAGGGAAAGATAGGCAGGAAAAAACCATTTGTGTCCGGATAGAATTGAGGGACAGGTCGGAGTGTTTAGGCAGGGCGAGTTGTAGGCATTTTAGGGATAGAGTCTGCTGAATTATATAGGGTCAGTGTCTTCTACAAACTACAATCGATATTGCTGTGTGGGGGGTGGGGTCTGCACTCAATCCTGATCTACGATCTCTTCTCAATCCTGTTAGGGACAGAGTCTGCTGAATTTTAGGGAAACTGTGTTCTACAAACTACAATCGATATTGCTGTGTGGTGTGGGATTGGAGATAGGCAGGTGTCAGTGATCCACATCCATTTTTCTGTGTGTGAGCTGCAGTGAACACAATCTTTTTGGGCTGCAGTGAACACAATCTTTTTGGGCTGCAGTGAACACAATCTTTTTGGGCTGCAGTGAACACAATCTTTTTGGGCTGCAGTGAACACAATCTTTTTGGGCTGCAGTGAAAACAATCTTTTTGGGGTGCAGTGAACAAAATCTTTTTGGGGTGCAGTGAACACAATCCTTTTTGGTGTGCAGTGAACACAATCTTTGTGGGGTGCAGTGAACAAAATCCTTTGTGGGGTGCAGTGAACACAATCTTTTTGGGGTGCAGTGAACAAAATCCTTTTTGGGGTGCAGTGAACAACATCCTTTTTGGGGTGCAGTGAACACAATCTTTTTGGGGTGCAGTGAACAAAATCCTTTGTGGGGTGCAGTGAACACAATCTTTTTGGGGTGCAGTGAACACAATCTTTTTGGGGTGGAGTGAACAACATCCTTTTTGGGGTGCAGTGAACAAAATCCTTTTTGGGGTGCAGTGAACACAATCTTTTTGGGGTGCAGTGAACACAATCTTTGTGGGGTGCAGTGAACACAATCTTTTTGGGGTGGAGTGAACAACATCCTTTTTGGGGTGCAGTGAACAACATCCTTTTTGGGGTGCAGTGAACACAATCTTTTTGGGGTGCAGTGAACACAATCTTTGTGGGGTACAGTGAACAGAATCTTTGTGGGGTGCAGTGAACACAATCTTTGGGGGGTACAGTGAACACAATCTTTGTGAGGTGCAGTGAACACAATCTTTGTGGGGTGCAGTGAACACAATCATTGTGGGGTGCAGTGAACTCAATCTTTGTGGGGTACAGTGAACACAATCTCATACTGAAGGTTTGAGGGTGCTGCCTGTTCCATACTCCCCCTACTCCTCATCTAGCCTTTTAGGGGTACAAACAATAGTAATTGGGGCCTAGTGTGGTTGTGTACGTGTGATATACATACACTTTTTTGGGATCATATTTTCTATTCCGCTATTTAATCAAAAACCTTTGGGGATCAGTTAAATTGGGGGATAGTCTGTGTTGGTACGTGTGAGAGAGATCCACCTTTCCAAGTTGTTGGGGTTCATCTCATACTTCTGAAGGTTTGAGGGTGCTGCCTGTTCCATACTCCCCCTACTCCTAGCCTTTTAGGGGTACAAACAATAGTAATTGGGGCCTAGTGTGGTTGTGTACGTGTGATATACATACACTTTTTTGGGATCATATTTTCTATTCCGCTATTTAATCAAAAACCTTTGGGGATCAGTTAAATTGGGGGATAGTCTGTGTTGGTACGTGTGAGAGAGATCCACCTTTCCAAGTTGTTGGGGTTCATCTCATACTTCTGAAGGTTTGAGGGTGCTGCCTGTTCCATACTCCCCCTACTCCTAGCCTTTTAGGGGTACAAACAATAGTAATTGGGGCCTAGTGTGGTTGTGTACGTGTGATATACATACACTTTTTTGGGATCATATTTTCTATTCCGCTATTTAATCAAAAACCTCTGGGGATCAGTTAAATTGGGGGATAGTCTGTGTTGGTACGTGTGAGAGAGATCCACCTTTCCAAGTTGTTGGGGTTCATCTCATACTTCTGAAGGTTTGAGGGTGCTGCCTGTTCCATACTCCCCCTACTCCTAGCCTTTTAGGGGTACAAACAATAGTAATTGGGGCCTAGTGTGGTTGTGTACGTGTGATATACATACACTTTTTTGGGATCATATTTTCTATTCCGCTATTTAATCAAAAACCTTTGGGGATCAGTTAAATTGGGGGATAGTCTGTGTTGGTACGTGTGAGAGAGATCCACCTTTCCAAGTTGTTGGGGTTCATCTCATACTTCTGAAGGTTTGAGGGTGCTGCCTGTTCCATACTCCCCCTACTCCTAGCCTTTTAGGGGTACAAACAATAGTAATTGGGGCCTAGTGTGGTTGTGTACGTGTGATATACATACACTTTTTTGGGATCATATTTTCTATTCCGCTATTTAATCAAAAACCTCTGGGGATCAGTTAAATTGGGGGATAGTCTGTGTTGGTACGTGTGAGAGAGATCCACCTTTCCAAGTTGTTGGGGTTCATCTCATACTTCTGAAGGTTTGAGGGTGCTGCCTGTTCCATACTCCCCCTACTCCTAGCCTTTTAGGGGTACAAACAATAGTAATTGGGGCCTAGTGTGGTTGTGTACGTGTGATATACATACACTTTTTTGGGATCATATTTTCTATTCCGCTATTTAATCAAAAACCTTTGGGGATCAGTTAAATTGGGGGATAGTCTGTGTTGGTACGTGTGAGAGAGATCCACCTTTCCAAGTTGTTGGGGTTCATCTCATACTTCTGAAGGTTTGAGGGTGCTGCCTGTTCCATACTCCCCCTACTCCTAGCCTTTTAGGGGTACAAACAATAGTAATTGGGGCCTAGTGTGGTTGTGTACGTGTGATATACATACACTTTTTTGGGATCATATTTTCTATTCCGCTATTTAATCAAAAACCTCTGGGGATCAGTTAAATTGGGGGATAGTCTGTGTTGGTACGTGTGAGAGAGATCCACCTTTCCAAGTTGTTGGGGTTCATCTCATACTTCTGAAGGTTTGAGGGTGCTGCCTGTTCCATACTCCCCCTACTCCTAGCCTTTTAGGGGTACAAACAATAGTAATTGGGGCCTAGTGTGGTTGTGTACGTGTGATATACATACACTTTTTTGGGATCATATTTTCTATTCCGCTATTTAATCAAAAACCTTTGGGGATCAGTTAAATTGGGGGATAGTCTGTGTTGGTACGTGTGAGAGAGATCCACCTTTCCAAGTTGTTGGGGTTCATCTCATACTTCTGAAGGTTTGAGGGTGCTGCCTGTTCCATACTCCCCCTACTCCTAGCCTTTTAGGGGTACAAACAATAGTAATTGGGGCCTAGTGTGGTTGTGTACGTGTGATATACATACACTTTTTTGGGATCATATTTTCTATTCCGCTATTTAATCAAAAACCTTTGGGGATCAGTTAAATTGGGGGATAGTCTGTGTTGGTACGTGTGAGAGAGATCCACCTTTCCAAGTTGTTGGGGTTCATCTCATACTTCTGAAGGTTTGAGGGTGCTGCCTGTTCCATACTCCCCCCTACTCCTAGCCTTTTAGGGGTACAAACAATAGTAATTGGGGCCTAGTGTGGTTGTGTACGTGTGATATACATACACTTTTTTGGGATCATATTTTCTATTCCGCTATTTAATCAAAAACCTTTGGGGATCAGTTAAATTGGGGGATAGTCTGTGTTGGTACGTGTGAGAGAGATCCACCTTTCCAAGTTGTTGGGGTTCATCTCATACTTCTGAAGGTTTGAGGGTGCTGCCTGTTCCATACTCCCCCTACTCCTAGCCTTTTAGGGGTACAAACAATAGTAATTGGGGCCTAGTGTGGTTGTGTACGTGTGATATACATACACTTTTTTGGGATCATATTTTCTATTCCGCTATTTAATCAAAAACCTTTGGGGATCAGTTAAATTGGGGGATAGTCTGTGTTGGTACGTGTGAGAGAGATCCACCTTTCCAAGTTGTTGGGGTTCATCTCATACTTCTGAAGGTTTGAGGGTGCTGCCTGTTCCATACTCCCCCTACTCCTAGCCTTTTAGGGGTACAAACAATAGTAATTGGGGCCTAGTGTGGTTGTGTACGTGTGATATACATACACTTTTTTGGGATCATATTTTCTATTCCGCTATTTAATCAAAAACCTTTGGGGATCAGTTAAATTGGGGGATAGTCTGTGTTGGTACGTGTGAGAGAGATCCACCTTTCCAAGTTGTTGGGGTTCATCTCATACTTCTGAAGGTTTGAGGGTGCTGCCTGTTCCATACTCCCCCTACTCCTAGCCTTTTAGGGGTACAAACAATAGTAATTGGGGCCTAGTGTGGTTGTGTACGTGTGATATACATACACTTTTTTGGGATCATATTTTCTATTCCGCTATTTAATCAAAAACCTTTGGGGATCAGTTAAATTGGGGGATAGTCTGTGTTGGTACGTGTGAGAGAGATCCACCTTTCCAAGTTGTTGGGGTTCATCTCATACTTCTGAAGGTTTGAGGGTGCTGCCTGTTCCATACTCCCCCCTACTCCTAGCCTTTTAGGGGTACAAACAATAGTAATTGGGGCCTAGTGTGGTTGTGTACGTGTGATATACATACACTTTTTTGGGATCATATTTTCTATTCCGCTATTTAATCAAAAACCTTTGGGGATCAGTTAAATTGGGGGATAGTCTGTGTTGGTACGTGTGAGAGAGATCCACCTTTCCAAGTTGTTGGGGTTCATCTCATACTTCTGAAGGTTTGAGGGTGCTGCCTGTTCCATACTCCCCCTACTCCTAGCCTTTTAGGGGTACAAACAATAGTAATTGGGGCCTAGTGTGGTTGTGTACGTGTGATATACATACACTTTTTTGGGATCATATTTTCTATTCCGCTATTTAATCAAAAACCTTTGGGGATCAGTTAAATTGGGGGATAGTCTGTGTTGGTACGTGTGAGAGAGATCCACCTTTCCAAGTTGTTGGGGTTCATCTCATACTTCTGAAGGTTTGAGGGTGCTGCCTGTTCCATACTCCCCCTACTCCTAGCCTTTTAGGGGTACAAACAATAGTAATTGGGGCCTAGTGTGGTTGTGTACGTGTGATATACATACACTTTTTTGGGATCATATTTTCTATTCCGCTATTTAATCAAAAACCTTTGGGGATCAGTTAAATTGGGGGATAGTCTGTGTTGGTACGTGTGAGAGAGATCCACCTTTCCAAGTTGTTGGGGTTCATCTCATACTTCTGAAGGTTTGAGGGTGCTGCCTGTTCCATACTCCCCCTACTCCTAGCCTTTTAGGGGTACAAACAATAGTAATTGGGGCCTAGTGTGGTTGTGTACGTGTGATATACATACACTTTTTTGGGATCATATTTTCTATTCCGCTATTTAATCAAAAACCTTTGGGGATCAGTTAAATTGGGGGATAGTCTGTGTTGGTACGTGTGAGAGAGATCCACCTTTCCAAGTTGTTGGGGTTCATCTCATACTTCTGAAGGTTTGAGGGTGCTGCCTGTTCCATACTCCCCCTACTCCTAGCCTTTTAGGGGTACAAACAATAGTAATTGGGGCCTAGTGTGGTTGTGTACGTGTGATATACATACACTTTTTTTGGATCATATTTTCTATTCCGCTATTTAATCAAAAACCTTTGGGGATCAGTTAAATTGGGGGATAGTCTGTGTCGGTACGTGTGAGAGAGATCCACCTTTCCAAGTTGTTGGGGTTCATCTCATACTTCTGAAGGTTTGAGGGTGCTGCCTGTTCCATACCCCCCCTACTCCTCATCTAGCCTTTTAGGGGTACAAACAATAGTAATTGGGGCCTAGTGTGGTTGTGTACGTGCGAGATACATACACTTTTTTTGATCATATTTCCTATTCCGCTATTCAATAAAAACCTTTGAGGATCAATTGAATTGCGGGATAGTCTGTGTCGGTACGTGTGAGAGAGATCCACCTTTCCAAGTTGTTGGGGTTCATCTCATACTTCTGAAGGTTTGAGGGTGCTGCCTGTTCCATACTCCCCCTACTCCTCATCTAGCCTTTTAGGGGTACAAACAATAGTAATTGGGGCCCAGTGTGGTTGTGTACGTGTGATATACATACACTTTTTTTGGATCATATTTTCTATTCCGCTATTTAATTTAACTGGGCCTCCATGCGAGACCTGTGTGCCTTGTTGCGCTGTTTTGAGTACTCCACCAACATGGCCAGTGGCAATGACGCCGTTCTCAGCTTAACTATCCCACTTCTATGCCTCCTTGAAAAAACAATTCGGGCGATGATGGAAGAGGATGTGGCACAGGATGAGGAGGAGGAGGAGGATGAAGAGGTAACATTTCCAAGGCTTTCAGGGCAGTCATTCGCAAGGGGCTCCGAGGGTGGGTTCCTGCACACGCAAACACCAGGGACGCAATTGTCCAGCAGGGGCACAGTTCTGGAGGATGAGGAGGATGAGGAGGAGGAGGAGCTGGAGGAGGAGATGGAACCATGTTCACAGCAGGGTGGCACCCAGGCCAGCTCATGGCCATCACTGGTGCGTGGCTGGGGGGATACAGAGGACACGGACGATACACCTCCCACAGAGGACAGCCTTTCGTTGCCTCTGGGCAGCCTGGCACACATGAGCGATTACATGCTGCAGTGTCTCCACAACGACCGCCGAGTTGCCCACATTCTAACTTGTGCTGATTACTGGGTGGCCACGCTGCTGGATCCCCGTTACAAGGACAACGTACCGTCCTTAATTCACTCACTGGAGCGCGATCGCAAGATGCGCGAGTACAAGCGCACGCTGGTAGACGCCATGCTGCTGGCATTCCCATCTGACAGCGGGGCCACAGTGGAAGCACAAGGCAGAGGAGGAGGAGGAGGAGGTCGCCAACGCAACCAGGGCACCGCCAGCACCTCAGAAGGCAGGGTTAGCATGGCCGAAATGTGGAAAAGCTTTGTCAGCACGCCACAACAAACAGCAGCACCAGCAGCTCAGATGGAACGTCTTAGCAGGAGGCAGCATTTTACCAACATGGTGGAGCAGTATGTGTGCACACGCCTACATGTAGTGAATGACGGGTCTGCCCCCTTCAACTTCTGGGTCTCCAAATTGGGCACATGGCCTGAGCTTGCCCTTTACGCCTTGGAGGTGCTGGCGTGCCCTGCAGCCAGTGTATTATCTGAACGGGTATTTAGCACGGCTGGGGGCGTTATAACAGACAAGCGCAGCCGCCTGTCCAGAGACAATGTGGACAAGCTCACGTTCATTAAAATGAACCAGGCATGGATCCCACGGGACTTTTCCGTACCTTATGCAGAATAGCAATGGATACCGACCTTACCCACCCATTGTTCCATTTTTGCTCTTTCTCACTCTTTTGGGGTGTACCCTCATTTAAAATTTTTGAAAAGAAGCAGTGTTGGCTACCTCGTCCTCCTCCTCAGGGCCAGATTAATGTAGGGGCTATTGGAGCTGCAGCTCCAGGCCCCTACCTTTTATATAGGCCCCGGGTTGGCCATATTCACTGTTACCGCTCTTCTGTCACTTGTAAACACAGAAGTCTGGCTTCTATGCTCGCTTCCCCAGGCAGCACCCTCAGAACCTCCCCACACAGCGTGAAGGCCGGACAAGGAGGGACAGTTGGCGATGCATGGATGTGTTTATGGGCTTCAGAGACAGCATCCCATGTTGAATTAGGCATGCATGGCTGCACCCTTCCTCCTCTGGGTGCATGGCAAGGCACGGCCCTTAAGGCCCTTCAAAATCCTCAGCACCAAGCCCATGATGCTGTTAATCCGGCCCTGGTCCTCCTCCACCGCCGCTTCCACCTACACCGCCCATAGGTGTGCGCAGCCTATTGCATTAAGGTGTGCACCCCAAAGTTGAAATACACATGCATGTGTTTGCCAGCAGGGAGAGTAATGTATCGGGGCCATGTACCTGTAGGCAAGGAGAAATAGAGCAGAGCAGGTCCCAGGGAGATCTTTCCCATCTCCTCACTGGCAATGCTATGTGCCCTAGGTGATTAGGGTGTGCCCAGGCACACCCAGCACACCCTGTGCGCACGCCTATGTCACCGCTAGGCTTGTGACGGTATCAGATTTTCATGCTGCGATTAATTGATTAAGGTTTTGCCACGGTATACGGTATTATCACGGTATTCTATTATTAAATTTAAATTATTAAATTTCCACCTCACTTCAATTTCATTGCTGAATTTAGGGGCTTTGGTTCACTTATGCACATTATTATATAGTCAGTCAGTACAGACTCTGTGAACCAGGCCTAAAATAGGTCATCAAGCAGTGTCTGGCCTAACTGGTGATAACTGGTTCTGGCGCTCGGCTCCGATCCGATGGCCTGGTCATTAAGAGGGCAAATCCTTGTGGTCAAGAAGTGGTTAAACCTGAAGGAGGTGTTGTTTATAAATTACTTTACTATTGCTTTAGGCCTGGTTCACATGTATGCGGGTTGGTGGTTCACATTTGCACAGGCATAGCAGCCCATTGATTTGAATGGGCTGCTATGCCCTCATTTTCCGCAGAAAAAAGGTGCATGCAGCATTTTTTTAAAATTCAGTGGCCTTGAAATCCATCCTGCTTTTGCACCATGCGACTAACCTGCAGTTCCTGCTCTGGCAAGCTTTCTGCATTTTTTGTATACGTGGGCACGGCATTTAAAAATAAACAGTTTGCGTGTGCAGCAACGGCAGGTAAGTCGCATGGTGCAAAAGAAGGATGGATTTCATGGCCACTGCATTTTTTTAAATTCTGCATGCACCTTTTTTCAGCTGAAAACGCAGGCATAGCAGCTCAAGCCCATTCACATCAATGGGCTGCTATGCCTGTGCAAATGTGGGCCCCCAACCCGCATACATGTGAACCAGGCCTAAAGCAATAGTAAAGTCATTAATTGGTTAAACCTGCAGGAGGACCGGTGTTTTTATCTATTAATGACTTTACTATTGCTTTAGGCCTGGTTCACATGTATGCGGGTTGGGGGCCCACATTTGCACAGGCATAGCAGCCCATTGATGTGAATGGGCTTGAGCTGCTATGCCTGCGTTTTCAGCTGAAAAAAGGTGCATGCAGAATTTAAAAAAATGCAGTGGCCATGAAATCCATCCTTCTTTTGCACCATGCGACTTACCTGCCGTTGCTGCACACGCAAACTGTTTATTTTTAAATGCCGTGCCCACGTATACAAAAAATGCAGAAAGCTTGCCAGAGCAGGAACTGCAGGTTAGTCGCATGGTGCAAAAGCAGGATGGATTTCAAGGCCACTGAATTTAAAAAAAATGCTGCATGCACCTTTTTTCTGCGGAAAATGAGGGCATAGCAGCCCGTTCAAATCAATGGGCTGCTATGCCTGTGCAAATGTGGGCCGCCAACCCGCATACATGTGAACCGCCAACCCGCATACATGTGAACCACCAACCCGCATACATGTGAACCAGGCCTAAAGCAATAGTAAAGTCATTAATAGATAAAAACACCGGTCCTCCTGCAGGTTTAACCACTTCTGGATCGCAAGGATTTGCCCCTTTAAAGACCAGGCCATCGGATCAGAGCGCCAGGACCAGTCATCACCAGGTAGGCCAGACACTGCTTGATGGCTATATAATAATGTAATGTGGGCTGCTAGGCGTGTGTGTGTGTATATATATATTTATTAGAGCTGCACGATTCTGGCCAAAATGAGAATCACGATTTTTTAGCTTGGAATAAAGATCACGATTCTCTCACGATTCTCTGTGTAACAAAAAAAAAAAAAATTGGGATAACTTTACTGTTACGTTTTTTTTTTTTTTTTTTATTCATTAAAGTCTAATCATTGCGTTTGAAAGACTGCTGCGCAAATACAGTGTGACATAAAATATTACAACAATCGCCATTTTATTCTGTAGGGTCTCTGCTAAAAAAATATATAAAATGTTTGGGGGTTCTAAGTACTTTTCTAGCAAAAAAAAAACTGATTTTAACTTGCAAGCAGCAAGTGTCAGAAAAAGATCCAGTCTTTAAGAGGTTAAACTTCCTTTCTCCCTGGCAGAGGGAAGGAAAAGATACAAATGTAATCATTTTTGTTTATAGTTAGGAGACTTAATGCTGAAAGGTGTTAGCTGAGTGAGTGAATGAGTCATCCAGCTCACTGAAATGTATCAATTCACAAGTCAGGCAGACTTGACAGAGAAACTCGGTATTTTAAAAATGCCACAATAACAATACCGTGGCTATGCAATACCGCGATATATCGAATTACCGAAAACCGGCATATGTCTAGTCACCGCCACATCCACCACCACCTCAACCTCCCTCCTACTCCATATGGGCCTCGTCCTTCAGAGATGAAGAAGAACATTGTTTTATTTTTCTGTTTTTTTTTGTTGTTTTAAGTTATTTCCCTATCCACATTTGTTTGCAGAGCACTTGCCATGCTCTTAATTACGTTTTGCTGCCATTTGCAGCACTCTAGCCCTTTCCTTTGGTGTTTTAGAGCCATTTTAGTGCCTTAAAGTTCGGGTCCCCATTGACTTCAATGGGGTTCGGTGTCCGGGAAAAGTTCGGTAAAAGTCCGGGACACGGACCCGGACTTTTTTTTAAAGTTCGGCCGAACCCGTCGAACACGGACATCTAGGTGTTCGCTCAACCCTATCCATGAGTCCATATAAAAAAATAATGGTGGCAGCTATCCTCAGAGAAAGCCAGCTCTGTGTAATGAAGCAAAGGAGGGAAAGACAGGAAACGCCACCTGAGTGTAGTATTATTATAAACAATTTATTGTCAAGATACAAAACACTCACAAGATATAGGTTTAAAAAATGCTCATCTGTAGTGGGGTGTCACTCAGGTCTCTTCTAACATCCTCACACTGTATCCACGGGCTGTAGAGGTTAAGGGAAGTCTGTAGTCCGTCCTGTGGCCACCAGGAAGTCTAACGAAACCAGTGTGGAACACACAGAAATTACATCACCAGAAGTGGGGAGACAGCCAGGAACACTACACCGGATTGGCTACGTGCTCGGAGCATCAGCTCCTTCTATTGGCCACAAGGGAGGAAGTGAGAGACCCAAGTGACACCCCACTATAGATGAGCATTTTTAAACCTATACTGTATCTTGTGAGTGTTTTGTATCTTGACAGTTAAATTGTTTATATTAATACTACACTTAGGAGGCGCTAACTGTCTTCCCCTCCTTTGAGACAGTACTCTTTAACTGCTGTATGTAGTTAGCTCTCTCTCCTTGATTATGCCAGAAATTCTATATCACACTAGCTCCTAATGGGATGAGCAGATAGCTAAAAATGTAGTAGTACTGTATAGCAGCAGAATAATGCAATGCCAGAAATCTAAAAGGCAATCACTATAGCACATGGAACTTGCTTGTGGGGGCAATGTGACACTTATAATCCAGCAGTCAGCTCTCCTCAGTCTTCTTACACAGACAAAATAACAGGGACAATCTGCTCTATCTTCTCTGCACCGTCCTTATGGCACTGAACAACATGAATATGAACAGGGAATCCAGTAGGATGTCTCTCTAAAATCTGTCTCTCTTGCCTTTAATCATAATGTTCTCCTACTGATTTCTCTCTTCCGGGAATGTGCTTCAGAACAGTCTTCCCTCTGATGCCACACACTCGCCAGGCTGGCACATGTGTCTCCCTTTTCTGTAGCTATCCCACAGAGGTACTGTACATTGTACTGGCCATTTTTTAAATATTCTAAAATCCATTGCCGGTAAACTGTTAAAAAGCAGTCCGTGTTGAATGATAGACAATTGTGTCACATAACAGGTCAAAATGCTTGCATTGCATAGAAAACATGTTTGCATACATGTACACACTGGACAGTATAGTAAATGTCCCTGTGGTGGCCTCATAAATACGATTACTCAATGTCCAAAATATCTTGCACAATTTCTTAAATATTTCTGTTCCATTAAACCCTATACATTATCTATTGGGTCTCCCTTTTTTGGGCATCTTCAAGCCTTCCAGGGAATTGATGGCATTTGTTTTATTAGCAGCTAAACCTATCATTCCACGATGTTGGCTGTCTACCTCCCCCCAACATGTTTTCAACTAGTATCCACTATAGCAGACATACGCAGAATGGAACATTTAACTGCATTAACCAATGACTCATTATCTAGGTTTAATAAGATTTGGGAGGTTTGGGATAAATCTACTTACTGTCCTGAAACTGTTTTCTTGGAACTTTAGGTAGACATAATTTCTATTAGCTGAATCCAATTTTTTTTTTATATATATACTCCTTTATATCCCATGCTCCATGGTGTTTCCTTTATCCTTCTATCCCCTTCCAGTTTCCCTTTTTTTATGTTTTCATTTAATATTTGCAACAATGTACTTTCCCAACTTTTATATTTGAATGTCTAATACTTTCATAGATGTCTATGCTGTTCTTCTACTATACGTTATGCTTTTGCTGATTCTTATATTTGAGTCCTGTAAGGTATTGAATAACAACATAAATAAAAATACAATTTAAAAAAAAATAAATAGAAAACATAAATGCAATATTATTATTTTTTTTATTTGCTATTTTTTTTTCCCCATGAAAGTGGTGTTACGTTTTAAGAGATGCCAATGAAGATACAGCTAGTACAAACAGGGTACTGACTGGTGAAGTTTGGCAATGAACAAGTAGGTGTAGAAATATGGTTATATTTAATGAAGGTACAACATTTAGCAACTCACATGGTTGATTATTAAAAGAGGCACATCTAAGTATGCAGGCATCAGGGGTAAAGCTGACCATCCTCTGCACTGCTGGCTCTCAGTCTGTGATCGTGACTGAGAAGATTACCCTGCATTAGAGCGATCTGGACGCGAGGCTTGAAGCGCTCATGGAGCGCAGTGTGCAAGGGATGACGTCAATGGCAGTGCGGAGGATGGTCTATGTGGACAGCTTTACCTCAGATGCCTGCATACGTAGATGTGCCTGTTTTAATCATCAACCATGTGAGTTGCTAAATGTTGTACTTTCTTTAAATGTAACCATATTGCTACACTTGCTACATGAGGTGCCTCTCATTTCTTTTATACTCAGTTGTAATGTGATGCTACTTGTATATTATTATTATTATTAAGGATTTCTATAGCGCCAGCAATTTACGCAGCGCTTTACAATATTAGAGGGAGACAGTACATATAAAATACAATAAAATACAAGAGGATTTAGAGGGCCCTTCTCAGAAGAGCTTACAATCTAATGGGGTGGGGCAGGTGTTACAAGTGGTAAGAGTAGGGAATGAGCTGATGGCAGATTAGTTGGAGGTGTGACAGGCTTCCCTGAAGAGATGAGTTTTCAGGGATCGCCTGAAAGCAGCTAGAGTAGGAGATAGCCGTACAGGTTGAGGTAGAGCATTCCAGAGGATGGGAGAGGCCCTGGAGAAATCCTGGAGACGAGCATGAGAGGAGGAGACAAGGGAGCTTGAGAGTAGGAGGTCTTGAGAGGGCGGAGAGGACGATTTGGGTGATATTTGGAGACAAGATTGGTGATGTAGCTCGGGGCAGAGTTGTGAATGGCTTTGTATGTTGTGGTTAGTATTTTGAATTTAATTCACTGGGCAATCGGGAGCCAGTGTAGGGATTGGCAGAGAGGGGAGGCAGACGCTGAGTGGTTGGTAAGGTGGATAAGCCTGGCAGCAGCGTTTATGATAGACTGAAGAGGGGATAGCCTATGAAGTGGTAGGCCTATGAGAAGGGAGTTGCAATAGTCGAGGCGAGAAATTACTAGGGAGTGAATGAGTAGCTTGGTGGTTTCAGTTGTTAAAAAGGGGTGAATTTTAGAGATGTTGCGGAGGTGAAGTCTACAAGCTTTTGACAATGATTGGATTTGGGGCTGAAAGGACAGGATTCCACCTAGTACCCTGGCATGAGGGGAGGGATTGATGGTTGCATAACTAATTTTGATAGAAAAGTCATGGAGGGGGGCACATGCAGGAGGGAATATTACCAGCTCAGTTTTAGAGAGATTTAGTTTGAGGAAGTGGTGCGACATCCATGTTGATATGTCAGTAAGTAAGTTAGCAATGCGAGAGGAGACTGAAGGAGTGAGGTGAGGAGTAGACAGATAAATTTGAGTGTCATCGGCGTATAGATGGTATTGGAAGCCGTGGGCGGTTATCAAGTGACCAAGGGAGGCGGTGTAGATTGAGAAGAGGAGGGGTCCCAGAACAGAGCCTTGGGGAACCCCCACAGAAAGGGGCAATGGGGAGGAGGAGGTAGAGTTGTGGGTAACACTGAAGGAGCGCTGTGATGGGAGGAGAACCAAGATAGAGCAGAATCTTGGAGGGAACAGAGTTTATTAAGAAGGATCAGGTGGTCAACAGTATCAAAGGCCGCAGAAAGGTAGAGTAATAGATGTATGAAGTAGTGGCCATTGGTTTTAGCAGTTAGTATATCAAGACATTGCTTGTTTATCAAGTCACAATTTACAGTGGGTACGGAAAGTATTCAGACCGCTTAAATTTTTCACTCTTTGTTATATTGCAGCCATTTGCTAAAATCATTTAAGTTCATTCTTCTTCCTCATGAATGTACACACAGCTCCCCATATTGATGGAAAAACACAGAATTGTTGACATTGTTGCAGATTTATTAAAAAAGAAAAACTGAAATATCACATGGTCCTAAGTATTCAGACCCTTTGCTGTGACACTCATATATTTAACTCAGGTGCTTTCCATTTCTTCTGATCATCCTTGAGATGGTTCTACACCTTCATTTGAGTCCAGCTGTGTTTGATTATACTGATTGGACTTGATTAGGAAAGCCACACACCTGTCTATATAAGACCTTCCAGATCACAATGCATGTCAGAGCAAATGAGAATCATGAGGTCAAAGGAACTGCCTGAAGAGCTCAGAGACAGAATTGTGGCAAGGCACAGATCTGGCCAAAGTTACAAAAAGATTTCTGCTGCAGTTAAGGTTCCTAAGAGCACAGTGGCTTCCATAATCCTCAAATGGAAGATGTTTGGGACGACCAGAACCCTTCCTAGAGCTGGCCGTCCGGCCAAACTGAGCTATTGGGGGAGAAGAGCCTTGGTGAGAGAGGTAAAGAAGAACCCAAAGATCACTGTGGCTGAGCTCCAGAGATGCAGTCAGGAGATGGGAGAAAGTTGTAGAAAGTCAACCATCACTGCAGCCCTCCACCAGTCGGGGCTTTATGGCAGAGTGGCCCGACGGAAGCCTCTCCTCAGTGTAAGACACATGAAAGCCCGCATGGAGTTTGCTAAAAAAACACCTGAAGGACTCCAAGATGGTGAGAAATAAGATTCTCTGGTCTGATGAGACCAAAATAGAACTTTTTGGCCTTAATTCTAAGCGGTATGTGTGGAGAAAACCAGGCACTGCTCATCACCTGTCCAATACAGTCCCAACAGTGAAGCATGGTGGTGGCAGCATCATGCTGTGGGGGTGTATTTCAGCTGCAGGGACAGGACGACTGGTTGCAATCGAGGGAAAGATGAATGCGGCCAAGTACAGGGATATCCTGGACCAAAACCTTCTCCAGAGTGCTCTGGACCTCAGACTGGGCCGAAGGTTTACCTTCCAACAAGACAATGACCCTAAGCACACAGCTAAAATAACGAAGGAGTGGCTTCACAACAACTCCGTGACTGTTCTTGAATGGCCCAGCCAGAGCCCTGACTTAAACCCAATTGAGCATCTCTGGAGAGACCTAAAAATGGCTGTCCACCAACGTTTACCATCCAACCTGACAGAACTGGAGAGGATCTGCAAGGAGGAATGGCAGAGGATCCCCAAATCCAGGTGTGAAAGACTTGTTGCATCTTTCCCAAAAAGACTCCTGGCTGTATTAGATCAAAAGGGGGCTTCTACTATATACTGAGCAAAGGGTCTGAATACTTAGGACCATGTGATATTTCAGTTTTTCTTTTTTAATAAATCTGCAACAATGTCAACAATTCTGTGTTTTTCTGTCAGTATGGGGTGCTATGTGTACATTCATGAGGAAGAAGAATGAACCTAAATGATTTTATGGCTGCAATATAACAAAGAGTGAAAAATTTAAGGGGGTCTGAATACTTTCCGTACCCACTGTATTCAAACATTTTGCTTTTTTTGCAGAACGCTCTCAAACCAAGTTACTCTCAATCCAAGGTTTTACTGTGTACTTTTTTCTGTTGTAAAATTATGCATAAAATGTCTCTTGCAATGATATAATTGCCATAATTATCTGTTTACAAACAAAATTCTAACTGTATCTCAAGTTAGGGTTTCTCTCGAGAAGCACACCTATCTCTAAAATAATAAAAAAAGAAAGTTGATATAACACAAGACATTAGGCTACATTACATGCAATTACCTTAATGTAGCAAGCACACTTTGAAAGTCTTGCTCTCACACTGTTTTCTAATGTCTTTTGAATGGTTATATTTGCATTGGGAAATAATATGCACAGTTGTAACTGCTCTAAAAATAAAATAATTAACAGAGTAATTTCCAGGTCCCCGTACAGCTCCTATTCCTCATTTTCAAGGTCTATAATTCTGCGGGTCTGGCCTTTCTGTTATTGGAATTCTACCTCTGCCATTAAGAAAGGCTGAATCATTCAGATGCACATTGCTGAACTCATTCGGAGGTACACAGGGTTGTGTAGGCAGGGTCAGCGTAATCGATATGAGACTGCAGGCCCATAATGAGGCATCTCGTAGTTTGCTATTCCATGCAGTATTACCCTTGTTGCAGGTCTCCTCTTACCAATTTAGCAACACAATTGCTTCCTAATCCTAGACTAGTCTGCTGTGGAAAAGATGTCCCTGAAGCTTAGGTATTTACATTTGTGTGGGTCAGATACGATGACAGATTCTGCAGATTTCTTACTGTGAAACAAGAAATTTGACTGCAAGACAGGTTTTCTGTGACCTTGGGCATGTCACCTCATCTCCCTGCACTACAGGTGGCAAATTAAATTCTAAAATCTCGGCAGCGGTGATTTATGCTGCCTGTGGGATTCTATTTTACACAAACCTATTCACATTAACAACACTATTTACAAAATCGCATTAGGAAATGACACTGTGTTTTTATGCAATCACAGGAACAGTAGTCAAGACCCACACAATCTGGTCAGAAGCACATTTTTCAAGTCACTTCATGCTAGCCAGCCGTACGATACCTATGTTACCATAGCACCAAAAGTAAAAAGGCATCACTATTATCCAATACACTTTTCTTTGCAGCTGACATTTATTCTTTGATTTCTTCATAAATGTATTGCAATATACTGCTTATTAAACAATGTATTCTGGGTCCCACATTTTAACTGTTACATCATTTCACATCTTTGCTATGATTTTGGTATACATACTGTTTAAAATAATGATGACGTGCTTTGACCAAAGTAGGTCTGGAATTATCCCCAAAACCCATATTTATCTCATATTTCTATCCTTAGAAATATTGATAACTGAAGTCTGGAAACAACAGGAGGAATGCAAACCCTTTGGTGAATTCAAAGGGGTTTGATCAAGAGAGAATCTGTACATTTTATATAAATAAGTATACACCGATCAGCCATACCATTATGAGCAATGACAGGTAAAGGGAATATCTCGTTAAAATGGCATCTGAAAATTGGTGTGATATATTGGGCAGCAAGTGAACATGTTGCCCATAAAGTTGATGTGGTGAAAGCAGAAAAAATGGGCATCACAGTTTGTTGTGTATGGGGCTGTTAACCCATGGTGACCCATGTCCACAGCCAAAATCTTGTACAATGGTCACATGAACATCAGAACTGGACTACGGAGCAATGGAAAAAGGTGGCCTGGTCTGATGAATCATGTTTTCTTTTACATCGTGTGGATGGCCAGGTGCATCCCTTACATGGGGAAGAGATGGCACCAGGATGTGGTATAAGAAGGCGGCAGAGTTGGTAGAGGTAGCGTGATGCTTTGGGCAATGTTTTGCTGGGAAACCTTGGGTCCTGCCATTCATGTGGATGCTACTTTGGTGTCTCAATGGGTCAGGGCTGTTTTAGCAAAAGGGGGCCATACTCAATATGAGGTGGGTATCAATAATGTTATGGCTGATCGGTGCATTCTAATATATTCCAATATCAGCTGTTTATTATTATAATACAACAGGTTAGGTGGAGGGATGAAGACTTGACACAACACGTTTTCCAGAACTGAATTTGGCTTCTTCGGGAGTTTGAACAAGGCCAAATAATGTGTTTGCGGTTTGTACTAAGCATTGTTGCTAAAAACATTTCCCAGGTAGAAACAGTGGCATTGCCAAGGGGAAAAAAAAAAAAAGCAGAAGCTGAAGTTCACAATAACCCAATACCTTATAGTTTTCTGAAAAAAAGCTTGGAATCATTTCATTGTTATTATTCTTATGCTTCTACAGTTTGGCTTATTATGGTACCGTAGGCAGAACTTATATACAACAATATAGATGTAGCACCCTACAAGGTAGGTGTTAGGCAAAGTATAGTGGGCCTTAGCTGCCTAACAACAGGGCCATGATTTTCAGCCGGGCTGTCATGTCTCCCAGGTGTAGCTGTTGAGACTGGGGAGTCTCCCCACTGTGCTCCATAAGAGGGTTCTCATTGGGCAGTGGAGGAAACCCAGCCAATGGCACACTCATGCCTGTATCTACCCCAGAAAGGCAGATTCTGCCACACAGGATTTTGGGAGTAGGTATAAGTTTGAGGGGAGCGCATAGCGCAGCATCTTTGACGGGAAGCAGAGTCCCAGGAAGGAGAGTATAGCTGTCTCTCCTCCTGTCAGCAGAATCGGGTGTCCCAGGTGGCTTGCCTGAGGGGACGGAGTGAGCTGAGCTGCAGAGAGGATCTGGTGTGCCGAGGACCAGCGGAGCAGAAGGGGTCCAGTTTGAGGAAAGCATTCCCAGTTCGTGAGTACTGTAAACTGCCCCAAGGGGTCTGCCTAGCAGAGGGGACCACTCCGGTAATGGTCCAAGGGATCCAGGAGCGAGCTAGCGATAAAGGGGGTGCCAGTGTTGACCCTGAAGTGTAGAGGGGGTGCCTAGTGAGAGGACCCTGAAGTTCAGAGGGGGTGCCTAGTGAGAGGACCCTAAAGTGTAAAGGGGGCACCAGCGGTTGGGCCCTGAAGAGTTAAAGTGTACAGCGTGCAGTGTGCAGTGTACAGTGTTGAGAATTGCAGCAAGCACTAGCAGTTACAAAGAGCTACCTCAGTCAGTGAAGGGCTGGGGGGAAGCTGTTTACAGGACTTTTAAGCTAACCAGAGTGTCAAGAGTCAAGTCTCAGTACAGACCAGGACTTTTTGAGCTAACCAGAGTGTCAAAAGTCAAGTTCAAGCATAGTTCAGCAAGTCAGTATTTTCTAAGCGCCAGTAAGTGTTGGTCGGCATCCAGCTGGCGTCAAGACAGCGCTAACAGTCATTTTTCTACAAAGTGTCCCAGTTTTACCTGGTTGAGCCAGAGGAGTATCTCACTCATTCCCTTCTCCCATCCCCATTATCAAATAAACAAAACAAACCAAAGATGCCGCAATGGTCATTGTCTCCAATCTCACACTTGGGTATTAAGCTTAAATGGGCTGAAGGTGTCACCGGTAACAATGGCAGACCCACATCAGGCCCAATGCCTGGAAAACCTGCTACATAAATAATATACTGGACTCAAGAGCTTGTGGATATAATAGGCCATGGCCCTTTTATTATAGGTATTAATACATTTTTGTAATAAAACCATAAACCATCACAATTTACAATACAACCAACCAAACATTGTAACTCAGCCATTAAAGCTAACATTACCAAACGTACATTCCCCTTTCACTTTGAAAGGGACAATATCTCATAATATGAGCCGCAACAAGGGGGTGGGAGGGCGAAATTATGCTTCTCTTCAGATTCCCACTGACTGACTCTGAGTGACGTTGTTTTTTTTCTTTTATAGGCAGCTGCTCCTGCCAGATAGCAGTTGTTAACAGGAACACCAATCACAGGTAAGTACATTAACTGACTATTTTCTTTTACAGTATCTAGCTGTCTGCCACGGTCCGATATATGGTGGGTGTAACGGAACAGGGCACCCCTAACCGAGTACCTCTGTTGACAGATGCTCCTAGTGCTTCCCAAGGGGCTCCAAGCACTCCACCAGACACCGTAACCAATTCAGACCCCCCAAACCGCCGCAGCTTGGTTAGGGTCTCGCAATCTCCTACCCACCCTGGACCTACGACAAGGCTCCAGGTTCCTGTGGGTGAACCTAGAGAGTGCAGCAGAACAAACTCTTACACAAGCTCTTACAAGAGCTCAGTGATTCTCTAAGGGAGTATGGAAGACCATAGCAATCCCTTGCAGCAGATTCCCCCAATAAGAGACAGGACAACTGAAGGGTTGTGGGTCTGGATCTGCCACCCAGGACTCTGCTTGCAGGGTAGATTGGGGTGGAACGGAGCAGAGCAGGCGTAGGTAGTCCTGCTCCAGTTCCCACTCCATTGTGACCAGATGAATCAGGTCTGACCTCAGGTCATCCGCTTTGGGGAGATCCAGTAGGGCTTCCCTGGTGTCCTGGATTTCCCAGCGCCGAAACTCTGCAGGACATCCAAAGTCCCTCTCCTCAAAGGCCTCCCACAGCAAGCCCGGGCACTATAGTCCTCACCTTCTGGCATATTGTAATCAGCCATCCAGTGTCGGGTGGCGTACCACTTTAGTGCCCGGTAAGCTTTATCCAGCCACAACTCCTTCCAAATCAGGTTCCACAGCTCCGTCACCCACTCATCCAGGGGTTGCTCTCCTAGGAAAGGTAACCGCAGGGCAACGTATACCTGGAACCGCTGTTCTTTGCTGGGAAGGTTCTCTCTCCGCCTCCACTGCACATCCTCTAAGGCCTCATACCACATTTCCTTTCGAGTGGCATCTCTCCAGTCCAGTATGGCTTCCTCTGATACAGGCCCATCCTGTTGGACCAAGTGTTGCTGCAACCTCCAGAGAAACTCCTCCTCATATGGGGACACTGCACGGGTGTTATTTCGCTCCATAACGTTACCGGTGTCTCCGAGCTGCTTCTCCTCACACTTGGATGCCATCCCACCGCTTGCCACCAATGTGATGGAACAGGGCACCCCTAACTGGGTACCTCCGTTGACAGATGCTCCTAGTGCTTCCCGAAGGGCTCCAAGCACTCCACCAGACACCGTAACCACTTCAGACCCCCCAAACTGCCGCAGCTTGGTTAGGGTCTCGCAATCTCCTACCCACCCTGGACCTACGACAAGGCTCCAGGTTCCTGTGGGTGAACCTCCTTTCCCCAGAGAGTGCAGCAGAACAAGCTCTTACACAAGCTCTTACAAGAGCTCAGTGATTCTCTAAGGGAGTATGGAAGACCATAGCAATCCCTTGCAGCAGATTCCCCCAATAAGAGACAGGACTCTAGATGAGGGTGAAGGAACTCTCGAACAACTTTATTGAACAAGACTTATATACAGAATTTGGAACATCCCGCCCCCAACAACCGCTTTCCTATTGGTCAATTGTAAAGTACCTGTAGTCCTCCTTCAGGTCCTCCTTAGCCATGCAAATGAGGACTTGAAAATTAGTCAGCAGGGATTAGTCTCATAGGTTGACCAGAAGGACTGCCATGTGCAATGAGACAGAAGCCCCCAGGGGGCAATCAATGTACACGATAGCCAGACACAGAACAATGGGAGGTCATTAGCACTTATCAATGAGACAGGGCAATCCACATTCCCTCCCAATACACAAACAAAAGGAAAACCTTGCTGACATTGAAAGATATGTAATATACACAGCATTTAGGAATTACAGATTTCATGGCAAATTCGAATAAATCTTAATATTTCTATATGGAGATATTGCTGGCAAATATGAAGCAATCCAAACCATTACTTATCTGTCTTTAAATTCCAGTGACGGTGAATACTGTCACAGTAGGTGGGAACATTTTATGCCCCTCCCCCATTTCAAATCCTTTGCAATTTTATCTAAACATTCTGATTAATTCCTTCACCCCCTGCATTCTATAAATTAGAGTGCTCAGGCATGCCTCCCTGTGCTTAGAGAACATTAACCCAGACTGTATCAGAGAACAAGAAGCAAATACCTAAATGTGGACCTAGTTCTCAGGTTGCACTGACAGCTGCAGATATAATGCTAAAATGCCATTCAGCAAAGGTTGGATGAATTTCAATCCATGTGTGGCCACTCTCATACGACTGAAGTCTATCTAAAGCCCCATACAGACTATAAGAAAATTGGGCGAACATTTTCGTCTGAAGAACAATCATACAATTTTTTGAGAATGTGTACACAACTTTCAACAGCCAATTCCAACCTTCCAAACCAAAACTTCCAAACTCCAAATGAACAATTTTTGTTTAATGTGTACCGTTTTCGGATGATTTTCGGATGAGAAAAATCATAATAGAAAGAAGTGCATGATTAGAAACAATAAACAACAACAAAAAAGCCTTTGTTGTATGAGAATGTTCATACATTATTTCCTTTCTCCATCCCGACTTGCTGTGAAACAATGAGAAAAATCAGCCTATCGTTTGACCAATTTTCTTATAGTGTGTACCTGACTTAACGATTGATCCTGATGAATGAGAATGTTGGAAATATTTTCTCAATTAGCAGCTGCAGCCATAATATTCTGACAGCGGAGAGTCCCTGCTAATAACATACTATGGGGTTTATTTACTAAAGCTGGAGAGTGCAAAGTCAGTCTCACTTCTGCAGAGAAACCAATCAGCTTCCAGGTTTTATTGACAAAGCTTAATTGAATAAGCTGGGGTTAGAAGCTGATTGATTTCTCTGCATAAGTGAGACTGATTTTGTTCTCTCCAGTTTTAGTAAATAAACCCCTATGTCTCAGCAACGCGATTCCTCTATCCACCCTGTTTGTGCAGATGGAAAAATCGAGTCATTTATTTTTATCAGCCAACTGTCTGATCGAAACAAAATTAGAAATCTATGGCCAGCATGATCAGGAACCAATCAGGGTGGTTCCCATTGTGTAATGACAGTAAACATGGTGATCGCATTAGGTTTGTTACACACAAAGATAATGGCTGCAGCTATCACTGAACCTTTTGCTCGCCAGTCAATATAGTGACTAAAATAATGAAATATTTAAAACTACAAAAAAAAGCATTTTACATGTTTTTGTCCATTGTCAGATTGAAATAAAAACATGAACAGAAAATGTATTAACCACTTTCCCACCAGAAGGTCCTGCCCCCTTTATGACCAGGGCCTTTTTTGCTATTCAGCACTGTGCTACTTTAACTGGCAATTGCATGGTCATGTAACACCATATGCAAATTAAATTTATTGAATTTCTTTCACACAATAGAGCTTTTTTTTATGCTATTTGTTCACCACTTGGAAAACAAAACAAGAATTAAAAAAAAAAAAAAACAATATTTTCTACTTTATGTTATAAAACATATTCAATAAACCACTTCTGGACCGGAAGGTTTTACCCCCTTAATGACCAGGCCATTTTTACCCCCTTAATGACCAGCACTGCATTATTTTAACTGACAATTGTGCAGTCGTGCGACGCTGTACCCAAATAAAATGTCCTTTTTTTCCCCCACAAATAGAGCTTTCTTTTGGTGGTATTTGATCACCTCTGTGATTTTTATTTTTTGTGCTATAAACAAAAAGAGTGACAATTCTGAAAAAAACAAAAAAAAACAATATTTTTTACATTTGCTATAAAACATTTCCAATAAAAAAAATATAAAAATCAAAATGTTTCATCATTTTAGGCCACTTTGTATTCTGCTACATATTTTTGATTAAAAAAAATCCCAATAAGTGTATATTGATTGGTTTGTGCAAAAGTTATTGCATCTACAAAATAGGAGAAAGATTGATGTCATTTTTATTTATTTATTTTTTACTAGTAATGGCGGCGATCAGCGGTTTTTAGCAGGACTGTGACATTGTAGCGGACAGATCAGACACCTAACTGACATTTTTTACACTTTTGGGGGGGGGCAGTGATGTTACTACAGTAATCATTGCTAAAAAATATGCCCTGTTACTGTACTAATGACACTGGAAGGGGTTAACACCAGGGGCGATCAAAGGGTTAAATGTGTCGATAGGGGGGTGCTTTATAACTGTGTGGGGGATGTGCTTTCTGGATGAACACAGAGACCTGTGTTCCTAAATTGGAGGAGCACAAGATCCCTATGTTCATTACAGACAGAACTGAGGTCTGCCGTGTTTACATCAGCAGACTGCCGTTCTGTCCCCACAGGAAGCGATCACTGGTGCCAGGCTCTGTCCCGACAGGTACATTGTTTCGTGGGACAGAGCTGACCTGCCGCAGTATAAGTATGGCGGCTGGTCAACAAGTGGTTAAACCAAAAGTCTTCAAAAAAAATACACCAAAATGTATACTGCAACATATCTTTGGTAAAAAAAAAAATCCCAATAGTTGTATATTATTTGGTTTGTGTGAAAGTTATAGCATCTGCAAACTATGGTATATGCTGTATATTTGAAAATGTATCAATCCTGATGTTCTGATTGCTCTCATTTCTTGAGGGCCCAAAATGCCAGGACAGTACAAATTTCCCCTTTTTAGAAAGGAGACAGTCCAAAGTATTAAGTAAGAGGAGTGGCGAGTTTTTTGAAGTTTATAATTTTTTGTCACAATTTTTTGCAAAATGAAGAAATTAGACCAGGCATGTCCAACTTGCGGCCCGAGGGCCACATGCGGCCCACTGCCCCCTGACAATTTTTTTTTGCTGGGAAGGAAGGAAGTTGGATCAGGGGCACGGCCACAGCAGCTTCCAACTAATGGTAGGCAGAGGCTGCCTCGGAGGGGGGGGGGGGAGTATGTGCAGTGTTTCTGACTCCTACCACCATGACCACTTCAAATCACTAAAGTGGTCATGGTGGTTAGAGTGTCCCTTTATTATCTCTCAGAAGAAGTAAATCTCTGTATACTGATTCCATTTCATTTGATCATCATCTAGTTGTATTAAATTAGTGCAGGGGGTGCGGCGGCGCGGAATGGGCCCAGCGGCATTTTATTACATACCTTAACTATAGTATATATTTTATATGCATATAAAATTCTCTACACTCAATGTGGCCCAGAGAAGCCAAAAGGTTGGACACCCATTAATTAGACTTTCTAAACTCCACAAGCAGCTAGTCAAAAAATGAATAATATCAAAGATAAAGATATTTAACATACTATTAATAGGAAAAATGTCATTTTTGACTGGAATTCCCCTTTAAGAGGAGAAGCAAGGGATTTAAAAAAAAAAAACATTTAGTCACCTAGGAGGAATCAGCATTGATCCAATGCTGTCCCCCGCACCGCTGATTGCTCAGTTCTCAGCATTCTGTGAGCAGAGGACCAGGGACTGTCAAGTTCAAGCTCTCTGCTCTGCCTCCCCAGTGCTTGCTGAAGTATTGGGCTGTGGAGAGGCTGGCTCAGGCTTTCAGTGAATCGGTTGGGATCTTTTTTAGAGCCTGGACCATTTCTGTGATGTTAGCCCACTGTCAGCTGAAAATGGATCACAAGAGTACAGAACAAACTGCACTGCTGTGATTCATAGGCGAACTATAGCCAAAATAGGTTTGGCTATGCTTCTCCTTTAGAAGGTAACTCCACCTACTTGGGGAAAAATCACTATGTAATTGAATGTTATTAAAAATTACCTTTCCTCTCCAATCTGCAGCTCTGTAATTTTGGCTACTTCGAGGTGTTCTGTGCACAGAATTTTTACAGAACGGCCCCCAAAAACATAATCGTGCTGCTTGTGTGATTGGTTCACTGATTTTTCAAGAAATCTGCACTAAAATACAAGTCAGATTTTCAGCATCCCCTGCAACAAAAATGTCATTTTTGGTCAAATACTCCCAACAGGAAATCCCATTTAAAGGGATGCAGGCCCAGCAGTTTTCCTCATTAATGGCCTGTAGTTGCTGCAGCTGATTGATAATTATGAAACCACTCCCATTAGGTTCACTTTTCCACATGGACACAGAGAAACACACACAGGCTTCTTCAGAATAATAAAAGGTAGGAATCTGCAACAAACTTTATTAAAATCCTTGTACTGTACCGAGATCACCCAGGGAGTAATGATTTTTTCTCAACAAAAGTAAAGTTACGCTTTAAATATATGTTTCAGAACTGCTAATATAGGTAACTAAAGCTTCCTAACCAAGCCCCTTCTGTTAGGCTTCATTATAAGTGTTTTAGTTATAATATTGGTGCACAATGCAATTATAGTACAGACTGGTTTCAACTATAAAACTATAAAATGAATTGATAAATCTATTGCAAATACAAAATATGTTTATAAGTGACATAAATTAGAGCAAGTAAAACTTATTTCATAAACTTAATTATGCCTGTTAGAAAACAAAAAGCTTTTTCTAGTTTTAAATAATAAACAGCCATATTATCTATTCACAACAGTGGAGTATGTAATATAAGTAAAACAATAAACTGCACAAACATGTACTATATATAAAGTATAAAGTAGAAGTTTGATTTTTGTCGCCTAGCTTATTGGCCATTTGACTAGTTATTTATCTTTACATCCTTCCTTTGGTTTATAATATACAAATGTATTAAACAATTGTCAGTACCAGATCACATCTAAGTTAATTCCTTCCAAATATTGTTCTGAACAAGAAATAACTATGAGTACACTTCTTCAAAGATTTAAAAAGAAAATAAAAAAGTGATACAAGAACTTATAAGAAATTATATAACTACGTTTATTTGACTAAAATTAATCTTTAAAAAGTAAACATATATACTGTAATGAATGGATTGGTGGGTGCTCAGGGCATCACATTTCCACATGATTACAATAACTTCCAACTTATAGTAGTTCCTTCTAAAATTAACATGGTATTTTTCCCTGTATGTGTCCTTCATATTCTCTGGCGTGTGTGTACAACACTCTAAGGAGTGTGGAGGACACATATAGGGAAATAGCAAGTTGAGAGACATCTGGGAGATACAAATATACTCCTCAGTCCCTGGAATGTGATATATGAAAGATTTTGTAAGGGAATGTACTTGGAGGTTAAAGTAGAGCTATAGGCAAAAAATGTTCTTCCCCTTTGGATAGAGTAAGGGAAGTTTATAACCCCTGACATTTCTCCTCTATTACTTTTCTGGGAACAACTCAACATTTGGGATTTTATTGTATTTTCACTTTCAATGATTAGGGTAAGCAAGACAAATTGAGAGGGTGAATCTCCCTAACAGGGACACCGACAACAATAATAACTGACATGTGTTTAAATTCCTCTCCACTCTATCCAAAATTAAAAAAAATAGTTTTGCCTTTAGTTGTACTTTAAGAATTAACAACAAAATGGTTTTAGCTATATACAGTATGCTGATTGAGGAAAATTCCATAGATTACTTACTCAATTCAGTGATATTTTGGACAGGAAAAGAAAAAAGTGTACACTCAATCAGTAGGGTAGTACCTAGCTGAAAAACTATACTCCATGGATGGCGATGTGAGACACACTATCTTTTATCTTGTGGCTCCCTTATGGTCCCCAACAAGGGAGGATTCTGGCCCTTGGATTACGGAACTAATGACCATAAATGTGGCTTTGTTCTTATTTTCTCTCTTCTGGGGTGATAATCGCATCCCCAAATTTTTCTACAGGCCTCACAGAGACATATGATTGGGGGGTCACAGATAGAAATAATACTCTCCCCCACTCAACCTAAATTAAATCGCCCCAAAATGAACAGGATTTAACACTGCACTGCCTTGATTACCTGTCCCTTTCCTTTTTCTAAAAGCTGTTCACTGTCTTCTCTGAATTGATCCTAACACACATCACTTGTGTTGCCATGATGCCTAAATAAAAGGTTTTGAAACTCATAGGTTGGAAACCTCTTTGTTAAGTGCTTCAAAATTGTATTAAAAAACATCTATTAACTCGCCCTTCATTTCGTAAGGTTGGTCTTATCAGTATTATCTGCTCAATGGTAAAGTAGAATCCCTATGATGCATATTCTCGGATAAAGTGATAAAATAACTTGAGAGTTTGATTTTATCCACTTTCTTGAGCCTGGTACACACTATGAGTTTGGATTGAACGCTGGGTTGAAAGGGAAAAAAAACTGAAGTTAGTACAGTGATCCCCCCCTGCTGAGCTGATGTGTCCTGGCAGGAGGATGGCCCCCAACCAGAACACTCTGATCGGCGCTCTCCACCATTGGCTGAGAGTGCTTACCGAACCCGCAGGCATACACACGGGCCAAATATCAGCCGGGTTTTTTTGGCTTACCCGGTAGGCTTGTTGTCCTGCTGAATGATAATTGCAAACCAATATGTTAAAAGCACTTTTGTATCTACTATAACTAATCTTTTCTGAAAGGCTGTTAGAGCCATGCTGGGCTGAAATTTACTTTCTTACTGCAAGACTCTGGTTGTAAGATGATAGGTAGGTAGTAGACAAAACATAGCATTTTGTTGAAGATAACCATTTAATTTATTACAGGTTCAAACAAAAAGAAGGATCAAAACTCATATGTCCCCATTTTTGTATAAAATACTGTTTTTTACCAGATTACCTATTTGAAAAGCCACTTTGAGCAACTTCTTTCCATTTTTAACCATTATAAAAACTCTGTATGAAAAATACAGCATCAGCCTTCATGGTTCTGCCAGTGTAGGGCATCAAACTTTTAGAAGAGTAAATGTTTTTTTTTTCATTTATATCATCAACAAAAGAACGCTATGATGTTCTGTTATGAAAGGAAAAATCCACTTTTTAGGATTGACCTCCCCACATAACCTATTTTATTAAATGGGTAATTTGCCCCAACACAAAATCCAAATAAAAACTGTGATGGCATACCTTCAAATATTACACTAGCAATTAACTGGAATAATTTGTTTATTCGGATAAACACCCACAGCCTTTTATTTCTTTCACACCAAACACAATTACACCTTAAGCTCTGCATAACAGAAAGTGGCTGAATCAGAAAAAGAGGCTATAATCCTGTTGGGTGAAATCAGCCATGTCCGTGTAGCTCAGATGAAATAGAGTGGAAGAACATTATTAGAATGATGAACACACAAAGCCCTTTGAAATAAATCAGTCCTTAAAAAATGAAAGCAGTAGAAATTAACTTTATAAAAGGTATGAATTATTGCTTCCTGAACGCTGCACGATTATTGTCAGGGTCATCCAGCAACAAAGAAGTTAACCTAATGTCATGGTGGCGATTCCACCGCTTGCTTTTAAAACATATCCTGTCAAGTAAGATTCCTAAAACCACATTACTGATGATAAGTTACGCTGGAATTACCAGCATGACCTTGAGCATGCAATAATTCTCTTACACGCTACTGAATGCTTTGGTTCAACTCTCTTTTTTTGTTAATTTTGTTTGCTTTATTTTTGTGTTCTCCATTCTCTGCTACCAAAAGAGTACTTGGCCATGTTCAACATACTAAAATGAGGGTCAGTGCGATTCAATTCATTGTAAATTAAATGTTATGTATTAGAAAATCAGGAAACAGGGGTATAATTAATCTCTTGCACCGAACTGGAAACACTTTTGCCAAGAAATATATGCTGAAATGTCAATAGGTATGGGTAGAAAAACAGGCTTTCCAAAACACACAAGTAGCTGGCTCGGTATCAGCCCCAGAAATGTATCACAGCACATAAAAAGCATGCCATTCGTCTTGATTATTTCAATCTTCCTATTTAAAGCTTCATCATGGTGGCAGCTGGTTTAAACAGAACTGCTCATTTAACAAGTCACTGCAGAAGCCAGACTAGTTAAGTAAGTGCCCTTCCATATTAAATCCAGCATTTCTCTTGCAGTTTTTCCTGGATCACAGGGTTGGCGGACAATCTGTGGAAATATGCTTGTGAGGTAACGAGCCTGAAAGCTTGAAAATGGAAAAATCTTTATGCTTTCCAGATAAAATAAGAAGTGGATAGGAAAGAAAGTTAAAAAGGAAACCTAGGAAAATTAAATAGCAATGATAAAACACTGTTCTGTAAAAAGAAATAACGATTTTTTTATATTTATATGAAAAAAATAACAGAAATCTTTACTGGTTTTACTCTTGAAAGTAAAACCTGCACATTTGCAAGACTACCATGAAAGGTAACAGCAAAAGTACTGGATCATGCACTAAATTAAAACAAGGACACCCTTTTTTCTTTACATAAATTAATTTAGAATCTTATTTTCAATCCAGCTAATAGGTGGGATGGAAAAGGATACTTACAGATGACAGATAATAGTACATTGTTAAATGGCTAATTTAAACACTATAAAGACACTGATTACACATAAATCAGTAGATTAACTTAACATTGGGAAAAGGATGAAGTTATTTTTTTATTCACATTGAGGGCATCCTACTATTTAACCACTAGAAATGCTCACAGACAAGATTAACCATCTGGAAGGTCCAGTAGAATGGACCTCCTAATCTAGATTTTTACAAAATATTCCTATCGAGTCTTTTATCATTTTTTTGTTTAATCTCTTTTTAAATATTTTTGCTGAGCACACATACAAAAAGACATGTATAAGTAGATCACATCCAAGGTTGTTTAGGGGCAAATATCAAAGAGATTGAACTTTATCTATGTCAAAGCTTCAAGTCAATATAACAGAAACGCAAAATATACAGTCTGTATCCTTATGAACAGACACATACTGTAAGTGTATGTGGAGTTCACACACAAACTCCATCAACTAAAGAACAATGGAATCCTGTCAATGCCTAGTAATGATTATATGGGCCTTGGTAAAATATCTATCTATCTATCTATCTATCTATCTATCTATCTATCTATCTATCTATCTATCTATCTATCTATCTATCTATCTATCTATCTATCTATCTATCTATCTATCTATCTATCTATCTATCTATCTATCTATCTATCTATCTATCTATCTATCTATCTATCTATCTATCTATCTATCTATCTATCTACTGTATATATGTATAAAAATTTCTGGCTTAATTTGCTTATAAGATCCTGTTTTCATGCTTAGTAAAGTAATTTGGGGACCGTTAGGTATAACATCTCCTGTAAGTTTGTTATGTAATTAGAGAATCTGTTCCCAGAAGGGTATAATGAGTGGACATGTCCCCCAAATAAGTGACATTGTACCTTTGGAAAAAGAACAATGCCAGCAGGTATTGGGAAAAGAGGAGTCAATTTTTTCAAAAAATGGATGGGCAATGACACCAACTGGATAAGATCATGGGCTTTTTATGGAAATTAAAAAAATGCCTTTTCCCAGTCAAAGTCCCCTGTGGTAGTCCCCAACTTCCACTTAGCAGCAAAGCGTGAGGAAGACTTTCAGTCCTCAAAAGGCTTTAGACTTTGGATGCTAAGTGTCCAGGTTTATTTGATTGTGTCAGTAGAGATCTAAAAGACGTAAGAAGTTCATTAAACAATGGAGTTAGCGAGTTAGTGACTTAAGATAAATGGATAACTGGGAGTATCCTCACCAGGCTATATAGTCGTTATGGCATGACAGAAGAAAATGCTATAATGAGGGGTGTTTCTCTGCTTGCAAGGTATGAGTGATCATATTTTTGCCCTATCTTTGTCATTTCAAGAAATGGGGTTATATATGGCTGGGGCAAATGCTGGATTCCCAAACAATTCAGGTAGAATGTCCAAGAGTGGTAAACTAGGTTTATGCCTGCTATAGGCTATAGGTCAGGGATATCCCAATGAGAAAGACTTGAATTGGGATGAAAAGGACTCCAATTTGGCCCAGAGTTTAGGGCTCTTATAGTTAAACCAGTCTATTGTCCTAATGAAGTAAGGAGTGTGAAGTTAGAGATAGAGATTTCCAGTAGGACACCCCCTTGGTAAAATTAAGGTATGTCTATGTATCCTGGCTTTTTAATAGCCCCAAACAAATTATCTTATGAGATGGGTTACTTGGGAGGGAAAGTTCAGCAGTGGTGAAATGGGGACAGTTTGAAAAACATACTTAAGCTTGGGTAGTATGTCCATCTTCATTATATTGATACACCCCAGCCATGAGAAGCATGGTTTGTTGTGCAATTTTAAACATGCACAAATTAGATGGAGCATAGCGGTAAAGTTTTCCACTGCTAGGTCTTGTAAAATCTAGGAAATATAGATGCCCGAATATTTCACAGCAGACTTTTGCCAGCAAAAATTAGAAATTCGACTGTAGTAAAGAGAGGTCACAGAAGATTTAGAATATATTTAAGACTTCTGTTTTTGTCAAAGTTAACTTTGAAGTTACTGATAGAGCCAAATCTGTAAAACATAGGCGTGATGCACTGTATTTAGGTAGGTACATATTAAATGACAATTTATAGTGGCTGGCCACAACCTAAACCGTGAAGATGTCCAGATTGTTACATAATGCAATTGCCAAATGCTCCATAGTAAGAATGTAGAACAGCAAGAATAGGGTGCATCCCTGTTGGGTACCATACTGAATCTTAATAGGGTCCATGTGGCTTATGAAAGAATGTTGTGATCTTTTTAAGGACTCAGAGATTGCCGCCAAGGCCATCTAAGATAGAGCCTCCTGCAAAAATCCCCTGTATACCCTATCAAACATTTGTTTTGTGTCAATGGAGATAAGGCAGGCTCGGACATGATTGCTATGAGTGAAGAAGCAATAGTAAGTGCCCTTTCCTCTTCCTAAGATGCTTACTCTAGCTGTACTATTTCTGATGGCGGGATAGTATTAATGGCCGTAACCTGTATATACAGTATGTCCTGATTTTGAACTTGAGTAAGAAGGGAGCTAGATCCTTAAAGCACCAAGGTTTATTGTAGAGCAGGGGTGTCAAACTGCGGCTTAACACAAAATCGAGAACTTGCTTAAAAATCTTGATTTTTTTAAATTTTTTTAAAAATGCATTTACACATAGCGAACACATGTGGCCAAAAAAAAAAAAAAAAATGTAAGTGTCTCTTTACTGGACTTTTATAAGTATTATCTTCCCGAAGAAAAATATCTTGCTCTTTACAATCACGCCTTATTCATGTCATCAGTTTTCGGCATCACCTACAGTATATTTGTGAGAAACTATTTTGAAGGATTAAGCACATGAAGGGCAAAATTAGGACCAAAACATCTGATGAGCACCTTTAGAATTTATTGAGAATTTATATGTTAGTTTATCAAAAACAGTGTCAAATATCGCACTAGTTTTATATTGCCCTCTTTTACTTTTAAAATATTACAAGAAAAAATAAATCAAGTTTTAATACTCAAATAGGTATATTACATATATCAGTGATTGGACTTATGATCTGCTTGGCTTTTTCTGCTCATCAGCTATGCAAATTGTTAGTGTATTTTTTGTCTGTGACCCAAGACAATTGCTCTTCCAATATAGCCCAAGAAGGTCAAAAGGTTGGACACCCTGTTGTAGAGCTTGTCATAAAAAGATTGAAATAAGTTAGCAATTTTTTTGTCAGTGGGAAAACCATTGGGATCCTTTAGCATAGCTGTACTACTAAGGAATTTACCATGATCCTCTTTGGACTAGGTGACAGATGCAATCTCTCAGGTATAAGGTTTTTTTTAGTTAAAGTGGTTGTAAACCCTCTTTAAAGACTTTTACCTATAGGTGAGCCTATATTAAGCCTTACCTATAGGTGCTATAAATATCTCCTAAACATTCACCATTTCCTAGATTTTTACAGTGCATGCAGCCGATGACATCATTGGCGCATGCGCTCTGAAGGAACTGCAACACGTGCCATTCCTTCAGAGCCCTGTGCCGTCAATGGCGGCTCCTGTGCACATGTGCGGGAGTGATGTAATCGCGCGTCCGGCCAATCAGAACATGTCGGCCGTCCTGTCGGCACTGTGGGGGCTTCGTTTTAAGGTAAGTACTTCATAATGAGCTAGTATGCGATGCATACTAGCTCATTATGCCTTTGTCTTTACAGGTTTTTTTTCACATTTTTTTCAGAGGGTTTACTTCCTTTTTAATAAGTTAAAAGAGTAAATATCTGGCAGTAGATAACTGGAGCAGTGTGTCCTGGTCACAGCTTTTTTAAGCACTTTCTCAAAATTGGCAATATTTTGGAGCAGATCATTTATTTCAGTTGTGCTGATTTTCTTTAGCCAGGTGCTATGTTTAATGAATATTCCACAGAGGACACATTTAAGTGTCTCCCATTTCTGGGGTAATGAGATATTATCCCTGCAGTGATCTGTAAGAAAATACATGACGGAGTCAGTTATTGCAGTGATGCAAAGGGTATCCTATAAGAGGTTATTAATACGTTTCCATGTCAACATTTGTTGTGGTATTTCTTTGAGAAAATGAGTCAATGATCACACCAAAGTACAATATTTACTGTACTGTACTACTTAAAGAAGAGGTAGGATGTAATATTGTGGCATATTGGCAAATGAAGGAGAATTTAATTCTGTTGTATGAGTCTTGATCCATAGGATGAGAAATCTGCCAGATTTCCACCAAATTATGATGGGCTAAAAAATGTTTGAATTGATTAATTTGAGAGTGAGCGATGTTGGAGATGTGTGGTCTAATATGCAGTTAAAATCACTGAGGACAATCATTAGTCCTACAGATTTCATGAGGCCCATACAATATTGTATACTGGAGGTAATTTGATCTTGGCTAGGAACATACAGATTAGAGAAGGTATATTTTTACCAGCAATGGAGAGCTTGAGAAACAGAAATGTGCTTTTTAAGCTGGACATACAGTAGATGGATAATTTTTTTCCCCACATCCACATATTCAGGCTGTATGAAAAAACCCACCCAGCTGTGCTACTGTATTTTGGAAGCAGTATTCCTCCACTGTCAGAATACACTGATCAGTGCTGCAGCCGATTGGTTGCGCGTGCTGATAGAATCTTAAAATTTCTAACATTCCCATTTTCTAGCGGGAACATCCACAGATGATTGAAATTCAGTTGATCCCTGCTGAACTGGTTTAATTTCAATCCATCTATGGCCAAAATATGTAATTTCTAGTCTCAAGTAGCTGATAAGATAAAGATGTGTGAAGTGTATGGACAATCCTCTACAACTACTACAACTGTGCAAATGCGATATGAAACCAGGTAGAAAATACATATTATCAAGAACAGGTGTATGATGTTTAGAAAAGTGTGTCTCCTGATAGAAGGCAACCCTAACCTTGTTCGTATAAATACTGTAAAAGGTATTAAAGGAGTTTAATTTATTTAAAAAAACATCTGGTAAAAACAAAAAAGAATTTGGCTGAAGAACACAAAGAACACAGAATTTGGCTGAAGAACACAATTATATTTAAAGTAGGGATCGACCGATTATCAGCAAGGCTGATATATCGAGGGCCGATATGCACTTTCCCCGCTATATCGGTATCGGCCGCGGAGGTTATGGATATTGCCGATATTACTGTATGTAATATTAGTGTATGTAAAATCCTAGCATCCACTTTATTAGTGTTTTATATAATGTCCAGTGTGTGTTTTTGTAATCCAATAGTGTGAAATACCTCCATTACATCGCTGCTTGGCCCTTCCGTGACCCCCAGCTGTCAGTGGGGGAGGAGAGAAGGACAGCAGAGATGTAACCAAGGTATTTTACACTATTCTAATCTAATACTCACTGCTTCTGTGTTCACTGTAGAGGGGAGGGGCTGAGATCCTCCTCTGACAGCTATGAGAGGAGAAAAAAGAAGAGTGGGAGATTAGCGAGGAGAGCCTGGAGCAGCGATGTAATGAAGGTATTTCCCACTATTCTATTACAAAAACACACACTGGACATTATATAAAACACTAATAAAGTGGATTCTAAGATTTTAATGACATTAAACTAGGTTCACACGGGATTCCTGGCAGGCAGGGAGGGAAGGGAAGACCGCACATTTCAGCTAAAAGACCTACCCCACATGTTCAGTACCAGATTTGTGTCAAAATTTGTCTTTATTTTTCAAAATTTTAAATGAACAAAATATCGGCCCATATCGGTCGATATCGATATGCAATGGCCAAAATATTGGTATCGGCAACGAAAAACCAATATCGGTCGATCCCTAATTTAAAGGACAATGTGATGGTGGTGAATCATACTAGTATGACTGAATGTAAGTATAGGACCTGGCGCATTATCCTCAAAACATGTTTTATTAAATGGTATAAAACCATGTAAAAAAATGTACTCACAAACCAATGCTTGCATCATAGCTTAGACATAACATCATCTGCTTAAGTCCATATACATAAATTCACAATCCTCGTAGACACATCAACTAACGCATTTAGAGGTTAAGCTCTTCTTCAGAGCCTTGTCTGCTACTGGTATAGCTGAAGGAATTTATGGTCCGATTCCTTGCCTCTCAGCCTGGTGCTGTCACTTTGCAGATCCTCCTCTCATGTCTGAATGTAATGGAACGCACGCTCACACACTTATAAGGAAGTGTGGCTGTCTCCTACGTTCCAGGTCCTGGAACCTCGAAACGCATTAGCACATGTGTCTAGAAGCATTGGGAATTTACGTATATGAACTGAAGCAGATGATGTTATGTCTAATCTATGATGCAAGCATTGGTTTGTGAGTACAGTCACCTCTGTTTTATACCATGTAATAAAACATGTTTTGAGGATAATGCGCTAGGCCCATGCGCCTTCTTTGTTTCCTATACTTAGTCATATTGGACGTCCCCAGTCTTTTGAGGGCAGTGAGGAGCACATTATCCACATGCAGTAATATGTCAAGACAGAAGTTTGACACTACATTGAGACTTATCGTACAGTGCAGGAGAACGAATATAGCGACAATTTCAGTAGCATGATTGAATGGTTGTATTATATGCTTTTGGATACAGCTGATGTAATTTTACTTAACATAATTTGAAGTTGCTCACAAGTTCGTAAAAAAGTGTAATCAATTATGTGGTTAATGCTTAGCATTTTTGATAAAATGTTTTTATACTTCTTTTAAGGCTAAGATTTAAAATTATTTTTGTTTTTCTGGAAATTATTAATTATAGACAATAAGGACTGTAATGGGGGTAGATGTACACAACGTTCAGTTTCTGAGTCTGGCTTATTTGGGTGCTTGTCATATTTTTTTTGAAAATCATTTTTATTGAATTTTGTAACAAGAGAGAGATACAACAAGTCAGTAAAAGGACAACAAAGGGGGATAAAGAAGCCAATATAAACAATATCATGAAATAGTACAAAATTAGTAGAGGGAGCATATTACAGATTACAACATGCAGATTGCAATATGTAACTAATTTAACCCTCCTCTCTCAGAACCGACCCGTTTTCAGGTTTTGAATGTCTATAAGTATCAAATAAATTTGTTTATTGCATCAAGATTTTTTTACTTTGTCAGGAACCTCTATTTAAACAATGTAATAGAAAAAGAATCCTTTTCACTAAATTATAAAATACTGTGGTGAAAATTAAGACGTTTATGGTGTTAGGGTCAATTCTGACCCAGTTATAATATAGGATTTTAGGACACTAATAAGTGCCAAAACTGAAATCATAAACACTCTCTCTGCTTAGTAACACTGACAGCCAATCACCTCTCAACCCTGTGAGCTGTAGTTAGGGAGAGGCCTATCTCTTTTCCTGCTTGTCTGCTTCTCTAAATAAAGTAAAGAAACATAGGACCAATGCAATTCAGAGTTGCTGACTTTATTTTACAATTTTTTAAATTTGAAAATGAGAGGTATGCTATCAAAAGAAAGGTCTAAGAGGTCACACCAAAAATATTAAAACCAATCTGTTCAAGGATAAAGAAGCCTAACAAGGTAACCAAGAGGTAAGAAACATATTGGATGATAAATAATTGTTCAGAGGGTATTTTATGGCTGATTTAAGACACAGGTCAAAACCGACCCGTTAACATCATGTATAGTAACAGAAAGCTAACATAAGAGGAGGGTTAAGAGTCTAGCAAAATGAGCAGAATGAACAAGAGTGCACCCAAGTGACTTGATAAACTGGGGGGATCAATGTAAAATTGTGTCAGTGTTAAAGTAGGAGTGCCAGGGTAGTCAGTCACGAGAGAACTTATATATACGACCGTCCCTAACTGCAAGTAGGCGTTCAAACACATACATTTCCCTAACCAGCCTAATGACTTCCTCCTCTTCAGGAGGGTCAGGGGCCTTCCATTTTCTCATTAAAATAAGCCTAGAAGCATGTAGTATAAACATACAAGTAGGTCTGAGGGAGGGATGAATGTCGTAAACACCTAAACTCACGATGGCAAAAGCAGGGTCGGGTTTTAAAATGAGTTCTGTGACCTTAAACATCAGGCGAAAAACTGTTGCCCAGAAGCTGCGGAGATGTAAACACGACCATAACATATGTAGCATGGCGCCCACTTGTCCGCAGCCCCGCCAGCACTGGTCAGAAGGTTTAGGGTGCTTGTCATATTTTAACTGATCCTGGCTTATCTACATTGTTGTCATATTTTAACTTGTTTCAATATTGCTTCTTTTAGTTAGCCAAAGTAAATGAGGATATGAAGCATGTATTTTTGGAGAAAGCCCTCTAAAATGAGATTGATCAAAAATCCCATGATCATACTATACTTACCTTAGCACCCCAGAGTGACATTTTCTTAAAAAAAGGTGATGTATTCAAATTTAAGAACAATGCCTCCTTTGCGGATAAACACTGTGTGTGCTGGACCAAAATCTGCACACCACACTGCATCCACTGAGCAGTGGGGATAGTGGGTAATTTAGCCCTGAGCTTCTAGGTGGAAGAATAACCATCCCCTATGAACTAACTGCCACTTTTGAAAAAAAAAAAAAAAAAGAGACTTTGCTCCAGCTACCATGATGGAGTTTACCCTTTGAAGTTACCAAATGTTGTGCTCTAAATACATATATAAGTAACACTACTGCCTAAACAAAGAGATAGGCTTCTTCATAGGCATGAATTAATGCACAATATTGAAAAGAAGCTTTGGTAGGTGGTTTGTATACTAGTTTGCTGTTGATAAGTATGTTTGCATGCTAGTTGAATGTGTTTTTAATTGTATATTTTTACATTAAATATGAGCAAAACAAAAAAGTCAGATTTTTTACCTTTACTTCCTTAAAGTTTATGTAAACTCACATGATAAAATGATGTAAATTGTCCCCTTTTACCTTGTAAATGTAGTTGTGTTTTTTGTATATTTGTATGAGTAAGAGTTTAATAAGCATCTGTTGATCCTGTTAGTCTCTGCTGTCTCAGAGGTCTACTTTCATAAAGTAATGAGCGGCTACCTATGCTGCAAGGGCACGGTCACCCTCTTTTGTGAACTACAGGCAGCTGTGCTTTTATAGAAATCCTCTGCAGTCAATGTCCCCTGCTGGTTGTTTGGCAGCTGCTCTGACCATTAGGAAGCTAAGAATGGGACTTACTGTAACTTAGGCTGTTACAGTAATAACGGGAATGTTACAGGTAATTATAGAGAGTGTTATGGTGGGGGGGAGGAAGAAAAGCAAACACTGCTGTGTTAATGCTACTGACAGACTGCAACATATATGGCATTTTTAATTTTTCCTAGAGCTACACTTAAGACTTTATCCTAAAAGACCCTTAGATGTAAGATGATAAATCATAGTAAATCTGTTTACACCTCCTTCGCTATTCTAAAACCATCAGAGGTCCTGCATGGTGGATGATTAGGGATGAGCTAAATGTACATTTGTTTAGTTTAACCACTTGACCTCTGGAAGGTTTTAACCCCTTCTTGTCCAGAGCATTTTTTTGCTATTCAGCAATGTGCTGCTTTAACTGGCAATTGCATGGTCATGCAACACTGTACGCAAATTAAATTTATATATTTTTTTTTAAACAAATAGAGCTATTTTTTGGGGTATTTAATAATCAATGCTATCTTTTATTTTTGGCTATATAAATAAAAAAATATCAAACATTTTGAAAAAAATGTTTTTCTTTTTGCTATAAAATGTTGCAAACCAATAATCTGTCTTCATAATTTTAGGCCAAAATGTAGGCTGGTACATTTCTTTGGTAAAATTACCCAAAATAGTGTATACTATTATGCTATTTAGTCTGCGTAAAAGCTATACAGTCTACAAACTATAATTATTGTATATATATATATATATATATATATATATATATATATATATACATCTCTCTCTCTTTATATATATATATATATATATATATATATATATATATATATATATATATATATATATATATATTTATATATATATATATATATATATATATATATATATATATATATGTATGTATACTGTAGTTGGAAGTTGCTCAATCTCAATGTACTAATGGCCAATCTCATTTCTTGAAACCTTAAAATACCAGGGTGGTACAAATACCCCCCAAATGAGTCATTTTTGGGAAGTAGACAGTCCAAGGTAGGAGGCATGTCTAGTTTTTTTTTTTCACATTTTTTTTTCACATACTGTCACCAGTGCAGTATAGCATCATCATATGCCTGGTGTGGCGATGATCAGGTATATTAAATAGTGAGTAAACAGTAAGCAAGCTGTTATCAATGGACGTCATGACAGTTATTCTTACATTGTAATCATATGATTGTTATAATTGTTCATAGCCATAACATGATATCCCATCCACTCACAGAAGCTGAGTACCAGCAGGCACAGGATCTCACCCCTGTGCGACCAAGGGGGCGCGCCAGTGCACATGTGCAAATAAAATGCGTATATTCACCAGCACACCATGGATCATAAATTACAACAAAATCTTTTATTGAAGAATGACCACATCACAAAAGACATGGTGCAACATTTTCAAGCCATGCAGGACCCCTTTGTCGGGCATGTGCACATGTGCCTCGCGATGTACCACTGCAATGCGGTAGCTGCCACCCAGTCACAGTATATGTAATGTGGGTGGGTGACAAGTGTGGTTAATACAGGTTGAGCAAGAAGACCAAAGTTTGGATTTTAAATCCCATTGAAGTCAATGACAGTCAAATCCTAGGCATCAGTAACGGATATTTCCTGGGCTAAAAGGCAAGGGATTGTCTAAGAAAGGGCACAGTGAGCTGTGCTGTGGCCTAGGGAATATGTACCAATGAAAACATATATGTAATTTATTATTCAGTGGCAAAAGGGTAATTTAAAGTGGCTTAAAGGGCAGCATTAAAGGTTTCAAAGATCATTGTAATTCCCAAAGACAGAGCCAGCAACGCCATATTGCAGCATCACATAAAGTGCATGTGTAATAATTTTGTTTATTTTTACATTACTTATTGGCTTATATACAGCAGCAGCAAACCAATACAGTTGATTAGAAAAAAAAAATAACAGGTTTATTAGGTAATTTTTTTTTCAAAGACAATTATTTGGTGTAGCAGTAATTAAACATAATTGAATGCTGAAAGTAGCAGGGACACATTAGTTAAAATCTATTGAAAAGCATACACTTGAAGAAAAATAAAACTAGTGCTTTCAACTTTATAAACATTTATCAAACAATGTCAAACAAGTTACACTGCATAGTTTGTGTTCTTCTTTTTTGCACCAAACTTTACAATTTAAATGTTTAACAAAATATCAACCCAGAGTACATAAAACACAACATCTATTTTCTAGGTTTAAACCAAAAACTGTTCAGATTGCAGCACACCTTTTAAAGTGTTACTAAACTAAAAAAAAAAATGCAATAAAGCATGCTTGTTATATTCACAGTAGAACCTAAGGGGTTAATCCTCTGCATTGTGTAAAAAAGGCTATTTGATCCTGTCTTCTCTGATTCTCCCCTTCTTCTCCTTTGATTCTGTCTTCTCTGATCCTCCCCTTCTTCTCCTTTTATCCTGTCTTCTCTGATCCTCCCCTTCTTCCATTGTCCCCAAGCCATCTCCTAAACAGACAGAGCCTTTGGAGTCCCTCTGCACATTCTCAGTTTTGTGTGTATTGCTGTTTTTTTTTTTCTTGGGAGGATGCATATAATCAGCACTGTCCAGACAAAGAGTTAGGAGTCATGCAGCCTCAGAGCCAAAGAGAATGAAAACTCCTCCTACAAGCTTTAACCTGTGCTCGGCCAGACTCTGACAAGTACCAAGACTGCTATATACTGCTGATAAGAAAAAATATTTAGCAGTTCTTATTTATTAAATAATTGCATTTCCATGTTCTGTGCACTGTGGGAGACCAGATATAGTGAATGCAGGGTCCTGGGTTTAGTAACATCTGGAAATAACAAAATGATGTATTTTTTGGGAGACTAAAGATGGAAAAATGTTACTGATTTATGCCTGCATGCATAGACTTCAGTTTCAGAGAGTTTGAGCTTATCTTGACTCAAAGACTGAGGAAATCAGAATTTTACATTTTAACATATTCAAATTGTAAAGACAGGCTGCATTTTTTAAGCAACCAAAGGGGCATATTGCATCTGGAAATCAAAAAAAAAAAAAAAAAAAAAAACAAAATGTGTCTTGATTCATAGACTGGGCATGGAAACATTTTACAGGTTAGCACCACAACTATTAAGACTTTCCTGACAGACTGCACTATCATAAGAAACGAGTGGGCATGTTACATCTGGAATTTAAAAAATGTGTCTATTTGTTTCACATTTTAAGAAAAAAAATTAAAAATTGCACAAATTTGCAGCACGCCTTTGAAAATGTTACTGGATAGACAACAATTTCTGTGGGAGAGAGCAAGCACATTGCTTCTGGTAAAGCGATAGTGTCTTGTTTTGGAGAATTAAGATAGGAAAGGGTTCAAGATTTTCAGCACAGATATCATACTTGTATGAGAGAGAGATTGAGCTTGGGTATTACATCCCCAACTTCAAAAAGGTAGGTTATTTTGTGTACAATTGAAAACATAAGCATTGAACAGAATTGCACTACACTTTTAAAGCTTTCATTGAAATAGCTCTAATTACTGAGAGGGAAAAAACGGAAAATGTATTTGTAAGAAAAATAAAAATGGCTTCCTTTTTTACAGATTTAATTAAAAAAAATACAGATTTGCTGGTAAGCTTGTAATCCTTTTCAGGCAGACTGCTTTTTTCTGAAGGAGAAAAGTATAGATTGCACTTAAAAAAAACAGTGTTATTTCCTCCAAGAAAGACACAATATACCAAATTGCAGGACAGCTTTTATAATCCTTTGACAGGCCAATAGTGTTGAGGTAGAGAGCAGGCAGATTGCGTCTGGAAAAAAAATGTATTATAATTGCATACGAAATTTAAAACACAAAAATATTATTGATTCCAAGTACACCTTTTAATTTATTTTGGATAGACTACTTTTTTTGGAGGGAGAGTGGGGACAGATTTCATTAATAAATATAAAGTAGGACATCATATTTGCATAGTTATAGTATATATAGCATATTTTTAAGATCTGCTGCAGAAAATCTCATTCTTCTTATTGAAAGAATCATTTTTAGGCAGAGATTAGGCCTATTTCTGCATTGCATTGTTTCAGACACAGGTTTTAAAATTGCACATTCTGCAGAACAGAATGTCATCCCTTTTAACAGGAGGTACATTTAGAGGCAGAGAGTCTGATATTTCTCTGCCGAAAAATATGAACAACAAATGTGTTTTCTATATGAAAATTATGTGGATTAGATACAAAGAATTTCATTTTTTAATGGTAGCTAATCTTGTTCTTTTACATTTTAGACAATTTGGGAGACAAATAGTTGGCATATTTCAGCCATAAATACTAAATAAATCTATATTGTTCACAGAAGCATTTTATAAATAAAATTGAACTATTTGCTGAACTGAATACATTATTTAGTATGTGAAGGGGTTTTGGAGGCAGAGAGTAGGCATATTTTACCCAGAAATAATAAGTGACACTGTATAAACATTGTGTATATTTGGGGAACAAATTCTCATTCTGTTTATTAGGATTCAATTTAGAAGGAAAAGTGTAGGCATTTATCAAGCAGAAATATAAAATTAAAATGTATTCAGATAATATACACTGCTCAAAAAATTAAAGGAACACTTTTTAATCAGAGTATAGCATCAAGTCAGTTAAACTCCTGGGATATTGATCTGGTCAGTTAAGTAGCAGAGGGGTTTGGTAATCAGTTTCAACTGCTTTGGTGTTAATGAAATTTACAATTGGTGCACTAGATGGGCAACAATAAGACAACCTCCAAAACAGGAATGGTTTTACAGGTGGATGCCACTAACATTTTCTTTCCCTGCTCATCTTTTTAGACAGTTTTTTATGAGTTTTGCATTTGGCTGGAGTCAGTGTCACTACTGGTAGCGTGAGACGATACCTGGACCATATAGAGGTTGCAAAGGCAGTCAAACTCCTCCAGGATGGCACATTAATACATGCCATTGCCAATGGACAGGGAGTAGAAGGTCCTTAACCCATCAGCAGGACCGGTATCAGCTCTTTTGTGTTAACAGGATGAGCACTGGCAGAGCCCTACAAAATGACATCCAACAGGCACTCTGGTGTGAATGTCTATGACCAAAAAAATCAGAAACAGACTTCATGAGGGTGGCAAGATGGCCTGACATCCTCTAGTGGGCCCTGTGCTCACTGCCCAGCAATTTGGCGCTTGATTGGCCTTTGCCATTGAACATCAGAATTGGCAGACCCACCACTGGCACCCTGTGCTTTTCACAGATGAGAGTAGGTTCACCCTGAGCACATGTGACAGACATGTGACAGACATGAAAGCGTCTGGAGAAGCCATGGAAAATGTTATGCTGCCTGTAACATTGTTCAGCCTGACTGGTTTCATGGTGGGTCAGTGATGGTCTGGGAAGGCATATCCATGGAGGGAGGCACAGACCTCTACAGGCTAGACAATAGCCCATTGACTGCCATTAGGCATCAGGATGAAATCCTTGGACCCATTGTCTAGCCCTACACTGGTGTAGTGGGTCCTGGGTTCCTCCTGGTGCATGACAATGCCTGGCCTCATGTGTATGCGTATGCAGCCAGTTCCAGGAGGATGAAGAAATTGATACTATTGAATGGGTTCCACGTTCGTCTGACCTAAATCCAATAGAACACCTCTGGGACATTATGTTTCAGGCCATCGGATGCCGCCAAGTTGCACCGCAGTCTGTTCAGGAGCTCAGTGATGCCCTGGTCCAGATCTGGGAGTAAATACCCCTGGACACTATCTGTGTTCTCATTAGGAGCATGCCCGGACGTTGTCAGGCATGCATATAAGCACGTGGGAGCCATACAAATTATTGAGTACTATTCTGAGTTGCTGCAATGAAATTTCAGCAAAATGGACTAGCCTGCTGCATCATTCTTTCACTTAGATTTTCAGGATGTCTTTGAATTCAGCCCTTTGTAACTTGATAATTTTCATTTCCATCAAACTATGTGGCATCCTTGATCCAACATATTACCCAGTCCATATCAGTATAGATATCCAGCATGATATTTTTCCCCATTGATATCACATGTGTTTTTAAAGTGTTCTTTTAATTTGAGCATTTTACAAAGATTGAAAGCATTTGTGTTGTAAATATTAAAAATTAAAAATATAAAAAAAGAAAAAATATATTAAAAATAATAATAATGCACAGAATCACATCTTTTAATCATTTAATCCAAGGGAATTTCAGAAGCAGGAAGATATCATATTTTAGGTATAGGCAACAAGAAGGTATTCATAATATAGCCATACCAATAAATTACAGAGTAATATACCGTATGTTTAGAAACAGGTTTAAATTGTGAAGATTTCATGCACTTCAATCCTTTAGGTCATATTTTAGCCCAACATGTGAAATTGTATTGTTATTTTTTCAGATACATCATTTATAAATGATACAAATTGACTGCACAAAATCAAAGTAGCAGTTGAAACAGTTGTGGAAAAATTGGGGTTGGGTTGTTAGCGGTGCAAAAATACCATACCTGAAAAATATTGAGGCAAAGCAAAAAAAAGTTGTCCCAAAAATTCTAAATCTTTTTAGCTGTGAACGCAGCTGCAAAACAAAATTGGGTTCAGGGTGTTAGTGGTGTTATAGCATTGTAACCCTACAGAAATAACCATGTAGAGCACATGATGTTACCTGGCCAAATTTTTTTAAATTCTTAGCAACTGTGAAACAGCTGCAAAAAAGGGGAATGCTAAATTAAAAGTATCATTGCATTAAACAACAGCAATGGGCCCAGTACGGGAAGAAAATGGTGGAAGTAGAAATTAACTGTGCTGTGTCAGCAGTGATAGAAGGAGGGGGACAATGGCAGCAGTTAGTGGAATTAATTTTAGGACTGTGGAGATGAAAGGTGAGGCTTAGGCTGTACACAAATACATTTTTTGGGTGGCATAATCCCCAAAAAATGTAATCTGCAGCATCTACTGCAGGGTCTTGGTAGTTGTCACAGCACTAAATGTACGAGAGAGGGCTCTGGGTGCATACTGAACAAGCTCAGACCAGTGATCCATCCTGGTTACCCAATAGTTGGTGGGGTCATCCATCAGAAGGGTGTTAACATCTGCACTTGAACCTATATGTTCTCCCCACCATATGATCCAACCTCTGTTGACAGACCTAGTGACAGTCAGGGTAGACTGTTTTGAGCACCTTGCTTAGACAGCCACCCCCACTGATGCTCCTTCTTTGAAAGACAGAAGGCTCCAAGCCACATTGTTTGTGAGACACTATACTTTCAGCTTCTTCAAAGGAGGTTACCAGGTTCCCCTTTAGCATGTCCCCCAAGTGTTTCATCTTTTATTTCTTCTGTGAGGACAGAATGAGCTTTGTTATTTTCCCCTTGTACTGTGGATCCAGGAGGGTTGCCAACCAGTAATGGGCCCTCTACTTGATGCCATGAACCCAGGGTCCTTTTGCAAGCTCTGAAAAAGGAACAAGAACATCCACCACAAGTTACAGGAAATGGAGGAAGCTTGACATTGTCCTCAACTATCTTTTCCTCCCCTGGATCACTTTTTTACACCTTTTCTCTTTTCACTTTTCTGTCCCCCTTTTTTCCTTCAGTCACATTTTGGCCATACTTTTTGATCCATTCACTTATTTTGTTCAGTCTGTTTTCACTCTTGTGGCACCCTTTTCTGTTTCTTTCTCATTCTCCAACCATCCCATACTCATGTCCTCGCTGTTATGTGCTTAATACCTATAGTTCTTTTTTCATCTTTGCTATCAGTGAAGCAGTTCATTTTTAAACTGTTTATACACTTATATACATTGTTTTCAGCTAGTGACTATGGACACACCAGGAGACATTTTTTCACACATTCTCATTAAATCCAACCCCCACTCTTTCATGACTGGGTGTTTTTTGGTCCCTTTCCTTCAGATCCTGGACCAGGTTTTCTTGCCCCCGATGGATGGGAATGCTGCTCTGCTACCCAGGCTCAACCAACTTGTAAGTATGGGTCCCTATTTGGGTCCTTTATGGGGTGCATACCTCATAAAATATTACAAGACACTTTAAATTATTGTTATATCATATACATATATATGTTTTTACAGACATGCATATGTGCATCTACTTCTGAAGAAGTGAGCGGTTCGCTTACGAAATGCGTCAAGTTATTAGATGCTTATCTACAACCATGTAACAATATACAACCACAATTCTTAAGCATGTAAAATACTATGCCTTTACCATTGATTGGTCTGCAACATGTTTATGTATTTTGTATATATGATGTTCTCTTCTACTTTTCTATTAAAACTGTTATTACATCTACTTCGTATCTGTTGGCCAAATGTTTTCGCCTCACCTAAAAAGAGTAAAACTTAAATACTAAGCCTAATCATTTATAGTTTAAAGCTGTAATGATTTTTTTCATTACTTTACACAGGTAAACTACAGAGAGCGAAAAGAATAGGCCATTGAAGATCCAGACTATTTTATGGAAAGTTCTGTGCTGGTGCTGGGGATATTGAAGGGGAGCTAATGCAGTACATGAATGTCTGCACAGCACAATATTAACCCCAAGCAGGGCACAACAATTAACCCCAACAAGCCAACAATTAATCCCCAGTACTGCACAATAATTAGCCCAACACATTGCACAATTATTTTCTCCCAGAATTATACAATAATTAACTCTTTACCCCGTATAACAAAATAATTATATCCCAATATTGCACAATATTTAATGACCAGCATGGCAAAACGATAAACCCCGTCAGGGCACAAAAATGAACCCCGCACAATATAGCAATCAGTGTGCCCTTTCATTGTGCAATTTCAAATATAGTGTATAGAGTGAAGAGGTCAGCACTATGTAGCATAGAAAGTGTGGGAGTCAGGACTTTGTACAACATTAGCTGCTCAGTGTGCTCCCTTACAAAGGAGGTCAGTGCTCAGTATGCCTCCCTTTACATTGGCAGTCAGTGTTCTCCTGTTACAGTGGTGGTCAATGTGTTCCCCTTACATTGGTGGTTATTTTGTTCCTCTTTCAATGGTGGTTGGCGTGTTCTCCTTACATTGGTGTCCAGTATTGTCCCCTTACATTGGTGGTCAGTTTTTTTTTTTTATGCAAGTGATTAGTTAAGGAGGGGTGGGAGAAGTTAGGGGTCCCAGAGTACAGCTTTAAGGCTAGATTAATACTATTATGCTGCAGAAAACTGTGAAAACATGTGTTTGTTTTAAGTAGCTCTCCAACATACCTTACCAACACAGCTGTGTTATGGTGCACTGTATTACAAAATCAGTGCATGCACCTTTTAGGTGCATTCTGGCACAATAGGCAGCCCATTTAAGTGAATAGGCTACCTTAACACAACACACACAAATGTGCAGAACAATGCAACAGTGCACATCCAGCCTAATTGTAGCCTCATTGTCCTTTCCCTGGCTCATGCATATGCATTAGGCTTAGAGAAAAGGTAGTCCTTGGCCAAAAGGGAGCCACCATAATAAAATGAGCCTTACAAGTGGCAGTCATTTTTTCTTTCAGGTGATTACTTCACAAACAAAAGCTGTATGAAAAAAAAATGCCTTCATCACATTTGCCACCTTTACCTTGAATGTCCTCCATTTAAATAAGCTTCTAAATCTTTTGCAAATGAATCAGTGAATATTAATAAGGAACCAGACTGTGTTTGCTTTTAACTTTAAGAATAACTTAATGGATAGCACAGTATCCTTCTGCTCTCCTTCCTGTGCTGCACAAGCTGACAAAATGCTAACATGTCACAAAATGGTTGGCGTTTCCAAGATCACAGATGGCTATTTAGTACTGTTACAGGAATGGTGCTAAAACAGCTCCAACTTGATCAGATATGACAATTTACTTTACTTGGGATGTTATTTTGTAAGAGTGTCACTTTTACTGTACAGCCATGATTTATGAAATGGCACAGATGGTGGCATTACAGCTCTGCACAGTGAGGGTTTATTTCCTTTAGGCTTGACACCCATTCATGTCATGTTGTGTTTATTGCTACCATGAAGTCTTGTGTGCATGGATTTTGAAGTAAAAAAGAAGAATATCATTCTTTTTTCCCAGATCAAGTCAGTGTTGGTCTCCATTGCTGTATTAGGTACTAGCTGGAATATCTATGTGATGATTGCAAATTTTTAAAAACGATTGGCAAAGAGAGAGCATAATATTTTCCAAGGCCAAGTAGCAGTACTTTGTTACTTGCATATTTTGCAAAAGTTTGTAGGGAAGGCCATGATAATGTAAACACACAGCAATGCAGCTGCAGGTTGAATTAATAGACATAATTCACCTAATACAAGTGTATGTAAAAAATCATACACAACAAATATCTGTAAATCATGCATTTTTGCCCCTTTAAAAAAGCTTAAACTATAAAAAAAAGACATTTTAATCTGCCAGAAATCCAGCATGACTAGAATGTATGGGAATCACTGTCAATATACTGTATACAGTATACCTAAAAGAGGAGGGATACCACATGCTATCAATAAGACATTTAGAGAGAAAAAATAAATCTTGGTACCCCATACACACAATACACCAATATTAAAAGTATACATTTTTATTACAAACTCTTAAAAACAGACATAAAAATAAGAACACAATGGATGATGCAACCCAATGTTAGAGGTAGTTTTCCTTCAGACAATGTTGTAATCAATTATAATTGGTGAATGCCAATTCTGATACATATAGGGAAACCTCCAGATATATTGAGTCCTCTACATGTTTTGCGACTAAAACTGCTTCTTCAGCAGCATAGGGGTAACATCCAATCTTTCTAAATAGAAACAAAAACTTCTTAATTTTCCATTGCATGTAATCCAAAAAGCAATCATAAATAAGGCAGTTTGGGTGCAAGGCAAACCCGAGGGCTTACCCACAACAGAAATGTACAAGGCAAAAGGGGCTGATCCAGAGCCCGGGTAAACCTCACCCCTGGGGATGAAGCTGAGAGTACGAGAGACATTTTTGGGAGAAATTAGCAAAGTACTACATATCAGCTCCTACTGTATATATGGAGGTCTACCATGCTTAGGTTTGCATTATATAATCATTTATAATTCTCACATCAAACATTTGGATCCATTACTGTTTTCAGCTTTAGTTTATGTTGTAACAGCATGCACCACCCCAAATTCCAAAAATTTGGGACACTGTATAAAATCTACATAAAAACAGAATGCAAAGATTTGAAAATCTCAAAAACCCATATTTTATTCACAATAGAAAATAGAAAACATATCAAAGGTTTAATCTGAAAAAATGTACCCTTTTAAAAAAAAAAAAATAAAGTCACTTTGAAATTGATGGCAGCAACATGTCTTAAAAAAAGTTGCAAAAGGGGGGCCGTGACCGGCGTGGACAAGATGTCCGCTTGATTCACAGGCTCCTCTTCACAAATCACTTCTATCAGCATCGGCCTGCACACTAGTGGCTTGTACAGCCACCTGGAACTCCGTCGGCACCTCGGCTCCTCCCGGAGCGGCATGTCACAGAAAAGAAACGAGGAGAGGCACCCTTGGAAGCTTACAGTCTACATGTTTTAGCTGGCTTATGTGCAGCATCCACAGAGGCTCTCTCCCCTCAGCAGCGAGAACAGGGCGCTAAGAACCAGGAGGACATGTTGGCCCCTCCAAGCACCAGCACAGGTTCTCCACAGTCTCTACCAGGCTCTCCTATTTCCAACAGCCCAACTGAGTCTAAGATGAGGCTAGACTCACTGGAAGAGGTGAGCCAGTTCCCTTCATTCTCTCTTCAAGCTCCCCACACCTTCAAGCTCCCCACGCCTTAGCTTCCGTTCCTACAATGGAGCAACCAGTGCTAGATTCTACCCTAAAGGACATGTTAATGTCCGTGAGGAGCTCACTACAGGCAGACATGCTCTTCATCATGCACAATTTTGGCAACAGCATTAGTGTCATTGAGGAAAGGATGTCCCGCATTTAATCCAACATAGGTGACCTTACTACTACTGGTAATGACATCATTGACACTCAGGACGAACAGGTGGCAGATAATAAGTGGATCAATGAAAAGCTGGCCGACATAGAGGACAGGTCATTCCATAACAATCTTAAAATCTGCGGTGTACCCAAATATGTGCAAAATAATGAACTGCTCCAATATGCCCATGGGCTGCTCAAGACCCTCTTGCCAGATTTAAAAAATATTGAATTGGTCATTGACCTCATACACCGACTCCCCAAAATCCCCATTCCTCTCTGAATCAGTACCTTGAGATGTGATATTACGCATTCACTTCTATTATGTAAAGGAGCAGCTAATGAATAAAGCAAGAAACATGGGAACTCTGCCAGACCCTTACGGTCTGCTATAAATATTTGCAGACCTATTCCAGCACACTCTAAGCAGCAGACAGCTTAACACTATTTCTTTTGCATGTGTGCGCTATTCTTTTTTAATATGCATGTCGCTTGCTTCATAGCTGCACCAGCTTTAGAAATACATGTTCAGGGTTTGCTCCCCCAACTTTTTTCTTGTTTATTATGTATTCAGTCTGACCAGACTTCTAAGGTTGAGCACCCCACCCCCCACACACACACCTGTACTCTATCAGTGTCCACTATCAAGTAGATATAGGAGGAGTCTCTTGTAGTGCATTAGCACATCTCTCCCAGCAAGGAGTGTTGTCTCCAAGGGTTAGAGAGGCTGGATTCATCCTTTTTTATGGATAGTGTAGGACCCACTGGCAATGGGATACTTTGACGTAGTGGTGGGCTTAAACATGATATGGCCATATGGTGGGACCAAATCCCCATTTTTATTTATGGATTGTCTTCATATTTGATAGTCATTTCTTTTGCATGTGTGCTCTATTCTTTTTTAATATGCATGTCGCTTGGTTCATAGCTGCACCAGCTTTAGAAATACATGTTCAGGGTTTGCTTCCCCAACTTTTTTCTAGCTTAACACTATACCCAAAGCTCTATGTAACCACCACATCCAATATCAATGGATAGCTCCAGCAAAACTATCCATCACCTACAATGGATCTAAACACACAGTCTCATCACTTCAAGATGGCCTGCGAATCCTGCAATGTTGGGGCCTAATCCCGTAGTCACCAACCAGCACTCCTATGGATCATAGCCCAACCACCGATCAGCAAGCTCTGCAGTTACCCCAATGATCCAACAAGTCACACATCAGCTAATATGCTGCTAAAGAAAATATCACTTTAAGCAATCCTTCAACATGAGGATCCTCATTCGGTCCTTAGAACTTTTCACCCAAGTTTTTCTCCCTTGGCACTGAAGTGCTTGTTACTCGGGAAGAACAGTTTAGGTATCCACCTGTCATTTTTTCTTCATTTTTACATTTGTGTGTATTAAGTGTTTCGTATAAATATATCATACTACCTTTCAAAGTAACTTGTTCTGGTTGCTGTGCAATTCTACACTTCTACAACACTTCACCACTAATTCCATATTTCAATGAATATCTTCCTCATACTAAGCTTCCTACCCAGTCAACCTTTACTCATTACTACAAGGCATTTACAGTATCACACAAAAGTGACTACACCCCTCACATTTTTGTAAATATTTTATTCTATATTTTCATGTGACAACACAGAAGAAATTACACTTTGCTACAATGTAAAGTAGTGAGTTTACAGCTTGTATAACAGTGTAAATTTGCTGTCCCCTCAAAATAACTCAACACACAGCCATTAATGTCTAAACCACTGTCAACAAAAGTGAGTACACCCCTAAGTGACAATGTCCAAATTGGGCCCAAAGTGTCAATATTTTGTGTGGCCACCATTATTTTCCAGCACTGCCTTAACCCTCTTGGGCATGGAGTTCACCAGAGCTTCACAGGTTGCCACTGGAGTCCTCTTCCACTCCTCCATGACAACATCATGAAGCTGGTGGATGTTAGAGACTTTGCGCTCCTCCACCTTCTGTTTGAGGATGCCCCACAGATGCTCAATTGGGTTTAGGTCTGGAGACATGCTTGGCCAGTCCATCACCTTTACCCTCAGCTTCTTTAGAAAGGCAGTGGTCATCTTGGAGGTGTGTTTGGGGTCGTTATCTCTGAAGGGAGGGGATCATGCTTTGCTTAAGTATGTCACAGTACATGTTGGCACTCATGGTTCCCTCAATGAACTGTAGCTCCCCAGTGACGGCAGCACTCATGCAGTCCCAGACCACGACACTCCCACCACCATGCTTGAATGTAGGCAAGACACACTTGTTTTTGTACTCCTCACCCGATTGCCCCCACACACGCTTGACACCATCTAAACCAAATACATTTATCTTGATCTCATCAGACCACAGGACATGGTTCCAGTAATCCATGTCATTAGTCTGCTTGTCTTCAGCAAACTGTTTGCAGGCTTTCTTGTGCATCATCTTTAGAAGAGGTTTCCTTCTGGGACGACAGCCATGCAGACCAATTTGATGCAGTGTGAGACGTGTGATCTAAGCACTGAAAGGCTGACCCCTTAAACCTCTGCAGCAATACTGGCAGCTCTCCTATGTCTATTTCCCAAAGACAACCTCTGGATATAACGCTGAGCACGTGCACTCAACTTCTTTGGTCCACCATGGCGAGACCTGTTCTGAGTGGAACCTGTCCTGTTAAACCGCTGTATGGTTTTGGCCACCGTGCTGCAGCTCAGTTTCAGGGTCTTGGCAATCTTCTTATAGCCTAGGCCATCTTTATGTAGAGCAACAATTCTTTTTTCTTTAGATTTCAGAGAGTTCTTTGCCATGAGGTGCCATGTTGAACTTCCAGTGACCAGTATGAGAGAGTGAGAGCGATAGCTCCAAATTTAACACACCTGCTCCCCATTCACACCTGAGACCTTGTAACACTAATGAGTCACATGACACTGGGGAGGGAAAATGGCTAATTGGGCCCAATTTGGACATTGTCACTTAGGGGTGTACTCACTTTTGTTGCCAGTGGTTTAGACATTAACCACTTTACCACCGGAGGATTTTGCTGTCTTACGTCCAGGCCACTTTTTGTGATTCGGCACTGTGCGACTTTAACTGACAATTGCGCGGTCATGCAATGCTGTACCCAAATGAAATTTACATCCTTTTTTTCCCACAAACAGAGCTTTCTTTTGGTGGTATTTGATCACCTGTGCGATTTTAATTTTTTGCAATATTAATTTAAAAAAGCGACAATTTTGAAAAAATAACAATATTTTTTCTACTTTGACAGTTAAAAAATATCAAATATATTTAATTTTTGTCACATATTTAGGCCAAAATGTATTTAGATACATGTCTTTGACAAAAAAATTCTCAATGAGCGTATTTTTAACCGCTTTATGACCAGAAGGTTTTACCCCATTCCTGACCAGGCCATATTTGGCGATTCGGCACTGCGTTACTTTAACGGACAATTACGCGGTCGTGCAACGCTGTACCCAAATTAAATCACCTGTGCGATTTTTACTTTTTGTGCTATAAACAAAAAAAGAGCGACAATTTTGAAAAAATAACAATATTTTTCACATTTTTTTATATAAAAATCCCCCCCAAAAAATGTAAAAATCAAAATTTTTTATCATTTTAGGCCAATTTATTTTCTGCTACATATTTTTGGTAAAAAAAATCGCAATAAGCATATTTTTATTGGTTTGCACAAAATGTATTGCGTTTACTAACTAAGGGTAATATTTCTGTCATTTTTGGTGGTTTTTTTTTAACGAGTAATGGCGGCGATCTGCGATTTTTTTTGCGGGACTGCGACACTGCGACGGACAGATCGGACCCTTGACTGACATTTTTGACACTTTTGGGGTTACCAGTGACATTACTACAGTAATCAGTGCTATACATATGCACTGTTACTGTAAAAATGACACTGGCAGGGAAGGGGTTAATTTTTATTGGAGAGGGAGGGGTTAATGTATGCCTGGTGCTTACTAACGTGTGTGGGGGGAGGTGACTGAGGGACACTGGGACAGATCGCAGGTTCAGCTATGCTGAACCCTGCCTGTCACTTAGGAGATCCGCCCACGTTGTTCACAAAGACTTATTTGGCCTCTATTCTATCAAAGCTCCCCACAACACCTTCTTTATAAGCTCCTTCCGCCACACAATAACGAAAACCTCTTACCCCCAGGGCCATCCAGCTTTAAAATGTCTCTTAAGTGTTGAGTGGCGTCCATATCAATACTAGAAGAGGTAGCCATACTTCGCCAAACTCTCCCGCCTTGGCAAACCCTCACAACGTAAAATCAGAAAAGCTAAACTCCATCTACTTCTGCTCTCTAGTGAGCATCCCTTTTTTCCTACCCCAGGAAACAACGCAAAAGGCGGAACGTTCCCATCACTGGATACTCTGTGTCTCCCAGGACTGTTGTTATTAATTGTAGGTCACAGGCGATCTGCAGAGTTAATAAGGAGACAGAATACTACCCTATCCGTGGACCCCATGATCGTTAGTCAGCCATAAGCTATACTCTGGATTGTGGAGAGTGTATTCCCAACGCCTAGTTCATCTTACATCTGGTAAGAGGCTCTTGAGTGTGCTCACATGCTGGGTGAAGATGTATGGGAATATATGCAAATTTGGTTCATGTGGATTATTCACGCCATTTATATATATACATCTGGTAAGAAGATTAACCTGCTGGTGGTGGGGATCGTCTCACGTGGATGTCACATTGTTTGAATTGAGTTTTCAGCACTGCACATTATCACAGAAGTCCCACGAGGAATATCAATATTTACACTTTGTCATTTGTATTTTGATGGACTATTCATTTGGACTTTTTTCACATTTATGATTTATTTGTTCACTGCATTTGCATATTGGTATATTGTGGTATAGGATTATGTTCCTGAATCATACCACCCCTTATCTCTATTACAACTCGATATACAAATTCTAGCAAAGGTTCTGGCTACACGCCTTAACTAAGTAACCCTATCACTTATACATCCTGATCAAACGCTGCCTCTGCATGAATATCTAAGCGTTTCACAATGCAGTCGGTACCAGGGCTGCGGTGGCATTATACACTGCTAAAGTGTTTGATTCTGTGGAGTGGGGATAACTTTGGGAGTGTCTGCGGGGATTTGGATTTGGCCCTAAGTTTATCAAATGGGTGCAGTTACTGTACTATTCCCAAGTGGCTGGAGTGTCAGTGAATAGATGGGTATCAGACACCTTTCCATTGGGGCGTGGTACTCGACAGGGATGCCCATAGTCCCTCCTCCTATATTCCTTGTCAGTGGAGCCACTGGTCATCTCACTCAGAATACACCCAGCTATTCATGGCCTTCGCTCAGTTTCTCTCACAGAAATAGTGGGAATGTATGCAGATGACATGCTCTTGTACTTAGTAGACACTGGCCCTTTGTTACAGGCTGCCCTTCAAGTTATTGAGGAGTTTTATACACACTCTGGGTTGCTCATTAATTGGAGCAAATCACAAATCCTTCCCTTAGACTCTTATCCACCATTCTGTAGCTCAACCTCTCTCCCTCTAAACAGGGGATCATCTCTCCAATACATAGGCGTTCAAGTCACCAGAGAGTTACAGGATTACATAATTAATAACATTGAACTGTTATTCACTATTCTTAAATCCTGTACACAATCCTGGGCAAAACTTCCACTGGGGCTGATGGGGAGGATAAACCTCCCTAAGATGATCCTCCTGCCCAAGTTCCTGTAAATGTTTTGGCACTCCCCGATCCTACTCCCCCTTAAAATATTTAAAACAATTGACACTATCCTTATCACTTTTATTTGGAAAAACTGTCTCATTTTTACCAAGTTCAAAAGACAGAGGCCCTCAAATATCAAACATTAGTTTGTAGACAACCAAACTGTGGACCTTTTTCTCCCTTACTAGTGATCTTTAGAGGTGGGGGCAATCATGTGTAGTCAACACACATGATCCCATGTTGAGACATCACAGATGCATTTGGAAATTTGCTCTTAACAGAACCAACGCAGCACCTCATACATATATCCTCTTGTGGCATAATCCCAAATTACAGGAACTCTCCTCTATGCTAGGCATAGATCTATGGCCTTCTAAAGGCGTGATATACCTTCATCAGGTACTTACCCCCACAGGAGTGAGGCCTTTCCACTCCCTAAAAGAGGAATATGAGCCCCCTACCTATATGCTATTTAGATACTTACAGTTACGCCACGCCCTACAGACACAATTTTCGGAGACTATCCCCACCATGCAAAATTTGTCACTGTCTCTGAACCCACCAAATAATATCAGCATTATACAAAGCTCTGCATACCCCCACTGCCAACTGAGTAGCTGACAGGGCAAAATCCCTCTGGGAAGGTGATGTTGGGTCTCTAGAGGAATCAGAATGGGATAAAGTACTGGAAGGCGCAAAACTAATTTCACCTAGACTCTATGACTGCTTAACACAGGTGTATATTATACATAGATCTTACCTAACTCCAATAAGAATTTCTAAATACCGCTTAAACCAAAATCCGTTATGTCCCCGATGCTCTAGTGCACTCTGTACTTTTTTCATTTAATATGGACATATCCAGCTATCCAAGCATGGAATCTCCACTCCAACTGGACCCCAAACTGCATGTACTAGGCCTGCTTCCAGATGTTGACATTTGGTAAGTTCCTCACTACCTTCCTGCACAAAACCCTTTTTAGTGCTCGGAAACCTGTGGCATGACACTGAATGCAAGTGGTTACCCCTAGCATTCAGGCCTGGATAAATTCCACATTGCCATATAAGAAATAAGTCTAACTTCACAGGGGTTGTCCCTCAAAATACAACAAGGACAGATGGTTGGAGCTATCTGACACTTGTGATGGGTGATTTAATACCCATAATCTCTCGTGGGGACTGGGGATATCTCATGCTCAGCCCATTTCATAGCAACCAATTTTATGAAGCGCTTGTGTGCCCCTAGAGATTGTACAGTTTGTGCTGTTAGTACTACTGCTGTAGTATTCTACTTAGGAATTTTGTACTGACTAGCTAAACAGATTTGTAGCACATGTATACCTTTATTATTTACCTTTTTTTTCTGATTGATATGTGCGATGCTATTATACCTTGTATGCTCTGCCTACAAATATTTTATTTTTTTTTAACTAGAAAAAAAATATATGATCATCTACATTACATGATACCATCAAAAAATTCAGAGAATCTGTGTCACGTACCTCATGATGAAGCCTGAAGTGGAGAGGTAGGTATCTCTAACACCTTCGGCTTAGCACCCCTAGTAAGGTAACAGGAGGCACAAGAGCCCGGCAAGAGTGCCTGACAAGAGTGGCAAGAGTGCCTGACAGTTCTTGGGATGACAAATGTAGATTAGTTGACTCTGTGCACCCAGACGCAGGGCAGCAGAGATGGCAGGCTGTAGGGTCACAGGTAGACAGACAGCAGGCACTTGGCAGGCTGCAGGAGTATAGATGATAGCCACAGGCTCAGAGCACAGAGTAGAGTCAGGCAAGCTGGGTCAGTAATTAGCAGGCAGAGGCAAAAGAGCAGACAAAAGTGTAGTTGGAGTCCAGGCCAGAGTCAGTAATGATGAGGCAGGTAGACAGAGTAAGCAGGTAAAGACGGGGTCCATTGGTAAGCCATGGGCCTGCCTGCAGTCAAAGAAGATGAGCAGTTAGAATCCTATATCAACCAAGAATGCAACAGTATTCCTCTCCCAAAACTCCAGCAAGTGGTCTCCTCAGTTCCCAGACATTTACAGAGTGTTGTTAAATGAAAATGGAATGCTACAACAACCTGTCCCAACTTTTTTGAGATATGTTGCTGCCATCATTTTCTCAATTTAGACATTTGATATGTACCACTGTCCCCGCGGGGCTTGCTGTGTGATGACTTGTTGGGCCTTCTCTGAATACCTGCAGACAGTCACTTAGGGACAGTTCACACATTCATCCTTACTCCCAATGGCTTGTTACTCGATAAACAATCAAGGGGTTTTGGTTTTTGGTATTTATTGTGGTACTTGGATGGGAGAAGGGAATAGTGGGATAGTCCAACTTGAACTATTTACAGTTGAGAAGGACAACTCTCCAGCTTACTTGTGGAAGCAGTCACACTGCTTTAACCATACGTCCACTTGTATGGAAAGAGTTAAGTCTTCTTGCTCTCTCTCCAGCAACAGACTTGGTGAACTACATTATCTTCAGGACACGCTCTAGCATCCCCTTTACTGACACCCATCCACTGACTCTTCTAGCTGAAGGGATGGCCCCCCTCAGGACAAGCCCCTTGACGCAGATCTGTACTCACTGTATGCAGAATCAGATCCTTCCAGTGTCTCCCTTCCAGTCAGCTTTGCAGGACCTCTGGGTTCAGTTCCTCTCTAGCTCTTAGACCTTCAGGTCAACCACCAGAGGCTGCATGGAAACTTCTATAGAGGTGGAGGCAGCCACCCCCTCTCTCCGGGACTCCCTGGAGTTCCTAAAATACTCTTTGCATTTATACAGTATCCCAACATGCACAGAGGCACTTTCCTCTGCCAATCGCCAGGGCTGAACTAAATGTCTGTGCCCTCATTTGTCAGGTTTCCTCCCATTGTCCAATATGCATTTCTACTGGACCAGTGTCGAACACTTCAGACAAACTGAGCTGCACCTGAGCACAATGAGCAGACCTCACTAGCAGATCTTGCTCTCTGGTAGGCAGAGAAAAATATAGATTTACCCAGCAATCCTTCTGGTAAGCAGAAAAAATCCAAAACTATACTATTTCTCTAGCACCTACCTAGGATGATGCTACAGATATGTTTTCTATTTTCTATTCTGAATAAAATATGGGTTTATAAGATTTGCTAATCATTGCCTTCTGTTTTTATGTAGTTTTTCACATCATCCCAACTCTTTTGGAGCCCTGTAATGTACGTTGAACTTGTGGATGCCTTTTGTGGAACCTATGAGTGCTGGCTACAAATTGACACTCCATTTAGTGATACTTTTGGGCAATCCTGTCTCATTTTTGTGACATTATATTTTTTTAAAGAACTGCATTGTCATATTTTATTAGACAGGTCCCTGTGTGAAATATATCTTATTATTTCAATATTGATAACTTTTATCATTTACAGGATATACTGTATGTCATACTCTATATGCCAGATTTTGCAAAAGCGGTATATACTATATGAATTATAGATAGATAAAATATATAGTCATAAAGAAAGTATAGGGCCCCATGCTATGTTTTTAGTATGTGTGTCTTATGCATTAAAAACAACTTTTAGTCTTTACTACTAACAGCAGCAGTGTGTTCTATATGTTTGGATTGACTATTGGCTAAATAAATAGTTTGTAGTGAAAGCTTTCAAAGTACACTGACCTCTTCTTAAGGCAATATGAACCGAATGAAACATGCATGTCATGCTTCAAACCAAAGTGGGGATGATATGAGTCCTTGTAAAGTCCCTGTAATGTAGATGGGATGAAGTATAGCAGAAAATCATAGTTGTCGTATATACGTTTTTTTGTCTCTGTTCAGGCCATGTTCCAGATTTGTGAATTTTATTACGAATTGCACTTCCATTCTGCTGCAGTTAATCACTGCAGGAATGTTAGTTTTGTTGTGATTATTATTGAATCCGTGCAGATTAATTTTTGGAAGAAATGTTTGTCTCACCACCATAGAGACTTGTCAGGAATTTTGCACAAATATTCAGGTATACCAAATTAGTGGATTTTTAGAAGGTGCCTTGTGCTATGTATTGGTTCTGTGAACCTGGTATTGGTACCATGTCAGTGACATATATGTATATGTATGTGTTTAGGTTTCACACCTTTTATGCCTCTATAGAGATGTGCAATTTTGTTGTGATGTGTCCAGTGAGCTTCTCACAATGATTTGTTTTAGGTTTGGCAACTGCTGGGGGAACAAAGTAGTGGCACCCGCTGTTTAGGAGAAAGCCAAAAGCAGCGTCTACATAGTGCAGCATATACGTTTAATGAGGGTTAAAAAAGGTAATACACTCACAAGGATAGGGGATATGCCAGCAAAATAAGTATAACAGGTCATCTGCAGTGTCTCACTGGGCTGGTGAGAGATGGTAGAGGCTGCTGTGGTGATGCGCTGATGGCTGTCAGTATCTTCAAGCAAGCGTTGGTGTTTCCACGGTGTCCGGGTCTGTACAGAGGCGCAGGTGACACCACTTCCCCTCCAGTGACGTAGATCTAAGTGGCTGGACCCAGGGGAGCCACACTGCCGCAGTAATATTACTGTGGGTGGTCGGCAAGTGGTTAACATCCACATCTCTCAGGTTTTGGTTTCCTAAATCCCAAGTTAGAGCCACCTTTTGCTCCAGTCCTGCTTTATTTATACCACCTGCTGGTTGTCACCAGCGGAATGCAAAATCCGGTACAAAACCAATACTGCTATGGTGGCCTGGACCGGATTTCTCCTTAGTTTTCTACATATGTACGTATGCAAGGTGACACATAGCATTCATCAACCACCTTGCCTTTCCCGATGTCACAAAACATATAGTGTGATTTTTTAAATGTGATAACTGAACTCCAGGAATTATATGTTTGCATACTTACATTGTATCAGCTTGGTTGGATGTAGGTGTGTATGTCTGGTATCTGTAGGGCCACTGTGTCAGGAATGTGTAGCGCTCCTGGTCCAACACAGCTGTAGTCTCATTCCAGCATCCTGGTTTTAGTGGTGATGCATTCTCTCTGTCTGCTTGTCCACCTGCAAGGTGATTGATATGGCCAAGCTCTGGGTGGAGACCAAACCTGATTTAAGCCAGCCAAGCCAGCAGTCTCATGCTTGCGATACTGTATTTAACACATTCTCCCAGCTCCCTGTCTGTCTTGTCTGCTGTTTAGATTGTTCTGATTTATGACCTCAGATTGGATCCCTGACTATTCTGCCTTGTATCTGGACTGTCATTGAACCACTCTGCCTGTCTGCTAATTGCAAGTACTGTGGTGGCCAGGCACTACAGTATTGTTTTGTGTATAAGTCTTGGGGGCAATAGAGTACCGGTAGGCCTGCTTGCCTTCTGGGAAAGGGTGCTGCTATAGGTGAAGAACACAGAAGCTAGCTATAGTGCCTAATCACCTGTGTTAGGGTTAAGCGTGACCCATTATATGCTGTAAATCATTGTAGTAACTTACATAAGAAAATCAGGAGATGATTATCCTTTTAACAATGGTAGGTAGCAACATCCCAGTGCAAAACTGAACAAAACAGATAACAGCAGATGGGACTTTTTTAGCACCAATTGAAGTACAAAACGAATATTAAAAAAATAAAGAGTTTATTACAAAATCCTTTAACAGTATTAGTATGTCATAAAAGTAAAGGCTAATAAGAATTACAATATGTTACAATATACAGGGGCACTCCCTCCATTATCCCACACACAGCAATTTCAATGTAACATCGCATGTTAGTTTGCTATAATAGTCGTGAGTGTGAGGTGGAGCTTGGCTCACTTTGCAAACTTCATCAGGAGCTATAGAAAGGAGATTGGTGTCACCACAGGATGACGCTGTGGACACTGGGGTAATTCTGTGCCGAGTCCTAATTTATTCACATATAAAGGGGATAGAACTAAATGGACTTTGTTGGCACCATAACAGGACGATTAAGTCATAAAAAATGTTAATTTTATTTTGAAAATGTTAAAAGCAATATATATATATGTACAAAACAAACATAAGACAAAAAGCAAAACAAGACTAAAGACAAAATCTTAAAAACAAGCGTAGGTGCTGATATAATAATCAATGTAACCATAGCCCCTATAACCACCTCATTGGAGAAAATATGCCATCTAAAACCTAGTAGAAGACAAGAAAACGGACAAACCGTGGTTGATATCAATAAACTTAATTGCCAAATAGTACGGTTCCAACGATGATGGTGGTTTTAAGGGCTCACTATTCAGTAGTAGTATTTTCTTTCACAAACATTCTCTAAATGTTTCGCGCCAGATGCGCTTCTTCAGGAGAAAATTGTTATATGAAGACTGTAGTTGTTCTATAGAAGTAGAGGAAAACATAAGAATTTTTAAGATTCATACAAAATCTATTGGAGGCATAAAAATACTCAAATATCAAATGAGAATATTGATAGCAGAGTGCAATAACACTGTTTTTCTTTGTATAATATCAGCGTTTGTGGTCACATGGCAGATAGTGAGCAGAGGTCCAGAGAATCCAGCACCACTACCAACAAATGGTGGCGGAGGTGGGGGGATATTTAGACTAAAATTGGTACATCAATCTAGTAATAGAAAAGCATAATAGAAAAATGTATATTGTGAATTAATGAAAAAGATGGAAGAACGAGGATGATAAGAGTGATAATGTACAGGGTCTTACCCTTAAGGCAAAATGTTGAGTACTGTAGTTAAGGAGGTCACCGATAAGCAGAGATGTATAGTAACTAAGTAGAACTACTTCACTACTGTACTTAAGTACCAAAAGGCGGTATCTGTACTTTCCTAGAGTAGAATTTTTTTCTCCTACTTCCACTTTTACTTCACTACATTTTTTTCAATGATTTCAATACTTCTACTCCAATATTTTTTTTTTGTGCAGCATAGTTACTCATTACTATTATAAAAATTACCGCTGCCAGAACAGTAGATGGCAGGTTTCACGAAGCTCAAAACATGCGTATTATCAACGCATACGAAAATAAATGCTACTGTATGTATAAATAAAAGCTGCATTTGAAATAATAAAAAACAATATGATGTTCAAACTTTTGACTTCTTTCTTGAATAACTACATAACACAGTACTTGTACTTTTACTTTCAGTACTTGAGTAGCAATTTTTTTTTTCAAAACTACTGGTACTTTTCCTTTCAGTACTTGAGTAGCTAAATAAAAAAAAACTACTTGCAATACTTAAGTACAAAAAATGTTGAATACTTTAGTACTTCTACTCAAGTCACTTTTTGATCGAGCACTTCCACTTCTACTCAAGTCACTTTTTGATCGAGCACTTGTACTTTTACTCAAGTATGGGTTTTGAGTACTTTATACAACTTTGCCGATAAGGCAGATGTTTTGGCGCAGGAGAGCAATGAAATGTAGGTATATAAAAATAAATGAACAAATATATGTTCACTGTGAAAAAAGAAGCAAAATATGTATGAATAAATACAAGGTATGGGACAAACTAACACTCGCATGGGATAAGGGGAGAGGGAGAGTGTCCATAATAAAATATATATATATTACTAGAACGGGCTAGAATAGGATGACATACATGAATAAGTACTGCAAAAGCACAAATAGAAAAGCTGGCGTACAAAAATATGTTTTGAGGAAAAATCCCCCCTGTGGTATCTGGAGAGCAAAGTGAGCCTGGAGAAAAATAAATAAATAATCCAGGTAACAGGGGTGAAAATGAAAACCAAGAGAAGTATGGTAGTCATAAAGTGTATACTATAAAGACTAACCTGTGAAAACTGCCAAAACAAAAAAGTGTCTGTCGTGACACTCGCTGAAGCGCTGTGACCTCCGCTGCAACCAGACCGATCCAATCTTCGGTCTGGGTTAAATAGCCCCCAACTGCAAAAGCCAGCACGCCGTGATGGTGTGTGGCGTCATTGCAGTCTGGCAAGAGTACCGCCCCATCCGCTCTGGACGGGAAGGGCGCAAAAGATTAATTGCCCAATCCAGTGAGAGAACGTGGTGAGGGCGGGTCCGAAGGGCGTGAAAATCTTCCAGCCTGTTCATGATGCGCCGCCAGCTGTGACAGGGCATCTCAAATGGAGGAGGGAGAGAGAAACCACTGCCTCCGATGAGCTGACTGGCATCTCATAGCCGGGGCTAGATGAGGCAAGCACATAAAAAGGGAAAAATCCCTGGTATGCCGGTGAGAGAAGACCAATGCAATGTGAGGTGACGGCGCTACCAGCCGCACCCCCCAGGTGCCGGATCGGACCAGTGTCACAATAAACTGCCAAATAACCACAAACGTCACATAGAAACAAACAAAATATAAGACATCAATATGTCAATGCATATCATTATAATTATCATCAGGAGCTAGATCAAATATTGTCTACAAAATACATATGTGTTTTTTTCATTATAACACAATACTGGCTCATACATGTGTATGTTGATATACAAGATTCCATCACGTACATACACAGGGTGAATAAACTGCAAGGCAAATATAGTAAAGGCGTGGCAATAATTGTCTCCCCATCCTGGGAAGTCCTCACTGACCCCAGAAATAGCAATGTGATCAACGAGGACCTAGGGAGTACCAAATACATGAATTGGAATTTGTCAGTTAGATATAGCCCTTCCCTATTACTCCCTATAATATGTTAAACCTCTAAATGGTAAGCTCAGGACACAAAATGACCATATGTGGCCCTTGCTTATAGTTCTACCTAAAGCCAGATACTCAGGTTATATGTCCAAATTTGGTGCATTAAAGATTCCAAGGAAGGTGGGGTCTAGTCATTTAAGTGGTCCATACAAGTATGTACAAAAGAGAGATCTCCACAATAGTCACTAGCCTACAGAAAAGTCCCATGACATAAATGTATGCAACCCTATCTTCCTCATGGGGACCCAAGGTCTTCCACCTCAAAACTGCCAGCCAGGAGGTGAAGAGAGGAGAAAGTGGCACCCCCTTAAATAGGTTATGAATGGCAGAGGTGCCTAGCGAGTGTCCTCCTGTGGTCTGGGTGCAGAGGGAAAATTACAGCTCTCACTATATGTAACATAGATTACTCTAGGGGTATACAACCCTCTGGATATCAGATATGCATATTTACAGTGAGTATAGAAAAGAATCAGCCCCTTATATAATACATAATCACATTTTGTTGGATTGCAGCCTAAAATGAAGACAGACAGTTTTTGTTTTATCCAGCTGTATTTACTAGCACACTTTATAACATTCAAGTACAAGATATAACACCAACATGTCAGAAGAAAAAAAAAAAAAACAGAATTCTTCTTTGCAACTGCTCAGGTTCAGTTAAATTTGATGGGTGCCATTTATAGACAGCAGTCTTCAAGTCATTCCACAGATTTTAATAGGTTTTTAGTCTGGACTCTGACTAGGCCATGCAAGGACATTCGCCTTTTTCTTCTTAAACCACTGTCTGGTCATTTTTGCTGTGTGCTTCGGGTCATTGTCATGTTAGAAGGTTAACCTTCTTTCCATTGACAACTTTCTGGCTGAGGGCAGAAGATTTTCCCCAAGAATTTAATGGTATAAGGCCACATCAATTTTTCTTCTATCCTGACAATTGCTCCAGTCCCTGCTGCAGAGAAACACCCCATAACAGGATATTACCACCTCCATGCTTTACTGTAGGAATGGTGTTATTTTGATGATGAGCTGTATTGGATTTCCGCTAGACATTTAATTTAGTGTTGAGGCCAAATAATTCAATTTTAGTCTCATCTGACCACCGCACCTTTTACCGTGTGGCCTCAGAATCTTCAAGGTACGTTTAGGGTGGACAGATGAGACTAAAATTAAATTAAAAGATCGAGACCAGCTTGGTCCAAAATAACTATTTAAAATGACAGGAAACATAATACTCAGCTTTACTAATGTTCTGTGGAGAAAATGTTGCACAAGACTTGTCTTGCTGACTATATTCATTGATAACCAGAAAATAAAAAGGCCTTTCTCTGACCTTGGATACGAGTCCCTCATCTGTGGGAGTCACAGGTTTTAGAGGCTTAGGCACAATGGATGATTCATTGCACATTTCTTTACAATATAGAAATGGGAATACTCTAATAGCATTGACCATTACTGTAAAATGAGGAAAGAATCCTACTAATAGCACAATGCACTGCATTGATAAAGGACGAAGCACAGGGCATAAGCTGATTTTGTAACTTGTGAACAACTGCAGACGTTGGAATTATGTGATACATAAAGGTAAACTGCTATAAATTAAACAGATGCAAACTATGATTAGCAGTTGCTCAAACTGCACAATCAAAACCAGAAATGTATATATATATATATATATATATATATATATATATATATATATATACACACAATTAAAATACAAAATGTTTTCACACCTGCCTAAAAGGTTTGCACAGTACTGTACATATAAATATACATATATATGTTATTTATATACAGTGGGTACGGAAAGTATTCAGACCCCCTTAATTTTTTCACTCTTTGTTATATTGCCAGTCATTTGCTAAAATCATTTAGGTTCATTCTTCTTCCTCATGAATGTACATATAGCACCCCATACTGACAGAAAAACACAGAATTGTTGACATTGTTGCAGATTTATTAAAAAAGAAAAACTGAAATATCACATGGTCCTAAGTATTCAGACCCTTTGCTCAGTATTTAGTAGAAGCCCCCTTTTGATCTAATACAGCCAGGAGTCTTTTTGGGAAAGATGCAACAAGTCTTTCACACCTGGATTTGGGGATCCTCTGCCATTCCTCCTTGCAGATCCTCTCCAGTTCTGTCAGGTTGGATGGTAAACGTTGGTGGACAGCCATTTTTAGGTCTCTCCAGAGATGCTCAATTGGGTTTAAGTCAGGGCTCTGGCTGGGCCATTCAAGAACAGTCACGGAGTTGTTGTGAAGCCACTCCTTCGTTATTTTAGCTGTGTGCTTAGGGTCATTGTCTTGTTGGAAGGTAAACCTTCGGCCCGGTCTGAGGTCCAGAGCACTCTGGAGAAGGTTTTTGTCCAGGATATCCCTGTACTTGGCCGCATTCATCTTTCCCTCGATTGCAACCAGTCGTCCTGTCCCTGCAGCTGAAAAACACCCCACAGCATGATGCTGCCACCACCATGCTTCACTGTTGGGACTGTATTGGACAGGTGATGAGCAGTGCCTGGTTTTCTCCACACATACCGCTTAGAATTAAGGCCAAAAAGTTCTATTTTGGTCTCATCAGACCAGAGAATCTTATTTCTCACCATCTTGGAGTCCTTCAGGTGTTTTTTAGCAAACTCCATGTGGGCTTTCACGTGTCTTAAACTGAGGAGAGGCTTCCGTCGGGCCACTCTGCCATAAAGCCCCGACTGGTGGAGGGCTGCAGTGATGGTTGACTTTCTACAACTTTCTCCCATCTCCTGACTGCATCTCTGGAGCTCAGCCACAGTGATCTTTGGGTTCTTCTTTACCTCTCTCACCAAGGCTCTTCTCTCCCGATAGCTCAGTTTGGCTGGACGGCCAGCTCTAGGAAGGGTTCTGGTCGTCCCAAACATCTTCCATTTGAGGATTATGGAGGCCACTGTGCTCTTAGGAACCTTAAGTGCAGCAGAAATCTTTTTGTAACCTTGGCCAGATCTGTGCCTTGCCACAATTCTGTCTCTGAGCTCTTCAGGCAGTTCCTTTGACCTCATGATTCTCATTTGCTCTGACATGCATTGTGATCTGGAAGGTCTTATATAGACAGGTGTGATGCTTTCCTAATCAAGTCCAATCAGTATAATCAAACACAGCTGGACTCAAATGAAGGTGTAGAACCATCTCAAGGATGATCAGAAGAAATGGAAAGCACCTGAGTTAAATATATGAGTGTCACAGCAAAGGGTCTGAATACTTAGGACCATGTGATATTTCAGTTTTTCTTTTTTAATAAATCTGCAACAATGTCAACAATTCTGTGTTTTTCTGTCAGTATGGGGTGCTATGTGTACATTCATGAGGAAGAAGAATGAACTTAAATGATTTTAGCAAATGGCTGCAATATAACAAAGAGTGAAAAATGTAAGGGGGTCTGAATACTTTCCGTACCCACTGTATATATATATATATATATATACATTTCTGGTTTTGATTGTGCAGTTTGAGCAACTGCTAATCATAGTTTACATCTGTTTAATTTATAGCAGTTTACCTTTATGTATCACATAATTCCAACGTCTGCAGTTGTTCACAAATTACAAAATCAGCTTATGCCCTGTGCTTCGTCTTTTATCAATGCAGTGCATTGTGCTATTAGTAGGATTATTTCCTCATTTTACAGTAATGGTCAATGCTATTACACACCTAAGGAAGGTATTTTACTTGTGCGTGTAACTGGCACAGATCGACCACGTCCTCTCCTTGCAACAGGAGCTCCACCAGCAGCACCACAACCCAGGCCACGTCCCTTATTTGACCTTCATATTTCTCTAATTTAGGATCTTCCCCTAAATGGGTGTTTATTGAATAGCGGAATAGAACAACAGTATCCAACGGGTGTATCTCACTGTAACATATGCAGACTAGGCCGCAATTTTTTTTCCTTAAATGGGTTTTTATTGAAAAGCGGAATAGAACAACAGTATCCAACGGGTGTATCTCACAGTAACATATGCAGACTAGGCTGCAATTTAATTTTTTCCCCTAAATGGGTTTCTATTGAAAAGCGGAATACAACAACAGTATCCAATAGGTGTATCTCACAGTAACATATGCAGACTAGGCTGCAATTACATTTTTTTCCCCTAAATGGGTTTTTATTAAAAAGCGGAATACAAAAACAGTATCCATTGGGTGTATCTCACAGTAACATATGCAGACTAGGCTGAAATTTATTCTTTTCCCCCTAAATGGGTTTCTATTGAAACGCGGAATACAACAACAGTATCCAATGGGTGTATCTCACAGTAACATATGCAGACTAGGCTGCAATTTAATTTTTTTACCCTAAATGGGTTTTTTTGAAAAGCGGAATAGAACAACAGTATCCAATGTGTGTATCTCACAGTAACATATGCAGACTAGGCTGCAATTACATTTTTTTTCCCTAAATGGGTTTTTATTGAAAGCGGAATAGAACAACAGTATCCAACGGGTTTATCTCACCGTAACATATGCAGACTAGGCTGAAGGTTTTTCACTTGTGTGTGTAGCTGGCACAGATCGACCACGTCCTCTCCTTGCAACAGGAGCTCCACCAGCATCACCATGACCCAGGCCACGTCCCTTATTTGACCTTCTCCTCATATTTCTCTAATTTAGGATCTTCCCCTAAATGGGTGTTTATTGAATAGCGGAGTAGAACAACAGTATCCAATGGGTGTATCTCACTGTAACATATGCAGACTAGGCCACAATTAAATTTTTTTCCCTAAATGGATTTTTATTGAAAAGTGGAATAGAACAACAGTATCCAACGGGTGTAACTCACAGTAACATATGCAGACTAGGCTGCAATTTATTTATTTTTCCTTAAATGGGTTTTTATTGAAAAGCGGAATAGAACAACAGTATCCAATGGGTGTATCTCACAGTAACATATGCAGACTAGGTTGCAATTTAATTTTTTTACCCTAAATGTTTTTTGAAAAGCGGAATAGAACAACAGTATCCAATGGGTGTATCTCATAGTAACATATGAAGACTAGGCTGCAATTACATTTTTTCCCCTAAATGGGTTTTTATTGAAAAGCGGAATAGAACAACAGTATCCAATGGGTGTATCTCACAGTAACATATGCAGACTAGGCTGCAATTATTTTTTTTTCCCTAAATGGGTTTTTATTGAAAAGCGGAATAGAACAACAGCATCCAACGGGTGTATCTCACAGTAACATATGCAGACTAGGCTGAAGGCATTTCACTTGTGTGTGTAGCTGGCACAGATAGACCACGTCCTCTCCTTGCAACAGGAGCTCCACCAGCAGCACCACGACCTAGGCCACATCCCTTATTTGACCTTCTCCTCATATTTCTCTAATTTAGGATGTTCCCCTAAATGGGTGTTTATTGAATAGCCGAATAGAACAACAGTATCCAATGGGTGTATCTCACTGTAACATATGCAGACTAGGTCACAATTTAATTTTTTTTTTTTTCCTTAAAGGGGTTTTTATTGAAAACGGAATAGAACAACAGTATCCAACGGGTATATCTCACAGTAACATATGCAGACTAGGCTGCAATTTAATTTTTTTCCCCTAAATGGGTTTTTATTGAAAAGCAGAATACAACAACAGTATCCAATGGGTGTATCTCACAGTAACATATGCAGACCAGGCTGCAATTTAATTTTTTTCCCCTAAATGGGTTTTTATTTAAAAGTGGAATACAACAACAGTATCCAATGGGTGTATCTCACAGTAGCATATGCAGACTAGGCTGCAATTAAATTTTTTTCCCCTAAATGGGTTTTTATTGAAAAGCGGAATACAACAACAATATCCAACGGGTGTATCTCACAGTAACATATGCAGACTAGGCTGCAATTTAATTTTTTTCCCATAAATGGGTTTTTATTGAAAAGCGGAATATACGGAGGGAGGGGGGGGTTGATTTACCAAATACTAGAGTATATAACCTAGCGTGCCTTCTGCGGGGATGCTTAGATTGGATCAGCAGAGAATCACGGTATACAAATTATTCATTGGAGACCCAAATGGCTGCTCCTCACGACCTTGTCGCTTTGCTGCACTGTGGGACAGGGGATGTCCCTAACGCTCTCCGCCACAATATCTTAATCAAAGATACGGTGGCTGCTTGGAGAGAGACGAGGAAGAGGTTGGGGTCTTCCCAACGATTGTCCAGACATCTTCCCATCCATAATCACCCTGGTTTCCCACAGGCGCAGCAACATTCGGCATATGGGGTCTGGTCCCAACGGGGGATAAAGTTGATGGTGCAGCTTTTTGACGCGGATACTGGGATCCCTTTAAACTATGACTCATTTGCCAAGACTCACGATCTGCCGAAAGGCCACTATTTGTATTTTAGACAATGTATAAGTTATGTGAATGATATATGCTGTGCATCCTTATTGCGATTCCGCCCCACCCTGATAGACCAATGGATTCTTCAGGCCAAACACAGGATATCGCACTTATATAAGCCACTACTCCAGGAACTCTATCGGGGAACTGAGCACTCAATCGCTAAATCCTGGAATAAGATGCTCAATTCACCTGATGCTCAAACCAGGATCTTAAAGGGCTACCTGACTACTCGACAACATGTAACCAATGAATTCTGGAGGGAGCAACAGTTTAAAATTCTCCATGGAGCATATTACCCTCACATCCGATGGTCGAAAGACCCAGCACATCATTTCTGCACTCTCTGCAAAGAACATTACCCTTCTCTTCTGCATAAGCTGTGGCTTTGCCCGCAGGTTTCATCTTTCTGGGACAAAACAATACGCTATATTACCAGAATGCTGGGGGTATCCATTCCCAAAGACGTCTTCCCACTCGTGTTCAATTGCCTAGACCCGGAAAGTCTTCCATTGCCTAAAGACTCCAGGAAAAGCATGAATCAATTTAAGCCATGGCTGGTCAACTGTTTGATGGCAGCCCGCAGATTGATTCTGCGACACTGGATGTCGGACTCCGCTCCCACTATTGCTGAACTTTCCTCTGATATCATCTCTTTAAGAAATATTGAACTGGTGGGACCCACATTGGATCCTCGCCTGACCCGATCGACCATAGATCGCAAGTGGAACCTGCCGACTCCCGATCCTTCTTCTCTTGCAGGACCTTTCGCATCCCCACTGAACGGAACTGATCTGAGACCCCATTACTGACTTGGTGGACAATTGCTAACACTCCTACGGCTACACTTTATTTCAAGTCACCGATATTACATATATTGATGTGCTTGGCAATAATGGTGTCTATATAGTTGCATCGTATGGCGCAGAGGTAGAACTGTTCTTATACACATAGGATGGCAGTAGTCTTTTTGCAGTCTTTTAATCACTCTTGAGGTACTGGTTACTCCCTCCCCCTCTTCCCCCCCTTCTACCCCCCTACCCTTCCCACCCCGCCATGCATTCCCTTCACCTCGCTTCCCTCTCCTACTTCCCTGTGTCTGATATGTGCGAAAAAGTTACTCACCATCTGTTTTAGTTTACTACACTTTCATGGTCGATGGAAAACCTCGACATTCTGCATAGTTTCTCAGAGCTCAAATTGTTTACAGGTTTAATATTGTGGTTTGTATACTGATGTTATTGCTCGCTTAATGTTTTACTGTGTATTGAGCACGTTTTCCAATAAAACTTTGATTAAAAAAAAGAAAAGCGGAATATAACAACAGTATCCAATGGGTTTATCTCACAGTAATATATGCAGACTAGACTGCAATTTAATTTATTTTTCCCTAAATGGGTTTTTATTGAAAAGCTGAATAGAACAACAGTATCCAATGAGTGTATCTCACAGTAACGTATGAATGAACATTTTTTATTTTTCCCTTTAATTGGTCATTTTTGAAGAGCAGATTAGAACAGCAGTGTCTAAACGCTGTATGTCAGTGTCACAGTAAAGTATGAATGAAAAACTGAAAAATAATTGTCCCCTTAAATTGGTGCTTGTTGAATGGCAGATTAGAATAGCAGTGTCTAAACGCTGTAAGTCACAGTAAAATATGAAGGAAAAATGTTTTTATTTTTTTTAAATCCAGATTAGGCAGACACATATGCACTGAGCTTGCATTACATGGCGGCTGCACGCCGCACAGCTAACAGACTGATAAAAGCTTTTTTTTTTCTCCCTCCTCCTCACTGGGCTCAGGTCAGGGCAAAAAGATTGTGCACTGCACCCCCACACAATAAAAATCAATGCAGATCGTTGTCTGTTTAAAGAAGATTCTTCCTATTCTTTCCCTGAAAGCAATCTCCAGCCTGCCCCTACAATAATCTCCTATCTCTCCCTCAGCAGCATCAGGAACCTCTCCCTACAGTAATTAGAGCAGAGTGAAATGCGGCCCTATATGACTCCAGCTTATATAGAGTTTGGGTCACATGCTGCACGGGCCAATCACAGCCATGCCATTAGCAGGCATGGCTGTGATGGCTTCTGAGGGTACACTAGTTAAACGCTTGTTGATTGGCTGCCCTGCAGCTGTTGAAACCGCGCCAAAACAACCGATCAACGGACTGTATCCCGAACATACAGTTAAATTTTCGGGTCCGTGTCCGGGTACCGAACACCCAAAAGTCCGGTACGATCCAGAACAATACAGTCCGTGTTTGCTCAACCCTAGGTAACATCTAATTTGTGTGGTGCAACCGCTGTTTACATACACTATGCTCATGGGGGACAAGGGTGCTTTTACACTTTTTTAATTAACTGTATTTATTTTATTTATTTTTTTACTTTTTTTTTTCATTGTATTGCTACCACATGTGATAGCTTTGGACAGGTGACAGAAACTCTTTATGGAGGCATTGGAGGTCTACCAGGCCAGCATTATCTCCCCTACCCTCTGAAGCAACTGGTCAAGCATAGATCCTGCTTGACCAGCTACTTCCCTGGCTGTAGCAGCCAGCAAATGACAGCTCTGAAACTGTAAGTGATTAAATCTTCATTACTTCCAGCTTCATTAGTCACAGAGAAGATGGGGGAAGGGATGTTTCTCTATCTCCTTGTTGTGAAGCTTTTCCAGCTTTTTATCGCAGTTTTGGGCTCCCTGGAGGAGCAGGAGAGCCCAGAAACCACTGTGGCAGCGGCAGTAGGAGAGGTGGCCCTTTTTGGTACTGTAAAAGTAATAAGGGATCTGTAAAGCCACCTGGATCACTTTTACTAAGGAGTCAATCGCCGGCTGTAAAGAATGACACCAAACTCTGGCTTGCACATGCTGCCAGGCCATATAAATACATATGGAGGTCAGCATGGGTATTTTGTACATAGTGTGACATGTTGGATTTTGTAGCTCAGTGGTAGTGCCAAAACAGTGAGTTTACTCCATGCCAGAAATAGTTTATAGGGGTTGCCTACCCACAAAAAGCTCATACAGGTATTACTTTTCACACAGGGGGGTTCTCACCATCAATGCAACAAACATACCATTCAGCCTCCTGACTCTTCTTAGCAGCTTTACTGCTCCAAGTAGCACCGCTTGGTTCTCCTGACCCTTAGTACCTTTTGGTCCACCTGACCATCAAACACGTCGCAGTGTTCGTGCACACTGTACCTTAGCTCTGCATCTTTCCTTGCAGCTCCCCATCTGCTCTGTCCCTCATGGACTCTCTGTTAGGCTCTGACCTTGGGTCTGTCGAGTCATGGACAGTATGGTGCATACCAGCAACTCTCACTGCTCCCTTCACACACTGACCCCCCTTGGGAGAGTGGGGTGCTGAGCTCTAACTCTGGCTCTTATATGAAGCCAGCACACATCTGTGCCTGTGCCATTAGTGTGCTTGCTTCTTACAAAATCTGGCATAAACCACCATATCACACAGCGGTACGGAGTCACCGGCCACAATAGTTAAGTCTCATAAAAAAAAATACTCATACATAGTTGCCAACATTTCAAAAACATGTTTAGAGACACTGTTTTTTCTGTGTCTCCAGAAAGTCATTGTAGTGGGGCATTACCTTAATTAGGGGTAGGGCATTCATTACGTGTCTATGGAACAAAGATAGCTAAAAATGTAGCGCAAAGTGAGTATGGTTTAAATTACGCTAAATATTGGGCATGTCTTAAAGGGTGTGGTTAAATAGAGTCTGAGATAACAGTGCAGAATGTGGTAATGTTAAATAGGGAATGTAAAGTGCAGAATGAGGTGGCAAAAAAGCTAAATGTGAACCTTCCCCCTATACCAAAAAGGATGAATACTGCATAGAGTAGCTGGGTTGACATAGTGTAGTATGTAATAGAACATCTAGAGGTCCATAGTATGTAGGGGAGCCCCCAGAGGTCCGTATCAAATAGTAGTCAACAGGGCAGAGGACTGGGTATCAGCAGGCCAGGGGACTGGGAATCAGCAGGCCAGGGGGCTGGGCATCAGCAGGGCAGAGGACTGGGCATCAGCAGGGCAGAGGACTGGGCAACAGCAGGGCAGAGAACTGGGCAACAGCAGGGCAGAGGACTAGGCAACAGAAGGGCAGAGGACTGGGCAACATTAACTCCATGTTGCTCTCTGCTGCTCAGAAGGAGGACTGTCGGCTGCATCGCCCCCCCCCCCCCAGAGTGACAGGAGGGATCACCTCTTGGATGGCCACACCCCCTCATGTGTCCCTACCAGTGACAGTGAAGGAGGCGGGCACCAGCTCCTTGCATTAATCAGAGCCCTGAGCCACTGGACAGCTCTGCAGCTGGGGGAGCCAGAGGAGGTAGGGGGAGGGATCTGTGAGTATGCAGCATGTAATAGTTCCCACTCCGCAGGGCAGCCCTCAGTTCACTGCGAGTTCAGCTGTCCATGACAAAGTGATATTTTTGGGACTCAGCCCAGGACAAGTTTACATAGGAACATTTGTCAAATATCCGTGAGTGTCCCTGGCAATTCGGGACTGTTGGCAACTATGCTCATATTGGAAAAAAGTAAAAAGTGAAGTTCATGTCTGCATCTGGTTCATTTTTCACTAGTTTTGTTGGAGGTATTCGATTTGTTTTTGGGCTTCAAGGTTCAGATATAATTTAGTAAGATGTTAATCTGCTGGGTCTTCTGTTTCCCTCTGTGCTTGCTTTCATTATGATTTTGCTCAGGTAGGCCTTGTCAAAGTTCTACAATAGAAAGAGACCAAAGGTAAAGGGAGCATTAATGGTTAAGAACTCCTAAAGAACAGTTTTATGCAACATTTTTTGGAGGTTTGCAGTTGTGACATGCAGTGGGTATTCTCCTTATGCACACAAATATGCATGGGTGGTCCAACGATGTAATAATACTGATGTCCGTCTGTAATATTTTTTTAAGAAACATTTTGTCAGTAAGGAATAGATCTTGAGTATGGAAATTGTCGATAAAAAAATAAATTATTTTTCCAAGGAGTGTTGACATCTCCTTATGCCAAAGAGATCTGTCTTGAAAAGAAAGTAGTTGTTGTGCCAGGTCTCTTTTTGAGATTGAGGTGTTGGCAATCCATTCTGAATTGCATTGGAATCTTCACACATAAGTAAATGTCCCTGTCACAGCTTTGTTCTCTTTTTCAGAGCTTATTTGAAGTATATGTGAACCCTTATCTTGTAAAACAATCCAGTTAAAACTAAAAATGCAAGAAAAAACATATGTGTGTATGAAGTTTAAAAAATATAAAAACCTTTTGTTTTAATCTTTTTTTAAATGTATCTCATAATCTCTGTTGTCAGCTGAATAAAGGAGCTTAGAGAGCTAGAGGTGAAGAGTAGTACACTGATCTTCCCAGTGAATGGCTGTGCAGGGGGCATGTCAGCACAAGTCTTATCATTGGAGGACAGGCAGGCTCTGCTCCCAGCACAGCCATAAAACTGGCCATGCTGGGATGGATGGGATTCTATTACTAGCAAGGTCAGTTTGAAATAGGACAGCAGGTGGACTGGCAGGAACACCAGGCATTTTACACAAAGGATGCAAATATATGGTACAAAAGGCAAATATCAGGAATATGAAATGTTGGGGTAACACCTTCTTTAAAACATGGATTTGTCTGCAATTGAGGACATAGTTGTTTACCATTGTGCAGATGGCATTATCTAAAAAGCAGATTATGATAAAATTGATCTTCCTGCTGTACCCAAGAATGTGTAAATAAGAATAAAGGATTTTGTTCTCTATGGCGACCTGTTAATACTGGCAAAAGGATACGTGAGACGTTTTTTTTTTTTTTTTTTGGGATAATATCGGTGTGCAATAAATATTTAAATAGGTTTTTTAGTGCACAATATGTGAAAAAAGTATGTTTGGCTTATTTCCACAGTGTGTAGCTTTTGTAAGGATTAGTAAATCTTTTAGCATTAATAGATGTAAATTTAAACCCCATGTTATACAATTAAAGAAATTATGGATGTTTATGGGTACTGTAGTTCAGCATAGGTTTTGTACACATAAAAGCCCCCCTTTAAGGTATCCTCAAAGTGTTAATATAGACAGTAATAATATAACTCACTCCCATTAACAGTAGAAGGAAAATGTGATGCGGCATACCAAGATAGTATCTGTAACAAGTCATTTATAGAAGGGATGTAGAGAGTTCTTCCCTGAGAATAAAGAGAGAGAAAAAAAACTCGACAGAAACTAAAGAAACTATGGAAATTAAGTCGATTTTTTAATACACAAAACCAGGACTTTGTATCATGTTAATTTTTTGAAAAAGCATGATGATAAAGTGTATTAGTCTGACTCAGTTCACGGTGCAGCATACCTTGTTATATCAGCGAGTAGCTGGCAGAGCGGTTTTAGGGATCCAAGTCATTTTTCATAGGTTTGGGGTATAAACAGATAAGCTAAGCATTAAGGGATTCTATTTTTGAGGAGGGATTAGTCTCAGTGATTTGTTTTTTCCATAGTAGGAGTGATTGCAGAGGCAAGACAGCATATAGGGTATTCCCTTTGAGACTCTCAGAGAATGAATGAGATGAAAAATGAATGCATGCCAAAACATCTCTGAGGGGCTTATCTGGCATGTGAAAGGGTTTTGGTAGTCCATGCATGTGACCTGCAATCAGCTTGATAACAATGAATTTCATTCCATTCTTCTAGAAGCGTATTTGTGAGGTCCGGGCACTAATGTTTGATGAGAAGGCCTGGCTGGCAGGTTCCACTCTAATTCATCCCAAAGGTGTTCTATCAGGTTGAGGTCAGGACTCTGTGCAGGCCAGTCAAGTTCCTCCACCCCAATGGACTAAGACTGGGATACATGTAAAGGCAGGTGTCACAATACTTTTGACAATAAAGTGTATTTCAGATTTAAACCAATGCATTAGACTGAGTATATTTGAACAGAGTGAGCTTCTGAGGAATACTAGCATGTCTATCAGTGTAGTATCCAGAACAGGCTGTTTTCAGTGCAGGGCATTCATTAATAGTATCCTCAAGTTCCCTGATATCCTCTAGTGAAAGATTGTGGGTGCTCACCTCAGCCAGTCTAACAAGAGTAAAGCACAGCCTGGTCTTTGTTGAGCTGCAGGTTTAGATGCAGTCAAGTACAGAGGTTGCCTCTCTATGGTGTGTGGGATTTTTGTATGACACTGGGTGTTGCTCAATTGTCACTGGGGGTCTAATCTTTTCCTAGAGAAGCACCTGGATAATAAGGCTGAGGACAGATCTTTCATTGCCATCTTGGTTGGACTGCATGCCAAAGAAGGAAAACGTTTTCTCAGCTTTCTGTGACATAGTGATAGGGTAAAAAGGCAGGTAGATTTGGCAGATGGGTGTGTGCCTCGTTCACTTGCTTTCTGCTCCGGTGTGCATGTATCCAGAGAGCTCAGCTAAAAAGAACCAATTTGCAGGCAGAAGTAGGCCATTCGTCCCTGGATTTATAGCCACTTTAGCGACTTCAATACTGGGCACATTCACCCCCTTCCTGTCCAGACCAATTTTCAGCTTTCAGCAATGTCACACTTTGAATGACAAATGCAACACTATATCCATATTACATTTTTTCAACAAATAGAGTTTTCTTTTGGTGGTATTTAAACATTACTGGGTTTTTTTTTTGCTAAATAAACAAAGAAAAAAGTGTTTTTCTTCATTTCAGTTATAACAGTGGTAAGTGTACCATACTGGCTTTAGAGAAAATGGTTTACCTTGAGCCATCAAAGTATAATCGTGCCTGTTTAGGTCCACATCATTCCTACTGTCAGCTGCACTGCCCTTCGCGTGCATCCAATGGATGGAACGCACGCTAACTACACTCTCAGCACAGCTTTGCTATGCGTCCAGTGTTTGGAACACATGCTGTCTGTGCTGTCCAATGAAGGGCATCTGAGCCTGACCATCGGGAGCACTTCTGGCTACTCGTGTGCCAGTGTGTGACATGGAGGGGTGGGGCCACAGTGTAAATTTGCTGTCCCCTCAAAATAAGTCAACACACAGCCATTAATGTCCAAACTGCTGGCAACAAAAGTGAGTACACAATGTGCAAATTGGGTACAATTAGCCATTTTTCCTCCTGGTGTCATGTGACTCATTAGTGTTACAAGGTCTCAGGTGTGAATGGGGGGCAGGTGTGTTAAATTTGGTGTTATTGCTCTCACTCCCTCATACTGGTACCTGGAAGTTCAACATGGCATCTCATGGCAAAGAACTCTCTGAGGATCTGAAAAAAGAATTGTTGCTCTACATAAAAAAAGGCCTAGGCTTTAAGAAGATTGCCAAGACCCTAAAACTGAGCTGCAGCACGGTGGCAAAGACCATATAGCGGTTTAACAGAACAGGTTCTACTCAGAACAGGCCTCACCATGGTCGACCAAAGAAGTTGAGTGCACCTGCTCAGCATCATATACAGAGGTTGTCTTTGAGAAATAGACGTCTGGGTGCTGCCAGCATTGCTGCAGAGGTTGAAGGGGTGAGGGGTAAGCCTGTCAGTGCTCAGACCATACGCCGCACACTGCATCAAATTGGTCTGCATGGCTGTCATCCCAGAAGGAAGCCTCTTCTAAAGATGATGCACAAGAAAGCCTGCAAACAGTTTGCTGAAAACAAGCAGACTAAGGACATGGATTACTGGAGCCATGTCCTGTGGTCTGATGAGACCAAGATAAACTTATTTGGTTCAGATGGTGTCAAGCGTGTGTGGTGGCAACCAGTTGACGAGTACAAAGACAAGAGTGTCTTGCCTACAGTCAAGCATGGTGGTAGGAGTGTCATGGTCTGGGGCTGCATGAGTGCTGCCGGCACTGTAGAGCTACAGTTCATTGAGGGAATCATGAATGCCAACATGTACTGTGACCTACTGAAGCAGAGCATGATCCCCTCCCTTTGGAGACTGGGCCACAGGGCAGTATTCCAACATGATAACAACCCCAAACCCCCCTTTTAAGACGACCACTGCTTTGCTAAAGAAGCTGAGGGTAAAGGTGATGGACTGGCCAACCATGTCTCCAGACCTAAACCCTATTGAGCATCCTCAAATGGAAGGTGGAGGAGTGCAAGCTCTCTAACCTCCACCAGTCCCGTGATGTCGTCATGGAAGAGAGGAAGAGGACTCCAGTGGTAACCTGTGAAGCACTAGTGAACTCCATGCCCAAGAGGGTTAAGGCAGTGCTGGAAAAAATGGTGGCCTCACAAAATATTAACACTTAGGGCCCAATTTGGACATTGTTACTTAGGGGTGTTCCCACTTTTGTTGCCAGCGGTTTAGACATTAATGGCTGTGTGTTGAGTTATTTTGAGGGGACAGCAAATGTTCACTCTTATACAAGCTGTACACACACTACTTTACATTGTAGCAAAGTATCATTTCTTCAGTGTTGTCACATGAAAATAAATAAAATATGTACAAAAATTTGAGGGGTGTACTCACTTTTGCGAGATACTATGTGTATATACGGTATATATATATATATATATATATATATATATATATATATGTACACACACACACACACATTGTTCTCATGGGAGAGCCTACATGCAGACAGCCTGAATGAGGAGCATATGTGGATATAGAGAGACCCTGCACCTATGCCTCAAATGCCTCTGCACTCAGTGGTCGACCTCCCCCTCTCTTCTCCCAACAATCTCACTAGATCAGCCAACCAAAGCAGCTTATGTAGGGGAGGGATGTAGTACTAATACCCACCAAAAAAAAAAAATATAATAAAAATAGTAGCATAATCCAATGTGCATACTCTAGCAGGTAACACACAGAGATGTGGTATCCTCGTCACTGGAGGTGTATCTAACATGCATTTTATTCTTTTACGCTTGTGAGTATGCTTTTGGATATTTCAATAAATTTCCAAGGTGGCTTAGGTAACGCACTAGGTGTTCTGTGCCCTTCTTTCTTTCTTTGTGCATTGCTTTTGGGGTTTCCCCGCTCAAGGAGTGCAGCATCGCCTAATTACCATTTTCTACAGAGTGAGGTTTGACAGTCTATTAAATGTGTCATATCTGGTGGGCAGCACTGCCCACAAAGTGTGACAATGGGCATAAACTTTGCATACATACACCCCATACACTACAGTTGTAGCCTAAAGCCCCGTACACACACGCAGATCGTCGTCATACAAATGTTCGTCTTTTCTCCCCAGGATGTCGGTGTCTGTTGAAAAGTGCAAAGACAGCACAAGGACAGCACAAGAATTTTGTCCGCAGACTTCAGCTGACTGCAGAAGTGATGTCATGTAATGGTTAACTTTCCCTGTGTTTTTTATTTTCTGAGCATGCCCAGTTTTGCAAATCTGCGGTCTGTCGGCTGATTTCTGTACTGACAGGCGAACAATCGTCCGTTCTGGTGTCTGCAGACAAAAATTTTCATGTTTGCAAGAAAGACTCTTGTCCGCGGATTGTGTGCAGACATCTGTCGGAGGCACCATACTAACACGCATACAATCGGCAGATCTTTCGTCCGCCGACGTTTGTATGACGACGATCTGAGTGTGTGTACGGGGCTTAACTGCTTGCTGCTCAAGTGTACTTTTACTGCAGACAGGTGGCTTTTACAGACACAATCACATACTTATATGGTGCGGTCTTCTTCAGGGTCACCGGTAACCTGAGCTGTCCTTGGCTGCAGGACCAGTTTGTCAGTGGGTCCGGACCAATAATTCTTCCCAGGACCCTGCTGATCGCCTGCAGCCAATGACAGATTGGGCTGTGCCTGTATTTGTAAATACAGGCAGTCGATCTAACAGTTTCTTCTCTTACTGAACCTTTTTTTGGTTCAAAAAAGAAGAGACAACATTACTGTCAGTAAAAGCAGCACACTTTGCACCCACACCATTTGAACACCCCTGTCACCCAGCTAGTGCCATTAGTACAGTGTCAGTGTACAGAATGTTTCACTGTATTACTGTCACTAGCAAAATCAGATAGCGGCAGATTGCATCAGGGTCAGTTTGCGTTCCTCTCAGCCAGGGTCAGCTAGCACCTGTACAGATAAATATGTTGATTACAAACAGAACTATATGTAGCGCTACCCCCGCAGGAGCCGCTTAAGTATGATTGGTTCCGTACTCTGCCTCTCAACCCCAAGAGGAAGCTCCACCCCTCTGGCACACCTGGCAATAGTGTAAGCGCAAGACCAATGAAACACACACGTTATTGTGAAATGTCTTTACTATAAGGTCTCTGTGTAAAAAAATAACAAACAGTAAATAGTGTGTTCTTGAATGAATTAGCAATTAGGGATGATCGAACTTTTCAAAAGTTTGGTCCGGCCAGAACATCCGAACTTCCCGAAAGTTCGGCCCGGATTTCAGAACCCCATTGAAATCAATGGGACCCGAACTTCAGTAATCAAAAAACACCATTTTGAAGCCCTAAAACCCAATAAATGCCCCTAAAAAGTGCCTAGGGTTCTGGGTCATGCCCCAGGGACTATTAATCATACAAAAAAAAGTTCTTAAAAATTGTCATTTTTGATAAAAAAAAGCCAATTATTGAAAAAAAAAAGAGATTTGATTTTGACTTTGGATATAGTATCTGGGGGGTCTAAAAGGTGTACCTGTGAAGTTTCAGCTCTGTAGCATGTCCAGAACCATAAAAAAAAAAAGATTGTTTGTATTTTGTCACTTAGAACACAGGTTGTTGGCTTCTCGCTTTTCACACCTTGCCAGTTTAGTAGCAGGCGTTTTTTTGGGCATTTTTTGGGTTCTTTAGAGGCAGGCAAAACATCTGAACTTGTGTATAGTGGTATATATACCCGTATACACAAGTTCAGATGTTTTGCCTGCCTCCAAAAACCCCCAAAAAATGCCTGCAACAACACACCTGGGCTTTTTTATTTTTGACGCTAGCGTTTTTTTGGGCATTTTTTTGGGTTCTTTGGAGGCAGGAAAAACATCTGAACTTGTGTATAGTGGTGTATATACACACATACTTATATGTATATACACACCTAGACATATATAGGTGTGATAGGAGCGTAACTATATTGGTGTTAATTATTTCATTAGCGCAAGTCGTTTTTTCTGCTCCTTTCACACCTATATATATGCCAAGGTGTATATATACAGACATGGGTGTGTGTATATATATACCCCCTATACACATGTTCAGATGTCATGTCTGACTCCAAACATGTGCTCAAAAAATCACTAGCAACGCCTGCAGCCAAAAAGAATGCTGGCGGCGGCGAAGCCATATTACAGAAGCGAAAGTGACTTGAGAGAAACAAGCTTTTCTCTATAGCGGTCACCCTGCTATGGAAGGGTTTTGTCACCCTGCCATAGCAGTCACTGTCAATTAACCCTACACTACACTACGGTACCCTTACACTTAACACTTTCCCTACAGAAACTGAATAAATTAAAGCTAACTAAAGTGTAAAAGAGCACTCTAAGGCTTCTTTCACACGGCCGCTCCGTGTGAAAGCTCCGCTGTGGGACTTTTTTTTTTTTTTCACGGAGCGGATGACATTTGTGTCATCCGCTCCGTGTGCCCGCATATCATCCCATCCTTTTGCGGATGATATGCGGACATAATGTAAGTCTATGGCATTGCGGATGTCAGCGGATGACACCGCTGACATCCGATTTTCCTTCCTTTCCGTTTTTTACACGGATGAAAAAATAGGGTTCTGTTCCATTCCAAAAAACGGAACAGAACTGAAAGGAAGAAAATCGGATGTCAGCGGATGGTATTCCGCTGACATCCGCAGTGCCATTGACTTACATTATGTCCGCAAATCATCCGCAAAAAAATAGGATGATTTGCGGACAAGCGGAGAGGCCGTGTGAAAGAGCCCTAACTACACTAGATATCCCTTTCCTCACACTAATAAATGCTAAATGACACTTTGTAACACTTTGTAACAGAAGTAACAGAACAGCATTCCACTCTCTTCCATGTCCCGTATAAGAATGCTAGGAATTTGGCGGGGGCTATCTTATATACTGGGGGGCGTATTCACTAATGATTGGACTATGGACCCCCTAGTCACTTCAATCACATTCCTAGCATTCTCCTGCCCCCTCAATTGGCTTTTGCTAATGGTTCTGGTCCAATCATGGGCTTTTAAAGCCCATTTCCTGTCCCATTTCATTTTGGTCGGTTCTGGTTGCCGAATTCCGAACTTTTTGGGCAAAAAGTTCTAAATTCGGCCGAACCTCGAACACCCAATGTTCGGGCCGAACCGATGGTCGACCTGAACCGTTCGATCATCCCTATTAGCAATCACTGAGATTAAGAGCAATATAACTATATGTATTATATCATACTGATTCTAGTGGATTCCACATCCATGAACGACCCCAGAAAGAGAGACAAGCACTTAAACAACAATGAACCACAATATAACAGTTTAACACAAGCTGGGTTACCTCTACTTAAATTGGTGCTATGAGTCCAGGCAGGAGGAGAGCAGAAGAATGACTTTCTCCTATGTCAGGCTTCTCTCTTTTCTCTCCTGACTCTGAGCCCAAACTACTAACACTGTACCTAATTCAGTGCTTAGTGACTTAACTCCCAAGTCAGACTACCCTGCACATACACTACATATACAGAGCCCTGAGTATGTGTGTGCGTGCCCGTATGGCACCAATAACTTCAGTCCCTTGGAAGAAGGATGAGGCCTTGTATCTTCAGCTAGCCACTTTAGTTGGTGCACCTAGAACTCCTGCTTGGCAAAGTGTAACTGTGGTATGCTGACAGTATCCGGATAGCAAGGCAGACACTGTGACTGCTCTAACAGGGCTTCAAAAAGGCCCAGGTTCTGGCAAGTGAGGGGCAAAGTGAAGTAACTTTGTCTATGTGCAGTGTCCTTGTTTCCTGCAGATGGGCAAGTGCCCTCTCACCAATCCTGCGGTCAGGGCCCAAACGAATATCCTGGAACCGGCAGGCTCTTCTGGTAACCCAACTGGTCACCTCACCCTGGAGCGATTCACTCAGCCGATGCAGGTGTGTCTGGACAGGCACCCAGGATACCCCTCATTTAGGCTGGATGTCTGGAGCACAGCAATGGACTGACCTGGGAGGCAACACCTCTCCCCTAGGTCCAGTCTCTTCCCCTGCCTCGTGGTGACTGCCCTATCCTCAGCAGATAAGATGGTGTCCTTCATTCCTTCCTTTCCAGAGAATCCTGGGGTCTTTAGTCCTGTCCCCAGTGATTAGAATGGATCCACCTATTTTGGGAACTACACATCCCAGAGTTCATTGTAGCTCTTCAATCCTCCCTGGATTGGCTAGTTCCTTCTGCAAATAAAAAACAGGGGAGGGTGCTAAGTGTCTGTGAATTTCCCTCACTCACTGCACAGTGAGAGGAGGGGAGGAAGGGGAGAAATTCTGCAACTGCTGGCAGGCACTTGGTCCCTTCAGTGAGAGCCTCACTTAGCCTGGCATGGAAGCGGGGAAATGCAAGGCACCTGCTACATATAATAGCATCCCTTTTAGTATAGTGTCCCCAAAAACATAGTGTTAGCAGGATCAGCCCTGTTGGCTGTTAGTACTTGTATTTAGTTCCCCAAGCACCCCCCCCCCATTCCCCCAACAAGTGGATGTCAGTAGATCACTGTCACCTCTGATAAATTGTACACAAAATTACAATGTTAGCATAATCAGGCCTGATCTCTGCTAGCACTAGTAGGTACATTTTATATGTAGCAGTCCAAGCAGTCCCCGATAGCCAGGAGCACTATTTTCCAGTCGAACTAGGTACCTGTAAATTTAGTGAGCAACATGTCCAAAGAAGGGTACACTAGTGAAGAGGCCTACAGGATTCTGATTTTGACAGATGAGAGCAAAGGGGATTCCTCTCTGTCAGAATCAGGCACAAAATACGAACCTATAAAAAGCAGTGGCGCCTTGACAGAGAGCTTGGACAATGGAGAAGAGGTTCCTATTCAGATCAGGTGTACCTGACCCCGGGTATAGGAAACAAAGAAGGTACGTGGGCCTAGCACATTATCCTCAAAACATGTTTTATTAAATGGTATAAAATGGAGGTAAATATACTCACAAATCAATGCTTGCATCATAGCTTAGACATAACATCATCTGCTTAAGTCCATATATGTAAATTCACAATGCTCGTAGGCACATCGGCTAACGCGCTTTGAGGTTACCCTCTTCTTCAGAGCCTTGTCTGAATGACTACTGGTATAGCTGAAGGGGTTTATGGTCCTATTCCATGTATCTCAACCTGGTGCTGTCACTTTGCAGATCCTCCTCTCATGTACTTGACCCCAGGTAGCTGAAGTGCTAGGAACACATGATTTTTCTCAAATGCAGCAGGGTCCAAGCATTAGTGCTGCACTACTTTTTGGTGGGCTGTCAAGCACCAGCAGCCTAGTACATCCTGGCATTTTACACAACAGCGCTGCAGTATCTCATGGTGACATGGCAAGTCCCAGAAAGTCCCATTCTAGTGGAAATGTGTCACAGTTTTCAAATATAAAACATTTTTGAGACTAATCTCTAACATGGACATTAAAAATAAGAATAAATTGCGATCATATTGGTCTACAGATACGATTTATCAGATGCCCATGTTCTCTGCTGAGAATGGCCATAAAACAATATGAGACGATACTGCATTTCATTTTAGTGATAATACATTCTGTTGTCCTCGGGTTGTTCCTGAATATGATCAGCTCTACAAAATCCGGCCCCTCATAAACAACCTCTCTGAGATTTTTTGCAAATATGTATACTCCCCAACAAAACATCTGCATAGACAAGTTCCTCATACATTTCACTGGCCACCTTGCAAACAAGCAGTATCTCCCCAGCAAGCATGTAAGATATGGGGTCAAAATGTATAAGCTCTGTGATAGGGCGACAGGCTATACAAACAAATTTAGTGTTTACGAGGGAAAAGACAGTGAAGTAGAGCAACCATGACTGCCCAGACTACATGGGAAGCAGTGGCAAAAAAGTATAGGACTTGGTGTCATCTTTGTTTGGCAAGGGGTGCCATTTGTACATGGATCTATACAAGCATGCCACTTTTTAGACAATGGCTCGTAAATACCTGACCTAAAAAGAGGGAGAAAACCTGCTTGCACAATAAAGAATATCTTGCATTGAAAAGGAAGGACAAACAGGATGTTTTCATCCGGTCTTCCATTAACGCATATACAAGCTTTGCACAGCATCTGGTGTCATTGAAAAACCTCTATGTATCCACGATTATAATCTTATTATGGGAAGGGTGGACCTCAATGACAAAATAATGAAGCCGTACTTATTTTCTCAGAAAGTTTGACACTGGTACAAAAAGGTGTCTATTTATTTCAACTGGCTATATGCAGTATACTGATTTTGTGATTTACAAAAGCAAAAGGAAGAAGTGGATCCTTCCTAAAATTTCAAGAAGCAATCATCACAGCCCTTATGTATCCAGAAGGTGCTGTGGCCCACACCCCAAATCCAGATGCAGTGAGCCAGCTGTGGAGAGGCATTTTCCTGATTTCCTACCTGGTACCCTGACTCAAAAGTCACCTCAAAAAAGATGTATCTATAGTAGATGTGGAATAATAAAAAAAAAAACAACCATTTATTTCTGTCCCTCCTGTCCTGGTCAACCTGGTCTTGGCATCAAGGACTGCTTCCATTTCTACCACACACTAGTGGAATATTAGTATAGGGTACAGCATGGCACAGTCTAGGACAGATAATTCTCACACAAGGGTCTCAAAAGATGTTAGATAATCAGAAAATAGAAAAAAATTGAAAGTTTACTGTTCTACCATTGTGACAAGTTATAAAAAAAAGTTAAAAAGCTAAAAAAAAAAAAAAAAAAAAAAGCTAAAAAAAAAAAGGTAAAATAAAGTTATTGTTTTCTTTTAGTTAATGTTATTTTATTACAGTGTGTTATTGTTAACTATTGTTGTTTGCTTTACAGGAACCGATCTGTTTATTCTAACAGCAGCAGGGTTTTGCTCTCAGAATACATACGTCAGTGTCTGCAGTGCTGCAAGAGAAGATTTCTCATCCACAGTTAAAAAAGAATGTATTTGTCCAAGCATGAGGGGCCTGGGGTGATTAGTGGGTGGATCGCTCCTATGTTTTGGCATATATGTTTTTCACTTTTTTTGGCATTGATTTGATTTCAGTAAAAAAATGTAATTAAATAAAAAAAAAAGTTGTTGTATTATTGAGTTAAAGTTATATCGTTACTGCATGTTATTGTTAACCCGTTGTTGTTTGCTTTGCAGGAATGCCAATCAGCTGCAACATTGATCTGTTTATTATGACAGCAGTAGGGGGTTGCTCTCAGAATAATTATGTCAATGTTTGCAGCGCTGCAGGAGGAGATTCTTCGTCTGCAGTTAGAAAAAACAAGTTTTTTTTTCCCAAGCATGAGGGGCCTGGGATGGTCAGTGGGTGCATCGCTCCTATGCTTCGGGATATATTGTTTTCACATTTTTTCTGGCAGAGATTTCTTTATCCATATTGATCAATGTGAATGGAGGAATCTGTTAGGTTCTTTTTTTCGCATGCCAAAGCATTAGGAGCATTGGGTGGTCAGTGGGCGGTAGCAAAGTATATTTATCCACATCGATCAATGTGAATGGAGAAATATGTTAGGTTATTTTTTGTTCATGTATGCCCAGTATTAGGAATATGGGGTGGTCAGCAGGTGGTAGCTCCTATGGGTGGATGTGTGGCAGAAGCTTCTAATGTTGGACATTAAATTTTCGGAACAGTTCAAACACCCCCAAATGACTCCTTTTTGGAAAGTAGACACCCCAATCTATTTGCTGAGAGGCATGCTGAGTCCAGATTTGTTTTTTGTTTTTTTTTTTACACAAAATTGTCATTTAATTAGATATTTCTAACACATGCCATTGGTATATGTGGAATTGTATCACAAAACACATTCTACTACCTCTCCTGAGTATGGGAATACCACATGTGAGAGTTTTTTGTAACCTAGCCACGTACAGGCCCCTAATATCCAATGAACACCTTCAAACTTTGAAAGGGTGTATTTCCTCATGTCGTTTCCTCCCTACCTATCACAGTTTCGGAGGCCCTGACATGCCAGGATAAGACAATCAACCCCCCACCCCTCAAATGACCCCTTCGAATCATTGGCTGGGTTCTGCTGACAGACAGTCTTCTGCTGTGTCAAATCACAGGTGACCAGGTGACCAGGGCATGAGCGACTTAAACCTGGAATCAAGCTGCAATGTACGTTTACATTGCTATGCCTGTAGTAGCCACCCCATTGCAGTATATGTACTGCAGCAGGTTGGCAAGCGGATAATGATTACAGAGTTGCATTAATTTGTGCTTTTTATATCTGCTTAGAGTTTAACTTTAAATAAATATTATATATCTCTTGTGTGTCAGAAATTATTCTGTAATATTTCATTCAAGATGGTGTGCTGGAGAATATGGTAAATGTAATTTCAATTTAATTGTTTTATTACATCTGTTTGGTATCACTTTGAAATTCATTAATGTTAAATATTAAGTTAAGTATTAAGACAATGCTGGAACTAATTTTACACCACTGGACAGTATTGCATATAATTGCATTATTAATAATTGCTTGTAATATCCTCAAGGAATATAATTGGAATGTAGATATTTTTGTTTAACATTTATTAATCAGAGACAAGATATTAAACAAAATAAGTTGAACAAATTTGCTTTTATTTTTTGCACTGGTGAGCGTTTGTAACTATTTTGCAAGAGGTTAAAAGTAGAGGTCATTAAAGGCAAACTTACAAAGGTTATCAGTGTCACTGAAAGATGTTCTATTTATTTCTAATTACCATATTGCTGTAAATGCCACTGGTTAGTAACCCACAACAATAAATTTCGTAGCTAGCCGAAACACAGAAATCTGTTTTTTGGAAGTTATAATGGTCATTTTATAACTGTAAAATGTTTCCCTTTTCTAAGAAGATTATATTTGTTACATTTATATATGTATATACATTTATACATATATGTATATACATTTTCATTTATTATATTTGTTACATTGTATATATGTAGATGATTAAAAGTGTAAAAGCCAAAACATAGCGCAAATAGGTGCTTGAAACCTGCCAGGTTTTTACTGAGGCTGGTGCACTTTGTAGAACAAGAAATGAGGGTAAATTATTCAAAGGGGGCACCCAATCTGTTGGCAACTAAGAGGGGATTTCCCCTCACATTATAGAGATTTCTTTTCACTTCCTGTTTCATTCCTTTGTCAGAAAGTGAAAGGAAACAGTACTCAGACAGCAAATAAAAAGGTTTTACACCTTCCCTGCTCTATCCAATCCCCCCCCCCAAAAAAAAAAGTGTGTTTTACTGTGGGGTTAGCACAAGTGGGGATCACTTTCCCTAGAAAAAAAGGCAGTCCAACAGGCAGATCTTAAAACTCTGACCTGTAGTCAGTTTTATTAAAAAGATTGTACAGAAACAAAAAACAAAACACAAAATAAATCCTCACGATCCAGGCACTTACTAAACATTACAGGTTCCTACCTCACAGGTGAAGGGCTTCTCTCCTCACCAAAAAAAAACAAATGTTATGCAAAACTTTCACTTACAAAGCAATTTCCACATCCACAGCTCTTTCAAGTTTGGCTAGATATCCTCATTTTATATATATATATATATATATATATATATATATATATATATATATATATACAGACCAAAAGTTTGGACACACCTTCTCATTCAAAGAGTTTTCTTTATTTTCATGACTATGAAAATTTTAGAGTCACACTTCAAGAGGTAGTCACCTGAAATGGTTTTCAATTCACAGGTGTGCCCTGTCAGGTTTAATAAGTGTGATTTCTTGCCTTATAAATGGGGTTGGGACCATCAGTTGTGTTGTGCAGAAGTCAGGTGGATACACAGCTGATAGTCCTACTGAATAGACTGTTAGAATTTGTATTATGGCAAGAAAAAAGCAGCTAAGTACAGGACGAGTGGCCATCATTACTTTAAGAAATGAAGGTCAGTCAGTCCGAAAAATTGGGAAAACTTTGAAAGCGTCCCCAAGTGCAGTCACAAAAACCATCAAGCGCTACAAAGAAACTGGCTCACATGCAGACCGCCCAAGGAAAGAAAGACCAACAGTCACCTCTGCTGCGGAGGATAAGTTCATCCGAGTCACCAGCCTCAGAAATCGCAGGTTAACAGCAGTTCAGATTAGAGACCAGGTCAATGGCACACGGAGTTCTAGCAGCAGACACATCTCTAGAACAACTGTTAAGAGGAGACTGTTTGAATCAGGCCTTCATGGTAGAATATCTGCTAGGAAACCACTGCTAAAGAAAGGCAACAAGCAGAAGAGACTTGTTTGGGCTAAAGAACACAAGGAATGGACATTTGACCAGTGGAAATCTGTGCTTTGGTCTGATGAGTCCAAATTTGAGATCTTTGGTTCCAACCACCATGTCTTTGTGCGACGCAGAAAAGGTGAACGGATGGACTCTACATGCCTGGTTCCCACCATGAAGCATGGAGGAGGAGGTGTGATGGTGTGGGGGTGCTTTGCTGGTGACACTGTTGGGGATTTATTCAAAATTGAAGGCATACTGAACCAGCATGGCTACCACAGCATCTTGCAGCGGCATGCTATTCCATCCGGTTTGCGTTTAGTTGGACCATAACTTATTTTTCAACAGGACAATGACCCCAAACACACCTCCAGGCTGTGTAAGGGCTATTTGACCAAGAAGGAGAGTGATGGGTGCTGTGCCAGATGACCTGGCCTCCACAGTCACCGGACCTGAACCCAATCGAGATGGTTTGGGGTGAGCTGGACCACAGAGTGAAGGCAAAAGGGCCAACAAGTGCTAAGCATCTCTGGGAACTCCTTCAAGACTGTTTGAAGACCATTTCAGATGACTACCTCTTGAAGTGTGACTCTACAATTTTCATAGTCATGAAAATAAAGAAAACACTTTGAATGAGAAGGTGTGTCCAAACTTTTGGTCTGTACTGTATATATATATTATATATATATATATATATATATATTATATTATATATATTTTATTTTTATTTATATAATTTCTTCACCTATATACCTATATATAAATGTATATATATATATATATATATATATATATATATATATATATATATATATATATATATATATATATATATATATATATATATATATATATATACCAGTGTTTACAAAATAGTCCCATTTGTGCTATATTGTACAATGTTTATCCTATTTATAGTTTAGATAGACATGTATTCAGGTACCATAGGGTTCATGGCTTTTTGAATATTTGTAATAGCAAACCAGTAATCTAGCATTGTAATGGAGAGAGTGCTACTCTATATGGCAGTGCACCTTCACATATATAAGGCCCTTCCCAGCCCCAGTACAACAGCTTGAAGAAGGAGAGTGCTCTGGCAGTGTCCCTCTAGTGAGCATGCTCTGAAACGCGTCGCAAGCATGCAAGTGACGTCATCACGGACAACACTGTGGTCCAGCCTCGCGTTCCAGCCCTCATTTCTACACACTATCCTCACAGCCACTTCCTGTTTGCCAGGACAGCCTCATGAATGGTGGAAACTGTTCCCAGGATGGCTCCCAGGACGGACAAGTGCAGCCTCTGGTCACTGGTTTAACTTATGTGCCTACAAAGCTTGTCTTCCATGTGAGTTTTTTCTTCTGTTTTATCATTCCAACAATAGCAATCTGCACTCAGATGTGCCTGTCTTTCTTTCTTTCTTCTTCTTCCTGATGACGCATGGGACGTGAAACGGCCTTAGAGCTATTATCTCAAATGCATAAGGTCCAGCCATCCCTTCATCTTGTAGTGGTGGCTTGTAAAGTGAGCCCTTTATTTTGTTTGAATGTCATTTATTTTTCTATTTATGTACACTGTTTTTCCTATCAGTGTTACTGCAATTTTTATTAAATTTGACATTTTTTCGTACTGCACCATGAGCCTCTCCTCTTTATTATTACAATCTCATATGACGTGTTGAGAGGATAAAGCTTTTTGGAGTTCGTTCCTGAGACTGGATGTTGCTAAATATTTCGATGTCTTAAGGCTACGATGCTTGCTGAATCACACCTTTATGCTGTCCTATAATATAGACAGCACCTGGCTCTGGTGAGTGTGCATTTCATTCATTGGTGGTGGATATATCAACGTCTATGAATCTTCTCTTATCATCTGCTCCAGGATTTATTCATGAACTTTATCACATCTCATGAATGAACTTTTTATGATATAATTTGTTATATTCCCCTTACAGCGATTATTTTTTGGTTGTATTTTATTGAGTATAATTTTTCTTGGAAGCACAGCAAACCCCCCCCCCCCTTTTATTATTGATAAAAACTGTATCATCAGATACTGTATATGTTTCATGCTGATTGCAGCATGCTCAATATTATGTAATAAATAACCTTTACAAAAATATATTTCCTTCTACAAAAAGCACAGTACTCTCCCTGACAATATCTTCATCTGCTTTTTTTCCAGAAGAAAAAAGTTATCATTACTGGGGCATCACTCAAGGTTATCATCTACTTCCTGGACAGAGATGCTAAACCAGAGGTGACATTCATGTAAATCCTGATGTCTGTGCAATTTTTGGCTGTGGTCACAAATGTCTGAGACAGATTGGTCTCTGCTTTGGCCTCTTAGTTCATGATTTGCTACAGTAATGCAGTCTGATCAGTGGAGAAAAGCAGACTCTGGAAATGATTTCTCCTGTCTGCAGCAGACTGATAACATCATCTCAGCCTGGGCAAAGTCACTGAATTAAGCACAAGGGTGCAGCTTTTCTGCATAATAAAGCTGTTGTTGTATATTAATATATATTGGAAATTTATTTATGCAGGTTTGTAAAGATCCACTTCCAAGAACATATCCCAGATTAACAAATAATCAGATGACTCTACAAGTTAACAATTTCAGCTGGCCATACACGGAGTAAATTTCCTTCAAAAATTACATGATTCCCCCATCAACACAGACAGTGTTGACAGGGGAATCCTTACTGCTAAGCAATTGTCTTCTCCTGGCGGGAGGGGTGGGTGGAAGAAGCTGTCCCCGCTGGGAGAAGACAGTGATTATTGCTAGCGGATATAGCAGTTATAATTTCTTCAATTAATATTTATGTATTCTTACAACCCTAATGAATATATAGTTACCACCACTTAAAAAATATCAAATATTGCACTTATTTTGTGTGCTAACATTCTACATATAGGTCAAGACATTGATAATTATTTCAGTGTTTAAGAAACAGTAGGAGTTTTACTGAGGTGTGACAACCATTAGTAATCATTACTATAAAGCGACACCACATTAATCCCTTTCACTAAGGTCGAGTGACAATGAATAACCCATTGGGATTAGGAACATGTAGAAACACTGAAGCTTTGCACAGGAGGGAAATTAAATAAGATTGCTCAGGATTATCCTAAAACTGTCCTTGTTCGGTCTACTGTACGTTTTTGTAATTTCCTATGGTAAATGCGTGCTTGTCATTGAAGTGATTATTATGTTTCTAAGTGTTTAAGATCACAGTGTATACATACATGAAATAATTATTGGTAAAGTGTGACTATTTTCAGAACACAAGGATCTAGTATTGAAAAACAGAATTCCTGAATGTATGGTAAATTTTTACATGGCAGATACAGAGAACATAAAAAGTGTAAATATGAATATAGCTTGATAAAAAATACAGTAAAACCTTGGATTGCGAGCATAATTCGTTCCAGAAGCATGCTTGTAATCCAAAGCACTCTTATATCAAAGCGAATTTCCCCATAAGAAATAATGGAAACTCAGATGATTCGTTCCACAACCATTTATTCATAAGGCCTTCAGTTTATAGTCCATATAAAAAGATTATAGCATTGCGATAGGTTGTGTAACCATAAAATGTCCATCCACAAATTGCCGCATCCACAAGGGGATTGGAATTAAAATCCAGCAGGAGCTACAGAGTATCAAAGAGAAGAGAGGCGCCTCTAAGTGTAGCAATATGGTTCCATTTAATGAAGGTACAACATTTAGCAACTCACATGGTTGATGAATAAAACAGGCACATCTAAGTATACAGGCATCTGGGGTAAAGCTGTCCACATAGACCATCTTCTGCACCGCCGGCTGCCAGTCTGTAATCCTGACCGGGAAGACCACCCTGCAGTAAAACGATCTGAAAGCGAGTGGCAGCATGGAAAGGATGACTTAGATGATGGTGCGGAGGATGGTCCTATGTGGACAGCTTTACCCCTGATGCCTGCATCCTTAGATGTGCCTGTTCCAATCATAAACCATGTGAGTTGCTAAATGTTGTACCTTCATTAAATGTAACCATATTGCTACACTTAGAGGCGCCTCTCTTCTCTTTTATACTCAGCTGTGACTTGAGGCTACTTGTATATCAAGACATCGCTTGTATATCAAGTCAAAATTTATTTGAAAATGTTGCTTGTCTTGCAAAGCGCTCTTAAACCAAGTTACTCTCAAACCAAGGTTTTACTGTACTTAATTTTTATACTGCTATATCAAAAACTTGTCATGTAATCTTATTTAGCAAAGAAAGTGCACATGGCAAGCTTTCAACAATCTAAAATAGTCAATGAAATGAAATATTGCATTTGTACATAATATATTCTTCTCAGCTTATTAAGTTGAAGCCACCATATTCTTTTCATAGTCCTAGTTATTAAATATATTCGGATATCTATTTAGAGTGCTTCTTTAGGCATATTGGTCATTACTCTACTGGTACAATCTGATCTAAAGTGAAAGAGCATTGTTTTTGTACATATTTTGTTTCCCCATTATGCACTTAAAAATAAAATTTAAAATGTTTTCCTATTTTTTATTTTTTTTTATTAACTCCATACAGCACCACAGAAATTGTATTAGACTAAGTTCAAATGTAGACGTTTTTGGGCGTTTTTGGGGAGTTTTTCTGCTCTAGGATAAGCTCAAAAAACGTCCAACAAGACAAATCCTATTCATTTCAATGGCCCCTGTTCACATCTGAGCGTTTTAACATTTTAAGCAAAATGCCCAACGCTCAAAAAAGTACATGAGCTTCTTTTTGGGCAGATTACAGGCGTTTTTATTTTTTTCCATTGGTCACTAGTCAACCTAAAAACGCCTGCAAAAAAAACCCTGTAAAAACGCCTGTAAAACGCCTATAAAAACGCCTATAAAAACGCCGGAAGAAACGCCTAAAAACTGCCTGTAAATAGCAACGCCAAGATGTGAACATACCCTTAGAAAGAGGTAGTCTGAAAGAAAACTGCCTGCTGTGCTCTGTGATTAGAAATGCATAACATTCGGGGATACCAGTATTATAGGTGCACATATGTAATAAATGTCAATTTGTAAAATAAAAATATTTTGAAAGCAACAGTTTAAAATTTATACCATTTAGATAATGTAAAAAAAAAAAAGTTTGGCTTCGACCATTATAGATTTCCTTTTAATTAATAAAAATTGAACTTCACATTCTGAATTTTCCTACTGTATGTAGTATTAACAGACAACTCCATCTTTTTTTTACCTTGTTAGCAGCAGTAGTCAGAGCTTTTACTTTTAATCTAAATGCCACTCTGTCCATTGATGCTTCAAATGATCTAAATGCTACTACAGAAGAGAAGTTAAAACTATATTCTAAACATATGTCCGACATGCTAAAAAAAAATTACACATTTAACAGTAATCAACACAGACTAATACCTGAAGTTTAGTGAAAAATACCAGACTGGCAACACACTAAAGCTACACGAACGAAGGGTGCATTCCCTTACGTACCATAAGCCATAGGTATTAAAATATAACTTTTATTAATTTCTATAAAACATTATCTGGACCATACACATGTACAAAAAGGGAGGGTGGGTTTATTGGTTGGCAAATAGTGTACTGGTGATTTAGTGTACACAATAGTAAAAAGAGAGAATTAGTAATCAGAAAAGAGAAGACAATTACTCTCTCCTATGGACACTCAGATTGTGCCTCTCTAGACAAGATGGTCTATAATGTAGGCTCTATCTCTCTGTCTCATGTCTATAGAGATCTTAAATATCTTTTCTTGTAGCAAAGCTATCCACTGGAGCTAGTATCTGTATGTTTACTGCTCATAAAGTTTGGTGGCTGTCTGGCATTAGGAGCAGCAAATATTACTTGCCTGGTCTGAATTTGAATGCTAAAAAGCTATTCAAACCTGCCTCATTGCAAGTCTCTCTCTCATATGCTCTTCTTGTCAAGTCTGTCTCAGGAAATATCGCCTGTCAGAAGCTGGATCACTACATACTATTGAATTGGCTGGCTACTCTTGCTCGTCAAACCTTCCTAATATATACTGCTCTCAAAGTAAGATGGCTGGCTAACAAATAGACTGACAAATATTGTCCTGCCTAGTCTATTTCTGAAGGCTAGAAAAGCTGGTCAAGCCTGTCTCATCAAAAATGAAATGCTATTATCACTGGCAAATCCTGCCAACCCTAAAAAAACACCCTTCCCACAAACCATGCTGTACCCCAAATCATGAATAAAATGAAAGTCCTGCAAGCTACTAAGTAAACAATGTTATCCCAAAGGGTTAAATTCTACTAAGCTGCTGATACTGACCACACTCTCATAAATGTGCCATATGAATACAATTCTAAGTAGTACAGTGCTAATTCTAAGTGTTAGAAAAGAATATAATAAAAAAATAAATAAAACTTTGATTTATACTAATAAACCACAGTGCTCAATACAACAACATGGATTAAACCCACTAGCAGTATATAAAAAAATAATAGATATATTCAGATCTGTGCAAAACAATAGTCCGTGCAATAAGTAAAATAAAAAAATATATAAAAACAAATAAAGTGATAGTAAAACAATGGTGAATGCAATCTCCCATTAAGGACTGCTGTACTCAACCAGTGCTTCTTGCTCCAAATTGATGCTTAAAACGAGTGTTCCACTTTCCATTAGTGTTCAAATTCAATCACCATGCCACCACGAAATTCTACCCCCTCTAGGAATAATCTCACCTGAGGGAGTGTGATCTTTACACTTAAGTGAGATCAATGCACACCTTTTTAGCCTTCAGTGGCTTAGAAATCCCCTTCTGTGACTTCCTCACACATGGCTCATGATGATCTGTGATATCCAAAGTGCATGTAGAAAAACAACTAATAGTGCTTATATCCTCCAATGAGACTTCAATTTATTAAATAAATGCAGGCTATTCACATTGCTTAGGTGCTTCCAGCGCACCAAGCTAAAACAAGTGCTGTTTAAAATCAGTGTTTTGAATATGCCGCTAACTCCACACAAGCCTCGCAGACAACAATCAGATGCACAGCCCCATGCTGGATACAGACTTTGTCACCCTCCTGGCCCCTCCCCTAGACATGTCGACACAGGGTCATGTGTCTTCCTCAGGGAGATGATCACAGTAAAACCCTCATTTAGGTCTGATGGTGCACGTGAATATGTATCCAGGTTTCCATTTCTTACACCCAGTTTTGGTTGTTTAATGACCCAGAACTTGAGTTGGTATGGTTTCTTACTATGAACCTGTCGCATATTTCTAGCCAAGGTTCTATCTCTAGTGAGTGTTATATCCCTAATGTTCTCCAAAACCCATCGCCGAAACTGGCGAATGGTCTTGCCCACATATAATTTGGGGCACGGACACTTGGCTATGTAGATCACTCCCTTTGAGCAATTGTAAAATGATTTCAATTGGATCATTGTATCATTGTTTGGGTTTACAAATTCCTTAGTTGTTGGGATGTATGTGCATGACTGCATTTAAAGCAGCCAATGGGTTGTTGCGGTAACAAAGTGGAAGTAGATGGTTGTACTGGAGTTCTGTTAAGATGGCTGTGTACTAGCATATCTCTTCGATTTTCCCCCCTCCTACATGTGATCAATGGATTCTGGGGAAGGACACCATGCAGGTCCTTGTTGTCATGTAAGATATTCCAATATAGTTTTATGACATTGAAAATCTGACCCGACTGATTAGAATATGAGCCAATGGTTCGAAGACCTGCCTGTGTGTCCCTTTTCTTCCGTTTGTCAAACAATAAACTTTCTCTTGGGATAAGTTTTACCTTTTGATATGATCTTTTAAGGTCATGCATTTTATAACCCCTCCATGAAACCCGTTCTATTAGCAAAGAGCTCTCTGTCTGGAAAACCTGCTCCGTTGAGCAATTTTGTTTGGTTCACATGATTTGGTCAGTGGGTATACTCTTTTTAAAGGATGCTGGGTGGTTGCTGTCCCAGGGGAGTAGGGCATTTGTGGATGTTGGTTTCTGATTTATTGTTGTTGTCTGAATTTAGCCCTGGGCATCCCTTCTGATCCACAGATCCAAAAAGTTGATACTGTTGTAATTGATCTCACTCGTAACGTACATGCCAATCTCATTCTGATTCAGACAATTCACAAACTCCACAAAAGTCTCTTTCTGGCCCTTTCACAAGATCAATATATCATCTATAAAGTGTACCCAGAGAAGGATCCTTGATGTATAATGATCCATAGCTTTAGCGAATACCAGAGTGCGCTCCTACCAGCCCAGAAATAGGTTGGAATATGTTGGCGCACATGCAGTGCCCATGACAGTGACTTTCCACTGCCTATATATTTTTCCATCAAATAAAAAGAAGTTGTGTTCCAGTATGAACTTTAATAGTTCCAAAAGGATCTCTGTGTGCATCCGGAAAACAACTCCTCTTACTTCCAAATAGAATCTGCATGCCCATAAGCCCAAATCATGTCTGATATTGCTGTATAGGGCTTCAACATTCATGTATCCTCTTCCAAGACTACGTCAGTCAGCTTGTTCACAAAGTCCCTTGTGTCCTCAATATAGGATGTTAATTCATGGATAGAGTTGAGCGGAAACCTGGATGTCCGTGTTCGGCGGGTTCGGCCGAACTTTAAAAAAAAGTCTGGGTCCGTGTCCCGGACTTTTGCCGAACTTTTCCCGGACACCGAACCCCATTGAAGTCAATGGGGACCCGAACTTTCAGGCACTAAAATGGCTCTAAAACACCAAAGGAAAGGGCTAGAGTGCTGCAAATGGCAGCAAAACGTATTTAAGAGCATGGCAAGTGCTCTGCAAACAAACAGGGATCCAGCAGCGTGGCCACCCAGTAATCAGCACAAGTTAGAATGTGGGCAACTCGGCGGTCGTTGTGGAGACACTGCAGCATGTAATCGCTCATGTGTGCCAGGCTGCCCAGAGGCAACGAAAGGCTGTCCTCTGTGGGAGGTGTATCGTCCGTGTCCTCTGTATCCCCCCAGCCACGCACCAGTGATGGCCATGAGCTGGCCTGGGTGCCACCCTGCTGTGAACATGGTTCCATCTCCTCCTCCAGCTCCTCCTCCTCATCCTCCTCATCCTCCAGAACTGTGCCCCTGCTGGACAATTGTGTCCCTGGCATTTGTGTGTGCAGGAACCCACCCTCTGAGCCCCTTGCGAATGACTTCCCTGAAAGCCTTGGAAATGTTACCTCTTCATCCTCCTCCTCATCCTGTGCCACATCCTCTTCCATCATCGCCCGAATAGTTTTTTCAAGGAGGCATAGAAGTGGGATAGTTAAGCTGAGAACAGCGTCATCGGCACTGGCCATGTTGGTGGAGTACTCAAAACAGCGCAACAAGGCACACAGGTCTCGCATGGAGGCCCAGTTATTGGTGGTGAAGTGGTGCTGTTCTGCAGAGAGACTCACGCGTGCGTGCTGCAGCTGAAACTCCCCTATGGCCTGCTGCTGCTCGCACAGTCTTTGAAGCATGTGCAAGGTGGAGTTCCACCTTGTGGGCACGTCACATATGAGGCGGTGAGCGGGAAGGCTGAAGTTACACTGCAGCGCTGACAGGCGAGCAGCAGCAGGGTGAGAACGCCGAAAGTGCGCACAGACGGCCCGCACTTTCTGCAGCAGCTCTGACATATCGGGGTAGTTTTTAAGGAACCTCTGCACCACCAAATTCAGCACATGCGCCAGGCAAGGGATGTGCGTCAAACCGGCTAGGCCCAGAGCTGCTATGAGATTTCGCCCGTTATCGCACACCACCAGGCCGGGCTTGAGGCTCGCTGGCAGCAACCACTCATTTGTCTGCTGTTCCATGCTCCTCCACAACTCCTGCGCGGTGTGTGGTTTGTCCCCCAAACAGGCAAGTTGTAAAACTGCCTGCTGTCGTTTACCCCTGGCCGTGCTGAAGTTGGTGGTGAAGGTGTTATGCTGTGCGGATGAGGAGGCGGTAGAGGATGAGGAAGCGGAGTAGGAGGAGTTAGGAACAGGAGGCAAACTGAAGCGCCCTGCAATTCTCGGTGGTGGAAGGACATGCGCCAAATTGCTATCCGCCTCAGGCCCATCCGCCACTGCATTTACCCAGTGTGCCGTTAGGGAGATATAACGCCCCTGACCGTGCTTACTGGTCCACGTATCGGTAGTTAGGTGGACCTTGGCACAGATGGCGTTGCGCAGTGCACACCTGATTTTTTCCCCCACTTGGTTGTGCAGGGAAGGGATGGCTTGCCTGGAAAAGTAGTGGCGGCTGGGCACGACGTACTGTGGGACAGCCACCGACATAAGGTTTTTAAAACTGTGCGTCTCCACCAGACGGAATGACAGCATTTCAAAGGCCAAGAATTTTGAAATGTTGGCATTCAGGGCCAGGGATCGCAGGTGGGTAGGGGGGTACTTCCTCTTCCTCTCAAGTGTTTGGGAGATGGAAAGCTGAACGCTTCCACGGGACATTGTGGAGATGGTTGGTGACCCAGGTGGTGGTGTTGCTGACAGATCCTCTGTTTGCGGGATGGCAGGTGCCGGTATCACTACAGATGTGGCTGGAGCGGCCGAGACTGCAGCAGAAGAGGAAGCAGTATGAGCCAGAGACGTTTCTTGGTTTTGAAGGTGTCTACTCCACTGCAGCTCGTGCTTTGCACTTAGATGCCTGATCATGCAGGTTGTGCTCAGGTTGAGAAGGTTTATGCCTCGCTTCAGGCTCTGATTGCACAGAGTGCAAACCACTCGTGTCCTGTCATCAGCACATTTTCTAAAGAACTTCCAAGCTAGAGAACTCCTTTGAGCTGACTTTGGTGCGCTCGTTCCCTTGCTGCGTTGGGCAGTAGCAGGCGTAGTGTCTAGGGCACGGCCGCTCCGCTTCTGCACCCTGCTCCCTCTTCTGCTGTGCTGGTGGCTCTGTGCGACCACCGCCTCTTCCTCCAAACTACTCAGGTCACCTGCATGACGTTCATTCCATGTGGGGTCGAGGACATCATCGTCCTCCACATCATCTTCCACCCAGTCTTTACCCCTGCCCTCCTTGTCGGTCTCCACAATGCTGAACGCCGCAGCAGTTGGCACCTGCGTTTCGTCATCATTGGAGACGTGCTGCGATGGTCCTTGCATGTACTCATCTTGAGAAATAAGTGGTTGGGCATCGCTGCACTCAATCTCTTCCACTTCTGGGGCAGGGCTAGGTGGATGGCCCTGGGAAACCCTGCTGACAGAGTCATCAAAAAGAAGAAGAGACTGCTGTATGGCTTGGGGCTCAGACTGCTTGCCTGATTTGCAAGGGGGTGAGGTGAAAGATGGTTGGACATCGGCTGCAGGTGCCAACTCTGACCTTTCTGCAGTAGACTGGGTGGGAGACAATGTGAAGGAACTGGAGGCACTGTCAGCAGCAAACCAATCTACTATCGTCTCCACTTGTTCTGGCCTCATCACTTCTAGAGGCGTATGATGCCCTACCAAATACTGATGCAGGTTCTGTCGCCTACTCACACTTGAGGAAGGTGTTTCACTTGTGCATGTAGCTGGCACAGATCGACCACGTCCTCTCCTTGCAACAGGAGCTCTACCAGCAGCACCACGACCCAGGCCACGGCCCCTATTTGACGGTCTCCTCATATTTCTGTAATTTTAAGATCTTGCCCTAGAAAGGTGTTTATTGAATAGCGGAACAAAACAACAACAGTATCGCACGGGTGTATCTCACAGTCAAATATGCAAACTATGCCGCAATTTAATGTTTTTTACCCCAAAAGGGTGTATATTGAATAGCGGAATAGGATAAAAAATGGTGTATCTCACACGTACAAACACAGACTAGGCCCGATTAAATTTTTTTGTACCCTAAAGGGAGGATAAGGAAGAGGAGTAGGAGGAGTTGGGAACAGGAGGCAAACTGAAGCGCCCTGCAATCCTTGGCGGGGGAAGGAGATGCGCCAAACTAATTTAAAAGGTGTATCTCATAGTACCGATACAGACTATGCCGTAATTTAATTTTTTACACTCCAAAAGGGTGTATATTGAATAGCGGAATAGGAAAACTTTTATAATACGGTGTATCTCACACGTACAAACACAGACTAGGCCCTGATTACAATTTTTTGTACCCTAAAGGCAGGATGAGGAAGAGGAGTAGGAGGAGTTGGGAACAGGAGGCAAACTGAAGCGCCCTGCAATCCTTGGCGGGGGAAGGAGATGCGCCAAACCAATGTAAAATGTGTATCTCACACGTACCGATACAGACTATGCCGTAATTTAATTTTTTACACTCCAAAAGGGTGTATATTGAATAGCGGAATAGGAAAAATTTTATAATACGGTGTATCTCACACGTACAAACACATACTAGGCCCCGCCGATTACAATTTTTTGTACCGTAAAGGCAGGATGAGGAAGAGGAGTAGGAGGAGTTGGGAACAGGAGGCAAACTGAAGCGCCCTGCAATCCTAGGCGGTAGAAGGAGATGCGCCAAACAAATTTAAAAAGGTGTATCTCACATGTACCGATACAGACTATCCCACGATTTAATTTTTTACACTCAAAGAGGGTGTATATTGAATAGCGGAATAGGACAAATTTTACAAAACGGTGTATCTCACACGTACAAACACAAACTAGGCCCTGATTACAATTTCTTCTACCCTAAAGGCAGGATGAGGAGTAGGAGGAGTTCGGAACAGGCAGGAGGCAGACTGAAGCACCCTCAAATCCTCGGCAGTATGAGATGCGCCCCAAAAATTGGAAAGGTGTATCTCACACGTACCGACACAGACTATCACGCAATTTAATTGTTTATACCCAAAGGTTTTGATTAAATAGCGGAATAGAAAATATGATAAAAAAAAGTATATGTATATCACACGTACACAACCACACTAGGCCCCAATTACTATTGTTTGTACCCCTAAAGGCAGGATGAGGAGTAGGAGGAGTTTGGAACAGGCAGCACCCTCAAATCTTCAGAAGTATGAGATGAACCCCAAAAACTTGGAAAGGTGGATCTCACACGTACCAACACAGACTATCCCCCAATTTAATTAATCCCCAAAGGTTTTTATTGAATAGCGGAATAGGAAATATGATCAAAAAAAGAGTATGTATCTCACACGTACAGAAGCACACTAGGCCCCAATTACTATTGTTTGTACCCCTAAAGGCAGGATGATGAGTAGGAGGAGTATGGAACAGGCAGCACCCTCAAATCTTCAGAAGTATGAGATGAACCCCAAAAACTTGGAAAGGTGGATCTCACACGTACCAACACAGACTATCCCGCAATTTAACTGATCCCCAAAGGTTTTGATTAAATAGCGGAATAGAAAATATGATCAAAAAAAGTGTATGTATATCACACGTACACAACCACACTAGGCCCCAATTACTATTGTTTGTACCCCTAAAAGGCTGGATGAGGAGTAGGGGGAGTATGGAACAGGCAGCACCCTCAAATCTTCAGAAGTATGAGATGAACCCCAAAAACTTGGAAAGGTGGATCTCACACGTACCAACACAGACTATCCCCCAATTTAACTGATCCCCAAAGGTTTTTGATTAAATAGCGGAATAGAAAATATGATCAAAAAAAGTGTATGTATATCACACGTACACAACCACACTAGGCCCCAATTACTATTGTTTGTACCCCTAAAAGGCTGGATGAGGAGTAGGGGGAGTATGGAACAGGCAGCACCCTCAAATCTTCAGAAGTATGAGATGAACCCCAAAAACTTGGAAAGGTGGATCTTACACGTACCAACACAGACTATCCCCCAATTTAACTGATCCCCAAAGGTTTTTGATTAAATAGCGGAATAGAAAATATGATCAAAAAAAGTGTATGTATATCACACGTACACAACCACACTAGGCCCCAATTACTATTGTTTGTACCCCTAAAAGGCTGGATGAGGAGTAGGGGGAGTATGGAACAGGCAGCACCCTCAAATCTTCAGAAGTATGAGATGAACCCCAAAAACTTGGAAAGGTGGATCTCACACGTACCAACACAGACTATCCCCCAATTTAACTGATCCCCAAAGGTTTTTGATTAAATAGCGGAATAGAAAATATGATCAAAAAAAGTGTATGTATATCACACGTACACAACCACACTAGGCCCCAATTGCTATTGTTTGTACCCCTAAAAGGCTGGATGAGGAGTAGGGGGAGTATAGAACAGGCAGCACCCTCAAATCTTCAGAAGTATGAGATGAACCCCAAAAACTTGGAAAGGTAGATCTCACACGTACCAACACAGACTATCCCCCAATTGAACTGATCCCCAAAGGTTTTTGATTAAATAGCGGAATAGAAAATATGATCAAAAAAAGTGTATGTATATCACACGTACACAACCACACTAGGCCCCAATTACTATTGTTTGTACCCCTAAAAGGCTGGATGAGGAGTAGGGGGAGTATGGAACAGGCAGCACCCTCAAATCTTCAGAAGTATGAGATGAACCCCAAAAACTTGGAAAGGTGGATCTCACACGTACCAACACAGACTATCCCCCAATTTAACTGATCCCCAAAGGTTTTTGATTAAATAGCGGAATAGAAAATATGATCAAAAAAAGTGTATGTATATCACACATACACAACCACACTAGGCCCCAATTACTATTGTTTGTACCCCTAAAAGGCTAGATGAGGAGTAGGGGGAGTATGGAACAGGCAGCACCTTCAAATCTTCAGAAGTATGAGATGAACCCCAAAAAACCCAAATATCATTCAGCTCTGCTGCAGGCCACAACTTTTTTTTAACCCAAGGCTGTATATTGAATAGTGGAATAGAAAAAAAGTGTATGATTTTTGAAACCACTCAATATTAGCACATGTGAACTGAACACAGCAGTGTATGATCAGTCACTCAGCACAGCACAGCTGAAGGAAAAAGGCTGCACACAGTGCCTGATAGAAAAATACTTTTCTCCCTCCTCCTCAGTGGGCAAAAAAGATTGTGTTCACTGCACCCCAAAAAGATTGTGTTCACTGTACCCCAAAAATATTGTGTTCACTGCACCCCAAAAAGATTGTGTTCACTGCACCCCAAAAAGATTGTGTTCACTGTACCCCAAAAAGATTGCGTTCACTGCACCCCAAAAAGATTGTGTTCACTGCAGCCCACACACAGCAAAATGGATGTGGACCACTGACACCTGCCTATCTCCTATCCCACACCACACAGCAATATCGATTGTAGTTTGTAGAACACACTTTCCCTAAAAATCAGCAGACTCTATCCCTAACAGGATTGATAAGATCGTAGATCGGGTGACTGCAAACCCCACCCCACACAGCAATATCGATTGTAGTTTGTAGAACACACTTTCCCTAAAAATCAGCAGACTCTCTCCCTAACAGGATTGATAAGATCGTAGATCGGGTGACTGCAAACCCCACCCCACACAGCAATATCGATTGTAGTTTGTAGAAAACACTTTCCCTAAAATTCAGCAGACTCTCTCCCTAGCAGGATTTATAAGATCGTAGATCGGGTGACTGCAAACCCCACCCCACACAGCAATGTCGATTGTAGTTTGTAGAACGCACTGTCCCTAAAATCAGCAGACTCTCTCCCTAAAATGCCTACAACTCGCCCTGCCTAACACACTCCGACCTGTCCCTCAATTCTATCCGGACACAAATGTTTTTTTTTTCCTGTCTGTCCCTAATCAGCAGCCAGCACGTTGATGTGTGCTCTCTCCCTGATCTAAACAGCAGAATGACGCCACAGCGGCGCTGCCTCAAACTTATAAAGACTTGGTCACATGCTTCAGACGGCCAATCACAGCTACTGATACATTTGCAGGCATGGCTGGGATGGCTTAGGCACACCAGTTAAACGCTTGTTGATTGGCTGTTGAAAGCCCGCCATGAAAAGCGCGCCAAAGCATGCAAAACCCGGAAATAAAACGACCGAACACGGATTTTTACCCGAATATACAATAAAGTGTTCGTGTCCGTGTTCGGGTAAAAAAAATCCAATTATTCGGTACGAACACGAATAATACAGTCCGTGTTTGCTCAACCCTATTCATGGATGAATGGACGCATGAGAAAGTCTATATGTTTGCTAGCTCCTTCTGTCAGATTCTCACTGCCGGATACAATTGGATGACCCGGAGGTCTGTCCTGCTGTTTGTGCACTTTAAGGAGAGTGTAGAAGGTTGCTATAGTAGGGTGAAAATTGATAATAAATGCATGTTCATCTTTGGAGAGTATGCCTCTATCAAGTGCTCTTTTAAGAATACCTCTCAGTTCTTCCAGGTATTCTGTTGTGGGATCTTTTAATAACACTTCGTAATTAACTTCATTACTCAAGATGTCATGGCACATCCCGAGGTAGAAGTGTCTCTCCATCAGGACGATGTTTCCACCCTTGTCTGCTGGCTTAATCACCAGTGACTTATAATTTTGCAATTCTTCTAAAGCTTTCCATTCCGCAAAAGATAAATAAAGGAGTTTTGCCTTGCTCCCCTCTTTTCCCACAGTATCTGTAAGTCCCTCTCAACCAGTTTTATACTAATGAATAAAAGTTATATTTTCATACCTATGGCTTATGGTTCATACGGGAACACATCCTTCATTCAGTGGAGCTTTAAATATAACAGTAATCAAACGTTTACTTTATATATTTAGACATATAGCTGGCTGTACCTGCCTTTTACCTAGACTTTCTGTAAAAGCATTGAAGTGAATTGAATTGATTTGAAACCATGCTCCACGCTCTACACTCCATAATGCTTTGCTAACATTACTCCTTAATGCCCTAATATTCCCTTTTGCTCCTCCCTTATTGTAAAATTATACATTTATTCCTTTTCATTCTGTCATCAGGGCAAAGCTTCATCAAGATGGCAAACAATCCTTTAAGGAAAATTGGACATCCTAGTAGAGGTGAACAAGTCCAGATTGCTGCAAGTTCAGGCATGGGCTAAAAGATTGTACTAATTTGTCAACTACAAAAGTTGCATCTATCTGCTTTTGCATAGAGCGAGAACAAGAGATGAACAGTAGATTGAGGTATAAGAAAGTGTTTTTACCTTGAGAAATACTCAGCTCTGGAAGATCAGGGGTTTTAGCACTCCCTCCATACCTTTGCAACCCTATATAAGAAAGCATGGCTGTCAGATGTTATTGGCATTTGTTCTGTTTCAAATTTTGCTTTATGCATTGACATACCTTCTTAGACTCAGTGGGGTTGAATTACTAAAACTGGAGAGTGCAAAATCTTCCAGTTTTTTTTTTTTTTTAATGTTTATTTGAACAAGCTGAAGTTAGAAGCTGATTGACAACCATGCAAAGCTGCACCAGTCTTTGCACTTTCCAGTTTTAGTAAATCAACCCCATCTGTCCAGAGAGTATGGTCACCTGCTGACTTGGCATCATCCACAAACAGCCTAAGTGTTCAAGAGCACTGAGGATGTTTTTCCAGTCTTCCGCAGTGTAAGAAGACAATGACCTTCCTGAGCTCCATCTCTGTGTATAACTATCACTGACTCAGGGGACAGGGAAGTAGTAGGATGGGTCAAGCCAGGACTAAACCAACTAGCTCTAAATGGAAGGGGAGGACAGAGGAAGACATAAAATCACATCGGAAAGCAAGTTACAATGGCCTTAAACCACCATTGATACCCTTATGCAATCCAATGCTAGACATAAGAAATACATGAATGTGGGACAGAACAGCATTGGTCTATGTGTAGATATTGCAGATAATTATGGAAAATTGCACTGTCTTTAATAAATATAAATGTACTTTTTATAAATAGAATGTATAAAAAAAAAGTACATTGTTGTCATTTAGTGGTTCATGAAATTATGTATGCTTCTCAAATTCTAGGTCTACTGCATGTCCACCTTTAAAAAAGCAAAGCTGTAGAGCATGGGTCAGATCAAAAGTTATAGGTATATTAATATCCAGTGGAAGTCATTGGTGAAATAAGCATGTATGAAAATGTTCTAAAACACCAGGAACTGTATTTAAAGAGCAATACAGTTTTTCCTAGTTCTCTGCAACCCTTGTAGTGTTTCTCAAATGCCACTGTATGCTTAAGAACTCTTTTCTCAGTGAGCTAAGTTTTATGTATCTTTCGAAAAACATGTGTCCAGCAGGTTGCGCTGTTAAGGCCCGTACACACGTACCGATTGTTGGCCGAAAAGATTCGGCCGACGACCGATCGGCCAATTGTAGGCTTGTTAGTATGATGCTTCCGACAGCCGACAGCGCACTTTCGGCCGAACAGAATCTGTCGTGCAAGCATTAAAATTTTTGTATGCCGACACCAGAACGGCCGATTGTTCGCCAGTCAGTACAGAATTCGGCCGACAGACAGCAGATTTGCAAGACTGGGCATGCTCAGAAAAGAAAAAACACAGGGAAAGTTGACCATCACGTGACATCACTTCTGCAGTCGGCGGACAAAATTCGTGTGCAGTCTTTTGCACTTTTCAGCGGACACGACAGCCCGGGGACAAAAGACGGCCGATCGTTCGGCCGACGATCGGTATGTGTGTACGGGGCTTAAGAGGTAGAAGTGGCTGGTGACCCGAGGGGTCAAGACGCAGATACCGAGAGGCAGCAGGTGACCAGGAGACCAGGAGCAGCGGCAGGCAACCCAGGGATCAAGGGTGGCAGAAGTGACAGCTGAGGCTGAGGAGGGTGTAGTGTGAGTACCTGAGTAGCGTGAGTACCTAAGTAGTGTGAATATCTGAGTATTGGGAGTACCTGAATAGTGTGAGTACCTGAGTAATGTGAGTACCTGAGTAGTGTGAGTATCTGAGTAGTGTGAATATCTGAGTATTGGGAGTACCTGAATAGTGTGAGTACCTGAGTAATGTGAGTACCTGAGTATTGTGAATTTTTGTGCAGTGTGAGTACCTGAGTTCTGTGAATACCTGAGTAGTGTGAGTATCTGAGTAGTGTGAGTACCTGAGTAGTGTGAGTATCTGAGTAGTGTGAGTATCTGAGTTGTGCGAGTATCTGAGTAGTGCGAGTACCTGAGTATTGTGAGTACCTAAGTGTTGCAAGTACCTGAGTGGACAAGACTCTGGTCCGGCCGCATCTGGAGTATGACGTCCAGTTCTGGACACCGGTCCTCAGGAAGGATGTGCTGGAACTGGAGAGAGTCCAGAGAAGTGCAACAAAGCTAATAAAGGGACTGGAGGATCCCAGCTACGAGGAAAGACTACAAGCATTGAATTTACTGTATTCTCTCTAGAGAAGAGACGCTTGAGAGGGGATATGATATCAATGTACAAATACCGTACTGGCAACCCTAGCATAGGGAACAAACTATTCAGTGAGAAAGTAATATAAAAGGACTCGTGGCCATTTGCTAAAATTAGAAGAAAAACAGTTTAACCTTAAATTGCGTAAAGAGTTCTATACCGTCAGAGCAGTAAGGATGTGAAATTCTCTTCCACAAGTATTGGTGTCAGCGGGGAGCATTGATAGTTTTAAAAAACGATTGGATGGGCACCCTAATAACCATAACATACAATGTACAATGCAATGTACAATGTACTTTTGACATAAAAACACCTATACACACACACCCATCAAAGGTTAAACTAGATGGACTGGTGTCTTTTTTCAGCCTCCCTAACTATGTAACTATGTACAAAGCCTGAAGGAAAGAAGAAAAATGGGTGTTAAAATGGAGGAAGTAAAATGAGATACATAGACGGTACAAGGAAAAAGCTAAAGAAAAGGGCTAAAGCATCTGAAAACATTTATTTTTAGGAAATTGGCATTTCTTTTACGCAATCAACTACTTGTAGATGTAGTAAAAATAATAAAAAGTATATTTAATTAAAGATTATTAAAGATAAAAATACAACTTTCTTTAACCTCGCTAGCGGTATCCCCGAGCGTGACTCGGGGTAGGAATTTTCTGCTATTAGCGGTATCCCCGAGTCACGCTCGGGGTGAATGGCAGAGCTATGCAGACAGCGCAGCGGAGCGTCTCTTACCTTATCGTAGCGATCCAGCGATGAGCTCTCATTGCTGTGACCGCCAGTGAGATCTCCGCCGCTCGTCTGTCGGTAGGAGGACTTCCTAGTTCCGTTCCCTGCAGCAGCAATGCTGCATGGGAGCGGAACTAGAGAGGGAAATTCAAAAAAAAACGTTGCACAAAACACATAACACATTTTATAGTATATATATATGCATATATATATATATATATATATATATGCATATATATACATATATATATATATATATATATATATATATATATATATATATATATACCTATATACACACACATATATATATATATATATAAAATTATATTATTGATTCGATTATAATTCATGCGTTATATATATATATATATATATATATATATATACACACACACTAAACATATATATATATATATATATATATATATATATATATATACACACATATATATATATATATATATATATACACACATATATATATATATATATATATATATATATATATATATATATATACACACATATATATATATATATATATATATACACACATATATATATATATATATATATATATATATATATATATAGCATGAATTATAATCTAATCAATAATATAATTTTATTATATATATTATATATTAAATAATAAAATAATATTATTGATTCGATTATAATTCACTTGTTTGTGTTTCAAATTTATCACATCTGGGATGTCTACTAGAGACTTGTTTTGGTCAGGTTTAAGTCAGTAATTACTAAGAATTGTAGGCCTATAATACATAACGCCAAATTTCCATGAAAAGAATTGTACTGCTTTTGGAACAGAATTCCTGACAAAATCATACCGCCAGGGAGGTTAAAGAGGAACTTTAGTCAAATTGGAAAATTTTGACTAAAAACATCTTCAGTATTCATAGGGAGATGTTTCTGTAATTAGACACCTAAACTGCAATAAAATTGAGTCTTTTCATAAGTAATTTGGACTACGATACCTCCTAACTCCAGTATACAGGCGATCATTCTAAGTAAAGGCAGCTGAAGCCAGTGCCTGCTTACTTTTGGGATTTCAGTGTGGCTCCAATACACATCCAATTCTTGTGCCTGTGCAGTAATCACACAGGGTGGCACATACACAAACAGAGGATGCCCAAAGACTCCTGGGATTGCTGATGCCAATATCCCAGGAGTCAACAGGACAATGCTTATGATGTCAACCACCTAGGTGGCAACTAGAAACAGGGGGCACATTTTGCAAAAATAAATAAATAAATAAGGTACTTAGCAATAACCAAAAGTTTTTTTTAATATCCATAGGTCATAGATTTTAAATGAGGGTGAAGAACTGCTTAAAGCACTGCGCACACAGACTCTGATTTCCAAAAGGAATGGAGCACATGAATTAAAGTAATTGTAAACGATCACCATGTAAAACAACCCATTCAGTTTCAAATAAAAATGAAAGGCATGTATAGTTATAAAAAAAAAAACATTATAAATACTTTTTTTTTTCCTTTTTTTTCTAAGTGATCACATTCCCTCTGTTCTTAGTTGCATAAGATTTGGGGGGAGGAGAAGCAACAGTACACTGATTTCCCCAGTTAATGGCTGTGCAGGGGGTGTGTCAGGACAGGTCTGATCATTGGAGGAAAGCAGGCAGAGTTCCCAACACAGCTATAGAACTGACAAAAGTTTTTTCTCCTGCTTAGTGTGGTCAGTTTTTTTTTAAAACGAGGGCAGAAGAAACACCATGGATTCCACACAAAGGAATCAATTAAAAAAGAAAAGGATATGTTTTCATACAAGTACATGGTACAGCTGGCACATATTTTAGGAATATGAAATGTTGGGGTAACAAACACTTTAAATTACATGTGAATTAAAAGTGATATATAGCTTTGCAAAGTGGAGTTTATTACTTTGTAAATGAGGTAAAACAAAGTAAAAATCCACTCTGTGAAGAAAAAACAGCACCTTTGTTCACACATGGGAAAATTCATTTTGCTAAGAGAAAATTCACTTAGCTAAGTAAATAAGGTTAAAGGGGTTGTAAAGTCAGAAGGTTTTTTATCTTAATGAACTTCTATGCAGCCCCCCTGATCCCCCTAATACTTACTTGAGCCCCCCTCTCTATCCAGCGATGTCCACGAGTGCTTCAGCCATCCGGGACTCTCTCTCTCCTGATTGGCTGAGACACAGCAGTGGTGCCATTGGCTCCTGATGTTGTCAATCAGGAGAGAGAGAGGGAGTAGGGCCGAACAGCAGCTCTGTGTGAATAGATACATGGAGCTACAGCTTAGCTCGGGTGCCCCCATACCAAGCAGCTTGCTGTGGGTGCACTCATCAGGAGGGAGGGGTTAGGAGCTGCAGCCAGGGACCCGAGAAGAGGAGGATCCGGGGCTGCCCTGTGCAAAACCAACTGCACAGAGCAGGTAGGTATAATATGTTTGTTTTTTTAATAGAAAGAGAAAAAAGTGAAACTTTACAATCACTTTAAGTTGTGTAAATTCAATCATCCAATCATGTGCAAGCAAAATTCCCGTGTTTTTTTCCTTGCACATTAATACATTTTTGAAAAGTGGAAAAAGGAGTGGATATTCATTCTGCTAAGTGACTTAGCTATTTGACTCAGTACAGTAAACCCCCCTCCATTGCGGGGGTTACGTACCGGACCCACCCGCGAAAAAAGTGAAAATCCGCAAAATAGAAATATCCTATTTAAATACACTGTAGGCATGTTTTTATAACTTTCACTGTACTTTTAAAAGCATTTTAAGGTCTTTAAACACACTTTTAAAGCAATAGAAACTCATTTAAACACATAAAAGATACTGAGAGACAGAGCAAGAGCTATGAAAAACACAAAAATATTTAATTATCAATGATTTAATTAGTAAAATAACATTACAGAAAAAAATGCAATATACCGGGACCGCAAAAACTGAATCCCAATATAACTGGGGTTTAGGGTCCATTCACACTAGCGCGACTTGTCAGGCGACTTGGTCGCCTGAGAAGTCGCAGTCGGTCGCCTGCAATTGATTAGCACAGGACCCGTTCTAATAGGAGCGACACAAGTCATTCCGACTTAGAAAAAGGGTCCTGTACTACTTTGGGGCGACCTGGAGGCGACTTGCATTGACTTCAATTATATGAAGTCCGTGCATGTCGCGCCGAGGTCGCCCCAGCAAGTCGTGTCGCCCCTGTCTGAATGGGCTCTTAGTGTACGCACTTTTAGAGTAAAAAGAAACCACCAAGAACGGCTGAAGTTTAAACAAACCCTTTAGCCAGAAAAAGCAGAAAACAAATCAAGAAGCAAAACGAATGGTCAATAAAGAGCGATCAACCTACTCTTCAAATGCCATCAAAATCGCACACATATATTTATCTCTGAACTGCACTAAAACATTCTGTTGCTGCTTTTGCATCCGGACCCCCTGTCAGTAAAATGTCATTTTTTTTTATCCAAGCTGAAGTCCCATTTATTCAAAACTCCAGACAATACTCATTTCCACATTTCAGAATTCATTAAAGTGACTTCTTTATCATAAACCTTTAAAACTCTCCAGACCAGTGAGTCAGGCCAGGAAGATAGGTTGAACAATAATACAAGAAGGTCACATTTTGACTAACGCAGCTCACTGCTGTTAATTATTGCTGGCCTACAGCAATTTAACAAAGCTGCTCCTGGCTGAAAATGATTTATATTTGTCTAGTATATTAACTTTTGCTCTGAAAGTTGAAAGTATTGGATTCTCGGCTGCTATGTCCTAAGGGTACATCAATATGGCTCAGCTGTCCAAGGTGAGCCATTTGCCTCATTGTAATGCTGGAGAGAAAGTGCGCTACATTACATTCATTTTCTACAACACCTATTCATTTTCTCAAAATCTAGTGAAGCTCATGTAATAAAGCTCCATTCCAGCTTTAGACATGTTTCTTAGACCAGGGCCCCTCCTCAGCCATTCTGTGCTATGAATGTATTTCAAATACTAGGCCGGAATATGCGGAGGCGAGGAAATGTGTGGAGCTGTATCAATAAGGCCTAGCCACCGCCGCCACGCGCAAAGTAAATTATAACAAGAACGCATGGAATTTAACATATGACAGAAGAGCGGATGATTTCTTGAGGGAAATAACCGCACAGGTTAAAATCATAAATTGCCACGGCAGCTCTAAGATATTAAAGGTGTGTACAGAACATGACAGTTATAAATGTACAAGCTAGAGAAAAACACTTTATTTACAAACTGGATTTGACAGCAGAAGTTTGTTTATGACGCTGTAGAGAGCGGCCTGCACCCTGTGTAACTGAGGGAAGCTAGATTAATACTTTGATGCAAGATAATCTATAGAGACCAGTGAAAGAGAAGAGATGGATGAAGTCACGCCAAACCTCATTCCCAGAGTGGCCTTGAGTCTATCTAGTTATCTGTCACCCGGCCGCTGCTGTCAGGGGGGAGCGCATTGAGCACAGCTGGAGATAACCTTATTCAAATCATCAGCTGAGACCAGAGTGTATCTTATACACATTAATTGTGAACTTGCCTGTTATTTTTCCATCGCTTGCATGACAACCTGTGTAATTGCTTTAACGCTATTTACTTACATATACATAGAATAGCAGCTATGAACTTGAAAAAGGTAAAAAAAAAATATATTAAAAATAAAAAATGTTCATGATGTCTGTAATGAGTCTTAAAAGAGGAAAACTGAGGCCAGTCGCTTACCAGGCTTCAAGGGGGAGGGCAGTAGACCAATTAGTTTTCTTTTAAATACTCCCTTTAAACTGGTCCAGATTAAATCCTATACTATGGTACTTAAAGAGGTTGTAAAACCATGAAACTTTTTTTTTTTTTTTGCTACAACCTGAAAGAGAAACCCATAATGAGCTAGTATGCATCGCATACTAGCGCATTATGAAATACTTACCTAAGAACGAGCCCCCGCCGTGCCGCCCGCTCACCTGTATGATGGGCGACATGTCCAGTCGCCCGTCTTCCGGGATCGCGGCATCCGGCCAACTGATTGGGCCGAGCTGCAGTGACGTCAGTCCCACGCACGCGCGCGGGAGCCAACGGTCAAGGCACGGGGCTCTGAAGAAATGGCACCAGTGGCCGTTCCTTCAGAGCGCATGCGCCAGTGATGTCACTGACTGCATGTAAGGTAAATATCTCCTAAACGGTACATGTTTAGGAGATATTTACAGTACCTATAGGTAAGCCTTAATATAGGCTTACCTATAGGTAAAAGTGTCAGAGGAGGGTTTACTTCCTCTTTAAATCCTGATCGGTACTTTAAATGTAGACAGTACCATCTGTAATGCTACAAACCTTTCCTCCTAGTATATTTTAGAATTGGTCTAGACATCATTACCCGGTTGTCAACAGCTGTTTCTTCAGAGCATTTTTTACTCTAAGGGCTCATTCACACCATACCCAGTGAAACACATTTTTTTTTTTGCAATGGATAAATGCAGGTTACTGGAAGGGCACGTAGAAAACAACAGTTTTCTAAATGGTTTGTTCACATCAATATACACAGTGCATATAAATGCAAGGAAATGCCCATAAAAATGCATGCAAATGCACGGTAATGCACATGCATTTTCAGTGCATTTTCATATGCAGTATGCTAGCCTTTTCTGCTGAATTGGAAAAAAATTCAAGCCATGAGTGTCCTTGTCATCACCACCTGGCTAGAGAAAGGCTGATTTCAAAATTGAAGGAGTCAGCCGAAGGGGCACAGCTGCATTTGTCTGGCTGTGAAAGAAGCCCGTGGTGTATGTGCCCTGGGGTAGCAGTCCAGGGGTGCCATAATACTCACAGTTATAGGGGTCACTTTGAGTTACTAGTACCAAGCCCACTGTACTATGTCACACTTTTTTCACACCTGCCTCTAGGGCTGGGCCTTTTGGCTAGGACTAGACTAATTTTTTATTCCTGACTGAATGGCCTGCCATGGTATTGCACTATGGCACTATGGCACTTTGCACTTCTCCACTTCCCCTTCCCTCTTTTTTATGTGTGCTTTGTCACTTGCACTGTACATTTTCACATCCCAATTGGTAGGGTGTAGGTCCTCGGGCCTGCCTTGAAAGTCTTGGGAAGGGGGGTACATGACCTTTTAGTCTGGTCCTACTTCTCTCATGGGGTCCCCTTTCGGGGGAGCCCCACCTAGTACTTGGGTTGGTCTGTTTTGGCAGACCTCCCAGAGAGTAGGGTCTGCCTGGTTTTGGCCAGGTGGGCCAGTAAGTACTCTTTTCCCTGTCAGGAGCCTTACGTCCCAGGGGATCAGGACAAGAGTCTTTCCTTTTCGGAGGAGGACCATGGGAACACCCTCTGTACTTTTTTGTGTGTGCACTTTTTTTGCACTGGGTGCTAAATTTTCGACACTACAAAACTAGAATACAATAGCTAACTGTGTAGATGGGATGGCAGACAGGACTTGTTATTAGCTTAACTTAATAATAATTAAATAATGAGACCATACACAGCTCTGGAATTTAAAGGCCGCGGCCGTTTAATGCTTGTTAAAATTATCATTAACAACTTCATAAATCAGAATTGACCTGATTACCAAAATCCGGGTCAAACAAATCCAACTTAACTTTTTAGAAATTATCCACATCAAAATTTCAACATTAAAACATACACAAGCATCGTCCACCTTTGCATTACACACAGGTGACCAAAACAGGCATAAACTGACCGCGACAAAAGGAAGAAAAGGGGTGGGGGGGGGGAGGGAGACAAAACTTGATCTTGACACGGCGATCTCTTCTGAGGTGATTGAAGACTTGTGTGAATGAGCCCCCTTTTATAACCATAGGCAGGCTCTATAGGCGGGATAAAAACAGGTTAAAACCAGAATTAAACCTAAACTCCCTAGCTACACGTATCTCTTAATATGATTGGGGCTTATTTGACCAAACAAACACTTGAATTCTTAATCTGACCTAGCAACAGTTTAAAACTTTAAAACTATAGACTGTCCTCTAACTGCCTTGTTTAAACTTAAACTGGCCTGTCACCATCCCATCTGGAAAAAGGGGCTTATTCAAACCCCTTTTTCCTTACATGGGATGGCAGACAGGACTTGTTATTAGCTTAACTTAATACTAATTAAATAATGAGACCGTACACAGCTCTGGAATTTAAAGGCCGCGGCCGTTTAATGCTTGTTAAAATTATCATTAACAACTTCATAAATCAGAATTGACCTGATTACCAAAATCCGGGTCAAACAAATCCAACTTAACTTTTTAGAAATTATCCATAAGACAGGAGGCTCACGCCCTCCTGTCACCACCCCACCATGCGGCCTTTTCTATACATGTACCCAGGTTAGCATTGAAAACATCTATACCCAGATCTGACAGGTGTACATCGTCAGACCTGTAAAAATCGGAGGTCCCACCTTCCAGCTCTAAGTGTCTGAAAGAGAAGACACCGATCCCGCTCAATGATTTAGATACGGCTCGGTTGATTCTCCTCCTGACTCTTTCAAGGGGCTTGAGCTGACCATGTTTAAACCATAAGAGTCTGGGTATAATTTCGGAAAATATAAACCGGATACCTGGATAGACAGACCTCAAATAGCTGAAATCGTCACGAATTTTGAAAACAAGGTCCAGAGTCCTAAACTTCCCGATGTCGTTCCCCCCCAGATGAATTAACATCACATCCGGGGGAGGAAGGACTCCTAGTAACCTAGAGATTTCTGGTAAAAACTCATGCCAAAGCATGCCCCGCTTACTAAACCATTGAATACGATACTTTCGTGGATCCAGGCCAATGTTTTCGGTATAACAGCGTCTCCTGGCCCTTGCGCGTGCCCAGTGTACAAACGAGTGGCAGATGATCCAAATCGATAAACATTGATACCCTGAAAATATCAACAAGACACATTAGGACGAACGTACGTACGGAATGCATCCGATTTCCATCTACCAATATTCTTTAACACTTGAACATTAACTCCTAATCTAGCGGCCTCCGTGGCAGCGCCAATCCTGAAAGAATGAGAAGAGATACAACAGTGATCTAATCTCAGGTATTTCAAACATTTTTTCAAAACCGCGTCAAACTGATACTTGGTCAAACTCCTACCAGTTTGATGAACAAACAAGGAACCATCGCAGGTTAACCTCATAGACAAAAAACGCTTCAAAAGCAAAACTGGACATACATCAGAATTCACGTATTGGTTAAGATGTATCCATTTGCCGACACCTAGCTGGTCCGTTTTTGAGGATCGCAGTAAAATACTGATAGAGGACACATAAATCTTAACATCCGAAAATCGCAAACCGGAATCGCTATGAACATTGTGAATTAACTCGGAAATCCTCAGCGCCGCAAAAAACATAAGCGAAAACGCCGCCTTAAACATAGCCGACTCGTAATCGGAAAAACAGACTTGCCCAGTGGCACGACACAACCGCTCCAAAAGGCGAGGGGTAACCGCCTCCCTGCGATCAGGGTGCCAATTCGACCTCCTATAGCCCTTTAGCGCCTGACGCAAGGAAAAAAATGACGAACAAGGTGGATGATTATCCAATTTCACAAAAAAGGAAATACCCGCCAACAATTTGTTAATATGCGACCAAGAGTAATGCTTAGAGAATAAAAAATTTAAAAATGAAAGAACCAAAGACTCGGAAAAGGAATCATGTGAGACGCCAAGCGAAGTCAAATGAGATTTCCAGACCTACCAGGCCGATAGATATCCTGCCAGTGTAGACGGGGCGAGCGAAAGTGCAATATTATGCGACACCAAGTCTAAACTATGTCCCAAAGCCGATCTGGATAAAGGCAACCGGTCCGGTCCGCTTCTGGAAACAGCAGAAAAAACCGCTCCATCTGCAGACGAGATAAAGAGTCTGCCATACAGTTGTCTTTACCAGGCACATAAGAAGCCTTGATCCATATGTTCAAGCGCAGACATCTGGAAACAAGGTATCGCAACAACCTAATGACAGGTGGGGATCTGGAGGAAAGACAGTTGATAGAAAACATCACTCCCCTATTATCCGTTCTAACCATTAAACGTTTATTCCTAAAATGGGTTCCCCAAACTTCAAGTGCAACCACAATTGGGAATAGCTCCAACAAAACGCTGTTCCGAGTATATCCCAACTGCAGCCATTTGTCCGGCCAGGAATCCGCGCACCAGTGAGTTCGCCAAATAGCGGCAAAACCCACCGAGCCCGCCGAGTCCGTGAACAGACAAAAGTCCTTGTCAACAACAAAATCTTCTTGCCAGATTGTCTTACCATTAAAATAAAACAAAAACTGCAACCAGACCAGCATATCTTCTTTAACTTCAGAAGATAACCTAACATGGGATGAGGGAGATTTCAGACCAGAGATAATACTGTACAACTTACGAGAAAACAACTTACCTAGAGGTATGATCCTGGAAGCAAAGGCTAACAAACCAAGCAACGATTGCATTTCTTTTAGCGTCGTCTTTTTCTTGCAAATCATCTGCAGCAGGCTGTCCTGTAACTTTTCAACTTTTTCGAGCGGTAGACTAAATTCCATAAGTTCAGTATCAATAGTAATACCTAAAAATTGAACCCTAGTAGAAGGCCATTCCGTTTTTTCATGAGCCAAAGGAACCCCAAACTGCTCGCATACCTCAAAAAATGTCTTGAGTAAATGCAAACAATCAGTGGAATTCGCCTGACCCATAAAAAAAAAAATCGTCCAGATAATGAACGATATCATTGAGACCAGCCCTGAAGGAAACTACCCACTCTAAAAAAGTAGAAAAGCATTCAAAATAAAAACACGACAGGGAACAACCCATAGGGAGACATTTGTCGAAAAAATAATGATTCAAGAAGAAAAAACCGAGCGAATTAAAAGAATCAGGATGAACCGGTAAAAGGCGAAACGTGGATTTAATATCGGTCTTAGCTAAGAGAGCCCCCCTTCCCAATTTCCTCAAGATCACCAGAGCATCCTCAAAAGAAGAGTATTGAACCGAAGCTTCATCTTCGCCAATCTCATCATTCAGCGACCCCCCAAAGGGAAACGACAAATGATGGATAAGGCGATACGTATTAGGTTCCTTCTTCTGAACAATACCCAACGGAGATATCCGGAAATTGGGAAATGGGGGGGAAACAAAAAGACCTGCAAACCTACCCGCAGAAATTTCTTTACCTATTTTTTCTACCACTATGTCTTCAAGGTGATTAACCGATTTGAGGTTCTTAACAATCGTGCAACCATAACCGGAAAAAGAAGGCAAATAGAACCCGTCAGAAAAACCATCAGTTACCAGAGTGGCTTTCTCCCGGTCTGGGTACAGCTGTAGCCACGGTAACATTGCGCATATTTTCACCGGGGTTATGGCTTTTTGAAAAATTACTGGATTGTTGTGCACTGTGCATCTTTTTGAAGCACTTGGCGATGGGGTGGGAACCTGCGCAAAAAGCACATTTGTGCTTATATTTGCAGGTTCCCGGCCACTTACACTGGGAGTCATTGTATGAAAAACAAACTCCTTTGCGAAAGGAGTGGGGGGCGGGCTGCTGCTGAGCCCCCGGGATGGCCTGCCTACCGAAATTGGATTTGGGCAAAAACAGATCCAGCCAAAGGCTGACATCCTTCACACCCCATTTTAAATGCTGCTGTACGGATAACTTCTGGCGGAAGGCTACGTCATAAGAAAACCAAGCCGTCCCGCCAAAGTTTTTATATGCCTCCAAAATTATATCCAAGTGTTGAAACAAACCAACACTCTTCCCCGGGTGCTTCTCACATAATACAGCAGCATAAATAAAAAATGCCTGCAACCAATTATTGAAAGTTTTAGTAACAGGTCGCCTCCTGTCATCCTCATCCCTCTTGTCCCCCTTAGACACAAACTCCTTAACCGATGGCAGAAGAGAGAGGAGATCGACAAATTTTCCATTCCATATCTTCTCTTTTATACCATCAGAAAGGTGATAACCCAATGGGGACAACTCGCACGGCAGAGCCTCCCTAAGACACGTCTCTGGGAGATTCTGCGACTTGGCTAGGGCAATAGAAGCAGGAGGAACAGGAGGAGAAGCAATGCTGGGGGTCGGGTGACCCACCGGAGATTGCACATTTACAGCTAAAAGCCCGCCAGATGGCGCCCAAACGTCTAAAGGGGTAGGTTCATGTACCGCAGTCAACACAGGTGTGGAAGATACAGGAAAGTTGTTAAGACTAGAGGCTACAGGCACAGCTGCCACCGCAGCCGCGGAAGCCACAGGCACAGGTGAAGAAATAGGCACAGCAGCAGAGGAGAGTGAGTGTGAAGGATTGACATCGGTAGATGAAGCAGGCAAAGGATTGGAGGCCTGTAAAATAGCCTGGAAAGTGCTTAAAAACCCTTTCATTAGCTCTGACAGTGCCTCTGCTGTGTTGGGCCCGGTAATAGGCCCCCCTGGAGCCCCCCTACCCTGCTGATTGCATCAGGAAGGGGGGGACAATCAGACCCTCCTATCTCTGTTTGGGAAATTGAAGTTGATACTCGAGCAAGTGAGGGTGAGGTAAGTGCTGGACCCTCCATCGGTGCCCGAGAAATGGAGGCTGGTGTAAATGCGGGACCCTGAGACCCCTGTAGCGTGGCAAGTGTGGGACCCTGAGACCCCTGTAGCATGGCAAGTGTGGTACCCTGAGACCCCCGTAGCGTGGCTCGAGAGGTGGAGGCAGTTGTGATCTCACCTGGCCCTCGGACGGGCGGACGTTCCGGAACCCTCAGGCGACGATCCTCTTCTGCCGCAGGAACCGAAGGACCCCCGGCGGGACGAGGAGTAGGCCCACTCCTCTCCGATGCTCGTGAAGGTGGACGTGCCGACTGCACCCGTCCGGCGTCGGTGGGTGGCGAGAAGTGTCGTCTCGGAGCCCGTCTTCTCTTCGCCGGGGAGGCATCCTCCGCTGAAGGTCCTCTCGATCCTCTTCTGCGCAGGTCAGCACTCCGGACGTCAGGATTCCGCTCCAGAGACCTCCGTCCCTCACCGATGACGACATCCGACACCCGACTTGACCCGGCGACCGGCTCCGTCACAACCGCGGGACGAACGACCTCTTCCGGTGACGCGCCTTGACTCGCGGCGGACGGCATCTCCAGGCAACGTCGGATCCACTCCTCGGCTCCCGCTTCGCCGGCCCGCTCGATGAGGCGTCTCAGAAGGCTCATGATGCTGGACGACAGGACACCGGTAAGTTGACACGAAGCTCGACACCAGCCAGAACCGGAGACTTGACCCGAAGACCTTTCCTCTTCCAGCGGATCGAAAAAACTTGACCCGAAGTTCTTCCCTCGCCAGGCGGACCGGAGACTTGACTCGAAGTCCTTCCTTGACAGGAGATGGTGGCTTGACCCGAAGCTCACTAGACAGTCACGGCAGTCGATGAAAGAAGCTTGCAGGGAACCGGTGACAGCCCAAGTATCCGCGAAGTAGAAGGTCAGTAAGACCAGTGTTGCCAACCCCCCGGAGGGAAATTTACTGGCAGAACGTCCAAAATTTACGGACAGCACCAATTTTTTACGGACACTGAAAAAAGTACCTAAAATAACAATTTTCAGTGCTAAACCGTGCAAATATCAATATTTTAACAATAAACATATAGCTAGTGCTATTAGCAATGTGTTAAAGTTAAACAAAAGTCAAAAAACATATTTCTCAAATTTACATGAAGGTTGGGTTACCATAACCCAGCCAGCACAGAGTTCCCCCTTACATCAGAGTCTGCAGACTCTGGTCAGACACGGTACAGGAGGTGGGCAGACACTGCGGACATGGTGAAGGGGGTGGGCAGACACTGCGGACATGGTGAAGGGGATGGGCAGACACTGCGGACATGGTGAAGGGGGTGGGCAGACACTGCGGACATGGTAAAGGGGGTGGGCAGACACTGCGGACATGGTAAAGGGGGTGGGCAGACACTGCGGACATGGTGAAGGGGGTGGGCAGACACTGCGGACATGTTACAGAAGGTGGGCAGACACTGCGGACATGGTGAAGGGGGTGGGCAGACACTGCGGACATGTTACAGAAGGTGGGCAGACACTGCGGACATGGTACAGAAGGTGGGCAGACACTGCGGACATGGTACAGAAGGTGGGCAGACACTGCGGACATGGTGAAGGGGGTGGGCAGACACTGCGGACATGGTGAAGGGGGTGGGCAGACACTGCGGACATGTTACAGAAGGTGGGCAGACACTGCGGACATGGTACAGAAGGTGGGCAGACACTGCGGACATGGTACAGAAGGTGGGCAGACACTGCGGACATGGTGAAGGGGGTGGGCAGACACTGCGGACATGGTGAAGGGGGTGGGCAGACACTGTGGACATGGTGAAGGGGGTGAGCAGACACTGCGGACATGGTGAAGGGGGTGAGCAGACACTGCGGACATGGTGAAGGGGGTGGGCAGACACTGCGGACATGTTACAGAAGGTGGGCAGACACTGCGGACATGGTACAGAAGGTGGGCAGACACTGCGTTCATGGTACAGAAGGTGGGCAGACACTGCGGACATGGTGAAGGGGGTGGGCAGACACTGCGGACATGGTGAAGGGGGTGGGCAGACACTGCGGACATGGTGAAGGGGGTGGGCAGACACTGCGGACATGGTACAGAAGGTGGGCAGACACTGCGGACATGGTGAAGGGGGTGGGCAGACACTGCGGACATGGTGAAGGGGGTGGGCAGACACTGCGGACATGTTACAGAAGGTGGGCAGACACTGCGGACATGGTGAAGGGGGTGGGCAGACACTGCGGACATGTTACAGAAGGTGGGCAGACACTGCGGACATGGTGAAGGGGGTGGGCAGACACTGCGGACATGTTACAGAAGGTGGGCAGACACTGCGGACATGGTACAGAAGGTGGGCAGACACTGCGGACATGGTACAGAAGGTGGGCAGACACTGCGGACATGGTGAAGGGGGTGGGCAGACACTGCGGACATGGTGAAGGGGGTGGGCAGACACTGCGGACATGGTGAAGGGGGTGAGCAGACACTGCGGACATGGTACAGAAGGTGGGCAGACACTGCGGACATGGTGAAGGGGGTGGGCAGACACTGCGGACATGGTGAAGGGGGTGGGCAGACACTGCGGACATGGTACAGAAGGTGGGCAGACACTGCGGACATGGTGAAGGGGGTGGGCAGACACTGCGGACATGGTGAAGGGGGTGGGCAGACACTGCGGACATGGTGAAGGGGGTGGGCAGACACTGCGGACATGGTACAGAAGGTGGGCAGACACTGCGGACATGGTGAAGGGGGTGGGCAGACACTGCGGACATGGTGAAGGGGGTGGGCAGACACTGCGGACATGTTACAGAAGGTGGGCAGACACTGCGGACATGGTGAAGGGGGTGGGCAGACACTGCGGACATGTTACAGAAGGTGGGCAGACACTGCGGACATGGTGAAGGGGGTGGGCAGACACTGCGGACATGTTACAGAAGGTGGGCAGACACTGCGGACATGGTACAGAAGGTGGGCAGACACTGCGGACATGGTACAGAAGGTGGGCAGACACTGCGGACATGGTGAAGGGGGTGGGCAGACACTGCGGACATGGTGAAGGGGGTGGGCAGACACTGCGGACATGTTACAGAAGGTGGGCAGACACTGCGGACATGGTACAGAAGGTGGGCAGACACTGCGGACATGGTACAGAAGGTGGGCAGACACTGCGGACATGGTGAAGGGGGTGGGCAGACACTGCGGACATGGTGAAGGGGGTGGGCAGACACTGCGGACATGGTGAAGGGGGTGAGCAGACACTGCGGACATGGTGAAGGGGGTGAGCAGACACTGCGGACATGGTGAAAGGGGTGGGCAGACACTGCGGACATGTTACAGAAGGTGGGCAGACACTGCGGACATGGTACAGAAGGTGGGCAGACACTGCGGACATGGTACAGAAGGTGGGCAGACACTGCGGACATGGTGAAGGGGGTGGGCAGACACTGCGGACATGGTGAAGGGGGTGGGCAGACACTGCGGACATGGTGAAGGGGGTGGGCAGACACTGCGGACATGGTGAAGGGGGTGGGCAGACACTGCGGACATGGTACAGAAGGTGGGCAGACACTGCGGACATGGTGAAGGGGGTGGGCAGACACTGCGGACATGGTGAAGGGGGTGGGCAGACACTGCGGACATGTTACAGAAGGTGGGCAGACACTGCGGACATGGTGAAGGGGGTGGGCAGACACTGCGGACATGTTACAGAAGGTGGGCAGACACTGCGGACATGGTGAAGGGGGTGGGCAGACACTGCGGACATGTTACAGAAGGTGGGCAGACACTGCGGACATGGTACAGAAGGTGGGCAGACACTGCGGACATGGTACAGAAGGTGGGCAGACACTGCGGACATGGTGAAGGGGGTGGGCAGACACTGCGGACATGGTGAAGGGGGTGGGCAGACACTGCGGACATGGTGAAGGGGGTGAGCAGACACTGCGGACATGGTACAGAAGGTGGGCAGACACTGCGGACATGGTGAAGGGGGTGGGCAGACACTGCGGACATGGTGAAGGGGGTGGGCAGACACTGCGGACATGGTACAGAAGGTGGGCAGACACTGCGGACATGGTGAAGGGGGTGGGCAGACACTGCGGACATGGTGAAGGGGGTGGGCAGACACTGCGGACATGGTGAAGGGGGTGGGCAGACACTGCGGACATGGTGAAGGGGGTGGGCAGACACTGCGAACATGGTGAAGGGGGTGGGCAGACACTGCGGACATGGTACAGAAGGTGGGCAGACACTGCGGACATGGTGAAGGGGGTGGGCAGACACTGCGGACATGGTGAAGGGGGTGGGCAGACACTGCGGACATGTTACAGAAGGTGGGCAGACACTGCGGACATGGTGAAGGGGGTGGGCAGACACTGCGGACATGTTACAGAAGGTGGGCAGACACTGCGGACATGGTGAAGGGGGTGGGCAGACACTGCGGACATGTTACAGAAGGTGGGCAGACACTGCGGACATGGTACAGAAGGTGGGCAGACACTGCGGACATGGTACAGAAGGTGGGCAGACACTGCGGACATGGTGAAGGGGGTGGGCAGACACTGCGGACATGGTGAAGGGGGTGGGCAGACACTGCGGACATGGTGAAGGGGGTGAGCAGACACTGCGGACATGGTACAGAAGGTGGGCAGACACTGCGGACATGGTGAAGGGGGTGGGCAGACACTGCGGACATGGTGAAGGGGGTGGGCAGACACTGCGGACATGGTACAGAAGGTGGGCAGACACTGCGGACATGGTGAAGGGGGTGGGCAGACACTGCGGACATGGTGAAGGGGGTGGGCAGACACTGCGGACATGGTGAAGGGGGTGGGCAGACACTGCGGACATGGTACAGAAGGTGGGCAGACACTGCAGACATGGTGAAGGGGGTGGGCAGACACTGCGGACATGTTACAGAAGGTGGGCAGACACTGCGGACATGAAGGACATACCCATCCATCTACCTACCTACGTGTGATATCAGGGGAGCTACTTACCTACCCGGTAGGTAGCTCCCCTGATATTACACGGGTAGGTAAGTAGCTCCCCTCATATCATTGCAAGGCAGTACAAGTTACACATGAAACATCTTCTCCAACTTCTCGTGATGCCAGGGCCAGTGTGTGCCCCCCCCCCCTCACCCTTCCATCCAGATGAGAGGAGCCGGCTCAGTCTGAGTCTGACTTACCCTGCGGCTGATCGGACGGTCGGTCAGTGGCCAGCATGGTGCCCAGCAGCATGGATAGGTAGGTGACGGTGTGGTGACGGTGACCCCCCTCCATAGCTCACGCCCCCCGTAGTCTCGTACTCCTCCTCCAGTCCCGACTCCCGGGCCGGCTTCCTCACGCAGGGCCAGGGACACAGGCGGGAAAACTTAAATGAGGAGAGGCGGAGGCAGAGGCGGGCCGTGGGTGGCACTCGTCGTCCGATGTACATAACTCTCGGGGGAGGGAGGAGGCGGTGTCGGGGGTGGAGGCAGAGGCGGGCCGTGGGTGGCAGAGTGACTCGTCCGATGTAATTAACTCCGGGTCGAGGGCGGAGGCGGCGTTGGGGGTGGAGGCAGAGGCCGGCCGTGGCACTCGTCCGACGGGGATCTCCGGAACTGCGCGCCGCACATGCGCAGTTCTGACAGTGCCGCCGCCGCCTTAGATTTACGGGCACTTTTCTCCTGCTACGGGCATTTACGGGCAGGAGAAAAGTGCCCTGTTTTAACGGGCTGTCCGTAAATCTACGGACGGTTGGCAACACTGAGTAAGACAAAACTTGATCTTGACACGGCGATCTCTTCTGAGGTGATTGAAGACTTGTGTGAATGAGCCCCCTTTTATAACCATAGGCAGGCTCTATAGGCGGGATAAAAACAGGTTAAAACCAGAATTAAACTTAAACTCCCTAGCTACACGTATCTCTTAATATGATTGGGGCTTATTTGACCAAACAAACACTTGAATTCTTAATCTGACCTAGCAACAGTTTAAAACTATAGACTGTCCTCTAACTGCCTTGTTTAAACTTAAACTGGCCTGTCACCATCCCATCTGGAAAAAGGGGCTTATTCAAACCCCTTTTTCCTTACATTCCTCCGTTCTGCGGGCTGAAATCTGTGAAAGTGTGTATGGCTAGCCTTAAAGCATAAATTGAGCCAATTTTGTTTTAACTTTTGATAGGGTGGGGAAATGTCAGCAAACATGCCGCCTGCTGCACAGCATAAAGAGACAGACACTCAGTCTGCCAACCTAGAGTTGGTCTTAAATACTTCTAGATTAATTTTCTGGAAGTAATTATCTCTGAGTTTGCTGCAGTGTTTGGTGCAGTATTTGTGAAAGTGGCACTGTTAAGAGCTACCTGAATCTGCCACACATGTCTGTAAAGCTAAAGAGATGTTCAGCAGGGTGTTTTAAATCTGGCAAAGTCAATTTTAATGGGTCACACCACCAGAAAACATGTTGCTAGGACTTTAAAGTGGAGCGCCACCCAAAAGGGGAAGCTCCACTTGTCTGCCTTCTCCACCCGCCCCCCTCCCCTGCTGCCACATTTGGCATATTTTTGGAGAGTTTACCACGGCAAAGTGAGCTGGAGTTTGGCCCACCCTCGTTCGTCTTGCAGCTGGCCCATTCACAGAGCCCAGCGCGATTCGCACATGCGCTGTAGGAAACCGGCTATGAGGCCGCAAGGCTTTACTATCGGTCTCCCTTAGCTGAGATGGCGGCACCCGCACCCATGAGCCCATGCAAGAATCAGCTCGGGTGAGGACACCGCTGGATGCCTGGACAGGTAAGTGCGCTAGTAGTAAATGTCAGCAGCTACAGTATTTGTAGCTGCTGACTTTTAATTTTTGGAAGGGGGGGTACTCCTCTTTAATGAATCTGATTTTTAATGCTGAATGTAGTTTGTTCTTGCAGACTTTAGGTTTGCTTTCTTTCATTCTGATTTGCCTGATGAACTGCTGATGTTATTGCATTAAATGCTTTTGCTTGCATTTTTAATGTGTAGTTTTTGATAAATTTGTGTTTAATGTTTATTTCCTCCCAATGTTAGCCTAAAAATGTTATCTTGATTTCCGTGGAAAGACTACCAGGTAGGAATCAATAAAGGTATGTTTTAGTATAAAAACATCATTATGCATCAATGTAAAGGCACCATCATGCAACGATGCCATGCTATTGCTTAACTACTTGACCTCTGGAAGGTTTTACCCCATTCATGACCAGAGCATTTTTTGCTATTCAGCTACTTTAACTGGCAATTGCTCAGTCACGCAACTCTGTAACCAAATAAAATGTATATAGTTTATTTCACACAAATAGAGTTTTCTCTGTTGATATTTTATTGTCACTGGGTTTTTTATTTGTTGCTAAATAAACAAGAAAAGACTGAAAATAAAAAGGTTTATCTGAGTTTCTGTTATAACAATTTGCAAACAAATAATCTTTCTTCATAAATGTAGACCTAATATAATCTGCTACATACTTTGGTAAAAATAACCCAAATCAGTGAATATTATTTACTCAGTGTGAAAGTTATAGAGTCTACAAATGATGGTATATATATATATATATATATATATATATGAAAATTGATCAATCCTGATGTACTGACGGCCTCTCATTTCCTGTGACCCTAAAATGACAGGACAGTACAAATACACCCCCTCTTCCCCCCCCTCAAATGATCCTTTTTTGGAAAGTAGGCAGTCCAAGGTATTTAAAAAACAAACAGACAGAAATTCCCAGTCCAAAAAATGTTAATTGGAATGTCTAGAATTGTAGAAATGAAAATAAAATTATGCACCTATACTGTATGCACAATTATAAGGCAAGTGAGTATTTTGACCAAATCATAATTTTTATGCATATTGTCCAACTCCAAGTTGTATAAACTCAAATGCTTATTGGATCCGCATAGGATCGTGGGATAGTCCGTGCCGCAACGGCGGCTCCATTTTTTTTTTACACTTTGATGATCACTGTAACAGCGAAGTTTTGGACTGTCATGAATGGGTTACATTCACAACAGCTTTGACTACTATTGTGCGCTGTGATTAACCCACAGCTATGACATGGCATATGGTGCTGTAATTGTCTGAGCGATCATGTGGTATCTGGGCCAATCACAGCAGCCTGATACTGAACACTGCAATCCGCAGTGTACGGTGGACACAGGAGTTGTAGTTTGCGCCACTGTGTGCCCCAGGCGACACGCGCAGTGAGCATGAGCAGGACGATTTACTGGTACATCGCAATGCCTGCTCAAACCGCTGGTCAGCAGTAAAATTACTGTTGGCCTGTCGAAAAAATGGTTAATAATTAATAATATTCAGAATTGATATAGTGCCATCAGTTTGCGCAGTACTTTAGACCATGAGGGCAGACAGTACATTTACAATACAATTCAATAGAAGAGGGATCAGAGGACCCTGCTTCTTAAAGCTTACAATCTAAAAATGATGGGCGAGTCAAGTACTACAACAGGTAACAATTGTGGGGGATGAGTTGATGGAGAAAATAAAAGTGCAGTTGTTATGTGGATGCAGGATAGGCTTTTCAAAATAGAAGGGTTTTTAGTGATCGTCTAAAAATAGACAGAGTAGGAGACAGATTGGGTTAGGGAGTTCCAGAGGGTGGGAGAGGCTCTGGATATCCTGGAGGTGAGCATGGGCAGATCCCAGCCATACCTTTGGCAACTTCCTTAGACTCCTGGGGTAAATCCTCACATCTACCAGTCTGTCCTACGACAGTATGGAGTAGGAGATATTGCTCTTATTTACATACCCCTTCATCTTTGCCATGTTATTGTTGTATTGCACAACCCTCTTCTGGCCAAAAGGGGGAGATCTAAATCCAGTGAACACATAGACATTATTGTGTGAGTCAGGGGATCTAGAGAGAGCTTTTTAAACACTAAGAATAAGCCCACGTTCTAGAAGTTGCAGGAGTCCATGAATCCAGACCTGTCTGTGTGAGCAGGAGACAGGGCTAGCCCTAAAGAGCCTGGGGTTGAGGGCGAGATCATCAAGGAGTCAGCAGTACTGTCAGGCCAGCCCACTTTGTGGGATTACCACTGACCTGAGCATTCATCAGATTCACCACTCTGTCAGTTTGAGTTTTAGTCACACCAGGACAGGACTGAAGTGGCCCCTTCCACCACAGAAGCCTAATGCCACCTCGGGGAGTGGGTGAGAGGGCCACTGGCCTGCTTTGTACTGTTTAGCATTAGCCATATCACTGAGAGCAGGACAATTATAGCACCCAAACAAGCACCCCTCCGTAGCAATTATGTACCTCCTTACCTTCAAGTCCATACCAAACCACAATCAGCTATGACTGTAATGCACCATAATTATATCTAGTGTACTCCTAATTTCACATTGCACTGAACTGTATTGCACCTGTTGTCATCTTACTGCATGCAGGTTCAAAGGACCACCGTAGGTGATCCAATGCTCATTTAAAAGGCCTCAACAATAGTTGGCAGAAAATCAACTTTAAGGATTGCCCTTTGAGGTTTCCCTCATTTCCCCTTCACTGTTTATGCTGTTCAATCTTGACCGTGCCTACCCAGATGGTTTAGGCCTAGCACAGTTGCCATCAGTGCACACTGACAATATAGCTCTAGTATTGTTAGATCAAGTCTCATTACTGCCCACTGCTGCACTTTAGGTTACACTGCTACTGCAGGTCGAGGCAAAGAACAGAAGAACCAGGGAGTCCTTTGAGGATTGCACTACACTTATAGGAACCAGTACAATTCACAAAAATAGCATTAATCACAATAGGTTCAACTTGTTTATGGGTTATTTTTTTGACACGAGGTAACAAACTGCTAAAAGTTAAATTGTATTAAGCCAAAACCGTGTTTTGTTTCAGATATAGTAGCAAAGGGTTAAAATCCAAACCAAGTAATTTTTTTTGCTGTGTCCTGCAGGGAAAATTTCACGTTGCAGCAAATGTATTTTTACACTGCAGCACTTATAAAATGCACTTTGCATTTTTAAAAAACACATAGCGCTTTTGAAATGAAGCGCATAAAGCCATGAATTGCTGATTGTTAAGGACGCCATTTGGGCCAGCTCCTTCACAACCAGCTGGGTATTAAGGCGGTTGTTAAGGAGCCATAACCCGCCAGCATCCATAACAACCAGAAATAAGGCCTCTCCTTTGGCCAGAACCACTGGAGGGGAGAAGAGGTGGAGAGACATTCAGTAGTACAGCAGGGAACATTGGCTCCCAGAATCTGAGGGGAGAAGGCAGGGGAAGGCCAGACTGAGCTACTGCTGACCACGAAGGGGGAAGAGACTGTGTTTACATCCCCCTGATTGTTTAAAAGTCCACCAAAAATGCAGCATGCAAGACTTTGCAAACTGCAGTGTAAACGCAGCGTAGCAATGTGAAAAGTCTCATAGGCTTTAAAGGCAAATCATTTTTATGCACTTTTGTCCCACTGGAAAGGTGTGTTCCAGGCAAAAGGACATCAGCGGGAAAGGGATCTAACTTCTTATCCTAAAGATATAACAGGAAAAGAGAGGAACTCTTTCTAAAATTGATAGAATTTCAATCATAGAGGGTTTTCACAGGATCAGGGGTTTCCATAGGAGGATTTCCCATATCTTATGAATCATAATTACTAATAACAACTTGTTCATTTTGGATTTACGCTTACTTTCTGTGGTCACCAGGACAAATATAGAGGGAGACTCTCCACAGCAGGAGCACAGACAAAAAAACAAACAACAAAAAGTGGTATAAAGCCCCGTACACACGCACCGATTGTTGGCCGTAAATTTTCGGCCAACGTCCGATCGGCCGATTGTCGGCTTGTTAGTATGATGCTTCCGACAACCGACTGCGACTTTTCGGCTGAACAAAATCTGGTGTGCATGTTATAAAATTTTTGTTGGCCGTCACCAGAACGGCCGATTGTTCGTCAGTCAGTACAGATTTCGGCCGACAAAAGTCAGATGAGCAAGACTGGGCATGCTCAGAGAAGAAAAAACACACGAAAAGTAGACCAGAACATGACATCACTTCTGAAGTTGGTTGTTGTTGGCCGACAAAATTCGTGTGCAGTCTAGAGCACATTTCAACCAACACAACAACACTGGACAAAAGACGGCCGATCGGTCGGCCAACAATCGGTGCGTGTGTACGAGGCTTTAGCCTTTCTTACTCCATCCAAAACTAAAAGACATTTGCCCTTACGCACACATTGATAGCTTGTATACTAGGTTAATAACATGAACACATTGCCAAAAGCCGCACCAGTTTCCAAGCGATTCTCTTTTCTTTGAATCAAGCATGCTACACCTACCAATCAGCTCTTTACTTTAATTGTACACCTACAGAATGCAGATCAGTAATTGAAGTCACGAAAAACTGTCAATCAAACTGAAATGAGTTGTGAAACAAGTGAATGACATTGATACTATCCATTGTATGAAGATATGAGGTCTTTTTCCTTTTTTTCCACAATCTCTTTCAACAGCCTATATTACTTTACACTCAAGGGTACACAGACGTACCTCCTATTCAACAATAGTTTATTATGAGCAATATGTTTTGTATTGAGTAGAAGTGAAGATTTCCTGCCACAATGCCTTTTATCTTACTTTCTCTTAAAGGGGACCTTCACTGCATCTGAGCACCACAAATCAAAAACTCAATTTAATTCATTTTAATATTTAAAGCAAATTCACCTATTCATCTGTAGCACCCTCCTAGATAGGTGCTAGGTAAAGGCGTCTAATGCTCCTGCTGCTTATCAGGGGGGCCTGATCTTTAGTTAGGCCTGCTCTCTGTGCTCAGTGTGTATTCATCTGGTCTGAGGGAGTGTCCCCACTGTGTCCAATGGGGGGGCTGTTGCACAATGGAGGAAACCTGGCCAATGATACACAAGCTCTTGTAACTGTCCCAGTGGGTTGGCACCCGGAGAGGTGCATCATGGGAGTGGTGATAAAAGCGGGGAGCGCATGAGGCAGGATGTCTTTTGGCGGGAGGAAAGTCCCAGGAGAAGGTGGATGGCTGTTCCTGCTCCTGTAGGTGTGGGGAAGGTAGTTCAGTGGCCTAGTGAACCAGGTGTGTGGAGCTAAGCTGCAGAGGATCCAGAGCGCTGACAAGTGGAGCTGCTGGCAGAGACTGTTGGGAAAAACAGTATCGTGAGTACCAGGAGTTCTGCCTAAGGGTCTGCCTAAGAGAGTGGACAACTCCAGAGAAGTCAGGGGATCAAGGAGCTAGCTCACACAGGATGTTTATCATTAAAGGGGGTGCCGTGTAGTTGACCCTGAAGAATAGGAACAAAGGGGGTGCCAGGAAGGGTCCTGAAGTTGTTCAGCAGTACAGAACAGATTACCTTAGAAAAATCATTCACTTATACTTCACAGCTAAGGGCAAAGTGAAGCAGCGGCCTAGCCGTGACAAGCGTTACTCAGCATTTTTAAGTTGTCCCAGCCAATTGTGCATAGTTGTATAAAGTTGGAGTATCCCACTCATTCCCTTCTCCTATCCAAGTTCCAAATAAAAACACAAAAACCAAAGCTACTGGACTGTTTCCTGACTGTGCTAAAACACTTGGAAAAATGTCAAACTGTCATGTTGTTGCTAATGGTAACCCAGAGGAACCTGTAATCAGCAGCTCCCAAGGGAGTAGTGCTACACCTACATGTCTCCATGCTTTATTTTGTTGAGAAACCACTTTGAAAAACACCCCCGTAACATTTGTAGCCATGACCATCTTGAGTAAGGGCAAATGATTCATGTAGAATTTACTGCCTGGAATCCATTTGCCCTTAGCTCAAGCATAAAAAAATATTATAGTGTATGGGCGCTAGGTATTTCCATACTAACTTTAAAGATGAAAAACAAATTAGTTCCTGCATAAACATATAAACAAAATGTGCATATATTAACCACTTGCCGACCAGTCACTGGGACTGTACTGTGGCAAAGTGGCTCGATTCCATCCAGCGACGTAGACCTATGTCGCTGGACTCCTCCCCCTGTAGGCGGCGCTCACAGCGGGAGTCGGGCCAGGGGCTTGTGTAAACAGAGCGGGTGTATCTCCTAAGTGACAAACAGTGACAGATTGCAGTGTTCAGCATAGCTGAACATGCGATCTGCCCCTGTGTCACTCAGTCACCTCCCCCCCACACACGTTAGTAAGCACCAGGCATACATTAACCCCTCCCTCTCCAATAAAATTAACCCCTTCCCTGCCAGTGTCATTTTTACAGTAACAGTGCATATTTATAGCACTAATTACTGTAGAAATGTCACTGGTACCCCCAAAAGTGTCAAAAATGTAAGTCAAGTTCCGATCTGTCCGCCGCAATGTCGCAGTCACGCAAAAAAAATCGCAGATCGCCGCCATTAATCGTTAAAAAAAAAAACACCAAAAATGACAGAAATCTTTCCCTTAGTTATTAAATGCAATAACTTTTGCGCAAACCAATCAAAATATGCTTATTGTGATTTTTTTTACCAAACATAGGTAGTAGAAAACAAATTGGCTAAAAATTTTTAAAAATTCAGATTTTTACATTTTTTTGGGGGGAATTTCATATAGAAAAATGTTTAAAATATTGTTATTTTTTCAAAATAAACGCTCTTTTTTTGTTTATAGCGCAAAAAGTAAAAATCTCACAGGTAATCAAATACCACCAAAAGAAAGCTCTGTTTGTGGGAAAAAAAGGAAGTAAATTTTGTTTGGGTACGGCGTCGCACGACCACGCAATTGTCAGTTAAATTTGCACAGTGCCGAATCGCAAAAAGTGGCCTGGACATAAGACGGCAAAATCCTCCGGTGGTAAAGTGGTTAATTCATTACAAAAACATTCATAGTGTGAACACTGATGATTTGTGAACCTCCACCTCCAAAAAGTGCTCTAATCATGCAGACAATCGTGCCGTTGACATGTGCTTCTGTGATCCACACTGCAGTCAGCTTACGCTCAATCAGACAATAATAGCTCTCCCCTGGGTTCTGCTCCTCACCTGATGGTTGACTCAGAAAAAAAAGGCAAACATGCTTCTCATAGCACAACCAGGCTTACATTTATTAAAATTGTTTAAAAGACACAGTCAATTTAAAATTCACATTTGTTGGTGCACCAGCCAGCACCCAGCGATATCAGCAGTGTAAAGTGTGCCTCCGGCAGCCTTCTCCCAACATGGAGCTCCATTTTGACTGTGTCTTTTAAACAATTTTAATAAATGTAAGCCTGGTTGCGCTATGAGATGCATGTTTGCCTTTTGTTTCTGAGTCAACCATCGGGTGAGGAGCGGAGCCCAGGGGAGAGCTATTGTCTGATTGAGCATAAGCTGACCCACAAACAGCTGGGCTCTAGAACCTGGTGATAGGCAAGGTGTTAACAAGGTGGTGTGGATCACAGAAGCCCATGTCCATGGCACAATTGTTTGCATGATTAGAGCACTCTTTTGAGGTGGAGATTCACCAATAGTCACACTATGGATGTTTTTGAAATGGATTAATATATGGACAATTTGTTTATATGTTTATGCAGTAACTAATTTGTTTTTCATCTTTAAAGTTTCACTAGTAAGGATATACCTAGCACCTATACACTATAAGATTTTTTTTTTTTTAATATCTGTGTGTTACGCTTGGGATTTTCTTTGGTTTAGCAGCAGGGGTATCACAATATTCACAATTTTTAGGAGTCTGTGGCGCAGAGATTTTATTTTAAAGGGCTTAGCTCAAGCATCCATGCAGGAGAGCATGCTTAGCTGAGAAAACCCCTCCTCCCCTCCTGAAGGCCCCTGGGATTTACAGTATGACATAATTTGCCTAGGCACGAGACGGAGAAGTAACTGAAGAAATATAAAAACAAGTTTAAAACAAGTACATTTGACATACTTTTTCTATCTATTTACTAATGCTAGCAGCATGATGATTAAAAAAAAAATCAACGTTGAAAGTAAAGTTCTATGCAACCTTCAGTCAATAGCTGCATCAGACAATGTATCAGATAGTTTTTATCAGAAAATGGGCATGCTTGGGCCTATAGAAAGAGGAGGTGTAGTGCTAACAGACGTCCTTAGCACTGGACTTCCTTAAGGTGGAAGAAAAGCCTAAGGCTTCTTTCACACGGTCCGCCTCCGCAGGCGGATCCGTGTTGCTCAGTGGGGATCGATCCGCGATCCCCGCTGAGCCGGGCGGATGACAGCTCCGTCTCCGCTTGCAGAGCGGAGAGGGAGGTGTCTCAGCACCGGCTGCCCTCTATGGGGGATCGGAGGAGAGCGGACCGCTTGTCCGCTCTCATCAGATCCGCTCCGCTCCGATTACTGAACGGATGGAAAAATAGGGTTTCCATCAGTCCAGATTTCAGCACAGGATCGGATGCGGATGGCAGCGGGTGTCAGCGGAGGTGACCTCCGCTGACACCCGCTGCCCCATAGAGCTGCATGGAGGATCCGATCAGATCCGCCTAAAAAACTGACAGGCGGATCTGATCGGACCGCCCGTGTGAAAGAGCCCTTATGCCCCATACACACGTGCAGATTATCTGCAGACTTTTGTCTACAGAATTACCAAAACCATATAATATGAGGTCAAACCTAAACACTTTCAATTTGTATGCAATCCGGCAGGCCCTTGCACTACATAGAAAAGGTAAGTCTATAGACAAAAGTCTGCAGATAATCTGCACGTGTGTATGGGGCATAAGTCTAACTATTCTTAAAAAATTCCCCTCCCCCCTCATCCTACCCATCTTGCATTCTATGCATTAAGGTAAAAAACTCCAACCTACTTTTTCTGTCCCCCATTCCTAAACACTTACCTGCTTCCTCTCACGGATCCAGCGCTGTCCCAGTTGCAGCTCCTCCAATTCCTGATTTCACAGAACACACAGACAGCAGTGGGAACCATAGGCTGCTGTCATTCAAGTTCCTGTGGGGGTGTGCCTTACTGGTGCTGTGTGTGTCTATGGATGAACACAGCCTGGCTCAGAAACACTTCCGCATGGGTGACCCTCAGCACACGGCTTGGTGAGGGAGCACCTGGAGGAAGAAGGTGGGCAAGGCACCAGCAGGGGACTGCAGAAGAGGAGGTAATGACCTCTCAGTAAAATTTTATTGCACAGAGCAGCTAAGTATAACAATGTTTAAAGCATTTAAAATTGAAAATTATATATATCCTTTAAAATTACTTTAACCTTCCTAGCGGTATTCCCGCGTGTGGCTCAGGGTTACATTTCAGTGCCAAAAGCGGTAACCCCGAGCCACACTCGGGGTACCGCCAGAAGCATCGCTGGATCCTGGTAGAGGGGTTACTTACCTTGTCACCAGATCTAGCGATGAATGCGGGCGGTGTGCGGCAGCGGATCTTCCTCCAGATGCTCTCTGTGCCCCGGCTTCCGTCTCCTGCGACATGACGCTCACAGGGGGGTGGAACCAGCGGCAAATTCAAAAGTAAAACACACCAAACACACTGATACATTCTTAAGAATTACATGCAAAATAATTGTACCGCTTTCAGCACCTAAAATCGGAAAGAATCATACCGCTAGGGAGGTTAAAGTAGAACTAAAGTTTGCATTGTGGTGGGTGGGCTTTTACAATAATGCATACTTGATACATACTTATGCATACTTTGTTCAATGTTCTCACTACTGTTAGTGGCAAAGAAAAGAAGTATCTTCAAAGTCAAGGTAAGAATGTGTTTAGATTTTCTTTTTCCATCTTTATTAACAAACAGTGCTTTATTATCTCCTAGGATACCTAAATAACACTTCATTTACTTGGAATCTTAGGAATTGTGCAATGAAACTGTAGGTAACTGTCAATAATACCATTTTATTCTGAGCTAGGTTACCTCCACAGAGATGATCCAGATATATGTATTTGCTGAGTTAGAGGAAAGTGATGAGGCAGGAGATACAAATTATAATAATAATGGTATATTCTTTAAGTCATAGAGCATGATATCACATTCACTTAATCATGTTTTATCTGTATCTCCTGTCACTTCCAGTCACAAAATGGTTCAATCAGTGTCACAAATCTTCTAAATCCTAATCAGAGTTTGCTGGTGTTGTCTCTGTTTCAGATTCATTCACTGGTGAATGTGCTGTAAAGGTTGGGACTTCAGTACATTGCTTGTCTAATATGTCTACTCATATATTGGTAAAATCTATTATATTTTTCTTATGTTAACTTCTGGATATTTTTGACCACCTGGGTGAGAATGGGGTCACTGTTCCTTTATTTTCTCAAACAGAGTTATAAAGATCTCTATCCAATTTACATTTTCAATGTTTTTTACATGTATTAATTTTAACTCTAATTTCAAACAAATGTGTATTATATTTTATTGAGTTTAAGATAGAAGTTAAGTTCGGTTGCTGCCTGATGGCTGGGGGTTAGTTAATACATTAAATACCCAGCAGAAAAACTTGGATGTTATTGACTTAAAAAAAAGCATTACAGCGGACTTCGATTTATTTAAAACATTTACCCCCTCAATTAATCCCAACCACTATAGCTCTGAAAAGTTTCAGTGCTAGATAACATGTCATCAATGTTATCTGTATTGTAGAGGTGTAATTATAAACAGTTAACCCCCCCCCCCCCCCCCCCACTCTCTACTTAGAGATCACCCCCACCTTCAGGCAAAACAAATTTGCCATTTTTATTTTTAAATAACTTTTTAAGCATTTTATAAAAACCTAAGGCTAAGTTCATACCCACTCTTCCTGTGATGACTGTATCACTCTAGTCCATCTTCTGGATCCTGAGAGGACCCCACTAGACAGCCAGTAGGAGTGTCCACATTAGGCAGGAGGTGATGTAGATGCCTGAAGAAGACACTCCTCCTGCACAAAGAAGAAGAGAGAAGACTCAGGACTGGCAAATCACATCACCACAGATTTTGATGAGTAAAAGGTGTATTTTTTTCCCCACAGGGTACCAATGCCTCCTCTCCCTCTACAGAGTAGTGATGTCGCGAACCTAAAATTCGCCATTCGCGAACGGCGAACGCGAACATCGGCAAATGTTCGCGAACCGGCGAACCAGGCGAACCGCCATAGACTTTAATAGGCAGGCGAATTTTAAAACCCACAGGGACTCTTTCTGGCCACAATAGTAATGGAAAAGTTGTTTCAAGGGGACAAACACCTGGACTGTGGCATGCCGGAGAGGGATCACACAAAAAAAAGTTCTTAAAAATTGTAATGTTTTGATAGAGAGCCAATTATTGGAAAAATTAAAAAAAAAATAAAAATAAAAAAATTCTTTGTATTTAGCATCTGGGGGGGTCTAAAAAGTGTACCTGCGAAGTTTCAGCTCTGTAGCATGTCCGGAACCAGAAAAAAATACGAATTAGGGTTAGGGCTAGGGTTAGGCTTAGGGCTAGGGTTAGGGTTAGGGTTAGGGTTAGGGTTAGGGTTAGGGTTAGGGTTAGGGCTATGGTTAGAGGGTTAGGGTTAGGTTTAGTGTTAGGGGCTAGGGTTAGGGTTACGGTGAGATACTTAGGGTTAGAGTTAGTAGCCCTACCCCTACCCCTCTAACTCTAACTCTCTAACCCTAAGCACTAAAAATAACCCTAACCTTAGCCCTGACCCTAACCCTAGCCCTAACCCTAACCCTAACCCTAGCCCTAACCCTGATTCTATTTTTTTTCTGGTTCTGGACATGCTACAGAGCTGAAACTTCACAGGTACACTTTTTAGACCCCCCAGACAATAAATCCAAAGAAATTTTTTTTTTTAAGTTTTTTTTTTTTTTTTTAAGTTTTCCAATAATTGTCTGTCTATCAAAAATGGCAAATTTTAAGAACTTTTTTTGTGTGATTTAGTGTATAGGGGGTCTAAAAAGTGTACCTGTGAAGTTTCAGCTCTGTAGCATGTCCAGAACCAGAAAAAAAGATAATTTTTCAGTAGAGCAGGGATGGTGGGAACCCCTTTTACACCTATATGATCTTTTTTTCCTGGTTCTGGACATGCTGCAGAGCTGAAACTTCACAGGTACACTTTTTAGACCCCCCCCCCCCCCCCAAACAATAAATCCAAAGAAATGTTTTTTTGTTAAGTTTTTTTTTTTTTTTTCCAATAATTGGCTCTCTATCAAAAATGACAATTTTTAAGAACTTTTTTTGTGTGATTTAGTGTATAGGCGGTCTAAAAAGTGTACCTGTGACGTTTCAGCTCTGTAGCATGTCCAGAACCAGAAAAAAAAGATAATTTTTCAGTAGAGCAGGGATGGTGGGAACCCCTTTTACACCTATATGAATTTTTTTTTCTGGTTCTGGACATGCTACACATATATATATATATATATATATATTAAAAAATACTCAAATACCAGCCCTCAAAGGGGCTTTTGGTGACAATATATATATATATATATATATATATATATATATATATATATATATATATATATATATATATATATATACAAAAAAAACCTCAAATACCAGCCCTAGGAAGGGCTTTTTGGGGTGCTGTCCTTACAGCAGGAGTGTACCAAGAACACTGGCTAACAAGACCGGGAACTGTCCCTAGCTATAACAGCAGCAGCACCAGCACTTTCCCTGCTCTCAGTAACACAGAAATGATCTAAAATGGATGCTGCCCTTGCTTATTCATAGGAGGTGGGAGGGTGTGGGAGGGAGGTATGCTGATTGGCCTGGAATGTGTCTGCTGACTGTGATGTTCAGGGTCAAAGTTTGCCTCAATGATGATGTATAGGAGGCGGACCGAACATCGCATATGTTCGCCCGCAGCGGCGAACGCGAACATGCGAAGTTCGCCGGGAACTGTTCGCCGGCGGACAGTTCTATACATCTCTACTACAGAGTACCGGTGCCTCCCTTCCCTGCATAGTATATCAATGTCCCCCTCTCCCCCACAAAGCAACAGTGCCTCCCTTACCCTCCACAGTATATCAATGTACCCCTCTCCCCCACAGAGCAACAGTGGTCCTTCTCTGCCTCCACAGTTTACCAATGTCTTCCTCTACCCCCAGAACATTAGTGCCCCCTCTCCCTTCAGAGCGTACCAATGTCCCCCTCTCCCTTCACAGAGAATCAGTGCCCCCCTCCCTCGCTCCACAACATACCAATATCCCTGTCTTCCCCACAGAGCAACAATTCCCCCCTTCTACCTCCACAGTGTAGTAGTACCCCTGTCTCCCTCCACAGAGCCTCAGTGCCCTCCCCATTCTTTTTATAGGGGACTAGTCTTCCTCCACAAAGAATTAGGTCTCCTCTTTTCTCCCAACAGAATCTCAGTGTTCCACCTCTCTCCCCACTGAGCATTAGTGCCCCCCCCCCCCCATGGTATTTTTCTCCTGCTGACCAATGACACTGAGAATTTTCTTCCTCCCATAAATCACCTACCCTGGGCATCCTCATGTTAACCACCAATGCCAGGCATTTTTTTCATACCAATGACCACCGACACTGGCCTCTTTCCTTCCACTGACCAGCAATACCCTTTTTCTTTTTCTTCCTCTCCTTGACCACCAACATTTTTTTTTCCTCATCACCCCTGATGCCAGATATTTTTCCTCCCACTGACCATCAACACCAGGCATTTTTCTCACCTACTGACTCCTAATGATAACTTGATTGTACCTGGGTTCAGTTCAGGGTAAAAAACACACAAAAGTTCCCAGCTCACTTACCAGGCAGCCTTAAAGCGGTTGTAAACCCGAAAATGAAAAAAAAAAAAAAACCTGCAAGACAAAGCCATAATGCATTACTTACCTTAGAACGAAGCCCCGACGCGGACCCCCGGACATCGCTGCGGGCGCCGCCATGATCCGGAAGCGCTGTGATTGGCCGGAGCATGCGTGCGGGAGTGATTTTCCGGCAAGCTGCCGGCTAGGAAAACTGAAGGTCCCCCCGGACCTTCAGAGCGCATGCGCCGCTCGCGTGAGCGGCTGCATGCACTGCAAATATCTCCTAAACCGTGCCGGTTTAGGAGATATTAATTATACCTACAGGTAAGCCTTATTATAGGCTTACCTGTAGGTAAAAGTGTCAAAAAGCGGGATACTACCGCTTTAAAGAGACTGAATTGACCCTGTCTAACAGTTCACTAACTGTACAAACAAATGGCAACTATCAGGTATACCTGCGCTTAATTTATCCATTATTATATATGTGCTCCAACTTAGGAGACTCTCAAAATTATAAAGTTAGGACTGCAGTACAGAGTTAGGACTGCGTGGGGTGCCATGACGAGGACCCTACAGCCTACACATACAGTCGGGTCCATAAATATTGGGACATCAACACAATTCTAATCTTTTTGGCTCTCTACACCACCACAATGGATTTGAAATGAAACAAAACAGATGTGCTTTAACTGCAGACTTTCAGCTTTAATTTGAGGGTATTTGCATCCAAGTCAGGTGAAAGGTGTAGGAATTACAACAGTTTGTATATGTGCCTCCCACTTTTTAAGGGACCAAAAGTAATGGGACAATTGGCTGCTCAGCTGTTCAATGGCCAGGTGTGTGTTATTCCCTCATTATCCCATTTACAAGGAGCAGATAAAAGGTCCAGAGTTCATTTCAAGTGTGTTATTTGCATTTGGAATCTGTTGCTGTCAACTCTCAATATGAGATCCAAAGAGCTGTCACTATCAGTGAAGCAAGCCATCATTAGGCTGAAAAAAACAAAATAAACCCATCAGAGAGATAGCAAAAACATTAGGTGGCGGCCAAATCAACTGTTTGGAACATTCTTAAAAAGAAAAAATGCACCAGTGAGCTCAGCAACACCAAAAGACCCGGAAGACCACGGAAAACAACTGTGGTGGATGACCCTGGTGAAGAAAACACCCTTCACAACAGTTGGCCAGATCAAGAACACTCTCCAGGAGGTAGGTGTATGTGTGTCAAAGTAAACAATCAAGAGAAAACTTCACCAGAGTGAATACAGAGGGTTCACCACGAGATGTAAACCATTGGTGAGCCTCAAAAACAGGAAGGCCAGATTAGAGTTTGCCAAACAACATCTAAAAAAGCCTTCACAGTTCTGGAACAACATCCTATGGACAGATGAGACCAAGATCAACTTGTACCAGAGTTATGGGAAGAGAAGAGTATGGAGAAGGAAAGGAACTGCTCATGATACAAAGCATACCACCTCATCAGTGAAGCATGGAGATGGTAGTGTCATGGCGTGGGCATGTATGGCTGCCAATGGACCTGGTTCTCTTGTATTTATTGATGATGTGACTGCTGACAAAAGCAGCAGGATGAATTCTGAAGTGTTTCGGGCAATATTATCTGCTCATATTCAGCCAAATGCTTCAGAACACATTGGACGGCGCTTCACAGTGCAGATGGACAATGAACCAAAGCATACTGCGAAAGCAACCAAAGAGTTTTTTAAGGGAAAGAAGTGGAATGTTATGCAATGGCCAAGTCAATTACCTGACCTGAATCAATTGAGCATGCATTTCACTTGCTGAAGACAAAACTGAAGGGAAAATGCCCCAAGAACAAGCAGGAACTGAAGACAGCTGCAGTAGAGGCCTGGCAGAGCATCACCCAGCGTCTGGTGATGTCTATGCGTTCCAGACTTCAGGCTGTAATTGACTGCAAAGGATTTGCAACCAAGTATTAAAAAGTGAAAGTTTGATTTATGATTGTTAATCTGTCCCATTACTTTTGGTCCCTTAAAAAGTGAGAGGCACATATACAAACTGTTGTAATTCCTACACCTTCCACCTGATTTGGATGTAGAGTAGAACGTCTGCAGTTAAAGCACATCTTGTTTGTTTCATTTCAAATCCATAGAGGTGTATAGAGACAAAAAGATTAGAATTGTGTCGATGTCCCAATATTTATGGACCTGACTATATATTTGCAAATTTTCCAACTAAACCCTTTGCTTTTAATTTGAACTGTTAGACAGGGTCAATTCAGTTTGTTGCAGGCTGGCTGGTAGATAATTAGAAAAAAGAGCAGCAGGTAGTGTTCGATAGAGGGCTCATTCAGGGTTCACTAAAGTAGAGTATAAACCCCATGAATGATCAACATTAAACCTCAATGCATAATTCTGTCCTGGGTAGTGACCGTTGGTTGTATGAGCATATGAACAAAAAAGAAATAAGAAGGATGGGGAGATGTGAGAATACAAAACAATGTCTGTTACCCACTACCCCAGCCACCAACTAAGGGCACTCCAGGCATATGAATAAAGAGAATACAAATTTTATTAGGCACGTATGCCTTAAATATGAAAAATTAAGACAGACACATCAGGGTGGTGAACCATTGTCTAACAAAACAACATATTAAAAACAAAGAGTAGATACATCCATGCACATGATGATAAATTGCACCATCTATTCATATGCACTGGACCTGACAGATACCAGCATACAACGTAGACTGGATAGTCTGTGAGGTACAATGTGAGGACCTCTTGATAGTAAATGAAATACCCCTATGGATACTGAAGTGGATGAGCCTGGCTGGAGTTCAGCTTAAATTGGATCCAAGTAGGAAATAGTTGGTTTCAATAATGAATTGATGACATATTAATAAGATTCCAACCCTTTCTGGCCCACAATTATCCGCAAAGAGAACCGTCTACTATTGATTAACTGTAGCCATGGTGGATAGTCCCGGGACCATACATGAAACTAGTGAAAAAATGGGCTGTATAGTCTGCAGGAAGTCCCAGTGTCGGACAGGCAATTAAAGACCCGGCTGGTAAAGTAGAGGGAAATCACAGGTGCCACTGACAGAGTCCAGTATTAGTTACAGCCAGACTGTTGGGGCCGTTTGTGACACACCGTCAATGTAAAGAGGACCCAGCAAGGAGATGAAATGGATCATAAGTTTACCTTGGCATATGTCTCATTTGGGTGTTGGTGTGTAGATCATATAGGTGGGGGAGGTTGAGTAGCGGTGCATAGTGGCAATGGTCCCCGTTGACCGGTTGGTCCGTGTCCACCTCCTTCTCACCCCGGCGTTCTACCCTTCCATACGGCTAGACCGGCGGCTGTGGAGCTTGACTTCCGGGTCGGAGGTGTCCTCCCGATCGTCACTTCCGGTTTAGCTGATCAGCCGGGCGCCTAGTTGGGGAACAGCCATGGGGACGATAGACAGGGGATCCCGTGCAGGGGATTCAATTGCCGCTAGTGCATGGATGCACAATCCACAATGCTGGACGCTGACGCGTTTCACCAACAACGTTGGTTTCTTCAGAACTACTGAATGGACTCAAGATGTATCAATATATACCGCCCCTAATTAGTGATTATTCATTAATTATTTACTGATGTGTGGGACTGAAGGGAGCTGCAATACCGCAGAGTTCCACAAGATGTCCTCACTTTACAAAGTCGGTATGGTATATTGACATGATACAAATTGCCATTCAACCAGCAAAGTTGCCAGCACTATTTGCAGATGTCATGATCAAGGGAATAGTAACTGATCTTGTAAAATCCATTAAGATGAACATATAATTAAAAATATTACACAGCACGCCATATATAAAGAAATATGAATGTGTAACTGAATCTGCATTTTCTGACATGGTCAATCACAGTTGAACTTGAATGGGTTTCCACACGATCACGTGTGGGAAACCATTCCCTTCCTTGTTGTGCTTAGTAGATCACAGCCAGAAGAAATAAAGAGGGGAGAAAAGAGGAGGGACAGAAGGAATACTAAATGATTTATTGTATGGTTATTAGTAGTGATATTCTCACTTATGGGAGTTTCCTAGTTAGTCACTAATGTTTAAGCCTCAGGTTAATAAAGGTCCTAGGTGGGCATAGAGAGTAGGTATCATTGGTGCAATGATGGTCTATGTCCATTCATACTTTATGTTCCAGGGACCTATAATTCCTTGAAAAAATTCCCACTTCTCACCCACAAAGAACCTATACCCATCTTTCCCCAAGTCCCCAGGTGTAAATTGGTGTCATAAAGAGGTGACAAATAAGACTAATTGGAGAGGGTACATACAGAGCACCGTACGTATGGTGATGTATTTACTGGGTATATGGCAGTATATAATTAATTAGACAGGAAGAGGGAGATACAGCATGAGTCACCACGATGCCAATCCCGAGGGGTTATGGATTTAAGAATGGCTGTAGGCTAAATTCAACATTAAGTCCCACAGGAGACAAAGATCCCATCTTATATATCCACATTTTCTCCTTTTGAAGGAGGATCCTGTCAAAGTCTCCCCTCCTTGCCGGCAATTTGAGGGCATAGATCCCCCTGACCCTGAGCCCCTCGGGATTGGCATCATGATGCTCCAAGAAATGCAGGGGTACTGTTTTCTTATCTACGCGTTTTAAGTTGACGTTTGGTCTTGCCAATATATGATTTTTGGCAGGGGCACACTATCTCGTAGATGACTCTCTCTGTTTGGCAGTTAATAAAATAATTAATGATGAAATCTTTCTGACCATTACAGCTTTTAAAGGTTTTTGATTTTATGACCAATTTACACATCTGGCAGTGACCGCATGGAAACATTCCTTTTAGGCGTGGTAAAGAAGTCAACCAGTTATCTTCATCACGTGACCTGATAAAAAACTCTGAATGACAGAGCGTGTCCTTTAGGTTTCTTGCCCTTTTGGCCGTGAGTAAAGGCCTAGGGCCCACCAGTTTTTCAATGAGGGGGGATACTGTGAGAACCTGCCAATGTTTAGTCAGGATTGCCCTGACTTCTTCCCACTGTGTGCCATACTGGGTAATAATACGTGGGTATTTGTCCCCAGTTGCAGTCAGATGTGGAGTAGGTTTTTGTTGGTTACCCAATAAGGTGGATCTTGGCCGTAAAGCTACTCTTTTACGTGCTTTTTTGATTATTCCATGAGAGTAACCCCTCTCCCTAAATCTTTTATGTAGCTGCTTTGCCTCTTCCTGGTAATCTGCCAGTTCTGAACAGTTCCTTTTAAGACGTAAGAACTGTCCGACCGGTATACTGTTTACGAGGTGTTTTGGATGGTAGCTGTTTGCAATAGAGTATTGGCCGCTGTGTCCTTCCGGTAGGTTTTAGTTTTAAGTCCTCCGTTTTCCACAGATAAGGAGATCAAGGAAGGGGAGATAAGTCGTGCTTGCCATGTAGGTTAACCGGATATTACGATCATTTTGGTTTAGGTCACCCATAAATTGATTCAACTCAGCAGGTGTGGCTGGTAGATAAGTTGGGAATTTTTGTTTGTTTTTGGACATGTGCTGCCCTTCCATGCGCTCCTTGCTGCAAAGGCTAGGTATAGGTTGCGGTGACTGCCATTTATTTGTTCAGTTCAGGGTAAGTTGGACGAGCTTGCCTAAGTTCAAATGTGAATTACAAACCTCACTGAAATAATTAGGGGTCAAACCTTAGGAATAATTAATGACCAGTGCCAATGAAACTCTGCCTGGTAGGGAGCAGCAACTTTAAGCACTGTTGCACTTTGATTGACAATTGCGCGGTCATGCAACACTGTACCTAAACGAAATTTTATAATTTTGTTCACAAAACTAGAGCTTTCTTTTGGTGGTATTTAATAACTACTAGATTTTTTACTTTTTGCTAAATAAACGGGAAAAAAAAAAAATGTTTCCGTTATAAAATTGTGCAAATAAATAATTGCTCTTCATACATTTAGGTCAAAGTGTATTCTGTTACATTTGTTTGGTGAAAATACCCAAATCAGTGTATATTATTTAGTCTGTGTGAAAGTTATAGAGTCCACAAACTATGGTACTGTATATATCTGAAAGTGAATCAATACTGATGTACTAACGGTCTAATTTCTTTTGTTTTTTACACACTTTGACTAGAGCAATATCATTTTATCACTAGGAAAGTGATAAGGATTTTTCTTTTACACATTATGATTGATTAAAACAGTGCATTACATTGCTTTAAGTAAGCATTTTACTGAATGAAACTGAATCATTCAGTTTGTTTTGCTTTGATTACACAGCTAATCACATAGGTACAGATGGGCTATGATTGGCCCTGTCGGTACCATGTGATCACCCTGACCTATCACAGCTAGCAACACAATTGTAAACAATGGACAGCTTGAAAGGAAACCATCCATTGTTTACAACTGTCATGTGACCTTATAAGCTTGGTCACAACGGTCACATGGTACCGGCAGTGAGCTGGTACACAGATCAGTCATCGGCTGTGTCCAATGGATGCAGCCGGTGATAGATCCCGCCACTAATGATGTGACATCCACCCAGATCGGCAAGAGGCCTGCCCAGCCTAAAACAATATATAACAAAGTGGTTATTAATGACAAATCTGTTGGACCCCCCCCACACCAAAATTCCTACTAGGACTATCTTTGATGAAGGTCTATTATTGACTTTAAATAGTACCCCCTTCCCCATGCAATAATAAAAAAGTAATGTGGGTCCTAGACTTGCTGGCCAGGAAAGGATAGGGCCTTTCCAGAACCATACCAGGCCACATGCCCTCAACATTGGTCAGGTACCTTACCAGGGGGTCCCATCTGCAGATTCAGGGCTTATCAGAATCTGGAAGCCTCATTTAAATTGGGGATCACCAGATATTTGTCCACCATAAATATAGTACCCCTACTCATTCACAAAAAATGTAAACAATAAATAAATACAAACATGTTTTGACAAAATCTTTATTAAATATAAAAACCCCAAAAGTGTCCTAGGATGTAAAACCATCATAAGTCACATCCTCCAGCTACGCAGATCCTTTTCACAATAACCGATAATTGACACCTGCTAAAACAGAAAAAAAGCCAACCTGCCAACATGTCTATTCCCATTGATGCACCTCTGTTGACAGCTGTAATGTAAACAAACAGGCTAGGTGGTGGCTGATGTTATTGGACATGTTTAACTACTTGCCGACTGCTCGGTTTGGTGAACTGCCGTACCTGTACGGCGGTTCGCGGGAGTGCTCCTAGGGGCGCGTGTGCGCCACCTGGAGCGTGCCCGCGCCCCATTAGCTACCAGGGAAGCTGACTCACTGGGCTGGCGGCCGCAATTGCTGCCGGGCACCCTTGATCACTTCCCTTGGAGAGAGAACAGCGGTCTGCTGTTGTAAACACAGCAGGCCCTTGTTCTCTCAGGAATCAGCACAGAGCACCTGTGATCCTCCTATTTAGGATCACAGGTCTCTGTGTTGATTCCATGAGCCCATCCCCCTCACAGTTAGAAAGCATCCCTTTTTTTTTTTTTTTTTTCAAAATTGTCCCTCTTTTTTTGTTTATAGTGCAAGTGCAAAAAATAAAAATTGCACAGGTGATCAAATACCACCAAAAGAAAGCTCTATTTGTGGGAAAAAAGGAAATCAATTTTATTTGGGTACAGCTTCGCACAACCATGCAATTGTCCATTAAAATAATGCAGTATGAAATTGCAAAAATGGCCTGGTCATTAAGGGGATAAAACCTTCCAGGGCTGAAGTGGTTAATGAATATTTTTGACCAAATATTGTCCACATTTAGACAGTGATGTAAGCCATCCATACATGCCCCTTTTTTTTTTACATTCAGCTGTCAGCCAGTGGGAGATAATTAATGGTTCTTGGGGTACCGGTGGAAGCCAGCACCCTAACAACCAGCTTTCCTGTGAAAGCTGTCATATTTAGGCCATTTTCACACTTGTACGACTTGTCCTGCGATTTGGAACTGCAAAGTCGCAAGACAAATCGTACTCCATGATTTCCAATGAGTACCGTTCATATCTGTATAACTTCAAGTCCCAAAAACTTCAAAATATTCCCTGCACTACTTTGGGTCGATTTGAATGTTTTTTGAGATCCATAGACATAGGAATTGGTTCAAGTCCAGTCAAAAGTGCAGCAAAATCATGGTAAGGTCGCATAAGTGTGAAAGGGGCCTTAGTAGCAGTAGTTTTAACATGCAGCCGGAGATTTGGGGCTCAGCAAACTGTTCAATACTATATGTAGCACCCTCCTAGATAGATGCTAGAGAGTGAGTACAGTTTTTGGCTCTGTCTGTCAATCAGAGGAGCAGCAGGTAAATTCTATATTCCCTCTGCTTAACAGGAAGCAGTATCTGTAAGCTAGGTCTGCTCAATGTGTTCAGTGTGTGATTCATGTGGTCTGAGGGAGTGTCCCCACTGGTCCAATGGGGAGGCACATTGCACAGTGGAGGAAACCTGACCAATAGACACACAGGGTTTGATACAGCCCCATTGGCGGCCTGAAGAAGGAGCGCATGCTCCGATAACGCGTCGCCGTAGCATCCCGCATCACCGCCAGGAGTGACGTCAGGATCCCAGGACCCACGAGTGCCAGCGTTCCACCAGTTGACGAGGAGCCCACGGACACCACAGAGGCTATCCCTGTACACACGGAGGAACCCCCCTGCCGCTCTCACCGGGATCCACTGCCTCCACCACCAGGACCCGCTCCAGTGATGCTCCTGATGATCAACATTACTTGACTAACTGCATCTTATTCACCGACTAAATGTGAGTGTAATACTGCTGCACATACTTCAATAAATGTCTTGCTACACTTAGAAGGCGCTGCGCTGTCTTCCCTCTTGTCTCCCCCCAGAGATCTCTTCTGTCTCTTCCGCCGGCAGCCGCTACAGTGGACAGCTACCCCCTGAACTGTTTGGGGGTCCCCCCACCCCTGGTGTTTCCCTTCTCCCTTCCCCCCTCCCCCGGGTCCCCAGGACCAGACTTTTTTTGAGACCTCTTCTTGCGCCAATTCACCACCAAACCATTGGCACAAGACTGCTGTCTCGGTGCATCGTGGGGTGTAGTATATAAAGCCAGGGGCACATGTGCTCAAGTTCTTTGGCTGGTGAGCAGAGTCCCGGAAGGAGGTCGGCGGCTGCCTCCTCTTCGGCAGCAGTTGGTGTATGGTCACAGGCAGTCGGCCTGCTGAGCCAAGGAGCATGGAGCTGAACCCAGAGGTCCAGGAGAGCTGACTGAGGGAGTTGATTCACTGGAGAACCTGTAAAACAGTATTGTGAGTACAGAGGATCGTGCCTAAGGGCCTGACCAGGAAGGGGACCACTCTGGAGAAGAGTAGTCAGTAGACGGTGTCAGCTGGTGGATAGAAAGGGGGTACTAGGTATGTGCCCTGAAGATAAGTACTAAAAGGAACATTACCTCAGATTCAACTGGTTCCAGGATGAAGCTGCGGCCTTGCCGCATTCTCAGATAGAAGTCCTCAGCATTGTGAATAGTTCAAGTGTTGGAGTATCCCAATCTATCCCTTCGCCCATCCCAATGTAAAAAAAAAAACAACAAAACCAACAACTCCTAGACTGTTTAATGACTGAGCCAAGAAAGTAAAGTGTTAAGATTCTACATGCAGTTGCTACAGGTAACCCAGGGGAATCCAGAAGTGTGAAAAACCAGCAGCTCCTAAGGTGGCAGTGCTACACATATATAACCACATAACGAACAGCCGCCGCAGATGTGCTGTGGCAGGCTGGCTCTCCCAGGCAAAATCCCGTACATGTACGACGCTCGCCTGGGAGGAGCTAGGGGGCGAGCGCGCACCGCTAGCGGCGCGCTCCCGCTCATCAGCTGCGTGTGACAGGTGCACAGTGCGTGTGACAGGTGGCTCTGATGGCCACCGGCCACTCTCGATCTCCCCTCGCTGACATAGAACGAGGGAACGGCTGATGTAAACACAGCCGTCCGTCATTCTCCCTGAAGTGATCGCAAAGGCTACGTGATCCTGCTATATAGGATCACATGTCTCTGTGATGATCTCACAAGTCCAACTCCCCCACAGGTAGAATCACTCCCCTAGGCTTATATTTAACCCCTTGATCACAAATAGTATTAACCCCTTCCCTGCCAATGGCATTATTACAGTAACAGTGCATATTTTTAGCACTGATTACTGTAGTAATGTCACTGGTACCCCCAAAAGTGTCAAAAATGTCAGATAGGGGTCTGATCTGTCCACCGCAATGTCGCAGTCCCGCAAAAAATCGCAGATCGCCGCCATTACTAGTAAAAAAAAAACAACAAAAAAAAAAAAAGTGCCAGTGGAGGACCCGAAAAGATGAGGATCAGGGCTGCTCTGTGCAAAACCACTGCACAGAGCAGGTAAGTATAACATGTTTTTTTTTTTTTTAAGCACCATTTAATATCTTTCCAGCTGCAGTTTAACCACTTCAGCCCTGGAAGGTTACCCCCCCTTCCTGACCAGGCCATTTTCTGTGATACGGCACTCCGATGCTTTAACTGACAATTGCGCAGTCGTGCGATGCTGTACCTAAATAAAAATGTATTTCCTTTTTTTCTTTCACAAACAGAACTTTCTTTTGGTGGTATTTGATCACATCTGCAGTTTTTATTTTTTGCATTATAAACAAAACAAAGACCCACAATTAAAAAAAAAGAAAAAACAATATTTTTTACTTTCTGCTATAAAACATACATTTAGGCCAATATTTATTCTGCAACATATCTTTGGTAAAAAAAAATCACAGTAAGTGCATATTGATTGGTGTTTTCAAAGGTTATAGTGTCTACAAAGTATGGGATAGATTTTTTTCTATTGTTGTTACTAGTAATGTCGGTGATCAGCGATTTTTAGTGGGACAGCGACATTGCGGCGGACAAATCTGTTACATTTTTTAGGGACCAGTGACACCAATACAGTGATCAGTGCTAAAAAAAAATGCACTGTAACTGTATAAATGACACTGGCAGGGAAGGGGTTAACACCAGGAGTGATCAAGGGGTTAAGTGTGCTCCTAGGGAGTGCTTCCTAACTGTGGGTGGAGTTGATGCACTCGAGGAAAAGAGAGATCTGTGTTTCTGCCTAGCTGAAACACAGGATCTCTCTTTTACTCAGAGTTGTATAAAGTACTCGAAAACCCATACTTGAGTAAAAGTACAAGTGCTCGACCAAAAAGTGACTTGAGTAGAAGTGGAAGTGCTCGATCAAAAAGTGACTTGAGTAGAAGTACTAAAGTATTCAACATTTTTTGTACTTAAGTATTGCAAGTAGTTTTTTTAAAAATTTTGCTACTCAAGTACTGAAAGTAAAAGTACCAGTAGTTTTGAAAAAATAAAAGCTACGCAAGTACTGAAAGTAAAAGTACATGTACTGTGTTATGTAGTTATTAAAGAAAGAAGTCAAAAGTTTGAACATCATATTGTTTTTTATTATTTCAAATACAGCTTTTATTTATACATGCAGTAGCATTTATTTTCGTATGCGCTGATAATACACATGTTTTGAGCTTCATGAAACCTGCCATCTACTGTTCTGGCAGTGGTCATTTTTATAATTGTAACGAGTAACTATGCAGCACAAAAAAAAATATCGGAGTAGAAGTATTGAAATCATTGAAAAAATGTAGTGAAGTAAAAGTGGAAGTAGGAGAAAAAAATTATACTCCAGGAAAGTACAGATACCGCCTTTCGGTACTTAAGTACAGTAGTGAAGTAGTTCTACTTAGTTACTATACATCTCTGCTTTTACTCCATGACAGAAAAACGGTCTCGCTTGTTTACAAACCGGCGTTCTGCCTTTCCTCCGAATGATCAGCGGGTCCCGGTAGCCATCCCACCCACCGGACCTGCTGATTGGCTCCCACTGTGTCCAATCACAGCGGGAGTGGCACTCCAGTGGCATGCGCGTGCCACAGATCGCGTTCACAAAATCACGTACATGTACGTGAATTTGCACAGCTGGGCCGCCCTGCCGCAGTATATATGCGGTGGGTGGTCCGCACGTGGTTAAAAATGGTGCAGGAACCTTTTTTCTGCATGAAACTCAGGTACAGCAGCCCATTCAAACGTGGCTCATACAGCCAACCAAGCTTCGCACTCTACTCTGTTTAAATCTTTTGTGGTATTTACCTTAAACAAAAGCAGATAAACTAAGTATAGAGTTTGAAGCATCATGACGATAAACTAGAACAATATATCAAAAGAAAGTAAAAACTCTAGAATACATTTATCTCCGGGCAGCTAAAAATGTGCATATTTTACGCATATAAATTGTTACACATTTTACTGGCCATTTATCAGTGATATGTAAATTAGAAAATACAAAAACCCAGTTCTTTAGCTTACACTTGATTTCCTTGAACAAGGTGACCACTTAATAGATAAAACTTTTCTTTCAAAATGATAGCTAAGTATTTTAAAGAGACCCTCGTTTGTCCTTCCCTTTACAACCCTGGTATTGATTGGACATTTCTATAATTCTGTTCATAAAGCTTTGCCTCATTCATTAATAAATTACACTTTTACACCGGCTAGAGTATTACTGCCACTTCTATTCCGAGCCACTTAAGTCATCAGATTTATAGCAGGCAATGTGGCCATTTGATGTAGACATCTGTTAAGTTATTCAGAAGTCTCCTAGAAGGATGAACAGGAAATTCAGGGTGAAGAAGTTTCTCGGAGCTTAGCAATGGGTATGGATATATTGTTTTCTGGCATAATCCTGCAAACCTTCCACAGCAATACAAATTTCTTTAGCTGTTCTGGGACTAGCTCATCAATTCCTGTCATTCTCCAATGATTGTAGGCATCACAGGGGATATTTAGGAGGTGAACACTTACAGCCATTCATGCAGAGCAATGATTTAAAACAAAATGCCTTTAACAGGTATTTTCCCTTAGGTATTCAATGAGAAAAATAGCATTCTGTTAGAATCTCTATATTATTGTTATTTACTGGTATCACTTGCAGAGTAAATGGAGAAAGGTTACCGAAGCTCCAGGATAGCTTACTAATAATATGTTTCCTATAAACATTGTAAATCCAGATTTAGCATTTTGCCCACAACTGACAGTCTATTAGTGCAGATGACTATTTCAACTATTTTTTAATTTTTTTTAAGGGGGGGGGTGTGATTCCAGCATTTAAAATGACACAGGATAAATAAAAAAAAAAATACATTTATATCTTAATACAAAATATGATATAGTAGTAGAATAAATACATTGTTACATATAACACAAAGGGGGTTAAACTGGAAAGCGCAAAATTTGGCGCAGCACTGTATAGAAAACAATCAGCTTCCAGTTTATTTTTTTTGGCAAAGCCTAATTGAACAAGCAGAAGTTAGGGCCCTTTTACACAGGCTCGCCAATCAGGCCTACCTGTTCGTTTTTCAGGCGGACCTGATCGGACCCTCCAATCTCCCCTATGGAGTGGCGGATGCCAGCCACTCTCCGATCCTGCCCGCAAAATCCAGTCGGATGGTGATCCTATTTTTCCTCCATCTGGGGGATCAGATAGAATCCAATGAAAACAGACAGGCAGTCCGTTTTCATCCAATTTCCCCATAGAGGAGAGCAGCACTGTATCCGTGTCTGCTCTACACAGCAGAGCAGACAGGACCTGTCATCCGACTGCTCAGTGGGGATCAGTGGAGCGATCCCTTGCTGAGCAAGAAGAATCAATTCCATGGAGGCATCTGTGTGAAAGGGGTCTTTGAAGCTGATTAACTACCGTGCACAACTGTACCAGATTTTGCAGATTTTTTCTAGTAAATCAACCTTTAAGTTTAATCACTAGACGACCGCCCGCCGCAGATATACTGTGGTAGGCAGCCACTCCTGCGCAAAACCCTGTACATGTACTGCGCTCGCTCTTGTGAGTCTAGGGGGCGGGCGCGTGCTGCCGGATGTGGGCTCCCGCCCCCGCTCATCAGCGGGGAAGCCAGCGCGTGTGTCAGGTGGCTCCGATTGCTGCCTGACACCGGCAATCTCTTCCCGCTGAGAGAGAAGGACAGTCGGCTGATGTAAACACAGCCATCCGTCCTTCTGCCGGGGATGATCACAGAGACCATGTGATCCTGCTATATAGGATCCCATGTCTCTATGGTCATCTCAGAAGCCACACACCCCCACAGTTAGAATCACTCCCCTAGGCTCACATTTAACCCCTTGATCACCAACAGGGTTAACCCCTTCCCTGCCAGTGTCATTATTACAGTAACAGTGCATATTTTTAGCACTGATTACTGTATTAATGTCACTAGTACCCCCAAAAGTGTCAAAAATGTCAGTTAGGGGTCCGATCTGTCTGCTGCAAAAAATATTGTGAAAAATATTGTTGTTTTTTTTTCAAAATCGTCGCTCTTTTTTTGTTTATAGCGCAAAAAATGAAAATAGCATAGGTGATCAAATACCAACAAAAGAAAGCTCTATTTGTCAGGAAAAAAAGGACGTAAATTTCATTTGAAAACAGTGTTGCACGACCGCGCAATTGTCCGTTAAAATAACGCAGTGCCGAATCACAAAATAGGGCCTGGTCAGGAAGGGGTAAAATCTTCCGGGGCTGAAGTGGTTAGAAAAAATCAATAATGTACCAATCTACAAGACATCATTGAACAGTCCTCTTCAAAAACTGCTTCTTTTTGTTTTCCTTATCCCATTCTGGGGTTTAAACGATCCCCTCCACCCTAATTTGAAATTCACCCATCCTTTTTATTGCCTTTCTATCACAGAAAAGTAAAAGCACCCATATATCTCCATTGTAGAATCTTCCAATTATCTATTCTCCTTTTTATAACAGATCATTTCCTTTTAGAATAAGAAATAGAAGCACTGGTAGTGAAAAATCTTCATTTAATAGCATTTAAACCATTACAAAATAAAAACTCACATGATCCTAGTGAATGCCAGAATTTCTATAGACATTAGTATTGGGCATAAATCCTACACATATCTCCCATACCGTACAGTTTGTGCAAGTAAGCTTCAACCTGACATTCCAAGTGACTTCATTGAGGGTATAGCCCCATTCATGCATTTAAAAACCATATGTCCACTGATGTTTTGTAGATTGGGACATCATTGATTTAATATACTTATATACAGGGTATGTCAAATTGTATTGCTTCTATCAGGGGCATCTTTGCACGTATGTTGTAATAGATGTGTGCAATACATAGATAATTATCTGTGTAACAACACTATGCTACCCAATACATACAAAGCCCAAAAAATATATACCACTGTGTATGAACAGACCTATGTTACTTCTGAGAAGCTGAACAGTGTATAGCATATTATCATTATTTTTTATATACTGTATGATGATATTATGAGAAAACAGAGCTATTCCCCCAGTTTTAAAAAAAAGTGCATCCAGCTATGCAATAACAAAAAATGTTTTTCACAAAAATGTCCAAAAACATGTGCTTCAATAGACAAACATAGGTAAATCCAAAATAAAGCACAGTCTCACTTGCGTTACATGTGACATGATCTAAATAATGTGCATTTCCTAAGAATGTTCCTCCCAACTTCAATATCATTTTTCTAACGTGATTCACACTCAAAAACACCATATGGTAAACAGTACTTGCCAGATATCCATGACCTTTTGTTATAGAAGGACACAGTACAGCATGATCTTTGAGTCAGCAATGCAATTTCTCTGCAGTCTCCACCTCTCTTTCACAGCTCCAGAAGTATTCAGTATGGCCCCAGGTGGATCAGATGAGCATGTAAGAAAGAGAACTGAATTGTGTAATATTGCTATTCCTTTGTTTAATTTGTTTAACTTGCCTGGCAGTTTCTGGATGTTTCAAGTGATTCTAAACCTGATTTTTTTTTCTTTAAAATAACATACTTGTCATACTTACTTGCTCAGTGCAATGGCTTTGCACATATAAATCATAATCCTCCTCTTCTCGGGTCCCCTGCCAGCTCTCCTAGCTTTTCCCCCCTGCCAAGTGCCTCCCATAGCAAGAGGCTTGCTATAGGGGCACTCGTGCGTGCTTGTTCCCGAGCCAGCTCTGTGTGTCCATTGGCACACAGAGCATGGCTCGGCCCCGACACCAGCTCTCTCCCCACAGCAAGAGCCAATTGCACCTGCTGCTGCCTTTCTGTCCAATGAGGAGAGAGAGAGCTGAGAGAGGTGCTGCTCATTGGCACATCACTGCATCAAGATCATGCTCAGGTGAGTATTTAGGGGGCTGGGTGGAAAGTTGCATGTAGAAGGTTTTTTTTACCTTAATGCATGAAATGCATTAAAGTAAAAAGCCTTCTGCCTTTAAAAGCACTTTCATTCTCTTTGTAAACAACAGCAAAGGTTTCCCTTCATTTTTACCAGGAATTCAGCCTAGATGAGGGTCTTGTAGCGATGTTAATGGAGGCAAAAAAAACAGTATTGGTTGCCCCTAAACATATTTACCAGACCGTTATCCTTGATGATTGTCTGGTATAAATGTCAAGGGGGATTGCATGCAAAAAAAAAAAATCCTGGTAAGGTTTGGGGGGGGGGGGGGGAGAAGAACTTCATTCCTAGATACGTGTCTGGTATGGATGTGGGAGGACCATATGCTTTTTTTGTATGGATTTCCCTCTTAAAATCCATTCTGACACTTTGGGCTTGATATGAAATTTGAGGGACCTCATGCAATTGTTTTTCTTGCTTTGCATTGGTTCCCCCTTAAAATTCCTACCATACCTGAAGGGCCTAGTATGAATTTAGGGGGGAACCCAGACAGTTTTTTTTAAGTAGCACCCTCCACCCCCACCCTTTGTTTACATTCAGCTGTCAGCTGGAATTCCCAACTGAAATGGCCAGGCAGGGATACATCACTAATTCCTAGGAAGCCAGCAGCTGCCATATCCCTAACATCCAGCCTGAGAGGGAAGCTGTTACCACCACTGTTAAATGTTTTACTTTCTGCTCCAGCTGGAGATTTGGCTCTGCCAATAACCTCATTTAGCTTGGCCATTCGCTGAACTCTGAATAAGCAAACTTCAGGCTGAACAGGATGGATTTTCCCAGCCAACTGTTTTTTCTCGAGTTAGATTGTGCCTTTGGTGAATGTTTGTAGAATGTTTCTTGTCTGAACAGTTCTTTGGTATCCAATTTGTGCATACATACACACAGCTCTCATCCATTCTGTAGGTTCTTTAAGAAGCCACTGATATACACCTACCACAGAGCCATTTAGAGAGTGGGATTGGAGGGGGAAAAAAATTACCTTTCACAAAAACAATGAAATATAGTTTTCGAACAGATGATGGTAATAGGAAATGTATTTTACGTGTTGGGTTTTGCTTTATTGTTCAAACGTTTATTGTGCTTACCTAATCACTGTGTACAATCAGTAATACTGAGAAAAATGCAATGGCAAACTCTCTTCACTGAGCTTTCATTCATTTTCTTGCAATGAACACGAGGTATTGATCACTATTATCCTTTAACTGCATATTGGTTTGTATGCAGCTTTAAGTGCTGCATAATCATGAATATAATAATTTGATTTGATTTGATTTGACTATGGATTATACTACTGGAAAAGGGGAACACACATTCTTAAGCAAGTAGAAAAAAAAAACTATATTTATTTACCATAAAAATCTGGAACTAAATATATTTTCTATTATATACTGTTGGTAATTTTATATTTCTTTACATTTCAAGTTGTCAAACATCCTTTTCAAGGGTAATTCATGTACAGAGAAACATTCTTTAACTTCCTATTGAAAGAACTTGTACATTATTTTAAGCCGCTGAAGTAGATCTTGCCACTTAGATGCCTCAGGCTATAGCTAACACAGTACCTAGAGGCGCACCTATAATAAGGCATGAAGGCATTTGTTTTAAACCACAGGTTATGTTACTAAAAGTTAGTGGCAAATTTAGGAAGTTTTTAGGCAGTGCTATGTTTTTTCAATCTTACTTACAGTATCTCACAAAAGTGAGTACACCCCTCACAATTTTGTAAATATTTTATTATATCTTTTCATGTGACAACACTGAAGAAATTATACTTTGCTACAATGTAAAGTAGTGAGTGTACAGCTTGTATAACAGTGTACATTTGCTGTCCCCTCAAAATAACTCAACACACAGCCATTCATGTCTAAACTGCTGGCAACAAAAGTGAGTACACCCCTCACAATTTTGTAAATATTTTATTATATCTTTTCATCTGACAACACTGAAGAAATGACACTTTGCTACAATGTAAAGTAGTGAGTGTACAGCTTGTATAAGAGGGTAAATTTGCTGTCACCTCAAAATAACTCAACACACAGCCATTAATGTCTAAACAGCTGGCAACAAAAGTGAGTACACCCTTACGCTCTTTAGGACAGCCTACCAGCGTTGTACTGAGAATGGGTGGCTCCTACAGGCAAACAATGTACCTGTATGTCAATGGCCTCTTCCAGGTACACACCCCACCCCCCTTGTCCACAAACTACAGCTGTGATTAGACACAGCAGAATTTTGTCCACAAGTCCCAGCCAAAGATTCATGTCCAGGGCCTGCTGATTATTTGTGTCCAATCACAGCCCAGAGCCCCTGTGTTGTGTGAAAAAAATGTACAAATATTTTTTTTGGCTACAGCGTTCAATGACCACGCAATTACCATTTAAAGTAGTGCAGTGCTAAATAGCAAAAAACAGCCTAGTCATAAAGAGGATATATCCTTGCGGAGTTCAAGTTGTTAAAATATATGTTTTTAGATTTTTATGGTGTTCGTTGTACATAAACATCCAGGAGCCTGTACATAATGGGTTCTCAAACAGGGTTCCATGGAACCCTAGGGTTCCTCCAGAGGTTACTAGGGGTTCCATGAGCAATTACCAATATCATATCTGCCTCTCCAATATGTTCTAGCTGACACCATTGATCTTTTTAGCTATCTGTAAGGGGGTAATTCTACCCAATTATCTCACGTGTAAAGAGCATTCTTCCCACTGACCATCACACTAATGTTTAATGATATAGTAAATATTAGCCCTGAGACCAGAAGGTTATTTCCAGGGTTTCCCTGTGTTGAAAAGGTTGAGAAAGGCTGATGTACATGATTGAACAATACAAAGCACACAAGTGTACACACTGACTTGTGCTGTTACCTTGCTGATACCTATAATCATGGTGAAAGTCTGGGAGACAAACACATCAAGTGCAACTATTTATTACTGTCATTTGTCAGTGATCATCTGGGCACCAGTGTTGCCCCTAAAGTGTTTTGGACTTAAAACCTACCTTATTTATCGGCGTATAACACACACTTTTTCCTCCTAAAAATGGAGGGCAAAACAGCAGTGCGTGTTATACGCCAATATATTAAAAAAAAAGGCCAGGCAGCGCTGAGAGGCAGAGGGGGGCAGGCCGGGCAGAGCAGAAGGAAGGACGAGCAGTTGCTGTCATAGGAAGTCCCACCTCCTATGATAGACATCACAGTGGCCCAATGCCGGGATGTGTGACGTCTATCGTAGGAGCCGGGACTTCAGATGACAGCGGCTGCTCATCCTCCCTTCTCCTCGGCCTGGCCCGCCCCCACTCTGTGCAATGGCGCTGGCGAGGCAGCAATACAGGACACTTCACTGGCAAGGATGCATTGCTGGACACTGCGCTGGTGAGGCTGCAATGCTGGACACTGCGCTGGCGAGGCTGAAATGCTGGACACTGCGCTGGCAAGGCTGCATTGCTGGACAATGCACTGGCGAGGCCACATTGCTAGACACTGCGCTGGCGAGGTTGCATTGCTGCACACTGCACTGGCGAGGCTGCATTGCTGCACACCGTGCTGGCGAGGCTGCATTTATGGACACTGCACTGATGAGGCTGCATTCATGGACACTGTGCTGGCGAGGTTGCATTGCTGCACACTGCGCTGGCTAGGCTGCATTGCTGGAGACTGCGCTGGTGAGGCTGCATTTATGGACACTACGCTGATGAGGCTGCATTCATGGACACTGGTGAGGCTGCATTTGATTAAGAAAAAAAGTTCTGAGTTCAAAGCTGTTTTATTTCCAATTTAAGCTTTTTTCCTAAAATTTCCTTACTAAAATTGAGGTGCGTGTTATACGCTGCTGCGTGTTTTACGCCAATAAATACTGTATTTATTCCTGGCTCTACCCCTATATTAAAGCGCAGAGAAAGGTTCCTATTTTATAGGTACTGGGTACTTTGTTGGCGACAGTACACTAAAAGCACAAAATACCTTGGTTATTAAGCAGTTAATGAAGAAAGAAATAAAAATTAAATTTCCAGCATTCCAGGAGTGCAACACTTTTATACAAGCTCATTTTGTTTAAATACAACATAAATTGTTTTTATTACTCTACACCGATGCTAATCGCGTACTTGTTAGGCACTGATATATTTTAAATCATTTCTAATAATTCTTCCTGTCAAATTATATAAGCCATTAAATGCCAGTCTCTGAATACAATAAAATACAAATGTTTATCACGCAATGTGTATTTTAGTATCATGTTTCTTTTATTAAGTTCACTATTCACATATATTTTGTACTCCTCGTGATGCTGTTCATTCTCTTGCATTAATATGAGCCGCACATAATATGATAACAATCTGCATACTAATATCCAGAGAATGAGGAAACAGTGTTAAAACAGCAGTCTTCACAGCTCTTGATTTGATTATATTTGATTCAGTTAGATGATTTAGCTGACCTTTGCCAGGGAGAAAATAAATCACAGTTTTAGAAGTAACAATTCCTAAATTATTTGGCAATGCAGCAAGGCTGTAAAGGGGTTCACATTATGCATATCTACCTTATATATCTATAATCCAAAGAGGTCAATAGAACAGCCGTTCAGGCTTGGACTTTAGACTTGATTCACACTTTTATAATGTGTGCATTAATGCCTTGTAGGGTCTTCTATTCTGAATGGAAATCCAATGCACCTACTTTGCAGAAAACCACAATGCATGCTAATGCATTACCATGAGTTGTAATGTGCTGAGTTGTTAAAATAGTGCACACCATTTTTGGTACTTTAGCCAACCTATTCAAACAAATTGAATGCTGTAACACATTGGGGGAGATTTACTAAAACTGGAGAGTGCAAAATCTGGTGCAGCTCTGCAAAAAAATCAGCTTCCAAGTTCTTTTGTCAAAGCTTAACCACTTACCCACTGGGCACTTAAACCCCCTTCCTAACCAGACCAATTTTCAGCTTTCAGTGCTCTCACATTTTGAATGACAATTACTCATTGCAACACTACCCATATGAAATTTTCATCCTTTTTTCACACAAATAGAGCTTTCTTTTGGTGGTATTTAATCATTATTGTTTTTTTTTATTTTTTGCGCTATAAATTAAAAAATGAATTTTTTTTTAAAAAAATGCATTTTTTTTTCGTTTCAGTTAAAAAATTTTGCAAATGTAGTAATTTTTCTTCATAAATTTTGGCCAAAAGTTATGCTGCTTCATATCTTTGGTTAAAAATAACCCAAATAAGTATATATTATTTGGTCTTTGTGAAGGTTATAGAGTCTACAAGCTATGGTGCCAATCATTGAAAATTGATCACACCTGATGTACTGACGGCCTATCTCATTTCTTGAGACATTAATAAGCCAGGAAAATACAAAAAAAAACAAAACAAATGACCTCTTTTTGGAAAGTAGACATTCAAAGGTATTTAGTAAGAGGCATAGTGTGAGTTTTGAAGTTGTAATTTTTTTCCCACAAATCTTAGCAAAATGAAGATTTTTATTTTTTATTTTTTCACAAAATTGTCGTATTATCAAGTTGTTTCTCACACACTGTATAGGCATACTTGCAACTACATCCCAAAATACATTCTGATATTCCTTCTGAGTATAGCGATACCACATGTGTGAGATTTTTACACAGCCTGTCCACATACAGAGGCCCAGAATCCAAGTAGCTCCTCCAGGCGTTCTAGGAGCATAAATTACTAATTTAATTTCCTAACAACCTATCAAACTTTTAAAGGCCCTGAAGTACCATGACAATGGAAACACCCACAAAATGACACCATTTTGGAAAGCAAACACACGGACACATAATCAATGAGGCATAATGAGTCTTTAGAACATGTAATTTTTTTCGCAAGTTTTTGGAAAATGTGGAAAGAAAATGAAAATATATTTTTTTACACAAAGTTGTCCATTTATAAGACATTTCTAACACATAGCATGTACATAGCAAAAATGACACCCCAAAATACATTCTGCTACTCCTCCTTAGTATGGCCATACCATATGTGCAAGACTTTTCCACAGCTTGGCCACATACAGAGGCCATCATTCAGGGAGCACCGTCATTTCCTGACTACTCATTACACTTTTGTGAGGCACTGTAGGGCAGTGACACTGATGTGGCACGGATGAGCACTGATGTGGTATGTATGTGGCATGGATGAGCACTGACGTGGCATGGATGTGGCGTGGATGAGCACTGACGTGGCATAGATGTGGCATGGATGAGCACTGACGTGGCATGGATGTGACTTGGATGAGTACTGATGTGGCATGAATGTGGCATAGATGAGCACTGATGTGGCATGGATGTGGCATGGATAAGCACTGATGTGGCATGGATGTGGCATGGATGAGCACCGATGTTGCATGGATATGCACGGATGAGCACTGCTGTGGCATGGATGTGGCAAGAATGAGCACTGACATGGCATGGATGTGGCACGGAAGGGGCACTGACTCGGCACGGATGAGCACTGATGTGACATAGATTAGGCATGGATGAGCACTGATGTGGCAAGGATGTGGCACTGACATGGCATGGATGAGCACTGATGTGACATGGATGTTGTAACGGAACCGTGACCCACACTGTACTTGTGGACTTCCGTCAGTATACTGCTTCCTCCCAGTCGTGAACATAGATATCAGATTTTCCAGCCACCCCCCTACAAAGCTAGTCAACAACTTAGATTGTACTGGAATCTTCTGTTTATTGAACAGTCACACAGAATTTATATACAGCATGAACCTCCCCCTCCTGATCAGATTATCACACAGAGGTCAGGGGTTGCCTGATTAAATTATCATATACAGATGAAATTGTATACAGAAATAGAATTAACCTGAACTAATTATCTAGCCATCTGGACAGAAACAATATGTGAGTTCATTAACATTTAACAATGGGACAGACAGGCTTAACAGAATCCACATCGCATCTCAATACACAAACAATAGGGAGAGCCTGTCTCTGCCATTGAAGTATAATACACATTAGCATAAGTGTAAATACAGACCCCATGTGAAGCAATCCAAGCTATATTCTCAGAATCTGTCTTTCACTCCCAGTGACGGTGAGTACTCCCAGACTGTGGATCGCTCGCTGGGGAGGAAGGGTGACCACCTTCTTCTCCAAACTGTGGAGCTGCTGTTCGGGAGTGATCACTGCCTTCTCATCCTCGGTCTTTGGAACTGCCACAGGTGTGGGGCAGAGGTCTTGGACCCTCTGTCCAGTTGACAGTGCTTCAGCTGGAGAAGTTTCTTGTAACTCCACAGATGCTGCTGGCAGGAAATCCCACGTCCCTGTCAGTGGTGTAGGAGAAAGGTCAGCTGCCTCTTCTCTCAGGAAGGCTGAAGCTGCTGTTGGTGTTGGGCAGTGCTCAGTGATGTTAGGCCCTGATGCCAGCTGTTCTGCAGTAAAGTAAACTGAAAAGTCAGTGGCCTTGCACACATCTTCCTGGGTCACCAATTTTTGCAGGCAGAGGTCAGCAGCGCTATGCCTGGATGCCCGCTCTTCTGCTGTAGGCTTACTGGGATATTCCTCCTCAGCAGGAAAGTCTAATAAATCCCCAGCCCCTGGAATTGCTGAAAGTCCAGGGCATGGGCTGGTGGCACTTGTGCCCAGTGCCAACACTTTGGCGGGTGATTTATCATCCATATCATCCTCCGATGGAAAGTCAATTAAATCTGTGATCCGTGGTTGGGGTTGGTGGTTCAGTCAGGATTTCTGGACTGTCAGCTGGTACTTCTGGATATTCCCAGGCTAGGGGAGCTGAGGCACTGAGCAGAGTCTAGCAGCCATCTGTAGGCGATTTCCAGCTCTCATTCCTGAACGGCCAAAAACTCAAAATCTTCCAGTGCCCAGAACACTTCCAAGATGTTCAGGCTCTCTTCTCTGTAATCCTCAATTTCCTCTAATTGCCACCCCAAATCGATCCCAAAGTTAGGGTCTTGGACAGCCTCTCTAGTAACAGCCCCGGGTCGCCATAGCAAAAGCCTTCCATTAGGCTGTCGTCCGCTGTCCATGGGCGAACTTGGGTTACATGCCAGTGGAGGGCTCTGTAGCTCTCGTCCAACAGAATCTCCACCTGGACCAGCCTGCTTAACTCAGCTTCCCATTCCTTGTGCAGTTGTCTCCCCAAAAACACCATTCGAACTTTGTGCTGCGACCAGTATCTTTGCTGGAAGGAGGAGAGGATTTTTTCCTAGTGTCGCTGCTCATGGGCTAGCGCTTCCTTTCAGAGTTCCCAGCGGATTACATCATACGATCCTAGCAGGACCTTCTCTGAAACTGGTCCCCTGTGCTGTATCCGCATCTCTCTCAACCTCTTTCCGAATTCCTTTTCCATGGCTACTGATATCTTTAACGCTCCTATTCTGCTATCTGGACCTAGGATCCCAGTGGAGGTATGGATGTCCCAGACTGCAGGAAGCATCCCCCCCTTGCCACCAATGTAACGGAATCTTCTGTTTATTGAACAGTCACACAGAATTTATATACAGCATGGACCTCCCCCTCCTGATCAGATTATCACACACAGCTCTGGGGTTGCCTGATTACATTATCATATGCATGAAATTGTATACAGAAATATAATTAACCTGAACGAACTATCTAGCCATCTGGACAGAAACAATATGTGAGTTCATTAACATTTAACAATGGGACAGACAGGCTTAACATAATCCACATCACATCTCAATACACAAGCAATAGGGAGAGCCTGTCGCCATTGAAGTACATTACATATTAGCATACGTGTAAATACAGACCCCAAACAATCCAAGCCATATTCTCAGTGTCCCTTAAGTATCTGTCTTTCACTCCCAGTGACAGTGAGTACCATCACAGATGTGGCATGGATTAGCGCAGACATGGCAGGGATGAGCCACAGATAAGCGCTGGCATGGGTGTTCACATATGAGGCATTAGTGGGCACAGATGAGGCATGGATGCAGCACAGATGGGCATTAATGCTGCATGATTGAGGAACAGATGGGCATGATTGAGGCACAGATGGGCATGATTGAGGCATAATGGGCATGATTGAGGCATGACTGAGTTATGATTGAGGCATGGATAGGCATGGTTGAGGCATAAAAGGGCATGATTGAGGCATGACTGAGGTATGATTGAGGCATGGATGGGCATGATTGAGGCATGACTGAGGTATGATTGAGGCATGATTGAGGTAAGATTGAGGCATGGAGGAGGCAGGGGTGAGCGGTGCTGCAGCCTCTTTCCTCTCAACGCACACTGTACCGATTGCTGTGCACAGCGTGCGAGGAGAGGAGAGAACTGAATTGGACATGAGCCAGTTTGTTGACAACTGATCGCTCAATCATTGGAAGGAGCAATCACGTGGTAAAGGACCACGGGAAACATGATTCTGGGAGGATGTCATTGTACGCCCTCCCAGAATAAGCCAACCGCGCTGTAGCCATTATTTGGCTTTGGCCGGTTGGCCAGTGGTTAATTGAACAAGCTGAAGTAGAAGGCGATTGGCTACCATGCACAGCTGCATCAGATTTTGCACTCTCCAGTTTAGTAAACAACCCCAATACACGTTACCAATTCCATATGACATAATGAGGTTGATATACTAAAGGCAAATACCCAATCACCTGCAAGGAAAACTTTAAAAACAGCATTTTTTTTTTTTTGCACATATTGGATAATAGAGGTCAGTAGAGTTTTGCCTTTAGTAAATCAACTCCACAATGTCCATGTGAGAAACTCAAATGTGATGAAATTGTATGTGTTTACATACAGCTTCAAAGTGTAACGCTTGTGAACACACCATTCATCACCACATGGTAAGCCCAAATCACCAGCTTTTGGAGACCATTTATCATTAAAGGGCAACCATGCTTATGTAAAATTGTTGTAATAATTCAGAGCACCATGGTCTTCTGAATCCAGTCCCAGAAACCAGAGGGATCAACACAGCACAGTTGGTGAAGTAAGCACAGAGAAAAAAGTTATTAGTGTGAAACCCCCTTTGACACACACCAAATAAATGCTTTAAAACACACCTAAAAATTCAGAGTGCTATATAACACTATAGAGATCACTTTGATAACAATATACAAGTAGGTACATAAGTCCGGTTTCTGTCAGTACTCACTGCTCTAATTCACATATGTGGTACCATCCCTAGATACTAAGGATGGGCTCTATGTTGGAGTTGAACATATGTTCGACTCAAACATCGGCTATTTGTCTGTTTCCTGAACACACAAACACCTGGGGCACTCGGCGGGAAGTTCACTTCTGACAGTGCATTGATTTCTGGTGATTGGCCAAAGCATGCACCTGAGCAGCCAATCACAGCACAATGTACTGTCAGAGCCATGATTAGCCAATGGCCAAATGCCCCACACTATATAAGGCTGCTTACACTGCAGCCCTGTGTAGCGTGTTAGTGGAAATTAGGCAGGATAGTCAGTGGATTGTGTATTCAGTCAGTTTAGTCAGTTTAGTGCAGTCAGTGTAGTGTAGTGCTGTGCAGTGATTCTTGTGTAACAAAAATGTGGTGGTGCCCCACAGACCCCATTTTTTTTTTTTTTTTGAAGCATCGGGTTCTCTTGCTACATTATTAGTACTCCACCATCTGTGTTGCAAGTGCTATTCCTTCTGCCTCAGCAGTGGTTTGCTTTTTTTTTGTGGCGCAGCAGCACTAATCATTTTTTAGGGCATAATTGCTGTCCACCCTTCTGCATCGCAGGTGCTATTCCTTCTGTGTCAGCAGTGGTTTTATTTCTTATTTAATTTTTTTTGTGGCGCAGCGGCACTAATAATATTTGGGCATAGATGCTGTGCCCCCTTCTGCGTAGCAGGTGTTTCTCTCTCATTCTGCCTCAGCAGTGATTTCCTTTTTTTTTCGCAGCGGCACTAAAAATATTTAGGGCATAATTGCCAATTTTTTTGGATCATAGTATTCGATCATAGTGTCAGTTAAATGCTGCTGGAGGATGTGCAGCAATTCAAATGGTCCGATGTTGGTTCCCAGGTTGAGGAAGGGAGTAAAGTGAGCCTAGGGAGAGGGGGTGCCAATGATGGACAAGAAACTAGCAGTCATGTTCCCCCAGCTGCAGCATACTGACAAGTTTGCTCCAGTGATGAGGAGGGAGGGGATAATGAGGTCACTGACTGTACTTGGGTGCCTGAGAGAACAGAGGAGGAAAATGAGGAGGAGACACAACTCCAATAAGGCAGGATGTCCTCCAGGGGGCTGACTTTTATTGCTTCACACTCTAATGCATCACACCACAGAGCTCCACAGGTGCAAGGCACTGCTGACTTCCCACTGACTTCCAAAAGTTCATTGGTGTGGGCTTTTTTCAACAGATGTGCAGCAGCCCGCAGTGTAGCTGTTTGAAATCTCTGAAGCCAATCAAGCATGGCCAGAACAACAGCCACTTGGGCACCACATGCTTGACAAGACATATGACAACCTTCCATGCAGTCTGTTGGTAACAGCACCGGGAAAGACCCACATAAAAAAGGACTTCTCCTTGCTTCTCATCTGAGATCTCTACCCCTACTATACTTCAGGTCTTCTCAAAAACCTGCACTGAGAGGGATGATGGTAAAGCAATGGGTGCCATGAGTACTTGCACCCAATCTGCTAGCAGTACATCACCTGTTGATTTCACCAAGGACATTTTTCTGCCCCAGTGGCTGAAACGTAAAAAAAATACTGTCCCAGCCATCCATATACCCAGCGTCTAAATGCAAGCTTGGCCAAAATTCTAGCACTACAACTGCTGCTATTTCATCTGGTAGACCCTGCCCCCTTTCATTAATTTGCCGAGTGTACTGTACCACACTGGCAGATTCCAAAATCAAATTTCTTTTCACCTAAGGCCATTCTGTACCATCATGTGGAAGGCAATGTTTTGGCCTCGTTGGACAGAGCGGTCAACAGCACGGTTCATATTACTGCTGACTCGTGGTCCAGTTCGGCATGGTCAGGGACGTTACATTTCCTTCACGACTCACTGGGTAACTCTGCTGGCAGCTGGGAAGGATGCAGGACAGGATTCAGTGCTGGAGCTTGTTCCACCACCACGACTCCAAAAAGCTGGTGGTTATTCTGCCACATCTGTCTGCTCCACCCTCTCCTCTTCTTTTTCCTTTCTGCTGAATTGTCCTCTGAACCAGCAGTGCTCAGTAAACATTCAAGAGGCTACACAAGCATTCAGGCTAAAAGATGCCATGCAGTGCTGCAGTTGGTCTGTCTAGGGGACAGGAGCCACACCAGGCTAGAGATTCTATCAGCTCTGCAGGGGCAGGTTCAGAGGTGGTTAAAGCCATGGCAGCTTGAGCCAGGAATGGTTGTATGCAACAATGGCGCCAACCTTCTCTCCGCCTTCCTGTATTGCTGGGAGCTGGCAATACATTACAGCCACAAACAACTTGACATTTTTTCCTTTAAGAAATGTCAGTATTGCTGCAGCAGGCTCTATACATTGTAACGATGTGCCACTTTACAGGCAGACTAAGAGGACCCCTGGGCACTATATTTAAAGGAATTTTTCATTTTTATTGTTTCACTTTAAGCATCATTAAAATCATTTCTCCTTTAAAAATTATTGTTTTCAAAAAAGTATTTTGCATTGATACATGCTCCCCAGGGTAGTATCCAGGTCCCCATACACTTTTTATGGCAATAACTTGCAGATAAGCCTTTAAGGACTTTTAATTTTTCATATTCATGTCCCATAGATTTTAATAGAGTTCACAGGTTCTCTAGAACATTTTCCCTGTTCAAGATGTTCTGGTGCTAACCAAACAGGGGGTGTTCAGCTCATCCCTACTAGACACCTAGCCAGATCCAGAACATGTGTATCATGCAGGAACTGGGCTGGATTGACATATTTCATTGACCACTCCTTATGCTTTTCATCACTAGTTTCGTCAGGAGTGTCTACAGATACAGGCCTACAGGAGTAAATTCCCAGCCTCAGCATAGTTTGATACTTTAGTTACTGCTAGTATCTCTCACCTTTAATGAAGTTGCCCTTATTATATACTTTTGAGGAACAGTGTAAAGAAAGCAATAATTTCTTTAAGCCAAGGTCTTGATTAGGCTATAAATATACTATTTAAATTATAATAGAACAATAGGGAACTGTTCCATAAAAAAGAAGTGATGTTTGGATATGTACAGTAAGTTCAATTACTCCGGTGTAAGGTAAAAAATGTCCCTTATCCATCGGCAACTAATAGCTCTCTGCACTTTTTACAATGGGAAAGTTTCAGTGTAAAGCAGTCACATCTGATATTACTCATAAATAACTTATAAATCACTTTCCACATTCAAATTCTTCAACGAGTTCTCCAGAAAGACACACACTTGCCAGTAAAGCAGTCAATGAAATCATTTTAACCCATCAAACTACATACAGTATTCATAGAATGAAATGTCAATAATATTGACTACTGTGACTTACAGTAAATAACGCATAATGTAAAACAGCAGACTCCTCTAAATCATATACAGTATTGCAGTGGGGTTTTTTGTGTGTATACATTTGAGTTACCAAAGTCAAATGAATTATAAATACAGAGGACAAAAATTAGAATAAATGTGACTGTGTACTTACAGTATGTAATGTACTTGGTTTTTAGAAACTGTAAAGCATACGATAACAGCAAACACAAAAAATGTAAGTATTATAAAAAATGCTGTAGTAATAATAATGAATAATACCCCCTAAACTTCCTATGTTCAAATGAAAATAATTGATAGGGCTCTTTATGCAAAAAAAAATTAATGGTAACTTCCATAAGAAAAGTTAGAAAATGTGAAGAATGTAAGGTTTTAATAGGTATGGATGAAAAGGGTGAAAAATTTGCTAAAATCTGCGAGTTATTGGAAAGCAAAGGAGATTTTGGTATACTATTGACATGGATGAGGTAGTAGAGCTTTGTTAAAGTACTATGAAAAGTAGCATGGCTCTGATGCTGATACTGATGACCGCACTGATACTAAGCATTTGCACAAGTACTTGTACTCATGCAAATGATCTGATACTAAAACTGATACCCACAGACTCGGTTCACATATGTGTTTGCAGCGCGATTTGAAAGCCTGGTTCAGGGCGATTTTGTTTGGCGGTTCAGGTGCGATTCCAATGCGAATTGTAGTGTATGAGATTAGAAATCACACAAGACTCTTTTTCAAATTGTACTGCAGGTGGACTGCACATATGTGAACAGGCTGTAAAAATTCACTGAAATGCACATGAAAACTGATGATGTGAAACTGATGTTTCTGCAAATGAAATCTGTGTGGTTTTCCCATGAGTTTTCATGCATGCATGATGTGAACAAGCCCTAAAAAAAACTGTCACATGACACTAAAGATAGGTATCAGTAATTGGTATCGGCGAGTACTTGAGAAAAAGTATTGTTACTCATTCTTAGTCTTAAAAAACTGGTATAGGTGCATCTCTAGTGAAAATGTCAACCTCTACTCCTTTATTAAATTAACCCTGGTGTTTCATCCTTGAAAAGAGAAGAGAGGAGCAAAAGGAAACACATTTTGCTAAATATGTTCCAGTAAACTAGTTTTTGGCTTTGAAAAGTTGACATGGTACCAGATGGCTCAGTATACAGAAACTGAACTTCTGTTGATTGCTGTTAAACTTATATCACATCTTATGAGTCACAATTATATTTTTTATTTGAGCAATGGTATTTCTCAAGAACGTGTTTATAATATAGAGAGTTGTGCACTATTTGTCAGTTCATTAGCCTATGCTGGCAATTCAAAGGTTCAACGTGTCAAATAAGTGTAACAAAGTCCACTGGAAAGCATGTTGTAATGCCAATAACATTTTAGCAGGTTCCATAAAGTTTATAAAAGTTATCATTTAAAACAGTGAACCTGACTTTGCAACATTGAACTGTATCAGCACTTGCTGTAGTACTTCTTTGTTTTCTGACTTGCTCCTTATAGCAAATGACCTTCAGCCTAGTGCATCGGTTTACTGAATCTCACTGGTTTTCAGTCTGCACTGACCTCAAGCCCTGTACCTTCATTATTGCTTTCTATGCTTTATGAACTTTTAACTTTACTTACTGTTAAATAATGTACTGTATATATATATATATATATATATATATATATATATATATAAACAGTATCTCACAAAAGTGAGTACACCCCTCACATTTTTGTAAATATTTTATTGTATCTTATTTGTTTGTATTATTGTATTTTATTGCATCTTTTCATGTGACAACACTGAAGAAATAAAACAATGTAAAGTAGTGAGTGTACAGCTTGTATAACAGTGTAAATTTGCTGTCCCCTCAAAATAACTCAATACACAGCCATTAATATTAAAATGAGGAGGGGGTGGAGGGGAGTTTTGGGACTTTACATGAGACTCGTGCAATTGGGTCTCCATCCCTATATGTGATAAAACAAAAGAACACAAGAGTGTTCAAAAAAGTTGGGACTTTATATGAGGTGTGACGAGTTTACAGATAATGATAATACATAAAAACATGTTGGTAAGCACAAAAAAACAGATATATAAATTTGTCGCTATTTTTTTGTTTATAGCCCAAAAAATAAAAACCGAACAGGTGATCAAATACCACCAAAAGAAAGCTCTATTTGTGGGAAAAAAGGACATAAATTTTGTATGGGTACAGCGTCGCGCGACCGCGTAATTGTCCATTGAAGTAACGCAGTGCCGATTCGCAAAATAGGGCCTGGTCAAGAAGGGGGCAAATCCTTCCGGTCTTAAAGTGGTTAAGGTACATACAACGTCAAATGCAAGAACTCTCCAAGTCGCATATCTCTTGGGCAGGTAGAGCAGCTGTCGCCAGTTTCTACCATTCTCTACCATTTTCGTACGTTGCCTATTTCATTGTCTAACTCATACCTACAGAACCTACAAACTACCTTGAACAACTTTATTTGGGGGAAAAAGAGAAGCCGCTTCCGTAACAGCATCTGATACAGATCTAAAACCACCACTGGCATGGGAGTTCCTAACCTGAAATGCTAATACAACGCAGTGATCCTGGACCAATCTTCTGCATGGTGGTCACCACCCAGAGATAAACTATGGGCCTCTATAGAACAATCTATCATTGGACGTCCACTCAGAAGTCCCTTGGGTGCACTTCTTCTAGGCCTCACCCCCCCCCCCCTGCACTACCCCTATTACATGATCAAATAAACTGTCTCCTCCTGGTGTAATTCTCAATCCTCCTTTTTTTAAAAATCCCCTATTGACTTTCATGATCTCCCACTCTCTACATTGGAGTTCTTTACCAAATCTTTACCAAAGACCTATCTCTAAATGAATGGTCAAAAGTTTGGTATCCTCTCAGTTGGACACCTTCTGGAAAATTCCAACCTGTTCTTATATGAATCCCTGCAATGGCACTATTGCCTCCCTCGTAGTGATTTTTACAAGTATCTACGTATTCGACATATCAAGGGTCCCATCCTCACATCAGTCATCTCGGTTCCTATTCTTCTACAACTCTACTACCACAAACAAAAAAGGCATCACTTATTTCCAACAGATACTAATGGATAACCTTTCTAATAAGAAAATTCAATCCATAAAGAAATGGAAATCTGATCTCTCCTGTACCTTCAACCACTCACAATGGCAACTACCAACCTGCTAAAAGTCTCCCACTGCACAACTCATTGGGAATCGCACCTAAAGCTCATACACCGTTGGTATTTTGCACCTCTCCGAATATCTAAATTCTCCAAACATGCCTCGCCAAATTGCTGGAGAAATTGCGGTGAAATAGGCTCCCTCCCTCATATCTGGTGGTTCTGCCCCCAAACTCCTACCCTTCTGGGAAAAAGTATTCCAATTCATCTCATAAGTCATCTGCATCAAACAATCTCCAGACCCTGCCACAGCTCTTCTACTACTAAACTTTGAACAACAGCCCAAATACATCTGCCCTTTCTGATCTACTGCATGACTGCAGCCAACAAATGTATTGCCCTGGGATGGAAAAAGACAGACCCTCCAGAGTTTAATTCCTTTTTGATACAACTCAACACCCAGACTCAATTTGAACTCATGTTCATTGTCAAAAATGGCAAAAGCCAAGCATTTTGTGCACAATGGTTAGCGTGACTCCATCACTTTCTATGTTCTGCTCATCTGTAACGGTGACACGAGAACCCCCAAGTACCCTTGGGACATCACCCTTGTTATTTCAGCTGCTCACTTTATCATTGAATCACAGTTTTTTTTTTTTTTCAAGAGATGTACCCAGCAATTTTTTTCTGCTTTTAATTTCCTATAGTACTTCATGTACAATTCTGTAGCACTTTGGTTACTACTTTATTGTTCCACGTACTTTCATATCCCAATGTATGTCATTACCTTTAAAAAACAAATAAACACAAGTGAAAAGAAAATAGGTGTCATATCTTGGCTGAAGAACGGTATCTAATTGGGCTCCACCTATACATGCAGGGTCTCAGGGCATCACTCTTGTGGCCTGCCCAAACCCACATACTGTTCAGGTGCACAGAGGCTGGTCCCAGACCTCTCCTCTCCATCCTCCTTGTTACTGCACCATTAACCCCTTCACTCCTCAAGTACTCACACATAGGTCTATGTTTTACTTGTAGTCCAGATAGAAGCTCCAGAAGCATAACTGATCACTTTGGGCTTATGAAACATGGGAGCCCAGGCCACTGAAAGCATGTTGCATGAGGGGGTTCTTTCTCACCATCAGGCAGGGAACTCATTTTCCTCCAACCTCCAACTAGGTTTACACCAGTAAAGGCCCAGAACTCCTCACCCCAAGCGTTGTCTGAACTTAACTCATCACTCCCAGTAGAACATTACACATGGGCTTTTTTTTTTTTGTTGCATAGTAATGTCTCTACCTGGTGATAAGAATAATAAAACAGTTAAGTTCAATGACAAAAACTTTTCCAGAAAATGGCAAAGTAGAACAGACAAATGATCACATCATATAATCTCATTGATAGTAGGAGAATGTTGTGGTACTCATAGCCCAAATTAAGTCCAAAGTATCTATTCCAATATCCTAAGGCCAAAATCCTCTGCAGGCCATCACCTGAATCGAAGAGAACAGCAAAAAAAAAAAAAAAACAGCTGACCTTCTGGGGTGCCAGGCAGTCTCTCTCTGATCCAAATTCATCCAACCTTATGAAGGAGAACCCTATGTCACTACTCCACCTCTAAGGAAGAGCAGCCCAAAATGGGGAACCTTCAACCTACTTACATAGCCCCTTAAGGCTTTATAGATTCATAAGTCGTACAGTAATTAGGATACTGAAGCATACAACGCAAAGCGCTGTATTCATAACACCAGCTATATTCTTAACTACAAAATTCCATTAGGGGGTAGTTTTCAGTTGAAAAAAATTCATCAGACAGTGTTTGAGCAGAGACGGGAGCAGTTTATTTTTGTCTTGCTGGCTATAATACTGTACAAAGAAGCATGGCCACATTTTTTAAATCATTCTTGGATTTGAATAATACTTGGATTAAAACCCATAAAGTTAGATTAATACCCAGCATCTCCATGGTGTAAAATTGGGTAAATTATCAAGCAGTACTGTTAGTAAAATAGAAGTTTATCATATTATTTAATAATACTGAAATTTAGAAATTAGATTAGTGATACTGCACTACCCATCAAATGCTTAGAGTATAGGTTGAGGGCAAAAAAAAAAAAAACATATGTAGTATGTTTTATCTCTTTAAATATCCTTCAAGTACAGACAAATATCTGTTGATCTGCCAAAAATGCTCTCAGCTCTTAAGCCATTTTGTTGGATGATTGTAAGCTCTAACAAGCAGGGCCTTCATGTCGTAAAGTGCTGTGCAAACAGTTGGCACTATTTAAATGCTGTATAATAATAATAATAATAATAATAATAACACACATCACTTTTGGGACTGAGTGGTGTAAGCCCTGCCAGGTTTACTTTTGCTAAACCACTCCCACTTTCAGGTCTCTACAGCAAATTATTCTGTAGTCCCAGATACACAGAAAGTGTGCAGAAGACACAGGAAAGCTCTGTATTTCTGACACACTTAACAGTTTTTTTTACACTTATCAAGCAGATTTAACACATTTCTTACAATGGTGTAAAAAACAGATCAAAAGGCAAGCAAATAAGAGAAGTTTGTCATTTTAAATACACAGGAAAGTAAAGCATCAGCCTTAAGATCAGTATTTAAAAAATCTGAATTAACAGTAACACTGTAACTGCATTAATTAAATACAAAATAGATATCTGTACCTTGGTGTCACTCTAGTCTAATTAATACTTTTTGTATGTACTATAACTTTAAGCAGTGTGATGTTTAAATGCACCTGAATTGCCAATAATTAAAATTTCTAAGCCAGCAAATCCACCCAATCCCATTTGTAATCTCAGCTGTTACTTTCATGCATTCAATAAATTGCATGGGGAGCAGAGGTCATATTATATTGCAACTACATTAAAAAGAAGCAATGCCAGGGGGCCTAGTGCTGGCGGCAAGTGAATAACATGGCTCTTGGATTTAAGGGCTGTACACAGAACTTTAAATTGAACAAGGTTTCTGTGTATCAGGGGAGAAAAATCTGGCAAGATTCAAGAAGAAAAGCTCATAATTTAAATGTAAGTGGACAAAGAGAGGGACATTTTGCTTAGGGCAAAGGGTGAGAGTCATGCTAATTGTCAATCAACATTCGTATTTTCCTGGTAATGAGATTGTAGCACACCAGGATTCTGTCCAGAAAGTACCATTGTTGCTTAAGTAATGGGCTAGTTAAAAATAATTCCATCCTTTGAACTTTAATAGGCTGAAAAAAAAACACAGATTTACATCTGGATGTCTGGACCCAACCGATACTGCTGAAGCTTCTTGTAATAAATAATTTTAAATTGCTTGTTGCCAGATAGGAGCATTAAAAGATGAATTCATAGGGATTTTTACATTGAGTGATTGTCAAAAAGGCAGAAAAAAATAATAAAATCTTCAGCTTTCAATTTCTTTGATAAACCCAGAGATATATTTGAGTGAAATTTACTGTACAAAGAAAAAGCCATTTCCTCTATTCCTCTGATAGATCAGTCTGAACTGAAAGGTTTTGTAGAGAAAATGTATTTGGTTTGTAGAAAATGTTTTTGCTTGGTCAAATGGACAGCCTGACACTCCCAACTTACATAGGTATCTAGTGTGATCTTCTGGTGGTGGCACAAGGGTTTAAGTGTTTTATAAACTGTTTCACACTTTGACGCAGTGTTTTATATACAGAAGAGCAACAAACTAATTTCTGGTGATAAATTCTATTTAGCAGCTGCACACAGCCATCCTACACAACAGAAGGTATTGGCACCATGCTGGCTGCAAATTCACAGAGGAGATGGCAGCAGTCTGTAAATAACAAAAACTTACAGCAAATCTACCAGGCAGCTTACACAATAATATAAGGGTTGCCACCAATTTAGTCATTAAAAGGAAAGTATTTTAGACTTTAAGGAAGAACATTAGTTATTATTGCAGCATTTACCTTCAGTTGATCCTTTGCTCACTTTTATTTAGCCCTCTGCAGCACATGCACTTATTTTCCTTTTCTCCTCCACTTTTGCCACCAGGAGCAAAGTAAAAACCCATATAAGCAAGTTGTAGCCAGAGTTCTAGCTTATTCAGGGCTATGGATTCCTTATTTATACCATTTTTTGTACTTGTGATTTAAATGTACAAACTTATGTTTCAAATGCATAGCCTATTTGCTCAAGGCTTTAGGTTTTCATTCTTCCCTAGCTGTACTGCAACAGTCTTCTAGCCATTCTTGGTGGTCTCTTTTTGTTTAAATGCAAGAGGAATATTGCTTTGGAAATCGAACTGTGTTCAGTTAACTAAGAATAGAGATAAATATATGTAGCTCTAACCCAGGAGGAGACACTGGTTGAGGTGGATCCTCTGTTCTTACCTTGACCTCTACAAAGCCTTCTGTATCTCGGGGATACCCATCAACAAACACAATATGACAATGTTTGCTAAATGCCTCAGGGTCACCCTGAAATAAGACTCAAGATCTGGAAGTATGATAACAAGTTATATTAACCGGTTGCCGACAGCCGCACGACTATATGCTGCGGCGGTCAGCCCCGGCCAGGCAGAGTGACGTATCGGTACGTCACTTGCCTGTCACTTCCTTGTGAGCCAATAGCAGGCATGCGTGCTCCCGCGGAGGCGCGCGCCCGCCGCGGCTCGTTCACAGGGAAGTTAGTGCGTGTGACCGGCGGACCCGATGTCCGCTGGTCACTCGCTGATCGTCGGTACAGAGGGAGAAAGTCAGGCGGCTGATGTAAACAAGCCACCTGTCATTCTCCCCTGTGTAGAAACAGTGTTCAGACGGTTCTACTATGTAGGACCGTTGATCACTGTTCCTACACTAGTAGCCACAGCCAATCACAGTAGAAAGCACGCCCCTAGGGACACACTTAACCCCTCCCTCCCCAATAAAGTTAACCCCTTCCCTGCCAGTGTCATTTTGCAGTAACAGTGCATATGTATAGCACTGATTACTGCAGTAATGTCACTGGTAACCCTAAAAGTGTCAAAAATGTCAGTCAAGGGTCCGATCTGTCCACCGCAATGTCGCAGTACCACAAAAAAAATCGCAGATCGCCGCCATTACGTGTTAAAAAAAAACACCAAAAATTACAGAAATCTTTCCCTTAGTTATTAAACGCAATAACTTTTGCGCAAACCAATCAAAATACGCTTTTTGCAATTTTTTTTTACCAAACATAGGTAGCAGAAAACAAATTGGCCAAAAATGTAAAAAAAATTTGATTTTTACATTTTTTTGGGGGGAATTTCATATAAAAAAAAAAATGTGAAAAATATTGTTATTTTTGCAAAATTTACGCTCTTTTTTTGTTTATAGCGCAAAAAGTAAAAATCGCACAGGTGATCAAATACCACCAAAAGAAAGCTCTGTTTGTGGGAAAAAAAGGACGTCAAATTCGTTTAGGTACAGCGTCGCAGGACCGTGCAATTGTCCGTTAAAGTCACGCAGTAAAAAATCGCAAAAAACCCCCTGGTCTTTAAGCAGCCAAATCCTCCGGGGCTTAAGTGGTTAAGAATATGAGTAGTCAAAAATAACAGGAAATCACAATGCAGTACATGTTTTGCCATTAACAGGTTCAAATATCAATGAATGCAGTAGAAGTTCTTCCGTAGATTTTGATAAGACTGCATAAACTGTAGCTTTCCCCATTGGAAATTAACAACATGAGGCGACTGTGAATTTGGTATCAATAAAACACTGGCTAAGTAGCCTAGAGTCACTTATGGTGAGGAGGCTAGGGCCTAGGCTATAATACAATGACAGTAAAATACCTATAGACTCTTGACTGAACAGGGCAGGTGCTCTAATGTAGTCCTCAAAGTACATTTGCAGCCAGCCACGTGAGTGCTTTTTGTAATAAAGACACAGTTGTAGAAAACTGATTTCCTAAGGATACTGAGTGGCAAAGGGTCCAGAAAGGGGTTAATTATCAGGAGTATAATATTAGATGTATCTCAGATGTTCAGGGTTAAAATTCTGAGCAGCAGGATGGTTGCAGAACATCAAGGGATAGTTGGTGGTGCCTTTAAGAGGGATAGTGTGGTTTGTCTTTCAATAGATTTCCCTACAGAGTTAACCAGTATGACACAAAGGATTAATATTCCGCTGACCAACAGTATTTGTAGAAGCAGGTTTCCTTCGGTGATGATCGGGGGCCCCCCTTAAAATTGAGATGATTCTAGGTGTACTTCTGCAGTATTCAGACAGCAGTACCTCTCTGATGCAGCAACATTCTTTAGATAGACACAACAGCGTCACAGCAGAAATCAGCAGGTCTGGGTCTCCGGCGGCTCCAGTATTAAGCCTCAGGATGATCTCCGGCTCCCGCATACAGTGAGATGTACACAAACTTGTCTTGCCAGATGGCAGCAGCTTTACCAGTTCTCGGGAACTGACAGACACTGTCTCTACTGTAGGGCAAAATCTTTTCCTGTATCTTTTTCCCTGTCTCCCTCCCAGACAGGACCTGCTCTTCTTCACACACCGGTCTCTTTTCCCAGACCTCTCCTTGGCTTTCCGGGTTCTCTAATTTATATAACCCCTCCCCTACACCAGCATGCTGGACTTTGAAGACTTTTTGTATGCGTTTAGCCATGGAGTTCTTTCTGGCTGGGACCACAACTCCCAAAATGCAATCCTCTTAACTGATGATGAATTCAAGCTCACAAAGCTCCATCTTGTGGCAGAAAAAGGGAACTTCTTGCAATAAAGATTAGCTATGATAATGCATTAGTAAACCTGCACATTTCAGTTACAATGAGCTTTGTTACATATACACAAAAGTCAATAATTGGCAGGTCAAGCAAGAACTTCATCCCTATACAGAAAGCATAGAATAAGAAAATTATATAACACAGGCTTCCTGAGGTACTCGGGGTGTGCGAGACAGCTGTCTGAAAAGGATTACTTTAAAACTCAGAAAAAGGTATATTACATGGACTTTCTAATTTATAAATTGTGTTTGCTTCATGGCATTAGTATCCCACTGGATAGTCCCACTTGCTGCTTGGAGCAATTGTAAGGGAACTGTACAGTATATATTGCTACTGGCAAGAAAGAAAGAAAGAGAAAACAAATAGACATGTCTATAATGTACACACTTCAAACACTTCTGTTGAGATTTTATGTACCAAATACGAATATGCAAGGTACAATAGTAAATTGTATTTCATGTGACAAAAATAATATATGTCTCTTGAAATCCCAGACACTTTACTGTCTGTACCAATTTCTCAGCACAAGTATCACTCATAATTCTCATTGTGCCTCTAGCTAACATTTTTCAATTACAAGATAATTTGTGTCTCATAACTTAAAAATTGTTGAAGTGACCTTTGAATGGTATTTTTCTATCATCTAGGTCTGGGGGTAAAAAAAAGACAAAAAAAATATGCGGCGGCATTACTGATAAATTATAACAATTTTCCTACCTATTATGTTATAAATTATTTATATTGCATAATTAATCACAAACTGCAGGCTGCTGAAACTGTATTTGTGTTTTTACTGTGCTTCTTACATGAAAGCAATTCTCAAATAATAAAAGGACCTTTTTTGCAGGTATCAATTGGTTTAATCATCTGCTAATTTCCTATATACCTAAGAGACTCCAATTGCAAGATTTTTCTGTATTAATGTGTGCTATTATCCCTAAGACCAAAAAATCATAATAAAGGCTTTGGTCATGGCATTTAAGTGAACCTAAGAATTCTGGTGTAGAAATGTTATTACTAGAGTTGAGCGACACCTGGATGTCCGTGTTCGGCAGGGTTCGGCCGAACTTGAAAAAAAAGTCAGAGTCCCGGACTTTTTCCGAACTTTACCCGGACACCGAACCCCGTTGAAGTCAATGGGGACCCGAACTTTCAGGCACTAAAATGGCTCTAAAACACCAATGGAAAGGGCTAGAGTGCTGCAAATGGCAGCAAAACGTAGTTAAGAGCATGGCAAGTGCTCTGCAAACAAATGTGGATAGGAAAATAACTTAAAACAACAAAAAAAACAGAAAAATAAAACAATTTTCTTCATCTGTGAAGGACGAGGCCCATATGGAGTAGGAGGGAGGTTGAGTTGGTGGTGGATGTGGCGGTGTAGGTGAAAGCGGCGGTGGAGGAGGACGAGGTAGCCAACACTGCTTTTTTTCAGTCATTTAAAATGAGGGTACACCCCAAAAGAGTGAGAAAGATCAAAAATAGAACAATGGCTGGGTAAGGTCGGTATCCATCTCTATTCTGCACAAGGTACGGAAAAGTCCTGTGGGATCCATGCCTGGTTCATTTTAATGAACGTGAGCTTGTCCACGTTGTCTCTTGACAGGCGGCTGCGCTTGTCTGTGATAACGCCCCCAGCCGTGCAAAATACACGTTCAGATAATACACTGGCTGCAGGGCACGCCAGCACCTCCAAGGTGTAAAGGGCAAGCTCAGGCAATGTGCCCAATTTGGAGACCCAGAAGTTGAAGGGGGCAGACCCGTCATTCACTACATGTAGGCGTGTGCACACATACTGCTCCACCATGTTGGTGAAATGCTGCCTCCTGCTAAGACGTTCCATATGAGCTGCTGGTGCTGCTGTTTGTTGTGGCGTGCTGACAAAGCTTTTCCACATTTCGGCCATGCTAACCCTGCCTTCTGAGGTGCTGGCGGTGCCCTGGTTGCGTTGGCGACCTCTTCCTCCTCCTCCTCTGCCTTGGCCTTGTGCTTCCACTGTGGCCCCGCTGTCAGGTGGGAATGCCAGCAGCATCGCGTCTACCAGCGTGCGCTTGTACTCGTGCATCTTGCGATTGCGCTCCAGTGAGTGAATTAAGGACGGTACGTTGTCCTTGTAACAGGGATCAAGCAGCGTGGCCACCCAGTAATCAGCACAAGTTAGAATGTAGGCAACTCGGCGGTCGTTGTGGAGACACAGCAGCATGTAATCGCTCATGTGTGCCAGGCTGCCCAGAGGCAACGAAAGGCTGTCCTCTGTGGGAGGTGTATCGTCTGTGTCCTCTGTATCCCCCCAGCCACGCACCAGTGATGGCCATGAGCTGGCCTGGGTGCCACCCTGCTGTGAACATGGTTCCATCTCCTCCTCCATCTCCTCCTCCTCCTCATCCTCCTCATCCTCCAGAACTGTGCCCCTGCTGGACAATTGTGTCCCTGGCGTTTGTGGGTGCAGGAACCCACCCTCGGAGCCACTTGCGAATGACTGCCCTGAAAGCCTTGGAAATGTTGCCTCTTCATCCTCCTCCTCCTCCTCATCCTGTGCCCCATCCTCTTCCATCATTGCCCGAATCGTTTTTTGAAGGAGGCATAGAAGTGGGATAGTTAAGCTGACAACGGCATCATCGGCACTGGCCATGTTGGTGGAGTACTCAAAACAGCGCAACAAGGCACACAGGTCTCGCATGGAGGCCCAGTTATTGGTGGTGAAGTGGTGCTGTTCCTCAGAGCGACTCACGCGTGCGTGCTGCAGCTGAAACTCCACTATGGCCTGCTGCTGCTCGCACAGTCTTTCCAGCATGTGCAAGGTGGAGTTCCCACGTCACATATGAGGCGGTGAGCGGGAAGGCCGAAGTTACGCTGCAGCGCTGACAGGCGAGCAGCAGCAGGGTGAGAGCGCCGAAAGTGCGCACAGACGGCCCGCTCTTTCTGCAGCAGCTCTGACATATCGGGGTAATTTTTAAGGAACCTCTGCACCACCAAATTCAGCACATGCGCCAGGCAAGGGATGTGCGTCAAACCGGCTAGGCCCAGAGCTGCTATGAGATTTCGCCCGTTATCGCACACCACCAGGCCGGGCTTGAGGCTCGCTGGCAGCAACCACTCATTTGTCTGCTGTTCCATGCTCCTCCACAACTCCTGCGCGGTGTGTGGTTTTTCCGCCAAACAGGCAAGTTTTAAAACTGCCTGCTGTCGTTTACCCCTGGCTGTGCTGAAGTTGGTGGTGAAACATAGAAACATAGAATGTGTCGGCAGATAAGAACCATTTGGCCCATCTAGTCTGCCCAATATATCTGAATCCTATGAATAGTCCCTGGCCCTATCTTATATGAAGGATAGCCTTATGCCTATCCCATGCATGCTTAAACTCCTTCACTGTATTTGCAGCTACCACTTCTGCAGGAAGGTTATTCCATGCATCCACTACTCTCTCAGTAAAGTAATACTTCCTCATATTACTTTTAAACCTTTGCCCCTCTAATTTAAAACTGTTTCTTCTTTTAAATATGCTCTCCTCCTTTACCGAGTTGATTCCCATTATGTATTTAAAAGTTTCTATCATATCCCATCTGTCTCTTCTTTCTTCCAAGCTATACATGTTAAGGTCCTTTAACCTTTCCTGGTAAGTTTTTTCCTGCAATCCATGTACTAGTTTAGTAGCTCTTCTCTGAACTCTCTCTAGAGTATCTATATCCTTCTGGAGATATGGCCTCCAGTACTGCGCACAATACTCCAAGTGAGGTCTCACCAGTGTTCTGTACAGCGGCATAAGCACTTCTCTCTTTCTACTGCTTATACCTCTCCCTATACATCCAAGCATTCTGCTGGCATTTCGTGCTGCTCTATTACATTGTCTTCCCACCTTTAAGTCTTCTAAAATAATTACTCCTAAATCCCTTTCCTCAGATACTGAGGTCAGGACTGTGTCAAATATTCTATATTCTGCCCTTGGGTTTTTACGCCCCAGGTGCATTATCTTGCACTTATCCACATTAAATTTCAGTTGCCAGAGTTCTGACCATTCTTCTAGTTTTCCTAAATCCTTTTCCATTTGGCGTTTCCCTCCAGGAACATCAACCCTGTTACATATCTTTGTGTCATCAGCAAAAAGACAAACCTTACCATCGAGGCCTTTTGCAAAATCACTTATGAAGATATTAAACAAAATTGGTCCCAGTACAGATCCCTGAGGTACCCCACTGGTAACATGACCTTGTTCTGAATGTTCTCCATTGACTACAACCCTCTGTTGTCTGTCACTCAGCCACTGCCTAATCCACTCAACAATATGGGATTCCATGCTCAATGACTGCAGTTTATTGATAAGTCTTCTATGTGGGACAGTGTCAAAAGCCTTACTAAAATCTAGATATGCAATGTCTACTGCACCTCCACTGTCTATTATTTTAGTCACCCAGTCAAAAAAATCTATAAGATTTGTTTGACATGATCTCCCTGAAGTAAACCCATGTTGTTTTTCATCTTGCAATCCATGGGATTTAAGATGTTCCACAATCCTATCCTTTAATAGGGTTTCCATTAATTTGCCTACTATTGATGTCAGACTCACTGGTCTATAGTTGCTCGATTCCTCCCTACTACCTTTCTTGTGAATGGGCACGACATTTGCCAATTTCCAATCTTCCAGGACGACTCCTGTTACTAATGATTGGTTAAATAAATCTGTTAATGGTTTTGCCAGCTCACCACTAAGCTCTTTTAATAATTTTGGTGTGATTTTGAAGGTGTTACGCTGACCGGATGAGGAGGCGGTAGAGGATGAGGAAGCGGAGTAGGAGGAGTTAGGAACAGGAGGCAAACTGAAGCACCCTGCAATCCTCGGTGGTGGAAGGACATGCGCCAAATTGCTATCCGCCTCAGGCCCATCCGCCACTGCATTTACCCAGTGTGCCGTTAGGGAGATATAACGCCCCTGACCGTGCTTACTGGTCCACGTATCGATAGTTAGGTGGACCTACCTTGGCACAGATGGCGTTGCGCAGTGCACACCTGATTTTTTCCCCCACTTGGTTGTGCAGGGAAGGGATGGCTTGCCTGGAAAAGTAGTGGCGGCTGGGCACGACGTACTGTGGGACAGCCACCGACATAAGGCTTTTAAAACTGTGCGTCTCCACCAGACGGAATGACAGCATTTCAAAGGCCAAGAATTTTGAAATGCTGGCATTCAGGGCCAGGGATTGCGGGTGGGTAGGGGCCCGTACTTCCTCTTCCTCTGAAGTGTTTGGGAGGAAGAACTTCTATAACTAATCGAAATGACAAATTCTGCCTTGATATCAGACTGCTGTGATTCCATCTCTAGCAGCACTCTGATTGGGAGAGGGACAGGCAGCACTACTTTATTAATACAGTGCTATTAGTCAATAGCTTAAACATATTTACAGTAAATACATTTGATTTCTCATGTGATTCTGTGAGTACAATTTGGGTAGATAATAAAAGTATGTATACTATATCAATTGATATATGTATATAAATTATTTTTTATATTGCAGATCAGTCACCAACCTTTTCTCCTGATGAAGTTGAGCTATTCAATGAAACACATAAAGGTATTGCTCAATTACTTCTTTACTGTTGTCACTTAAATGCATACTCACAGGGAGCGTTTAAAACAATATATATCTGTAAAATAATATTTGGATTGCAATGAGCAGGAAGGTGTACCAAGCTTAGCAGTGTATATGATTTTATGCAAATTATGAAAAAGTATTTTACTTGCTCAAAAACATTTTGGGGATATTTGTTGGTGCCTTAAATAGCACTATTTAGCACCTTGGGAATTGGAAATATTTACAGTTGAACAGCGCAGAGTGATGATCTCATCACCTCATCAAAGTGTTGCTTCTCCTTTATTTCCTAGTAAAACTATCAGGAAATTCTATAGAACAAGCTGTTTTTAATCACTTCAGTGGAAAAAAGTGATGCAATTGGCCTGGCTGTGGTGCTTGGATTACAAGACTGCCTAAACACAATTACAAATTTATTAACAGGTAAACCTACGTATTCATATGTATGGTGTTCTGTGATAATGTGTTGTGAAGAATAAGTGCAGCACAACAATATCAAATTGAACATGTAAACATATAAAGTTATTCACTATAAATCCATGTAAGCATATACTGGTGCATCTCAAAAAAATTGAATATTATCAAAAAGTTAATTTATTTCAGTAATTAAATTCAAAAATTGAAGCTCATATATTATTTAGATTCATTATTATGAAAAAAAAAAAAAAAAAGATTCATTACACACAGAGTGATTTATTTTAAGCATTTCTTTCTTTTAATTTTCATGATTATGGCTTGCAGCTAGTGAAAACCCAAAATTCAGTATCTCAGAAAATTAGAATATTGTGAAAAAGTTCAATATTTTGGACTCATGGTGTCACACTCTAATCAGCTAAATAACTCAAAACACCTGTAAAGGTTTCCTGAGCTTTTGAATGGTCTCTCAGTCTGGTTCAGTAGGTTACACAGTCATGGGGAAGACTGATGTTTTGACAGTTGTCCAGATCATCCACATACTGTACATACCAATGTGAAACAGCGTGGAGTTTGTGTGACCTCCCTTCATTTTAGCAGTTTTCCTTCACGTATTTTCCTAAGTTCTCCACTTATGATCCAAATTCATATTTAGGGGTTAATAAACTTTCAGCCAAATTATCCCTACTATGTGTGTGTATGTGTCTGTGCTCCTAAAAATAGATTGTAAGCCTCTTTGGAGCAGGATGAACTCTTTACAAAAGTGTTGTAACTGTATAAACTATACACAAAAAATATAGTGCAGTGCTAAAGTAAAGAACAAACACAATTAATATAAAATCAATACAGTCCTAAAATATGCATAAAAGATACATATAAGTCAATATAAGTGGAAGAAGAATGTCCATGGGAAAAATAGACGGCAGTTTTAGATTATTAATCCATAACGCCACCACCGATGGAAAGAGTGACGAATAATGAAGATGAATGGTGACCAAGATGTTCCTACTTCACACCCAAAGTGAATATCAAAACCTGCTTACCAGCATTCAATGACCACTAAGCTATAGGTGGTCTAATCAGGCACAGGGAAGTAGGTCTCTCTCAAACCATGTACACTGGATTCACTCAGAAGACTTGATCCACTCTCAAAAAACAAAAGTTAAAAAGCGCTAGTATAGTGCAGTATCCAAATAACGCTTTATTGATAAAATAAAAGATTGCAATTACAAATTCCAATAGTGCATGTCATCATTAAACCGTGTAAGTGAACGTCTGAAGTGTGCGGCATTCCTGCGGGCTTCCCTCCGGCTCCAGGCTTACACAAAGTGCCGAATATTTGGGTAGAAGTTGCTTAATGACGTCACTGTCGTAGGCCCCTTCCTACGCATTTCCTCATAGATAATGTTGTCTGGGGATAGGTCTAGAGAGTGGATCGAGTCTTCTGAGCGAATCTAGTGTACATGGTTTGGGGAGACCTACTTCCCTGTGCCTAATTAGACCCCCTATAGCTTAGTGGTCATTGAATTCTGGTAAGCAGATTCTGATACTCATTTTGGATGTGAAGTAGGAAAATCTTGGTCACCCTTTATGTACATTATTCATCACCCTGTCCATTGGTGGTGGTGTTTCTCCATATGGATCAATGATCTAAGACTTTGTTGTCTATTTTTCCCATGGACACTGTTCTTCCACTTATATTGACTTAAATACTTATAACATTGATATATGTATATGTATATATATATATATATATATATATATATATATATATATATATATATATATATTGACTTATATATTTTTTATGAATTTATTGATTTTATATTCATTGTGTTTATTTTTTACTTTAGCGCTGCACTATATTTTTTGTATATTGATTTGGAGTGTATATCTTTACTCTGAGTGCTGGCAGCTTCTTTTACTCTAGTGTGGTGTTTTCTCATTTTTGAACTGTTTTTGAACTGTAGAAACTAGTTATTTCCTTGTGTTTTCCAATCTTTGATTTTAGTTATTATGATAATTGAAAATATAGATGATATTTTAAATTGAGAAAATCTATTGGGGGACATCTATCAAGCCACCCCCCACACCTCTGGACCTCTTTTGCATTACACAGCCCCCCACACCTCTGGATCCCTTTTGCATTACTAAGTGCCCCGCACCTCTGGACCTCTTTTGCATTACACAGCCCCCCCCTCCCACTACTCTAGTCCCCTTTTGCATTTAATAGCCCCCCACAACTCTTGACCGCTTTTTCATTACACAGCCCACCCACACACACACCTCTGGACCCCTTTTGCATTACACAGCCCCCCCACAAAGTTGTACAGAGTGCAAGGTTCATGAATGCATTACGTACAGAGTGCAAGGTTCAGGAGTGTGTTGTACAGAGTGCAAAGTTAAGAAATGCATAGTGCAAGGTTCAGGAATGCATTGTATAGGATGCAAGGTTCAGGAGTGCATTGTACAGGGTGCAAGGTTCAGGAGTGCGTTGTGAAGAGTGCAAGGTTCAGGAGTGCATAGTACAGGGTGCAAGGTTCAGGAGTGCGTTGTGAAGAGTGCAAGGTTCAGGAGTGCGTTGTAAAGGGTGCAAGGTTCCGGACTGCGTTGTACAGAGTGCAAGGTTCAGGAGTTAGATAAACTGCAAAGACACCAATAAGTTAAATATAGCACACTTATCTTAAAATCTTGTTTAGCAGTATAAAGGAGTCGAGGGGTGAATGGCGGCATCCGATGGAACATAAATGAGTGCAGCCTATAACAGGACATGCAGCAGTGTAACATCTATCCAACACAGCCAGGGTTTGAGCCAGATACGAGTGAGTGGAGCTGTCAAATTGAAGCATTGATGTCGGGGATGGGCGGGGCAGATATGCGGGCTCTGCTCCTTTGTTCAGTGCATAGACAAACAGCCAGCAATGGCGGCATGTATACATTACTGGCCGGGGAGGAAGGTGGCAGAGGGTGAGACCAATTGTAACTGCTGTATGTGGACCCACAGCAAAGTATAATTCAGGTTTATTATACACTGCTGTGGGTGCACATACAGTAGGTACAGTTAGTCCCACCACTGCCACCTTCCTCTCTTTGTCTATGAATGGGACAAAGGGGGGAAGCCCCGCATATCAGCCCCACCCACCCCCAACATCAGTGCTTCAATTTGACAGTTCCACTCACTCTCATTGTGGCTGCCCCGGCTTGCCCACCAATCACTGGATGCTGAATAGATGTTACACTGCTGAGGTATGAAATCCCGAGTTCCCGGCCAACCCCAGGCCTTGGGACTCGGGGCTATTAATTTTAAAAAAGCAATACGAGACCCGGGGCTTTTCGGGGGCCCACTCGGGCTGTAGCCCTGGTCAGCTTCCACCCTCCCGATGCCACTTCTAATAACTACTAAACATAGAGATATAACTACTAATTATAGAGATATATCTCCTCTTGTTATATACCAAATATACCCTTAATTCCCAGCTAAGCTACATAAAAGGGAAGAGGTCTGGATCCTAGAGAGAGACATAAAGAAACACATAGGGAAAACACACAACTAGAGATATGTGCTGAGACTTTCTGGGATCCCTGGTCTGCTCTGGAACACCACTTCTCTGTTCACACATTTCCAAGTATAGACTTTTCCCAAGGAAGCTTCACCTGTGCAGGTAACCTGGGGCAGCCACAGTTAAGTTTAGTTAGGAGAAAGATATTGCAAATTATACATGTTGCACCAAGTTTAGAGTAAAAATTGATTCAACTGCTTAGAGCCTGGTCTGAAGTTAATGAAGGGGTACATATGAGGTCTTTTGAGGCATATTACTAAAGATCCTGGGTCTTTAACAGCAGTATGAGTAACATCACTACGACAGAGGTTCATTCAGCAAGACAAGAAGGAAGAGGTAGTTACCATGAGTAATCACAAAGAAAAACAGTAACCAGTCATTGCGTGGTACCTGGATAGGTGACAGGTCCTCCCATAGTGAGGGAGTTGGTGTTTTGAATTCCTCCCTAGCTAACTGTCTCTGCCAGTCTCTGGGAGTGGTCTAGCGTTACGGAGATCTATGGACTGGTCACTAGGAATGGGAAGAGGAGAGTTAAGTGGGGGCACGCATGAGATCCGCAGTATGTGCTTGGTGTGACTCTATCCTGTTACTGGGAGTGAAGTAACAGAGGCACGCTGACTGGGCAGAGGCTCAGCATGTTCCTCCGAATGCAACATATACATCAGTACAAATATGTAGGACATGGGACGAAGCAGCTTATGGAGGAACTCTGTACTTTGGGTAATGCACATATGTGGCAAATCTTTGAGTTGGGAGGCCGCCCTAATACTTGATTCTTTACAATACCTTGGCTCTTGCCTGGTCCCTGTCATTGGTGATCATGTCCTCTGGTGAAGTGTTACCCCACTTGCAAGGGTTGTGACCCGGTTCAACGCCTGGCACAGTCTAAAGAACCCCAGGGGATATGCAACTTGGAATAGATGGCATGGGTACACCACCAGACTGCTCTGCATCCATCATCAAACTCTCTCTCTTTTTCCTTAACCCATCCTGCACTTCTGACACCCAACGTGGGGCTATGCCCATCACATGCACCTGAAGACCACCCCTAAAGAGACCATGACTGTAAGTTAATTTTATAGAGTCTGCCCAGGTTTGTCCCGTGACGACCCACGTGGACAGCATATGTCTACTTCCTGATTGGCTCCTGCTCAAGGTACCTCACTGTATTGGAGAAGAATTTGTTAAGAGGTACAGCTGCAAGAAAAAGTATGTGAACCCTTTGGAATGATATGGATTTCTGCACAAATTGGTCATAAAATGTGATCTGATCATCATCTAAGTCACAACAATAGACAATCACAGTCTGCTTAAACTAATAACTAGTGTTGAGCGAACACGGACTGTATTATTCGTGTTCGTACCGAATAATTGGATTTTTTGTACCCGAACACGGACACGGACACTTTACTGTATGTTCGGGTAAAAATCCGTGTTCGGTCGTTTTATTTCCGGGTTTTGCATGCTTTGGCGCTCTTTTCATGGCGGGCTTTCAACAGCCAATCAACAATCGTTTAACTGGTGTGCCTTAAGCCATCCCAGCCATGCCTGCAAATGTCTCAGTAGCTGTGATTGGCCGTCTGAAGCATGTGACCAAGTCTTTATAAGTTCGAGGCAGCCGCAGCGGCGTCATTATGCTGCTTAGATTCAGGGACAGAGCACACATCAACGTGCTGGCTGCTGATTAGGGAAAGATAGGCAGGAAAAAACCATTTGTGTCCGGATAGAATTGAGGGACAGGTCGGAGTGTTTAGGCAGGGCGAGTTGTAGGCATTTTAGGGATAGAGTCTGCTGAATTATATAGGGTCAGTGTCTTCTACAAACTACAATCGATATTGCTGTGTGGGGGGTGGGGTCTGCACTCAATCCTGATCTACGATCTCTTCTCAATCCTGTTAGGGACAGAGTCTGCTGAATTTTAGGGAAACTGTGTTCTACAAACTACAATCGATATTGCTGTGTGGTGTGGGATTGGAGATAGGCAGGTGTCAGTGATCCACATCCATTTTTCTGTGTGTGAGCTGCAGTGAACACAATCTTTTTGGGCTGCAGTGAACACAATCTTTTTGGGCTGCAGTGAACACAATCTTTTTGGGCTGCAGTGAACACAATCTTTTTGGGCTGCAGTGAACACAATCTTTTTGGGGTGCAGTGAACAAAATCTTTTTGGGGTGCAGTGAACACAATCCTTTTTGGTGTGCAGTGAACACAATCTTTGTGGGGTGCAGTGAACAAAATCCTTTGTGGGGTGCAGTGAACACAATCTTTTTGGGGTGCAGTGAACAAAATCCTTTTTGGGGTGCAGTGAACAACATCCTTTTTGGGGTGCAGTGAACACAATCTTTTTGGGGTGCAGTGAACAAAATCCTTTGTGGGGTGCAGTGAACACAATCTTTTTGGGGTGCAGTGAACACAATCTTTTTGGGGTGGAGTGAACAACATCCTTTTTGGGGTGCAGTGAACAAAATCCTTTTTGGGGTGCAGTGAACAAAATCATTTTTGGGGTGCAGTGAACACAATCTTTTTGGGGTGCAGTGAACACAATCTTTGTGGGGTGCAGTGAACACAATCTTTTTGGGGTGGAGTGAACAACATCCTTTTTGGGGTGCAGTGAACAACATCCTTTTTGGGGTGCAGTGAACACAATCTTTTTGGGGTGCAGTGAACACAATCTTTGTGGGGTACAGTGAACAGAATCTTTGTGGGGTGCAGTGAACACAATCTTTGGGGGGTACAGTGAACACAATCTTTGTGAGGTGCAGTGAACACAATCTTTGTGGGGTGCAGTGAACACAATCATTGTGGGGTGCAGTGAACTCAATCTTTGTGGGGTACAGTGAACACAATCTCATACTGAAGGTTTGAGGGTGCTGCCTGTTCCATACTCCCCCTACTCCTCATCTAGCCTTTTAGGGGTACAAACAATAGTAATTGGGGCCTAGTGTGGTTGTGTACGTGTGATATACATACACTTTTTTGGGATCATATTTTCTATTCCGCTATTTAATCAAAAACCTTTGGGGATCAGTTAAATTGGGGGATAGTCTGTGTTGGTACGTGTGAGAGAGATCCACCTTTCCAAGTTGTTGGGGTTCATCTCATACTTCTGAAGGTTTGAGGGTGCTGCCTGTTCCATACTCCCCCTACTCCTAGCCTTTTAGGGGTACAAACAATAGTAATTGGGGCCTAGTGTGGTTGTGTACGTGTGATATACATACACTTTTTTGGGATCATATTTTCTATTCCGCTATTTAATCAAAAACCTTTGGGGATCAGTTAAATTGGGGGATAGTCTGTGTTGGTACGTGTGAGAGAGATCCACCTTTCCAAGTTGTTGGGGTTCATCTCATACTTCTGAAGGTTTGAGGGTGCTGCCTGTTCCATACTCCCCCTACTCCTAGCCTTTTAGGGGTACAAACAATAGTAATTGGGGCCTAGTGTGGTTGTGTACGTGTGATATACATACACTTTTTTGGGATCATATTTTCTATTCCGCTATTTAATCAAAAACCTTTGGGGATCAGTTAAATTGGGGGATAGTCTGTGTTGGTACGTGTGAGAGAGATCCACCTTTCCAAGTTGTTGGGGTTCATCTCATACTTCTGAAGGTTTGAGGGTGCTGCCTGTTCCATACTCCCCCTACTCTTAGCCTTTTAGGGGTACAAACAATAGTAATTGGGGCCTAGTGTGGTTGTGTACGTGTGATATACATACACTTTTTTGGGATCATATTTTCTATTCCGCTATTTAATCAAAAACCTTTGGGGATCAGTTAAATTGGGGGATAGTCTGTGTTGGTACGTGTGAGAGAGATCCACCTTTCCAAGTTGTTGAGGTTCATCTCATACTTCTGAAGGTTTGAGGGTGCTGCCTGTTCCATACTCCCCCTACTCCTAGCCTTTTAGGGGTACAAACAATAGTAATTGGGGCCTAGTGTGGTTGTGTACGTGTGATATACATACACTTTTTTGGGATCATATTTTCTATTCCGCTATTTAATCAAAAACCTTTGGGGATCAGTTAAATTGGGGGATAGTCTGTGTTGGTACGTGTGAGAGAGATCCACCTTTCCAAGTTGTTGGGGTTCATCTCATACTTCTGAAGGTTTGAGGGTGCTGCCTGTTCCATACTCCCCCTACTCCTAGCCTTTTAGGGGTACAAACAATAGTAATTGGGGCCTAGTGTGGTTGTGTACGTGTGATATACATACACTTTTTTGGGATCATATTTTCTATTCCGCTATTTAATCAAAAACCTTTGGGGATCAGTTAAATTGGGGGATAGTCTGTGTTGGTACGTGTGAGAGAGATCCACCTTTCCAAGTTGTTGAGGTTCATCTCATACTTCTGAAGGTTTGAGGGTGCTGCCTGTTCCATACTCCCCCTACTCCTAGCCTTTTAGGGGTACAAACAATAGTAATTGGGGCCTAGTGTGGTTGTGTACGTGTGATATACATACACTTTTTTGGGATCATATTTTCTATTCCGCTATTTAATCAAAAACCTTTGGGGATCAGTTAAATTGGGGGATAGTCTGTGTTGGTACGTGTGAGAGAGATCCACCTTTCCAAGTTGTTGGGGTTCATCTCATACTTCTGAAGGTTTGAGGGTGCTGCCTGTTCCATACTCCCCCTACTCCTAGCCTTTTAGGGGTACAAACAATAGTAATTGGGGCCTAGTGTGGTTGTGTACGTGTGATATACATACACTTTTTTGGGATCATATTTTCTATTCCGCTATTTAATCAAAAACCTTTGGGGATCAGTTAAATTGGGGGATAGTCTGTGTTGGTACGTGTGAGAGAGATCCACCTTTCCAAGTTGTTGGGGTTCATCTCATACTTCTGAAGGTTTGAGGGTGCTGCCTGTTCCATACTCCCCCTACTCCTAGCCTTTTAGGGGTACAAACAATAGTAATTGGGGCCTAGTGTGGTTGTGTACGTGTGATATACATACACTTTTTTGGGATCATATTTTCTATTCCGCTATTTAATCAAAAACCTTTGGGGATCAGTTAAATTGGGGGATAGTCTGTGTTGGTACGTGTGAGAGAGATCCACCTTTCCAAGTTGTTGGGGTTCATCTCATACTTCTGAAGGTTTGAGGGTGCTGCCTGTTCCATACTCCCCCTACTCCTAGCCTTTTAGGGGTACAAACAATAGTAATTGGGGCCTAGTGTGGTTGTGTACGTGTGATATACATACACTTTTTTGGGATCATATTTTCTATTCCGCTATTTAATCAAAAACCTTTGGGGATCAGTTAAATTGGGGGATAGTCTGTGTTGGTACGTGTGAGAGAGATCCACCTTTCCAAGTTGTTGAGGTTCATCTCATACTTCTGAAGGTTTGAGGGTGCTGCCTGTTCCATACTCCCCCTACTCCTAGCCTTTTAGGGGTACAAACAATAGTAATTGGGGCCTAGTGTGGTTGTGTACGTGTGATATACATACACTTTTTTGGGATCATATTTTCTATTCCGCTATTTAATCGAAAACCTTTGGGGATCAGTTAAATTGGGGGATAGTCTGTGTTGGTACGTGTGAGAGAGATCCACCTTTCCAAGTTGTTGGGGTTCATCTCATACTTCTGAAGGTTTGAGGGTGCTGCCTGTTCCATACTCCCCCTACTCCTAGCCTTTTAGGGGTACAAACAATAGTAATTGGGGCCTAGTGTGGTTGTGTACGTGTGATATACATACACTTTTTTGGGATCATATTTTCTATTCCGCTATTTAATCAAAAACCTTTGGGGATCAGTTAAATTGGGGGATAGTCTGTGTTGGTACGTGTGAGAGAGATCCACCTTTCCAAGTTGTTGGGGTTCATCTCATACTTCTGAAGGTTTGAGGGTGCTGCCTGTTCCATACTCCCCCTACTCCTAGCCTTTTAGGGGTACAAACAATAGTAATTGGGGCCTAGTGTGGTTGTGTACGTGTGATATACATACACTTTTTTGGGATCATATTTTCTATTCCGCTATTTAATCAAAAACCTTTGGGGATCAGTTAAATTGGGGGATAGTCTGTGTTGGTACGTGTGAGAGAGATCCACCTTTCCAAGTTGTTGAGGTTCATCTCATACTTCTGAAGGTTTGAGGGTGCTGCCTGTTCCATACTCCCCCTACTCCTAGCCTTTTAGGGGTACAAACAATAGTAATTGGGGCCTAGTGTGGTTGTGTACGTGTGATATACATACACTTTTTTGGGATCATATTTTCTATTCCGCTATTTAATCAAAAACCTTTGGGGATCAGTTAAATTGGGGGATAGTCTGTGTTGGTACGTGTGAGAGAGATCCACCTTTCCAAGTTGTTGGGGTTCATCTCATACTTCTGAAGGTTTGAGGGTGCTGCCTGTTCCATACTCCCCCTACTCCTAGCCTTTTAGGGGTACAAACAATAGTAATTGGGGCCTAGTGTGGTTGTGTACGTGTGATATACATACACTTTTTTGGGATCATATTTTCTATTCCGCTATTTAATCAAAAACCTTTGGGGATCAGTTAAATTGGGGGATAGTCTGTGTTGGTACGTGTGAGAGAGATCCACCTTTCCAAGTTGTTGAGGTTCATCTCATACTTCTGAAGGTTTGAGGGTGCTGCCTGTTCCATACTCCCCCTACTCCTAGCCTTTTAGGGGTACAAACAATAGTAATTGGGGCCTAGTGTGGTTGTGTACGTGTGATATACATACACTTTTTTGGGATCATATTTTCTATTCCGCTATTTAATCAAAAACCTTTGGGGATCAGTTAAATTGGGGGATAGTCTGTGTTGGTACGTGTGAGAGAGATCCACCTTTCCAAGTTGTTGGGGTTCATCTCATACTTCTGAAGGTTTGAGGGTGCTGCCTGTTCCATACTCCCCCTACTCCTAGCCTTTTAGGGGTACAAACAATAGTAATTGGGGCCTAGTGTGGTTGTGTACGTGTGATATACATACACTTTTTTGGGATCATATTTTCTATTCCGCTATTTAATCAAAAACCTTTGGGGATCAGTTAAATTGGGGGATAGTCTGTGTTGGTACGTGTGAGAGAGATCCACCTTTCCAAGTTGTTGGGGTTCATCTCATACTTCTGAAGGTTTGAGGGTGCTGCCTGTTCCATACTCCCCCTACTCCTAGCCTTTTAGGGGTACAAACAATAGTAATTGGGGCCTAGTGTGGTTGTGTACGTGTGATATACATACACTTTTTTGGGATCATATTTTCTATTCCGCTATTTAATCAAAAACCTTTGGGGATCAGTTAAATTGGGGGATAGTCTGTGTTGGTACGTGTGAGAGAGATCCACCTTTCCAAGTTGTTGGGGTTCATCTCATACTTCTGAAGGTTTGAGGGTGCTGCCTGTTCCATACTCCCCCTACTCCTAGCCTTTTAGGGGTACAAACAATAGTAATTGGGGCCTAGTGTGGTTGTGTACGTGTGATATACATACACTTTTTTGGGATCATATTTTCTATTCCGCTATTTAATCAAAAACCTTTGGGGATCAGTTAAATTGGGGGATAGTCTGTGTTGGTACGTGTGAGAGAGATCCACCTTTCCAAGTTGTTGAGGTTCATCTCATACTTCTGAAGGTTTGAGGGTGCTGCCTGTTCCATACTCCCCCTACTCCTAGCCTTTTAGGGGTACAAACAATAGTAATTGGGGCCTAGTGTGGTTGTGTACGTGTGATATACATACACTTTTTTGGGATCATATTTTCTATTCCGCTATTTAATCGAAAACCTTTGGGGATCAGTTAAATTGGGGGATAGTCTGTGTTGGTACGTGTGAGAGAGATCCACCTTTCCAAGTTGTTGGGGTTCATCTCATACTTCTGAAGGTTTGAGGGTGCTGCCTGTTCCATACTCCCCCTACTCCTAGCCTTTTAGGGGTACAAACAATAGTAATTGGGGCCTAGTGTGGTTGTGTACGTGTGATATACATACACTTTTTTGGGATCATATTTTCTATTCCGCTATTTAATCAAAAACCTTTGGGGATCAGTTAAATTGGGGGATAGTCTGTGTTGGTACGTGTGAGAGAGATCCACCTTTCCAAGTTGTTGGGGTTCATCTCATACTTCTGAAGGTTTGAGGGTGCTGCCTGTTCCATACTCCCCCTACTCCTAGCCTTTTAGGGGTACAAACAATAGTAATTGGGGCCTAGTGTGGTTGTGTACGTGTGATATACATACACTTTTTTGGGATCATATTTTCTATTCCGCTATTTAATCAAAAACCTTTGGGGATCAGTTAAATTGGGGGATAGTCTGTGTTGGTACGTGTGAGAGAGATCCACCTTTCCAAGTTGTTGGGGTTCATCTCATACTTCTGAAGGTTTGAGGGTGCTGCCTGTTCCATACTCCCCCTACTCCTAGCCTTTTAGGGGTACAAACAATAGTAATTGGGGCCTAGTGTGGTTGTGTACGTGTGATATACATACACTTTTTTGGGATCATATTTTCTATTCCGCTATTTAATCAAAAACCTTTGGGGATCAGTTAAATTGGGGGATAGTCTGTGTTGGTACGTGTGAGAGAGATCCACCTTTCCAAGTTGTTGGGGTTCATCTCATACTTCTGAAGGTTTGAGGGTGCTGCCTGTTCCATACTCCCCCTACTCCTAGCCTTTTAGGGGTACAAACAATAGTAATTGGGGCCTAGTGTGGTTGTGTACGTGTGATATACATACACTTTTTTGGGATCATATTTTCTATTCCGCTATTTAATCAAAAACCTTTGGGGATCAGTTAAATTGGGGGATAGTCTGTGTTGGTACGTGTGAGAGAGATCCACCTTTCCAAGTTGTTGAGGTTCATCTCATACTTCTGAAGGTTTGAGGGTGCTGCCTGTTCCATACTCCCCCTACTCCTAGCCTTTTAGGGGTACAAACAATAGTAATTGGGGCCTAGTGTGGTTGTGTACGTGTGATATACATACACTTTTTTGGGATCATATTTTCTATTCCGCTATTTAATCAAAAACCTTTGGGGATCAGTTAAATTGGGGGATAGTCTGTGTTGGTACGTGTGAGAGAGATCCACCTTTCCAAGTTGTTGGGGTTCATCTCATACTTCTGAAGGTTTGAGGGTGCTGCCTGTTCCATACTCCCCCTACTCCTCATCTAGCCTTTTAGGGGTACAAACAATAGTAATTGGGGCCTAGTGTGGTTGTGTACGTGTGATATACATACACTTTTTTTGGATCATATTTTCTATTCCGCTATTCAATAAAAACCTTTCTAGGGCAAGATCTTAAATTACAGAAATATGAGGAGACCGTCAAATAAGGGCCGTGGCCTGGGTCGTGGTGCTGCTGGTAGAGCTCCTGTTGCAAGGAGAGGACATGGTCGATCTGTGCCAGCTACACGCACAAGTGAAACACCTTCCTCAAGTGTGAGTAGGCGACAGAACCTGCATCAGTATTTGGTAGGGCATCAAACGCCCCTAGAAGTGATGAGGCCAGAACAAGTTGAGGCGATAGTAGATTGGTTTGCTGCTGACAGTGCCTCCAGTTCCTTCACATTGTCTCCCACCCAGTCTACTGCAGAAAGGTCAGAGTTGGCACCTGCAGCCAATGTCCAACCGTCTTTCACCTCACCCCCTTGCAAATCAGGCCAGCAGTCTGAGCCCCAAGCCATACAGCAGTCTCTTATTCTTTTTGAGGACTCTGTCAGCAGGGTTTCCCAGGGCCATCCACCTAGCCCTGCCCCAGAAGTGGAAGAGATTGAGTGCAGCGATGCCCAACCACTTATTTCTCAAGATGAGTACATGCAAGGATCATCGCAGCACGTCTCCGATGATGACGAAACGCAGGTGCCAACTGCTGCGGCGTTCAGCATTGTGGAGACCGACAAGGAGGGCAGGGGTGAAGACTGGGTGGAAGATGATGTGGAGGACGATGAGGTCCTCGACCCCACATGGAATGAACGTCATGCAGGTGAACTGAGTAGTTTGGAGGAAGAGGCGGTGGTCGCACAGAGCCACCAGCACAGCAGAAGAGGGAGCAGGGTGCAGAAGCGGAGCGGCCGTGCCCTAGACACTACGCCCGCTACTGCCCAACGCAGCAAGGGAACGAGCGCACCAAAGTCAGCTCAAAGGAGTTCTCTAGCGTGGAAGTTCTTTAGAAAATGTGCTGATGACAGGACACGAGTGGTTTGCACCCTGTGCAATCAGAGCTTGAAGCGAGGCATGAACCTTCTCAACCTGAGCACAACCTGCATGATCAGGCATCTAAGTGCAAAGCACGAGCTGCAGTGGAGTACACACCTTCAAAACCAAGAAACGTCTCTGGCTCATCCTGCTTCCTCTTCTGCTGCAGTCTCGGCCGCTCCAGCCACATCTGTAGTGATACCGGCACCTGCCACCCCGCAAACAGACGATCTGTCAGCAACACCACCACCTGGGTCACCAACAACCATCTCCACAATGTCCCGTGGAAGCGTTCAGCTTTCCATCTCCCAAACACTTGAGAGGAAGAGGAAGTACCCCCCTACCCACCCGCGATCCCTGGCCCTGAATGCCAGCATTTCAAAATTATTGGCCTTTGAAATGCTGTCATTCCGTCTGGTGGAGACGCACAGTTTTAAAAACCTTATGTCGGTGGCTGTCCCACAGTACGTCGTGCCCAGCCGCCACTACTTTTCCAGGCAAGCCATCCCTTCCCTGCACAACCAAGTGGGGGAAAAAATCAGGTGTGCACTGCGCAACGCCATCTGTGCCAAGGTCCACCTAACTACGGATACGTGGACCAGTAAGCACGGTCAGGGGCGTTATATCTCCCTAACGGCACACTGGGTAAATGCAGTGGCGGATGGGCCTGAGGCGGATAGCAATTTGGCGCATGTCCTTCCACCACCGAGGATTGCAGGGCGCTTCAGTTTGCCTCCTGTTCCTAACTCCTCCTACTCCGCTTCCTCATCCTCTACCGCCTCCTCATCCGGACAGCGTAACACCTTCACCACCAACTTCAGCACGGCCAGGGGTAAACGACAGCAGGCAGTTTTACAACTTGCCTGTTTGGGGGACAAACCACACACCGCGCAGGAGTTGTGGAGGAGCATGGAACAGCAGACAAATGAGTGGTTGCTGCCAGCGAGCCTCAAGCCCGGCCTGGTGGTGTGCGATAACGGGCGAAATCTCATAGCAGCTCTGGGCCTAGCCGGTTTGACGCACATCCCTTGCCTGGCGCATGTGCTGAATTTGGTGGTGCAGAGGTTCCTTAAAAACTACCCCGATATGTCAGAGCTGCTGCAGAAAGTGCGGGCCGTTTGTGCGCACTTTCGGCGTTCTCACCCTGCTGCTGCTCGCCTGGCAGCGCTGCAGCGTAACTTCGGCCTTCCCGCTCACCGCCTCATATGTGACGTGCCCACAAGGTGGAACTCCACCTTGCACATGCTGGAAAGACTGTGCGAGCAGCAGCAGGCCATAGTGGAGTTTCAGCTGCAGCACGCACGCGTGAGTCGCTCTGCGGAACAGCACCACTTCACCACCAATAACTGGGCCTCCATGCGAGACCTGTGTGCCTTGTTGCGCTGTTTTGAGTACTCCACCAACATGGCCAGTGGCAATGACGCCGTTCTCAGCTTAACTATCCCACTTCTATGCCTCCTTGAAAAAACACTTCGGGCGATGATGGAAGAGGATGTGGCACAGGATGAGGAGGAGGAGGAGGATGAAGAGGTAACATTTCCAAGGCTTTCAGGGCAGTCATTCGCAAGGGGCTCCGAGGGTGGGTTCCTGCACACGCAAACGCCAGGGACGCAATTGTCCAGCAGGGGCACAGTTCTGGAGGATGAGGAGGATGAGGAGGAGGAGGAGCTGGAGGAGGAGATGGAACCATGTTCACAGCAGGGTGGCACCCAGGCCAGCTCATGGCCATCACTGGTGCGTGGCTGGGGGGATACAGAGGACACGGACCATACACCTCCCACAGAGGACAGCCTTTCGTTGCCTCTGGGCAGCCTGGCACACATGAGCGATTACATGCTGCAGTGTCTCCACAACGACCGCCGAGTTGCCCACATTCTAACTTGTGCTGATTACTGGGTGGCCACGCTGCTGGATCCCCGTTACAAGGACAACGTACCGTCCTTAATTCACTCACTGGAGCGCGATCGCAAGATGCGCGAGTACAAGCGCACGCTGGTAGACGCCATGCTGCTGGCATTCCCATCTGACAGCGGGGCCACAGTGGAAGCACAAGGCAGAGGAGGAGGAGGAGGAGGTCGCCAACGCAACCAGGGCACCGCCAGCACCTCAGAAGGCAGGGTTAGCATGGCCGAAATGTGGAAAAGCTTTGTCAGCACGCCACAACAAACAGCAGCACCAGCAGCTCAGATGGAACGTCTTAGCAGGAGGCAGCATTTTACCAACATGGTGGAGCAGTATGTGTGCACACGCCTACATGTAGTGAATGACGGGTCTGCCCCCTTCAACTTCTGGGTCTCCAAATTGGGCACATGGCCTGAGCTTGCCCTTTACGCCTTGGAGGTGCTGGCGTGCCCTGCAGCCAGTGTATTATCTGAACGGGTATTTAGCACGGCTGGGGGCGTTATAACAGACAAGCGCAGCCGCCTGTCCAGAGACAATGTGGACAAGCTCACGTTCATTAAAATGAACCAGGCATGGATCCCACGGGACTTTTCCGTACCTTATGCAGAATAGCAATGGATACCGACCTTACCCACCCATTGTTCCATTTTTGCTCTTTCTCACTCTTTTGGGGTGTACCCTCATTTAAAATTTGTGAAAAGAAGCAGTGTTGGCTACCTCGTCCTCCTCCTCAGGGCCAGATTAATGTAGGGGCTATTGGAGCTGCAGCTCCAGGCCCCTACCTTTTATATAGGCCCCGGGTTGGCCATATTCACTGTTACCGCTCTTCTGTCACTTGTAAACACAGAAGTCTGGCTTCTATGCTCGCTTCCCCAGGCAGCACCCTCAGAACCTCCCCACACAGCGTGAAGGCCGGACAAGGAGGGACAGTTGGCGATGCATGGATGTGTTTATGGGCTTCAGAGACAGCATCCCATGTTGAATTAGGCATGCATGGCTGCACCCTTCCTCCTCTGGGTGCATGGCAAGGCACGGCCCTAAGGCCCTTCAAAATCCTCAGCACCAAGCCCATGATGCTGTTAATCCGGCCCTGGTCCTCCTCCACCGCCGCTTCCACCTACACCGCCCATAGGTGTGCGCAGCCTATTGCATTAAGGTGTGCACCCCAAAGTTGAAATACACATGCATGTGTTTGCCAGCAGGGAGAGTAATGTATCGGGGCCATGTACCTGTAGGCAAGGAGAAATAGAGCAGAGCAGGTCCCAGGGAGATCTTTCCCATCTCCTCACTGGCAATGCTATGTGCCCTAGGTGATTAGGGTGTGCCCAGGCACACCCAGCACACCCTGTGCGCACGCCTATGTCACCGCCACATCCACCACCACCTCAACCTCCCTCCTACTCCATATGGGCCTCGTCCTTCAGAGATGAAGAAGAACATTGTTTTATTTTTCTGTTTTTTTTTGTTGTTTTAAGTTATTTCCCTATCCACATTTGTTTGCAGAGCACTTGCCATGCTCTTAATTACGTTTTGCTGCCATTTGCAGCACTCTAGCCCTTTCCTTTGGTGTTTTAGAGCCATTTTAGTGCCTTAAAGTTCGGGTCCCCATTGACTTCAATGGGGTTCGGTGTCCGGGAAAAGTTCGGTAAAAGTCCGGGACACGGACCCGGACTTTTTTTTAAAGTTCGGCCGAACCCGTCGAACACGGACATCTAGGTGTCCGCTCAACCCTACTAATAACACACAAAGAATGAAATGTTGCCATGTTTTTATTGAACACACCATGTAAACATTCACAGTGCAGGTGGAAAAAGTATATGAACCCCTAGACTAATGACATCTCCAAGAGCAAATTGGAGTGAGATGTCAGCCAACTGGAGTCCAATCAATGAGATGAGATTGGAGGTGTTGGTAACAGCTGCCCTGCCCTATAAAAAACACACACCAGTTCTGGGTTTGCTTTTCACAAGAAGCATTGCCTAATGTAAATGATGCCTCGCACAAAGGAGCTCTCAGAACACCTACGATTAAGAATTGTTGACTTGCATAAAGCTGGAAAGGGTTATAAAAGTATCTCCAAAAGCCTTGCTGTCCATCAGTCCACGGTAAGACAAATTGTCTATGAATGGAGAAAGTTCAGCTCTGCTGCTACTCTCCCTAGGAGTGGCCGTCCTGTAAAGATGACTGCAAGAGCACAGCGCAGACTGCTCAATGAGGTGAAGAAGAATCCTAGAGTGTCAGCTAAAGACTTACAAAAGTCACTGGCAAATGCTAACATCCCTGTTAGCGAATCTACAATACGTAAAACACTAAACAAGAATGGATTTCATGGGAGGATACCACAGAGGAAGCCACTGCTGTCCAAACAAAACATTGCTGCACGTTTACGGTTTGCACAAGAGCACCTGGATGTTCCACAGCAGTACTGGCAAAATATTCTGTGGACAGATGAAACCAAAGTTGGGTTGTTTGGAAGAAACACTATGTGTGGCGAAAAAGAGGAACAGCACACCAACATCAAAACCTCATCCCAACTGTGAAGTATGGTGGTGGGGGCATCATGGTTTGGGGCTGCATTGCTGCTTCAGGGCCTGGACGGATTGCTATCATCGAAGTAAAAATGAATTCCCAAGTTTATAAATACATTTTGCAGGAGAACTTAAGGCCATCTGTCTACCTACTGAAGCTCAACAGAAGATGGGTGTCGCAACAGGACAATGACCCAAAGCATAGAAGTAAATCAACAACAGAATGGCTTAAACAGAAGAAAATATGCCTTCTAAAGTGGCCCAGTCAGAGTCCTGACCTCAACCCGATTGAGATGCTGTGGCATGACCTCAAGAAGGCGATTCACACCAGACATCCCAAGAATATTGCTGAACTGAAACAGTTCTGTAAAGAGGAATGGTCAAGAATTACTCCTTACCTTTGTGCACGTCTGATCTGCAACTACAGGAAACGTTTGGTTGAAGTTATTGCTGCCAAAGGAGGTTCAACCAGTTATTAAATCCAAGGAATCACATACTTTTCCCACCTGCACTGTGAATGTTTACATGGTGTGTTCAATAAAAACATGGCAACATTTCAATCTTTGTGTGTTATTAGTTTAAGCAGACTGGGATTGTCTATTGTTGTGACTTAGATGACGATGATCAGATAACATTTTATGAAAAATTTGTGCAGAAATCCATATCATTCCAAAGGGTTCACATGCTTTTTCTTGCAGCTGTATATATAGCAACATACCCTGGAACAACGCTCGGATCTTCCACATGTGTGCTGCGAGTTTTTATGTGCAGACATCAGCTGCCATGGAATAATCCATCCACCACTGACACCCGGGTTTGGTACATGCCTATGGTAGAGTTCGCCAAGTGCCACAAGGGAAACCGTGAATATCTTCGGGTCATCTGCCCCACTTGTCACACATGCCTGTGCACTCTTGACTCCCGCAGCCTACCTGTGACCTCCAAAAGCACCTGAGCCGCCACCACCACCCTTTCAGGAACCCCGCACGCCAGGATTCCAAAGCCAAAGCTAAGGGTCTCTCCTGGGATGGCCTTCCCCATCAGACTCAGGGTGGAGCTACTGCCCTATTCACCCAGGGCTGGGTCTCCACTTGCTCTTCCCCTGGAGACAATATTGCAGGAGGTTCCGCCACCATCAGTACTGAACTTATCTATTGTGATTCCCCCAGACAGTACTGGCTTGCCTTTCCTGGATTTTCTGGTACCGTGCCTTTCGCAACAACCTCTCATGACTACTACACCATTGGAAGCACCTACTACAGATAAGCAAGCTCTGTTTGTCCTGCAAGTTGCCCATTCAGAACTGCCAAAGGAATTTAAGGAATTTTCTTGGGTGGCGATAGCGTTTGATAGTGACGAGGAGCTCCCACCATCACTGGAACCCAGCGTGCCCTATCTAGCCATTCCTCGGGCACCTCCTGAACCCAAGACAGCACCAGTTGAAATAACTAGCCACAAGTACAGCTGCCCAGCAGATGCTTTCTTGCCACAAGACAACGTCCACTTTCGGGCCAGGATCACCAGGTTTGCCCATCTGCAATGCTACTTTGATGCCCATGTGTGGAAAAAGCACACTATGTGCCTGTGTCGCTCTGTTCCTCCAACTAGAGGAAGAGAAGCCTAAGATTGACACCTGCTATTTGGTAGAAACTTTACATCCCAAAGTATCACCAAAGCTTCAGGCAACAGAATGAGCACATTGAGGCAGAATTTCATCGTCTGTACAAATAATTCAGCATCAGCCAACATATCTACATGGACTGAGGGGAGGTCATCAAGCCCGGTCACCTCTACCCAACCATCCGCTGCAGGTGCAATGTCAGGCTCCTGTAGACTCTCAGTATAGCTGTCTGCTTGTACCACCCATACAGGCAGACAGTTACTGGAGAGTAGAGATGTATAGAACTGTTCGCCGGCGGACAGTTCCCGGCGAACTTAGCATGTTCGCGTTCGCCGCTGCGGGCGAACATATGCGATGTTCGGTCCGCCCCCCATAATACATCATTGAGGCAAACTTTGACCCTGAACTTTACAGTCAGCAGGCACATTTCCAGCCATTCAGCATACCTCCCTCCCACACCCTCCCACCTCCTATAAATAAGCAAGGGCAGCATCCATCTTAGATCATTCTGAAGCAGTGTGTGTAGTGAGAGTAGGGAGAGCTGCTGCTGCTGCTGCTGCTGCTGTTAAGCTAGGGACAGTTAGTCAGTGTTCCTGGTCTTGCAGTGTTCTTGGTCCACTACTGCTGTAAGGACAGCACCCCAAAAAGCCCTTCTAAGGGCTGGTATTTGTGTAATTTTTTTTTTATATATATATATATATATATCTAGCGTCCCCAAAAGCCCTTTTAAGGGCTGGTAATTGAGTTTTTTCCTCATATATATATATATATATATATATATATATATATATATATATATATATATATATATATATATATATATATATATATCTAGTGTCCCCAAAAGCCCTTTTAAGGGCTGGTAATTGAGGATTTTTTTTATTTATATATATACATATATATATATATATATAGTTTCCCCAAAAGTAAGGTAATAGAGTTTTTTCTTTATATATATATATATATATCTATTGTACACTGCAGTTGCCTGCCCGCTGTGTGTGAGAGGCCACAGACCTACCACAGACTGTACTGTGTGCACACCACACTCATTTCGGGTGGCACAGGCACAGTACCTTGCATTTTAAAAAATATTTTTTTTTCCTCTGTCATAATTGCAGTGAGTGCTGTGTCAGGTCCACAGAGTGCACTGTACCCACTGCAGTGCACTGCCCACCACTGATATATATACGGTGGCACAGCATCTTGTTGCAAATTGAAAAAAAAAATATTTTTTATTATTGCAGTTGCCTGGGCTGCCAGTGACTGATAGGTCCACGGAGTGTACTGTGCCCACTGCAGTGCCACTGTGTGCCCACCCACCACTGATATATAAGGTGGCACAGCAGCTTGCAAAGTAAAAAAATATATATATATTTTTTAATTGCAGTTGCCTGGGTGCCAGTGACTGCTGTCAGGTCCACAGAGAGTGTACTGTGCCACTGCCCACCCACCACTAATATATAAGGTGGCACAGCAGCTTGCAAAGTAAAAAAATATATATATATATTTTGTAATTGCAGTTGCCTGGGTGCCAGTGACTGCTGTCAGGTCCACAGAGAGTGTACTGTGCCACTGTCCACCCACCACTGATATATAAGGTGGCACAGCAGCTTGCAAAGTAAAAAAAAATATATATATTTTTTAATTGCAGTTGCCTGGGTGCCAGTGACTGCTGTCAGTGTCAGGTCCATAGAGAGTGTACTGTGCCACTGCCCACCCACCACTGATATATAAGGTGGCACAGCAGCTTGCAAAGTAAAAAAATATATATATATTTTTTAATTGCAGTTGCCTGGGTGCCAGTGACTGCTGTCAGTGTCAGGTCCACAGAGAGTGTACTGTGCCACTGCCCACCCACCACTGATATATAAGGTGGCACAGCAGCTTGCAAAGTAAAAAAAAATATATATATTTTTTAATTGCAGTTGCCTGGGTGCCAGTGACTGCTGTCAGGTCCACAGAGAGTGTACTGTGCCACTGCCCACCCATCACTGATATATAAGGTGGCACAGCAGCTTGCAAAGTAAAAAAAAATATATATATTTTTTAATTGCAGTTGCCTGGGTGCCAGTGACTGTCAGGTCCACAGAGTGTACTGTACCCACTGCCCAACACTCCTATAGGGTGGCACAGCACCTTGCACTCATAGTACACAACACATTAAAAAAAAAATGACAAGCAGAGGCAGGCCACCCCGCAAGGGCCGTCGTGGTCGTGGTGCTGTGATTTCCTTAGGCCCTAGAATAATGCCCAGTGTTCAGAGGCCACCACAGACCCTGAACTCAAAAAATTCTGAGGCCATAGTTGACTGGCTTACACAGGACACCCAATCGTCTACAGCTTCCGCTCGGAACCTTAATGCACCATCCTCCTCCAGCTCAGCTTCGGGCACCTCTCAATTTACCACTCGCCAGCCCGCCGGCACCACCACCAATACTAGCACCACAGCCGCTTCACTTGATCCGTCAGAGGAGTTATTTTCACATCAGTTGGAAGAAATAAGTGATGCGCAACTATTAGTGCCAGAGGATGTAGATAACGGGGATATGTCTCAGTCAGGCAGCATTATACACATGGACGTACATTGTGATGATGATGATGATGATGTTCTACCTGCTGCTGCTGCCTTTGCTGAGTTGTCAAGTGAAGCGGCTGATGATGACGATGTGTCTGTGGATGTCACCTGGGTGCCTGCTCGAAGAGCAGAAGAAGAGGGGGAAAGTTCAGATGGGGAGACAGAGAGGAGGAGGAGACGAGTTGGAAGCAGGGGGAGGAGGTCATCGCAAGGAGCTAGTGGCGCAGTCAGACAGCATGTAGATTCGGCACCCGGGGTCAGCCAGACAGCACGCCAATCAACGCAAGCTGTTGCCACCACCAGAATGCCGTCCTTGCAAAGCTCAGCAGTGTGGCATTTTTTTTGTGTGTCTACCTCTGATATCAGCGATGCCATTTGTAACCTGTGCCAAAAGAAACTGAGTCGTGGGAAGTCCAACACCCACCTAGGTACAACTGCTTTGCGAAGGCACATGATCTCACATCACAAACGCCTATGGGATCACCACATGAGTAAAAGCAGCACACAAACTGAAAGCCACCATCCTCCTCCTGGTCCAGCATCTTCAGCCACGTCAACCACTGCTGTCCTCCATGCCCCCTATCAACAACCCGCCCCTCCGCCTCTCACCTTCAGCAGTTCCTGCTCGTCACCTGCCCACAGTCAGGTGTCTGTCAAGGAAATGTTTGAGCGTAAGAAGCCAATCTCACAGAGTCACCCCCTTGCCCGGCGTCTGACAGCTGGCTTGTCGGAACTCTTAGCCCGCCAGCTTTTACCATACAAGCTGGTGGAGTCTGAGGCCTTCAAAAAATTTGTCGCTATTGGGACACCGCAGTGGAAGGTACCCGGCCGAAATTATTTTTCACAAAAGGCAATCCCCAACCTGTACTCTATTGTGGAAAAGGAAATCATGTCACGTCTGGCACACAGTGTTGGGGCAAGGGTCCATCTGACCACTGATAGCTGGTCTGCAAAGCACGGTCAGGGCAGGTAAATAACTTACACTGCGCATTGGGTAAACCTGCTGGCGGCTGCCAAGCATGGAATGCGTGGCTCTGCTGCAGAGGAGTTGGTGACACCGTCACGACTTGCAGGCAGGCCTGCTGCCACCTCCTCTACTCCTCCTACTCCATCCTCTTTGCTAACCTCCTCGGCTGAGTCCTCTTCTGCTGTTGCGTCTTGCTCCACACCAACTGCACCCCCCCAGCTCCCCAGGGGCTATTCCACATGCCGGATACGACAGTGTCACGCTGTCTTGGGGCTGACTTGCCTGAAAGCAGAGAGTCACACCGGACCAGCACTACTGTCCGCCCTGAACGCACAGGTGGATCAGTGGCTGACCCCGCACCAACTGGAGATCGGCAAAGTGGTGTGTGACAACGGCAGCAATTTGTTGGCGGCATTGAATTTGGGCAAGTTGACACATGTGCCGTGCATGGCACATGTGTTGAATCTGATTGTGCAACGTTTTGTGCAGAAGTACCCAGGCTTACAGGACGTCCTCAAGCAGGCCAGGAAGGTGTGTGGCCATTTCAGGCGTTCCTACGCGGCCATGGCGCACTTTGCAGATATTCAGCGGCGAAACAACATGCCAGTGAGGCGCTTGATTTGCGACAGCCCGACACGTTGGAATTCAACACTGCTAATGTTCGACCGCCTGCTCCAACAAGAAAAAGCGGTCAACGAGTATTTGTATGACCGGGGTGCTAGGACAGCCTCTGCGGAGCTGGGTATTTTTTTGCCACGTTACTGGACGCTCATGCGCAATGCCTGTAGGCTCATGCGTCCTTTTGAGGAGGTGACAAACCTACTGAGTCGCACCGAAGGCACCATCAGCGACATCATCCCATATGTTTTTTTCCTGGAGCGTGCCCTGCGAAGAGTGCTGGATCAGGCCGTAGATGAGCGTGAAGAGGAAGAGGAAGAGTTGTGGTCACCATCACCACCACCAGAAACAGCCTTACCATCGCTTGCTGGACCTGCGGCAACACTGGAAGAGGAGTGTGAGGAAGAGGAGTCAGAGGAGGAATGTGGCTTTGAGGAGGAGGAACACCAACCACAGCAGGCATCCCAGGGTGCTCGTTGTCACCTATCTGGTACCCGTGGTGTTGTACGTGGCTGGGGGGAAGAACACACCTTCAATGACATCAGTGAGGACGAGGAATTGGACATGAGTAGCTCGGCATCCAACCTTGTGCAAATGGGGTCTTTCATGCTGTCATGCCTGTTGAGGGACCCTCGTATAAAAAGGCTGAAGACCTGTACTGGGTGGCCACGCTACTAGACCCCCGGTATAAGCAGAAAGTCTCTGATATGTTACCCAATTACCGGCAGTCGCAAAGGATGCAGCAGCTACAAAATAAGTTGAAAAGTATGCTTTACACAGCATATAAGGGTGATGTCACAGCACAACGGGAATCCAACAGGGGAAGAGGTGAAAGTAATCCTCCTCCTACCACCACAACCACGCCGGCAAGGACAGGACGCTTTACAGACGTCTTGTTGATGGAGGACATGCAGAGCTTTTTTAGTCCTATGCATCGCCACAGCCCTTCGGGGTCCACCCTCAGAGAACGACTCGACCGACAGGTAGCAGACTACCTTGCCTTAACTGCAGATATCGACACTCTGAGGAGCGATGAACCCCTTGACTACTGGGTGTGCAGGCTTGACCTGTGGCCTGAGCTATCCCAATTTGCCATTGAACTTCTGGCCTGCCCCGCTTCAAGTGTGCTGTCAGAAAGGACCTTCAGTGCAGCAGGAGGTATTGTCACTGAGAAGAGAAGTCGCCTAGGTCAAAAAAATCTTGATTACCTCACGTTTATTAAGATGAATGAGGCATGGATCCCGAAGGGACTGACAGTGGGGGATGCATTTGACTAAAAAAGGCCTGGTGATGACTGAGATGCCTTGGCCTAAAAATGGTCCACACGCTGCTGTCTTTAATCATTCTCTGCATGCCGGATGACTTACGTGACGTCTCCGCCACCAACTACGGTTCAAGCCGCAATGTTTTAGTGCACTTTCTGCCTTGAAAACCTCAATTTTTCAGGCGGCTGCTACAGCAGCGGCTGCAACAATACCTGCTTTTTCATGCATGTGTACATGCCTAATTTTTCTGGCCTCTGTGGCTGCAAAAAAACAAAAAACAAAAAAAAGGCACATACATGTGTCAATTCCCCTTCGTGATCATTACCTTGTCGTGGTGAAGGGGCTTGCGTATCACAATGAAGCGATCACCTCTAGGAGTGTGTTGGCACACCCCAGATGATAAGGTCGTTGCTTCATTGTGAACAGACCAAAAGCGATCCGCAGGATAATTTTTCATAGAAAAAACATTCATTTTCTTTCATTCTTTCTGCGGAGCTGGGTAGCTTTGGCCGCGTTACTGAATGCTCATGAACAATGGCTGTAGGCTCATGCGTCCTTTTGCGGAGGTGACAACCCTGGTGGTCAGTCGAACCCAAGGCAACATCATCGACCTCATCCCATATGCGTTTTTTCTGGAGCGTGCCCTGCGAAGAGTACTGGATCAGGCTGTAGATGAGCATGAAGAGGAAGAGTTGTGGTCCACTCCCCATCACCACCAGAAGCAGCCTTGTCGTTGTCAATTGCTGGACCTGTGGCAACGCAGAGAGAGGAGTCTGAAGAAGAGAAGTCAGAGGAGGAAGGTGGCTTTGAGGAGGTGGAATACCAGCCACAGCAGGCGTCCCAGGGGGCTTGTTCTCACCTTTCGGGGACCCTTGGTGTTGTACGTGGCTGGGTGGAGGAAGAGACCTTCAATGATGTCAGTGAGGACAAGGAACGGGACATGGCTAGCTTGGTATCCAACCTTGTGCAAATGGGGAGTTTGCAGTTGTGCAAATGGACTGACTGACTGTTGTTAAACGGGGAGTTTGGTCTGTCAGAGTTTGGTCTGTCACTGTGAAGCGGGCGTAACCCTTACACTACTTGACCGATAAAACATTATACCTGATCGTATTCACACACTGGATGTTTTAAAGCACGTTATTCCAAACAATTTAGGAATGTTAGGTGATTTATGCCCTTTATGGATCAAAACCCGACTCTGCGTCAACTACGTAATTTTCCATGGGAGTTTTGCCATGGATCCCTCTCCGGCATGCCACAGTCCAGGTGTTAGTCCCCTTGAAACAACTTTTCCATCACTATTGTGGCCAGAAAGAGTCCCTGTGTGTTTTAAAATTCGCCTGCCTATTGAACTCTATGGCGGTTCGCCCGGTTCTCCGGTTCGCGAACATTTGCCGATGTTCGCGTTCGCCGTTCGCGAACGGCGAATTTTAGGTTCGCGACATCACTACTGGAGAGTAAGAAGAATCAATAAACTATGAGAACACTTATCAGAGCCCTCACAGTTCATTGAGAGCTAGAAGCTGTCTGCCGCAGTGCCAGGTGGGACTTTTAGTTCATTCATTCACAGAGTTCTGTGAATGAATAACACGGCTGTGTGGACACTCTTTTTAAATTGTGACAGCGGGGAGAGGATCCGCTGTCATGGGGAAGGGGGGATCATGTTTACAGGAGGGATGACACTCTGGTAGAGATATTTCTTGAAATCAAAGATGTTTCCTTTATTGTTCCAATAAAATCAAGTGACAGACAGTGTACAAGCAGACAAAGGTTGACGCGTTTCACGACATTACCAGTCGCTTACTCATAACCACACTGTGTGGTTATGAGTAAGCGACTGGTAATGTCGTGAAACGCGTCAACCTTTGTCTGCTTGTACACTGTCTGTCACTTGATGTTATTGGAACAATAAAGGAAACATCTTTGATTTCAAGAAATATCTCTACCAGAGTGCGGTCAATCCTCTCATATTTTGCAAGCTTCCGGATTACGGCTCCGACCTGCACCAGGTTTTCAGACATACACCTGAGCGGCTACACTTTCTTGCTTCCTATAGGAGGGATGACCTCATCAATGTGCTACTGTTTCATCATTGTACGACTACAGATTGAGTGGGTTCTGGGCCAGGCAGGCTAGGCTGTATTGCTAAGTGAAGGGAGGTCAGGGATCTGGCCTGACATAATTAGATCACAAAATTTGCTGAACAGAATTACAAATCTAGCTAAAAGGTAAAGCAGCTCAAAGCAGCTCAGATATGTATTTCAGCTGTGTCTTTATCTGTTTTGCCTGAAGGTCATCTTTAAACACATTGTTTAACGTTATATATTGTTCTATTTGCATATAAGTGTAATGATAAGTACAAATGAATAAGGTAGACTTTTAAAGCAGCAATTTTATAGCATATAAATACAAGCCTGGAAGCACACATACTGCTTCGATAATACCAGTAATGATACATACCATGTATTACATTGAGCTATTTCTTTTTTTGTGCTGCAAGCCATTCTTTGTTTTGATTCAAGCTTTCTTGTCCTGCACATGCTGTAGCATTTTAATGTGTTTATTAGAGCAAGCCTGCACATAATCATGGGCAAACTGTATTATCAAACAGCAGAAGTAGCTGGCATTATTATCAGAATCTTTCCTTTCAAACACACAGCACCTTGGTTTTTATTTTATTGGGTACAATTTTGTACTTGGTATGTCCCAATTGTCCCAGTATGGTGGTTAAATAATCAACAGACAAGATATTGAAAATAAATCATTAAGTAGTGTTAGTGGGAACAAAGATAAAACATATACAATGCAGAGAACAAAGAAAATAAAGGCAATAAGAAAAGCAGTAGTAGTGGGTGGCAAAATTGAATGGATGACAATCAGATGAGATGCAGCAAATATATGGGGTGTTTAATGCTATTTGCTGGAAGTTGACGTCAGTAGCTTATTTGTTATTGCCTTTGGGGGTTCTTACCTTTGTGTGATGCAAAGTGAGTCGGCAATGTAATGTGTATTAGAGCAATACCTGTACTTTGGAAACAAAAACACATTTGTATTCATGCACAAAAGTTTTTAAATACCCAGACAAATATGAACAGAGTATTGTCAATGAAACATCTATATGATAATCATCCACAACAGACAATAGTGAAGAGTGCCTTATCCCATCTACATTCCAAGTCAGTCCTAAAAGAACCACTCCACATAACAGGAAAAATCTTTCTGTACTAATGTTGTTTAGGATTTACTGCAATTGAGCTAAAGCCAGCGTAACTCTCTATCTTATGCATCACTCTGAAGCACATGTAGGCCCCTTCCACACGGACGTTCCATTCGTCCATTTCTCCTCTGTCAATTGGCAGATGAAAAACAGACACCCATGTATTTCTATGGGCAAGTGGTTTTTAGCGAATGATTATCAGATGATTATCTGTTGACATCCGCCTTTGTTACTACCTGTTTTTTTGAAATGAAAGAAAGCCCATTCTTTTCTTTTGGGATCTGGTATGGATTATAAGGGGGGAACCCCACACCATTTTTAAAAAAAATGTGTGGGGTCCCCCCAAAATTCATACCAGACTTTTAATTGAGCAATGCATCCCAGCAAGGTAAGGGACGAGTGGGCAACCCCAATCCTGAACCATACCAGGCCACATGCCCTCAACATGGGCAGGTGCTTTGGGCAAGGGGGGCCCTGCCCCCATTAAGAACCTTGTCCCCATGTTGGGGACAAGGGCCTCTTCCCCAAAACCAGTGGTTTTGGGGGTCTGTGGGCGGAGGGACTTATTAGAATCTGATTTTTTTAATAAAGAACTTGTCAAAAACTGCCTACTGTCCTTTTTAACACCACACTTTTTTTTGGTGAATGAGTAGGGGCTATGTACCCCATACTCATTCACATGGGGGGGCAGGATCTGGGGGCTTTCAGAATCCAATAAGCCCCTTGCCCGCAGACCCCCACAACCACCAGCCAGGTAGGTAAAAGGCCCTTGTCCTCATCAACATCAACAAGCCACCCCCCCCCCCCCATGTTGAGGGCATGTGACCTGGTATGGTTCAGGATGGGGGCTGCCTGCTCAGATTACTTTTTAAAAATGTTGAAGTGGGGTTCCCCTCAAAATTTATGCCAGCCCAAAGGGCCTGGTATGGATTTGGGGGGACCCCCACACTGTTTTTTTCACAATCTTTTAATTGCCTGCAATAGTTTTTCTACATTCAGCTGTCAGTGGGAAACCCCACTGACAGCTCTTGACTCATCAGTTGTTAAGGATGTGGCGGTCGTCTTGCTGGCCCGCTCCTTAGCAACCAGCTATTCTTTAAATAGAATTTGGAATGATCAATCAATTTTCAACCAATTGGAATTCTAATTGTTTAAAAAATTAGAAAATCATTAAAAAACAGATGTACACAAAGGATGTAAAAACTTAAGTCTGGATCTGTTTTTCATCCAATTTTCTAACAAAAGAAATGCGATGGAACGGATGAAGAAAACGGAATGCCCGCATGAAAGGGGCCATAGGTGATCCTCACACACCCATCCAGTCATCAGCCAAACATACGCAGCTGCAAAAAAGTGAACTAAACGGCATATAGGTGGCCATAGAATGATCAAAATTTAGCCAGTTCAGCAGAAACCAGACAAATTTTGATCCATCTGTGGCCTTTAATGGTCAACAAAAGTCGGTCTATCATTTAACTTCTGCTGGCCAGACTTGTTGGAAACAAGCCAGAAGGGAGGATTTCCCCATCTACCTCAAATTAGTGGTTGTGGGAGTTGGTTCAGTGTTTTCATTCAGCCTGATGGACAAATTAAAAATTGAGTGACACTTGGCCAACTTTGGGCAGAGAAACTTTGTTTTTTTAACCTTTATTGAAGCTGGGTGTACTTAACTGGAGCACTATAATACTATAGGGAAACACACTGCCACTGTATGTATAACCCAACAACCCATCTCTGGGAAACTCTTCTACTCACTTAACATAGCAAGAACAGTGATTGCTTATGCATACAGTAGAACATTAACTGAAATCACAGAAACATGAATAAAACATACCTGTAGGATAATAGGGAAGCATGCTGGTGCTGATATTCTAAAAACAAATAGGCTATTCACTTATTCAAGATAATTTTCCTGATTAGTTATTCTTTGCAAAATGAATGTTCACTACATTCACTAAGCTAAGGAAAAATTATCTTGCAAAGTGAACAGCTTTTTTGCATTTAGTAAAACAACCTCACTGCCACTATCTGTATACTTTCAGGTCAACAGCACACATGCAATTACAATACATCCCTATATGCAATTTACAAGATGTATACAGTTTCAGAGCTTAAAAAATCAAGATAAACAATTTAGCATTTAATAAGTAATAATAGTTTACAGTATGGTAATGAAATCAGATAACAGTTTCTGTGCTCATACAGTGCAGACTTGTTTCACCTACAGCAGCTATTTTAGTCTTTGTGTGCTGCTCAGCTTGTCTTCACTATAAAGTTCTAAAGTTCACTCACGTGCAATTTAGGCTCTGAAAACTACCATTATTGTCATTATTGATGAGACAAACATATCTGGGTTCAGTTTGTGGCAAATCTGACAAACATTAATAATGTTGGGGTGCCAAATCTAAACCCTATTGAAGTCAATAGGAGCCGAATGTTAAAAACAGTTACAGACGCAAGGGTTTGTCAAACAAATGGCATGGCTTGCACTGTCCTTGAAGACAAAACAGACCCTTACCTGAGCATGCTACCTGGAAGGCCAGGAAAGGGGAAGATGAGCGTATGAGAGTGCACCCCCCCCCCCCATCTGAAGCATACCAATCCACATGCCCTCAACATGCAGGGGTGGTGACTAGGGAAGGGATGTCCTCTGGGCTCCCTGCAGCGGTTGTTGGGCTGGGGGAGCAGATGTTTTAACATCCGCAGGTACGCACCTCATGCGGCCTGATCAGGCAAAAAATTTAGATCGCGGCTTTGTGGCCTATTCGATGGAAACTATGTGAGGCAACCCCTGTGAGGGTGGCTAATGCCACTGCTTCCCGTTTGGGCATCCGCCTTTCCCTCTGCTGCCCCTGGGTGGTCGGCTCTGCTGGGGCTCACATCCTGGCGGCTTGGCCCCTTTAAAATTTTAGGTCGCGGCTTGCAGCTTACTAGGCCAAGTGGCCATCGTTGGGGGGGTGGCCTCAGTGTGTGCAGCTGAAGCGCCCACTCTTCTTTTGGTCCCCTGCCGGACTGAAGATCTGTGCAATTGTGGCTGGGTATCCACAAAAATTTAGTCCGCGGCTTGCGGCCTGCTGGACCATGTGGTCAGCTTGGCACCTCCCTTGGAAGGGGTAGTGCTTTGGGGGCACTTCATTTTTTTTAATGACAGTTTGCCGCCACTTTTGTGTGGGACACCTGCCCTGTTTTAGTGAGGGTACCCTGCCTGCGCATCCGCGTCACGGCGGTCAGGCCCCGTTTTAAGGGGGCTATGTCCATCTTTGTCCTCTATGGAGGGCTCAGAGGGCAACCCCCTTGTCTTTTCTTTTTATTTGTCTTGGAGTCCGATAGGTGGTCCATTATGGGCCCCCAGCCGGAGTCCTCTTTGCGGGATCGCAGTCGGCGGCCTCCCCTGATGATGTTTTTCAGGGTGAGCTTAGTATATAGTGACCTTATGGGTCTGCATCCATGCACCCTGTGTGCTAAGATAGTGAAAATTATTCCTCTGCTCCTTTAGCCATGCTTATATAGGCACTGGTGGATGCACTGTTTGTGTCAGTGCGTGAAACTTTAAAAATGGAGGTTGAGGCTAATACCGCGTCGGAGGCACTAGTTCCTTTTGGCACCCACAGGCCCTCCAAAGCTGCAAGAGTGTTCCTCTTTCCGCTTGCCTTGAAAATATTGTCACAAAACAGTGGGGTTGTCCAAAATGCAGTGGTTGCTAAGCGTTTTTGCTTGCAGTATCCTTATGAGGATTAACTGCGATACAGGTGGACGGTTCCATCTGTAGTGGACTCGCCGGTTTCCGGGTCAAATTGAGCTAGCTTCCGGTTGATGACTTCCCGGCCTTTACAGGTCCAGCTAATAAGAGGGCGGAGGCTCTGGCCTGCCATATGTGGCTGTGGCTGGTTCAGTGATGAGGCCAGTAATTACCATTGCCCTGGTGCCGCAAGCTCTGACCAAGTGGGCTAAACTTTTAAGCCGGGACCTGGAAGAGAAGCAGCTCCCCCCTGCCTTGGTGGAGCTGGAAGATCAGTTGGTCCAAAGGCTACAGTTTGTCGGTGACGCCTCTTTGGATTATCATTATCTGGCTGAAATACTGGTCTGCGGATCATGCTTCTAAAAAAGTCTTGTCTGATCTTCCATTCGTGGGGGATCGCCTATTTGAAGCTTCCTTGGATGACATCATCAAGGGCCTCACATGGGGAAAGAGTACTCTTCAACTAGGCCTGTTCAAGCTTTTTCTCTGTCCAGTGTCCTACTCCTGTAGGGGGCAGTATAACCCTACGGTCAAGAAGATGAAGAGCTGAGTCCGTCAGTGAACATCAGGGAAATGGATTTTACGGTAAAACAAAAATCCCATTTTTATTTTGACATTTGGCTTCCATTGATTTCAATTGGGTTCAGGTTCAGCATACAATAATTTCTCTGAACCCTGCTCGAAATGAAACCAGTACAATTGGACTCATCACTATTCATCAGACTTTTCACGAGGTGGAACAGCAGCATCTTATTACCAACCTCTGCTACCGCCCTATCATACTCCACCATTTTGGGTTAGCCTGCGGTGAGCATACAGGGAGAAAAATGTTCATAACAGGAAACAGTCTGGCCTGATGTTTTGTAGGCTCAGAGTCAGGTTAACAGGAGAAGTGTACTTTTTCATACATACCTCTAACCCTGCTCCATCCAGATCTTTACTCTGTGGCCTGCTTGGTGTTGAACGGCATCTACTGGAAATCTTTAGAAATAAATCCATTTACTGTACCAGTTTTAGGGTTGAGATTTGCATTGAAGGGATTAGATGATGATGCATTAATGCACATGTTACTGTTCTAAAGTTTGCTGAAGTAAGATTTTAACAGCAGCAAGGAGGAAGGTTTCAAGGTGAGCAGAGAGAGCGGTTGTAGGTAGGAAAGATAATTTAAAAGTGTAATCTGATCCTAATTTAAAAGTGTTAATTTATGTAGCAGGTTTTCCAGGCCTGTGGCCTGATGTGGGTCTGCCACTGTTACCGGTTACCTTTCCAGCCCATGAGAGCTGCGACCCTGGATGTAGAGACTGAGACATGGACAACTCCGGCATCTTGGTTTTGTTGTTTTATTGTAGATGAAGGGGATGGAAGAAAGGGAATGAGTGGGATACTCATTTAGGCTTCAACTATGTACACTTGGGACTTGCCTGTTGGTGCCTCGTTGACGCCAGCCGGCGCCAGCCAACGCTCACTAACTCAGGGAATACTCTGTAGCTTAAAAGAAGTGCTGAATCCTTGACTTAAAGTCCAAAAGATCCAGTACTGTGAAATTGTAGAACCACCGACATTGTTACACTGCAACAAGTCACTAAAACTTCCCTCCCGTCTTGCTCTGGCTTGAGGTAGTATGTTATAGAACTGTAAATCCCAACTGGCACACTCTGTACAATTCAGGACCCAATAGTAGATGCCCCCTTTAACCTTGAATTCTTAGGGGGTTCACTGTCTATGCACCCCCCTCTGTAACTTCAGGGTCCTCAACCTAGGTACCCCCTTTCCGCTAGCTGGCACTGGATCCCAGAACCTCTTCCGGAGTGGTCCCCTTTAACTCTGGCAGACCTCCAGGGGCAATCCTCAGTACTCACGACCTGTGTAGGCTTTCCTGGGACTGAACCCCTCTCTCTCTCTCTCCACAGGTTCTCGGCACACCAGATCCCCTCAGCTCAACTCGGCACTCTCTGAATTCTCAGACGACACCTCGAGACATCCTCTTTCCTCAGACAGGAGGAGAGACAGCTGCACTCTCCATCCTGGGACTCTGCTCCCGCCAAAGACATCAAAGGTGTCATGTGCCACCCCCAAACTTATACGCAGTCCCAGAATCCCTTGCAGCACAATCTGCCTTCTGGGATAGTTACAAGCCTGGATGTCTTTTCTGATTGGGTTTCTTCCACCGCCCTATGAGAACCCTCTCACAGGAGCCAGTGGGGAGACTCCCCCTTCAGCAGGCACACCTGGAAACCATGACACCCTGACTAAATAAATCACAGCCCTGCTGTTAGGCAGACAAGGCCCACTATACCTTTACCTAGCACCTACCTGTAGGGTGCTACATTTAAAAGTGTAATCAACCTGATCAGACAACATACAGGCCAGTGTGTTCTCTAGTTGTATGGGTGAGATCTCTGCACTTTGCTTCCTGGGTCTGCACATTTGCTGCGACCATTACAAGGGCCCCCCCTTGCATTTTGGTATGGTATAGAGAATTTAGCAGGAGATGCTGAGGCATGCAAGATTAGGCAGGAATAAGGCTCTAAGGTGATACAGTTTATCTCTGCTGAATCAGCAAAAAACAAAAGTAACTATTTTTTCCTCTCTAGGGAGCTCCATGGCATTTGCTTCCACTTAAAAAAACTGTCAGATTGTCACCCGAGAGTGTCAAAACTGTCTTTTTAATTTAAACATTTGACTACCTGTACATTCATCCTTTAATAATCAAACCGCACATTTATCATGTACCTCAAGCTACCACCTACTATCACCTTAATTAAACCAACCTTGCTGCTTTTTTCCATCTGACAGTATTAGCTGCATTTCGAGGACCATCAAGGAAGTGACAAAGCATTGATTTATTCGGGACCTCCTTTGATTATTTCTGGCAAGGTTTGACTCATATGACATTCATGTATGTACTATGTTTAACTTAAATGTTATTCCCTTCACGTTCATTTACCACATTTTCTCTAATTCAAATTACCTTTCATGATTTATGCATGCTGTTATTGGGTTACTTTAAATGAAGTGTCTCTTCTCATCAATAGAAGGACATGCCAAATTAGATATGTACAGTACATGTGACTGTATGTCCTCCAGGCTACCCAATATTACTATCTACAGTTGTATCAATACACTTTTTTCCCTATGTACACAGGAAAAATAAAGGTAAATCAAGGTTATGCCTTTATATAGCAGCATTTATGAAGCACAATGCTAAAAATCTGCATTAAGTAAAGTGCTTGTTTTCATACAACAACAATATATTAATGGTGCATTTAAAGTGTATGTCTAGCTAGAACTTAATTTCTTTATTTTAAATATAGTGGGAAAGGACAGATTCCCATCATGTTTTCTACCGCTAGCCAGGGTTTTTAAAGAGAGATGTATCCTCGCTTTATCCTCCTATTTTGGATTCCTGTTGGCGATTAGGGATGATCGAACGGTTCGGGTCGACCATCAGTTCGGCCCGAACATTGGGTGTTCGAGGTTCGGCCGAATTTAGAACTTTTTGCCCAAAAAGTTCGGAATTCGGCAACCAGAACCGCCCAAAATGCAATGCTTCAGGAAATGGGCTTTAAAAGCCCGTGATTGGACCAGAACCATTAGCAAAAGCCAATTGAGGGGGCAGGAGAATGCTAGGAATGTGATTGGAGTGACTAGGGGGTCCCTAGACCAATCATTAGTGAATACGCCCCCCAGTATATAAGATCGCCCCCGCCAAATTCCTAGCATTCTTATACTGGACATGGAAGAGAGTGGAAGCAGTTCTGTTAATTTTACTTTAAAAGTGTCATTTAGCTATTTTTAGTGTGAGGAAAGGGATATCTAGTGTAGTTAGAGTGCTCCTTTACACTTAAGTTAGCTTCAAAAAATTAGTTTCTGTAGGGAAAGTATGAAGTGCCAGGGTGACCGTAATGTAGTGTAGGGGAAACTGACTGCCATGGCAGGCTGACCAAACCCTTCCATACCAGGGTGACCGTAATGTAGTGTAGGGGAAACTGACTGCCATGGCAGGCTGACCAAACCATTCCATACCAGGGTGACCGTAATGTAGTGTAGGGGAAACTGACTGCCATGGCAGGCTGACCAAACCCTTCCATACCAGGGTGACTGTAATGTAGTGTAGGGGAAACTGACTGCCATGGCAGGCTGACCAAACCCTTCCATACCAGGGTGACCGTAATGTAGTGTAGGGGAAACTGACTGCCATGGCAGGCTGACCAAACCCTTCCATACCAGGGTGACCGTAATGTAGTGTAGGGGAAACTGACTGCCATGGCAGGCTGACCAAACCCTTCCATGTCAGGGTGACCGCAATAGAGAAATTATCATTTCTCTGAATAGCTTCGGAACACCATTATGGCTTCTCACCAGCAAGCATTTTTTATGCTGCAGGGGCTGCCACTGTCAGTGCTTTTTTGAGGACATGTTTGATGTCAGACATGACATCTGAACATGTGTATAGGGGGTATATATACACATATATGTCTGAATATATACCCCTAGACATATATAGGTGTGATAGTAGCAGAAATAAATGCTTGCGCTAATGAAATCATTTACAGTAATATATTTCTGCTACTATCACACCTATATATGTCTAGGGGTATATATTCAGACATATATGTGTATATATACCCCCTATACACATGTTCAGATGTTTTGCCTGCCTCAAAAGAACCCAAAAAAATGCCCAAAAAACGCTAGCGTCAAAAAAAAAAATGCCCAGGTGTGTTTTTGCTGGCATTTTTTGGGGGGTTTTGGAGGCAGGCAAAACATCTGAACTTGTGCACAGTAATATCTAGGGATGGGGGAACAGTTAGGCCCAGGTATAAGTTCTGGCCAAACATTTGCCTGTTTGGCCGTTCACCAAACACCCAAATTTGCTGGGTGTTCGCCCCAACATACACCCTGCAATGCACTGACCAATCAATGGTCAGTGTAAGCTGGCTGTTAAGGAGCGGGGCTGGGAGGCCGGCCACGGTGTCCTTTAACAACCGATGAGTCATCAGCTGTCAATGGGTTTTCCCATTAAAAAACGGCCACATTTTAAAAACAAAACAGTGTGGGGTCCCCCCAAAAAGGGGACAAGCAAGCGCCCCCCCTTTCCTGAACCATACCAGGCCACATGCCCTCAACATTGGGGGTGGGTGCTTTAGGGCAGAAGGGGCTATGCCCCCCTACCCCAAAAAATAATTATAAGTAAGTTGCGCTAAATTGAGTAATATTGTAATAAAAAAATATTAATCAGATGCGAAAGATAGTGATGGTAGGGCCATACACTAAATAATGTGAGACCACAGATAAATTGTCCAAATGTTCTTGGAATTAATCCAAAGATATGGAATCTGCACTCATCCAAGGTGAAATAATGAAGCCACCAGGTGTACAATCTCCTTACCAGAAGTAGGTAAATATATGCCCAAAAATCCAAGAGGTATTCTATTCAGCGACTTCAAAATGACTCCTCAAATTTGAATGATGTCTCAGTATTCAAACATCAAAGGCATGTGAAAAGAAAAAAGCTTTCATAGCATAATACTGTTTGTGTATCACTAATCATACAAGTCACCGAAGGTAAGTGCCACCACCAAATGCTGATCGCTAACCAGACATGTAGTGAATGAAAGTGAAGTAAAGCACCAACACCCTTAAATCCAATCTGCTTACCAGAAGGCAGATAACAACGTGAATTCAAAGGAAGGCAACCTAGATTGGCCACCAAAGTAAAAAGGAACCACCACTTACCTTGGGTGACTTGTATGATTAGTGATACACAAACAGTATTATGCTATGGAAGCTTTTTTCTTTTCACATGCCTTTGATGTTTGAATACTGAGACATCATTCAAATTCGAGGAGTCATTTTGAAGTCGCTGAATAGAATACCTCTTGGATTTTTGGGTGTATATTTACCTACTTCTGGTAAGGAGATTGTACACCTGGTGGCTTCATTATTTCACCTTGGATGAGTGCAGATTCCATATCTTTGGACTAATTCCAAGAACATTTGGACAATTTATCTGTGGTCTCACATTATTTAGTGTATGGCCCTACCATCACTATCTTTCGCATCTGATTAATATTTTTTTATTACAATATTACTCAATTTAGCGCAACTTACTTATATTTATTGTATTTTGTTGTTTGTCGCAATTTAAGTTGCTGCTTATCCAGACGAGTTAGCGCAGTTATCCCCCTCTTTTTTTGATAGCCCCCTACCCCAAAACCTTGAATTTAGAACTTTTTGCCCAAAAAGTTCGGAATTCGGCAACCAGAACCGCCCAAAATGCAATGCTTCAGGAAATGGGCTTTAAAAGCCCGTGATTGGACCAGAACCATTAGCAAAAGCCAATTGAGGGGGCAGGAGAATGCTAGGAATGTGATTGGAGTGACTAGGGGGTCCCTAGACCAATCATTAGTGAATACGCCCCCCAGTATATAAGATCGCCCCCGCCAAATTCCTAGCATTCTTATACTGGACATGGAAGAGAGTGGAAGCAGTTCTGTTAATTTTACTTTAAAAGTGTCATTTAGCTATTTTTAGTGTGAGGAAAGGGATATCTAGTGTAGTTAGAGTGCTCCTTTACACTTAAGTTAGCTTCAAAAAATTAGTTTCTGTAGGGAAAGTATGAAGTGCCAGGGTGACCGTAATGTAGTGTAGGGGAAACTGACTGCCATGGCAGGCTGACCAAACCCTTCCATACCAGGGTGACCGTAATGTAGTGTAGGGGAAACTGACTGCCATGGCAGGCTGACCAAACCATTCCATACCAGGGTGACCGTAATGTAGTGTAGGGGAAACTGACTGCCATGGCAGGCTGACCAAACCCTTCCATACCAGGGTGACTGTAATGTAGTGTAGGGGAAACTGACTGCCATGGCAGGCTGACCAAACCCTTCCATACCAGGGTGACCGTAATGTAGTGTAGGGGAAACTGACTGCCATGGCAGGCTGACCAAACCCTTCCATACCAGGGTGACCGTAATGTAGTGTAGGGGAAACTGACTGCCATGGCAGGCTGACCAAACCCTTCCATGTCAGGGTGACCGCAATAGAGAAATTATCATTTCTCTGAATAGCTTCGGAACACCATTATGGCTTCTCACCAGCAAGCATTTTTTATGCTGCAGGGGCTGCCACTGTCAGTGCTTTTTTGAGGACATGTTTGATGTCAGACATGACATCTGAACATGTGTATAGGGGGTATATATACACATATATGTCTGAATATATACCCCTAGACATATATAGGTGTGATAGTAGCAGAAATAAATGCTTGCGCTAATGAAATCATTTACAGTAATATATTTCTGCTACTATCACACCTATATATGTCTAGGGGTATATATTCAGACATATATGTGTATATATACCCCCTATACACAAGTTCAGATGTTTTGCCTGCCTCAAAAGAACCCAAAAAAATGCCCAAAAAACGCTAGCGTCAAAACAAAAAATGCCCAGGTGTGTTTTTGCTGGCATTTTTTGGGGGGTTTTGGAGGCAGGCAAAACATCTGAACTTGTGCACAGTACCACTATACACAAGTTCAGATGTTTTTCCTGACTGCAAAGAACCCAAAAAAATGCCTGCTATTAAACCGGGAGAGAAGCTAACTACCTGTCCTGAAAGAAAGTGTTCTAATACAAACAATCTTTTTTTTCTGGTTCTGGACATGCTACAGAGCTGAAACTTCACACGCACACCTTTTAGACCCCCCAGATACGAAATCCAAAGTAAAAATCAAAAAATCTCTTTTTTTTTTTTTTTAATTTTTTCAATAATTGGCTTTTTTATCAAAAATGACAATTTTTAATAACTTTTTTTTGTGTGATTTTGTGTCTGGGGGGTCTAAAAGGTGTACCTGTGAAGTTTCAGCTCTGTAGCATGTCCAGAACCAGAAAAAAAGATCATATAGGTGTTAAAGTTAAAGGAGGCTCCCGACCCACATCCCGGTTCTACTGAAAAATTATCTTTTTTTTTTCATGGTTGTGGACATGCTACAGAGCTGAAACTTTACATACACACCTTTTAGACCCCCGAGATACGAAATCCAAAGTAAAAATCAAAAAATCCCTTCTTTTTTTTTTTTTAATTTTTTCAATAATTGGCTTTTTTATAAAAAATTACAATTTTTAAGAACTTTTTTTGTGTGATTTTGTGTCTGGGGGGTCTAAAGGGTGTACCTGTGAAGTTTCAGCTCTGTAGCATGTCCAGAACCAGAAAAAAGATCATATAGGTGTTAAAGTTAAAGGAGGCTCCCGACCCACATCCCGGTTCTACTGAAAAATTATCTTTTTTTTTTCATGGTTCTGGACATGCTACAGAGCTGAAACTTCACATGCACACCTTTTAGACCCCCCAGATACTAAATCCAAAAATCTCTTTTTTTTTTTTTTTTTTTTTTCAATAATTGGCTTTTTTATCAAAAATGACAATTTTTAAGAATTTTTTTTGTGTGATTAATAGTTAATGGGGCATGACCCAGAACCCTGGGCACTTTTTAGGGGCGTTTATTGGGTTTTAGGGCTTAAAAATGGTGTTTTATGATTACCGAAGTTCGGGTCCCATTGATTTCAATGGGGTTCTGAAATCCGGGCTGAACTTTTGGGAAGTTCGGATGTTCTGGCCGAACCGAACTTTTCAAAAGTTCGATCATCCCTATTGGCGATGTGACTTATTACATATTTTCTTGACTTGTGCCTACCTTCATGATTTTTGGACTCAAATTCATATCATTACTCAAAGGTTCACTAATCATCCAGTTCCTAAAAACCCCAGTTTCCCATTTTTTTCCTTCTACACAATAATATCTAGGGATGGGGGAACAGTTAGGCCCAGGTATAAGTTCTGGCCAAACATTTGCCTGTTTGGCCGTTCACCAAACACCCAAATTTGCTGGGTGTTCGCCCCAACATACACCCTGCAATGCACTGACCAATCAATGGTCAGTGTAAGCTGGCTGTTAAGGAGCGGGGCTGGGAGGCCGGCCACGGTGTCCTTTAACAACCGATGAGTCATCAGCTGTCAATGGGTTTTCCCATTAAAAAACGGCCACATTTTAAAAACAAAACAGTGTGGGGTCCCCCCAAAAAGGGGACAAGCAAGCGCCCCCCCCTTTCCTGAACCATACCAGGCCACATGCCCTCAACATTGGGGGTGGGTGCTTTAGGGCAGAAGGGGCTATGCCCCCCTACCCCAAAAAATAATTATAAGTAAGTTGCGCTAAATTGAGTAATATTGTAATAAAAAAATATTAATCAGATGCGAAAGATAGTGATGGTAGGGCCATACACTAAATAATGTGAGACCACAGATAAATTGTCCAAATGTTCTTGGAATTAATCCAAAGATATGGAATCTGCACTCATCCAAGGTGAAATAATGAAGCCACCAGGTGTACAATCTCCTTACCAGAAGTAGGTAAATATATGCCCAAAAATCCAAGAGGTATTCTATTCAGCGACTTCAAAATGACTCCTCAAATTTGAATGATGTCTCAGTATTCAAACATCAAAGGCATGTGAAAAGAAAAAAGCTTTCATAGCATAATACTGTTTGTGTATCACTAATCATACAAGTCACCGAAGGTAAGTGCCACCACCAAATGCTGATCGCTAACCAGACATGTAGTGAATGAAAGTGAAGTAAAGCACCAACACCCTTAAATCCAATCTGCTTACCAGAAGGCAGATAACAACGTGAATTCAAAGGAAGGCAACCTAGATTGGCCACCAAAGTAAAAAGGAACCACCACTTACCTTGGGTGACTTGTATGATTAGTGATACACAAACAGTATTATGCTATGGAAGCTTTTTTCTTTTCACATGCCTTTGATGTTTGAATACTGAGACATCATTCAAATTCGAGGAGTCATTTTGAAGTCGCTGAATAGAATACCTCTTGGATTTTTGGGTGTATATTTACCTACTTCTGGTAAGGAGATTGTACACCTGGTGGCTTCATTATTTCACCTTGGATGAGTGCAGATTCCATATCTTTGGACTAATTCCAAGAACATTTGGACAATTTATCTGTGGTCTCACATTATTTAGTGTATGGCCCTACCATCACTATCTTTCGCATCTGATTAATATTTTTTTATTACAATATTACTCAATTTAGCGCAACTTACTTATATTTATTGTATTTTGTTGTTTGTCGCAATTTAAGTTGCTGCTTATCCAGACGAGTTAGCGCAGTTATCCCCCTCTTTTTTTGATAGCCCCCTACCCCAAAACCTTGTCCTCATGTTGATGGGGACAAGGGCCTCTTCCCAACAACCCTGTGCTGTGGTTGTCGGGGTCTGCAGGCAGGGGGCTTATCAGAATCTGGAAGCCTCCTTTAACAAGAAGGCCCCCAGATACCGCCCTCTCCCTTTGTGAATGGGCATTGGGTACATTGTACCCCTATCCATTTACCAAAGTAGTGTCAAAAAGTAATAACCACAAGAAACAGTTTTTGACAAGTCCTTTAAAAAAAAAAAAATAGTCTCCCTCGATGTAAATCCATAGTCAATCACATCGCCCGCCGGACCCAAAAAATAGAAAGAAAAAAGCTCTCGGCTCTTGGGTATGGCTCCTGCCATATGCTCGCTCAGCGCTTTGACATTTCTTATATAGGCAAGGGGTGGGAGCCACCCGGCTAAGTCATCTGGTGGCACCGCCCTTTCTGACATCACGTGACGATAAGCCCTCACCCGCAGACCCCGACAACCACAGCCCAGGGTTGTCAGGAAGAGGCCCTTGTCCCCATCAACATGGGGGCAAGGTGCTTTGGGGTTGGAGGGGGTTTAGAAATGTCTTCTTTGCTTTAGCATGTTTTGTGTATGCTACAGATGCGCCACTTTACAGGCACATTAAGGGGACCCCCAGGCACTATACTTTTTTTTTTTCTTTTTTTTTTTGTTGCACTTTATACATAATTAAAATCACTGCTTCTGAAAAAAACAATGGTTTTTAATTCATTTTTATTTTTTTTATTAATACATGTTCCACAGGGCAGTACCTGGACCCCTATACCCCTTTTATGGCCAATTACTTGCATATAAGCCTTCAAAATGGGCACTTTTGATTTTCCCTGTTTGGCTTCCATAGACTTCAATAGGGCTCGCTGTTTGGGTTAGAACTTTTTCCCTGTTTGGGAGTTGTGCTGCAAACCTAACAGGAGGATGTTCGGCCCATCCCTAATATCATTCCTATCAAAAAATACAAAAATTAGATCATTATTAATTTGGTAATGCAGCCCAATCCTGCTTTATAACTCTTTGGAAATTCTCTTCGCCTCTCACTATACGGCAATGGTTCCGTTGAGTTTATTATATAGAACATATGGAAAATCTGATTAGTTTCATAAAAAGTACATCCATTAAATTTCACTTCTCCCATCCTGAAGGATACATCCAAATCCTGACCAACTCTTCCCCTTCCTATATGGGGAGCCCTTAACAAAACAAAACTGGTTTACATCATTAGACAGTTATTTGATGTCTTTATATATTAGGACCAATTATTCTTCCTGGTTGGATCAGGGGTTCCATTTCTGACTTCCCCTTCCTTTCTTTTTCCCCTACCCCCCCCCCCCCCACCTTTTTCACAAAACATTATTTTATTTGTTTACAATAATATATTAATTTATTATTCCTTGTGTATTCAAAAGTCATGTTGTGATTATTATAACATTGCATATACTACTATTGTTTGTTGAGAATGCCTCTTATATGTTTACTTGAATTGTAATATCCCATATTTATTAAATAAAATAATTTATAGAGATTTATCCTCACTTCCTATCCTGCTGACAATATTTTACCAAACAGGAAGTGAGAGGAACTCTCAAGCAGCAAAACTGACAGAAAAAAATGCTTTTTAACCACTTTACGACCGCCCACTGCAGTTATACTGCGGCAGGCAGCCGCTCCTGCACAAACCGCCATAAGTATACATCGGTCGTGCGCAGGCAGCTAGGGGGCTGCCGCCTGACACCCGCGATCGTTCCATGCTGAGAGAGAAGGACAGGCAGTTGTTGTAAACACAGCTGACCGTTCTTCTCCCTGCAATGATCACAAAGCCCCTGCAAGTGATCCTTTTATAGAGGATCGCAGGTCTCTATGGTCATTTCACAAGCCAACGCCCCCCACAGTTATAATCACTCCCCTAGGCTCACATTTAACCCCTTGATCACCCACAATGTTAACCCCTTCCCTGCCAGTGTCATTATTACAGTAACAGTGCATATTTTTAGCACTGATTACTGTAGTAATGTCACTGGTCCCCCCAAAAGTTTTGAAAATGTAAGTCAGTGGTCCGATCTGTCCACCGCAATGTCGCAGTCCTGGAAAAAAAATCGCAGATGGCCACCATTACTAATAAAAAAAACAAAAACAATAAAAATTACATAAATCTTTCCCGTAGTTAGTAAGTAGACGCAATAACTTTTGCGCAAACTAATTTAAAATACGCTTATTGTGATTTTTTGTTACCAAAAATATGTAGCAGAAAACAGATTGGCCTTAAATGTTAAAAAAATGTGATTTTTAAATTTTTCTGGGGAATGTAATATAGCAGAATGTGAAAAACATTGTTTTTTTTCCAGAATTGTCGCTCTTTTTTTGTTTATAGCGCAACAAATAAAAATCGCACAGGTGATCAAATACCACCAAAAGAAAGCTCTATTTGTGGGGAAAAAAAGGACATAATTTCTTTAGGTACATCATTGCATGACCGCGCAATTGTCCGTTAAACTAGCGCAGTGCAGAATCCCAAAATATGGCCTGGTCATTAAGGGGGCAAATCCTTCAGGTGCAGAAGGGGTTAGATAATGCTTAGTAGAGTAGAGACCACCTGGCAGGTTTTTATTTCTGTGTGCAGAGCATAATGAGGTCTGGAAGCACCTAAGTCAGGAAACAACCACATGGTGGCTACTAAATGGAGCTGACAATAATGGGAAATAAATATATTAGACACAGTACATGATTTGTGATGGCTGTGTGAATGCTGTAACACTAGTAAAGCATCTTTTTTTTATATATAAATACACCCTTTAATTCTACTCATGTCTTACTTAAAATAAGAGTAATATACTTTTAGTTCTTTATTTATAGGGTGCTTTCAGTTTGCATGTACAGTACATGTTTTATGCATTGATATTTGTATGCCTTTTCTTTTCCATTTTTTTCCTGTTTTATCACAAATTTCTGACTTGCTGCATCTTCTAAAGTACAGTGAAAAGTTCACGATGTGCAGTAAAAGCAGAGTAAGCAATATCAGTACAAAAGAAGAGTGTGTTCAATTATGTAAGACTGAAAGTAAGGCTGAGTTTAGCTTTAACTATTGATTCAAAATATCAAGCCCATACAGAGGCTTTAGGCATTATGAGAATGAAGCAACTATGTAATGAGCAACTATGGCTGCTCTTATACATGTATACAGTATCTCACAAAAGTGAGCATACCCCTCACATTTTGTAAATATTATAATATATAAAATTTATTCTATCTTTTCATGTGACAACACTGAAGAAATGACACTTTGCTACAATGTAAAGTAGTGAGTGTACAGCTTGTATAACGGTGTAAATTTGCTGTCCCCTCAAAATAACTCAACACAAAAAAAAAAAAAACCTCAACACACAGCCATTAATGTCTAAACCACTGGCAACAAAGGTAAGTACACCCCTAAGTTAAAAGTGGGCCCAAAGTGTCAATAATTTGTGTGGCCACCATTATTTTCCAGTACTGTCTTAACCCTCTTGGGCATGGAGTTCACCAGAGCTTTACAGGTTGCCACTAGAGTTCTCTTCCTCTGCTCCATGACGACATCACAAAGCTGGTGGATGTTATAGACCCTGCGCTCCTCCACCTTCCATTTGAGGATGCCCACTGATGCTCAATAGGATTTAGGTCTGGAGATATGCTTGGCCAGTCCATCACCTTTACCCTCAGCCACTTGGCAGTGGTCATCTTGGAGGTGTGTTTGGGGTCGTTATCATGTTGGAATACTGCCCTGCGGCCCAGTCTATGAAGGGATGGGATCATAATCCGCTTCAGTATGTCACAGTACATGTTGGAATTCATGGTTCCCTCAATGAACTGTAGCTTCCCAGTGCCGGCAGCACTCATTCAGTCTCAGACCATGACACCCCTACCACCATGCTTGACTGTAGGCAAGACACACTTGTCTTTTTACTCCTCACCTGGTTGCCCCACACCCTTGACACCATCTGAACCAAATAAGTTTATCTTGGTTCCAGTAATCCATGTCCTTAGTCTGCTTGTCTTCAGCAAGCTGCTTGCAGGCTTTCTTGTGCATCATCTTTAGAAGAGGCTTCCTTCTGGGGCAACAGCCATGCAGACCAATTTGATGCAGTGTGCGGCATATGGTCTGAGCACCAACAGGCTGACCCCCCCACCCCTTCAACCTCTACAGCAATGCTGGCAGCACTCATATGTCTATTTCCCAAAGACAACCTCTGGATATGATGCTGAGCACATGCACTCAACTTCTTTGGTCGACCATGGCGAGGCCTGTTCTGAGTGAATCCTGTCCTGTTAAACCGCTGAAGGGTTTGGGCCATAGTGCTGCAGCTCAGTTTCAGGGTCTTGGCAATCTTCTTATAGCCTAGGCCAACTTTATCTGCAGCAAGATTCTTTTTTTTCAGATCCTCAGAGAGTTCTTTGCCATGATGTGCCATGTTGAACTTCCAGTGACCAGTGTGGGTGAGTGAGAGCGATAACACCAAATTTAACGTACCTGCTCCCCATTCACACCTGGGACCTTGTAACACTAATGAGTCACAGGACATCAGGGAGGGAAAATGGCTAATTGGGCCCAATTCGGACATTTTTACTTAGGGTTGTACTCACTTTTGTTGCCAGCGGTTTTAGTCGTTAATGGCTGTGTGTTGAGTTATTTTGAGGGGACAACAAATTTACATTTTTATACAAGCTGTACACTCACTACTTTACATTGTAGCAAAGTGTCATTTCTTCAGTGTTGTTACATGAAAAGATATAATAAAATATTTACAAAAACGTGAGGGGTGTACTCACTTTTGTGAGATACTGTATGTATTTTTATATATATCAAACTTAAAGTTGTGTAAACCCCATTCATGAAATTTGACCTGGGCACATACTGTAAATCTGTAGTGTTTACTTATCTCTCTCCAAAGCCCTAAGTTCAGTGTCTTTCTGCTGCTCCTTTCCTCTGTTATCTGCACTAAAACTTCTCCGACACTGGATATAAAAGGCACTGGAAATTTGTGTCGGGGTGGGTGCATAGAGATAGATTAGCAGAGAGCTGATCTATTCACAGCACAGCTCTGCATGTTTCTTCCTTCCTCTGCCTATGTGGAGGGGGAGTGTGTGCCTTTCCTCCAATCAGCTGTATGCATGCCAAGACTCCACACCCAGTGCTGGAACATCTAACACGATGTTTACTTTCTAAACAGTGCAGAAAACTAAAGACAGCAGATATACAAATAAAACTTATGTAGGAGGATTTGTTTCATCTCTGTGTATCATCTGAGGCTGTTCACTTCCCTGGGTATATGTGAGGGTTACATCCACTTTAACTATTTTATATTTACCGTATGTCTAATAAAAAAAAAAAAACATTGTAAAAAACTATATATTTTGTCCCTTTAAACTCTCCACCAATGTAGATTTACATGTACCCGCACTGTTGTACTTCACTTAGAACCAACAGAAAATGTAGTCCCTGTAATTAAACCACATTCAAAGCTCCAAACATGTTTCACATTATCTACCCTTCTTTTGCTAGGACAGCTCTGTCACTGACAGCTGCATTCACAATGATAAGACTAGAAGGCAATAACAGTGGCTGTCAGTAGTTGATCACTGACACTGGACAATGGTCAACTGACAAACCAGTTAACACTTTGTCATGAAAAGGTTTTTTTTTTTTTGTGTGTGTGTGCAAAGAAAAGTAGAATGTTGTATTGTGCTGACAAAGTCTTTGCCATAGGGTTAAAAAAGTTGTCTAGAAAAAAAAATATAATACAATTATTGTTACCTTTTAAGCTAGCTTCATTGTTGGTAGTGCTATTGACAGCCAAGCACTTGTACTTGCTCTAAAAAAAAATACTAAAAAAAAAGCAATTTTTCTGTTTTTACTTAAAAGTAAATGATAAGTGGTATTGCAGTCCCTGACCTGTGAACATGGGTCACTCTTTTAAGGATTGTAATGTGCTTGACAGAGAGGCCATATGTTTTAAAAAGTTGTGAAGGAGATAAGCCACGTCTTGAACAACCTTACCTTAAAACGGATGTAGGACTGCAACACCCCTGTTACATCTTTACTCCAGAATCTTGTTGGTTCAAGATACAGTATGTAAATCCAGTCCCAATAAGCACTAACCTAAAGGATGTCCCTGGCTGTAACCCTAATGGCGCTAACCCTATTTGTTTATAAAAAAAAACCCAATGTCAAAACTGTCATGGCTTTTTCACAATAATGCGATCACAGACATCGCATGTAATTCGGAGCGCACTGCTCCTAAAATCACATGTGATTTCTGTACGGTGCAAATTCAGCCATACAGTTTGTATGGCTGAATTCGCACTGCAATCGCAGTGAACTCGCACAGGACCCTTTTTTTTTTGGTCCGCAGCAGAATCGCATCGCATGGTGGTTCACACCAGTGCAATCCGATTTCTGTGCGAACTGTCAGATCGCACTGCGATATGCGATCTGATCTGGGGGTATCGTTAACTTTGAATTGACACGCCCAGCGTATCGCATATGGCAGTGTGAACTGCCTGCTCTACTGATGCGATGCAGGAACACGCACTATATTGGCAGTGTTCCCGCATCTAAATAGTGTGAACCGGCACTTAATAAGGCCATCAATTACTTTGTTTATAAATAAAGCCATGTCACACAGTTTGAGATTTTTGCTCTCCTAGCTTTAACCACTTAAGCCCCGGAAGATTTTACCCCCTTCCTGACCAGGGCCTATTTTGCGATTCGGCACTGCGTGAGTTTAATGGACAATTGCGCGGTCATGCGATGCTGTACCTAAACGAATTTGGCGTCCTTTTTTTCCCACTAACAGAGCTTTCTTTTGGTGGTATTTGATCACCTGTGCGATTTTTTGATCATGCACTATAAACAAAAAAAGAGCGTCAATTTTGCAAAAATAACAATATTTTCACATTTTTTATATGAAATTCCTCCCAAAAAAAATGTAAAAATCAAAATTTTTTAACATTTTCAGCCAATTTGTTTTCTGCTATATATGTTTGGTAAAAAAAATCGCAAAAAGCGTATTTTGATTGGTTTGCACAAAAGTTATCGCGTTTACTAACAAAGGGAAAGATTTTTGTCATTTTTGTTGGTTTTTTTTTTAACGCGTAATGGCGGTGATCTGCGATTTTTTTTTTTTGCGGTACTGCGACATTGCGGCGGACAGATCGTACCCTTGACTGACATTTTTTACACTTTTTGGGTTACCTGTGACATTTCTACAGTAATCAGTGCTATAAATATGCACTGTTACTGTAAAATTACACTGGCAGTGAAGGGGTTAACTTTTTTTGAGAGGGAGGGGTTATGTGTGTCCCTAGGGGCGTGATTCTAACTGTGATTGGCTGTGGCTTGAGGTGTAGGAACAGTGATCATCGGTTCTACATAGTAGAACCGTATGATCACCATTCCTACACAGGGGAGAATGACAGGCGGCTTGTTTACATTAGCCGCTTGCCTTTCTCCCTCTCCACCGATGATCGCGAGTTACCGGCGGACGATCGGGTCCTCCGGTCACACGCGCGGGGGGGGGTCCGTGACCGCATGGGGGCGGGAGCGTGCCTCCAGCAGCGCGTGCTCGCTCCTGAGACCCTCACAGGCTAGCGACGTAGACCTACGTCGCTCTGCCTGTGAGGGGCTGACTGCAGTCGGCAAGTGGTTAAAGGCTAATTTCAATGACATTTTATCTAGGTGAAGTTGGTAATTTTGCTGTAAGGCCTCATGCCCACAGGGCGTTTTTGCAGATGCTTTTAGGAGCATCAGCCTTTTTTTTTCAGCTTAAAAATGCCCCTTCATGTTATCTAATGGCCTCATGCACACACAGAGGTTTTGCAGCTGTTAAGTGGCATAGGCGTTTTCAGGCTGCAAAAAAAACCTCAGGGCCAGTTCGTTCTGAGGACCAGAGTTAGAGCTGTACAAACGTCTGACGCTGCTATAGGCTGTTTAACATTGCTTAACTTTGTTTACACAGCGTTAAGTCACATTATACTTTTTTTTTTTTATGTGAAAATCAATGTTTCCCTAAGATTGAATGGAAGTGGCATCCAAGTCAGATCAGGATGATCCGACTTGTGGTGCGACTTGCAATCTGAGGATCTTGAGGGGGAACTCCACGCCAAAATGGGGAAAAAAACAGCGCGGGGGTCCCCCCCAGGTTGCAAACCGGCCCCTTCAGGTCTAGTATGGATTTTGAGGGAAGCCCCAAGAAAAAAAATTGCATGGGGTCCCCCCCAAAATCCATACCAGACCCTTATCTGAGCATGCAGCCCGGCAGGTCAGGAAAGGGGAGAGCAAGCAAGCGGCCCCGGCCCCTCCTGGACCATACCAGGCCACACGCCCTTCAATATGGGGGGTGGGTGCTTTAGAGCAGGGGGGACTCTGCACCACCCCCCACCTCAAAGCACCTTGCCCCCATGTTGATGAGGACAACGGCCTCTTCCTGACAACCCTGGGCGGTGGTTGTGGGGGTCTTTGGGTATGGTGCTTATCGGAATCTGGACACCCCCTGTAACAAGGCCTGGCCTGGATTGGAACCTGGGGGGGGACCCCCGCGCTGTTTTTTTTCCCATTTTGGCATGGAGTTCTCCCTCAAGATCCTCAGAACGCAAGTCGCACCACAAGTCGGATCATCCTGATGCGACTTCTATTGAAATCAATCGGCTGGAAGCCATATCAAAGATGGTTCACAGGCAACCATTGATTTTGAATAGAGACAGAAAAACGCTGCTAAAAGCTAACGTGGTTAAATGTGCATTAATGCCAATGGAAAAAGCTACTAAAAGCACGTTTTTACAGCTGTTTTTTTCCTGGCATTAGCAGTGGCTCTGCGGCTCGTTTTTTCTAATGCCTTGTGTTCATGAGGCCTGAAATGCAGCTTGATGAAATTGTCCATTAACCACAATGTTTTACCAGTAAAAAGTTTGTTGAATGATTTTTCCATGAAAATAATTATCTGCAAAATAATTTCAACATTTTCCATTTTTATCTGTTATCAATGATTACCTAAAGCCAAGCTCCACCCAAAAGGGAAAGCTCTGGTTGTTCGCATCCTCCCCCCCCCCCCAACTGCCACATTTGGCACTTTTTGGGGGGCAGGGGGGAGCGGTTACCTGGTTCTGGGACCTGTGTGTGTCCAAAAAGACAACAGGACCAATCAGAAAGTGAAGCCCAACTCAGGCATGTGCAGTAGGAAATTGACTGTGAAGCCTGAAGGCTTCACTGCTGGTTTCACCTACGTGCAATGCGGACACCTGCACCCAAAGCCGATGGATGAATCGACTTTGGGTGCCGACATCATGGGATCCCTGGACAAGTAAGTGTCCTTATATTAAAAGTCAGCAGCTACAACATTTGTAGCTCCTGATTTTTTACTTATTTTTTTTTTTTCCTTGCAGACTGGAATTCTGCTTTAAAGCTCCACCAGATTTTTGTGTTTATTAAAAGTCAGCAGCTACAAAGAGTGTAGCTGCTGAATTTTAATAAACACACACTCACCTGTCCCAGCAAGTTGGCCGGCGGTTGCCTCGGTTCTCTTCCTCTTCTCTAGTGTGGGAACCCGGCTGTGACAGCTTTCAGCCTCACAGCCGGGTGCGCACTGCGCATGCGCGAGTCGTGCTGCACATCCTGAGTGGAAAAGGCTATCTTCTGAGATCTGTGATGTGTGGAGGGTGGGGGAGAGGAGAACTTCTGCCCGAGCCACCTATGCTACCCGAGCAGAAGTGGAAGCGGTTACCGATCAAAACTAGGTACCTGCCCCCCCCCCCCCCCAAATGTGGCATGTCAGAGGGTCGGGAAGCCTTAAAGCAGAAGTTCCACTTTAAGGAACAGTTTATGAATAAGCACTGTTATATATGTGAAACACGTTAATGTTACAGATCTGGTGTCACTTGTGTTGTCCCTGAACTACACAGAATTAAGCACGAGTATCTGCATTAAGTGGTGTGAGGCCGTTTTTCTTTACCATTACTTATACACCTAGAATGTTGCAATGTTGGTGTTCTTTGCAAATTTATAAAATTTAATTTGTATGGCCAGCCTAAAGCGGAGTTCCAGGCTAAAATGCAACAAGGTTCTAAACAATAGAGCACCCCACACCCCCTCATTTTTTATGCTTTTTTTTTTTTAGTCTTTTTGGTACTTTTTGTGTTAATTCTCAGCTGGACTTCCGTCCTAACTTGCCACAGCAAGGTACGTCATTTTCGCAATTGCATCAGACCCTCCTCCTTCCCCCCACTGCTTTCTGGGACCAGAAGATGATGGAACCATTAAGAAAGCGCAGCGTGATTCGTGCATGCACAGTAGGAAACTGGCTGTGAAGCCTGACTGCAGGTTTTCCTTACTAGCAATGCCAGCACCTGCACCCGAAGCCGATGGATGGATCGGCTTGGGGTGCCGACATTACTGGAATCCTGGACAGGTAAGTGTCCTTATATCAAAAGTAAGCAGCTCCAGTATTTGTAGCTGATGACTTTTACATTTTTTTTTATACAGGCTGGAACTCCGCTTTAAAGAGGAAGTAAACCCTCCTCTGCAAGTTGTACCTATAGGTAAGCCTATGATAAGGCTTACCTATAGGTACTGTAAATATCTCCTAAACATGTACCGAGATATTTACCTTACATGCAGCCAGTGACGTCACTGGCGCATGCGATCTGAAGGAACGGCTGCTGGTGCCATTCCTTCAGAGCCCCGTGCCGTGACCGTCAGCTCCCGCGCGCATGTGCGGGAGTGACGTCACTGCGGTTCCGGCCAATCAGATGGCCGGATGCCGCGATCCCGGAAAACGGGCAACTGAACATGTCGCCCGTCATAGAGGTAAGCGGGCGGCACGGCGGGGGCCCGTTCTAAGGTAAGTATTTCATAATGAGCTAGTATGCGATGCATACTAGCTCATTATGTGTTTCTCTTTCAGGGTGAGAAAAAAAAATTGGGTTTACAACCTCTTCAAGTTTCCACTGAAAACGAATCCCCCCCTTCCTTTCCAACTTTTGGCAATTTATTTTTATTTCTGGGGAGCAGGTACCTAGTTTTACTAGGTACTAACTCCCACTTCTGAAAGTGGAAGTTACAAACCCCCCCCCCCCCCCTCACGTGCAACCTTCTGGGTAGTAGCACAGGTCCATTCACAAAGAACAGCGCAACTCCCACATGCGCAGTGGGAAGCCTACAATGACAGCCACCTTCCCTTAGCAAACATGCTGGCGCCAAGGACCCAAAGACTGATGAAGAACTGTCCTGGGCGAGGAGGGAGCTGGATCCTCGGACAGATAAGTGTCCTTTTTTTGGCAAAGTCAGCAGCTACAGAGCTTGTAGCTGCTTTTATTTTATTTATTTTTTTTAAAGACTGAAGATCCTCTTTAAATAGGTAAACTTGTAATCATACTGGGGCCTACATAGTGAAAACGGCAAAAGGTTTTGCAGCATCAACTAATAATATCTTTGTTGTAAGGGGGGATGGGTGCGCTGATAGTGTGTTGAAGCTGCTCCCGGGATTCAGTGCTTTTGAATATAGATAAATGTATATGTGGTGTGGGGTGCGCTAAACAACAAATAAATAATGAATATATAACATATATCTATGTGTGAACCAAATCAACAAAAGTAAATATATATAACATATATCAATCTGTGAAGCCAATTAATAATGCAAATCAATTGGTGCATAAACATAAAAGTTCATAAGTGTCCATAAATATTTTGCAGGTGAGTAGAATTGTATTCTATCCGAATAATACGTGTATCCACCACCGAGTGAAATTCATCCTTACCAAACGGAAATAAATAAGGTGCAACTATATTTTCTTGTGCTGAAAAAATATCCAATCTCCTTGTGAACAAACACCACGTGTAAATCACCAAGAATTAGCCTCTTACCAGATGGTAATAGGTATGCACTTGTTCAGTGAAACCACCGCCTTGCTTCCTCTTTAAAATCCTGAAGTGGGATGTAGAACCTCTCTACCTTTCTTTCTCCACTAGATGGCAACGAGTACCAGCAAGAAACACAGCCTCATCCTTCTTTACAAGCTCACAAAACCACCGTGTATTAAAGGAAAAAAAGGGCTAATAGTGTATTACCCTTGAGATTTATTCAAAAAACAGTTGATAATGCACTTACAATTAGATGTCTTGTATTCAGCATAAACATAGGCATACGAATTCCTGCAAAGGCTTGTGGCCGGCTGCAGCACGGACCGCAAGTTGTGTGTGACGTGTGCGCCTCCTAATCTGACCGGTTTCTTCCCATAGGACTTCTACTGAGACAGGAGTACTGGCGCATCGTCACTTCCGCTTTATTTATACAGGTGGAAGCAGATTGTCTAACTTCCGGTGTCTGCAGAGCAGGTAGTATAAAACATTGATCCATAGCACATCCTGGTGACACAGGAAGTAAACACTTCACCTCCTGTCTGCACAGGAAGCAAACACTTTACTTCCTGTCTGCAGAGCAAGTGTCTGCAGAGCAGGTATGCTTTGGAACTTCTGGCTGATAGCAATTTAAGGCAAATTACTTAAATATGGGTAACTTTCCTTGTGTTAAAAGGAATGTATAAAAACATACTTTATTATTTGTTAAAAACAAATGTATAAAAACATCGATCTATGGCACATCCTGGTGACACCGGAAGTAAACACTTTCCTTCCTGTCCTACAACACACTGCTTTAGGAGCGTAGTGGGAAAGGGGTGACACCGGAAATATGTGTATAATAAAATGTATTGAACTATATTAAACCATATGCTCCAATACAAATTTAAAATAAATGTTAAAAGATAACTAAAATATAAAACCTGCCAAAATATATGTGGGGATCAACAGTTATTAATGTGTGCGTTTATGTCCCACTCTATGTTGAGTCCCCGGGGTCTGGAGCAGCCGAGCTCATATATCCAGAAGGTTTCCCTCCTGGATATAGACCTCCTCAGATTGCTCCCCCTCCAGTGTGGTGTATATTTCTCAATAACGATGATTTTTAACCTCTTGGGATTTTTTCTGTGACATTGGGCGAAGTGTTGGGATACACTATGCCCAGGAAAAGCTTTGTGTATGTTGGTCAGATGTTCTCCAATACGTATGGCGGCAGTACGTATGGTTCTTCCAACATACTGGTAATTGCACTCACACTGTAAAAGGTATACAACCCCTTTCGTATGGCAGGAAATAAAATTTCTAATGGGGTACTCTTTACCTGTCACAGTTGAATGAAATTTATTAGTCCTGATAGTTTGAGCTTCTTTACACACTCTGCAACTCCTGCAGGGAAAGAAGCCCTTCATATCAGGAAAAAATTTTGGGATGGTAGGAGGATCAATGGGATTGGGGGCTACCAGATCTCGTAAGTTCTGTGCCTTCCTGTAAATGATAGGTGGAACTTCTGGTAGCATGGGTCCTAAAATTTTATCTTTCTGTAGGACTCCCCAGTGTTTCCGGAATACATGATTTAGCCACTTGTAGTTTTGTGAGAATCTCGTAATGAAAGCAAATTCAAACTTGGAACTGGTTTTTCCTGGGTTCTGAACTTTCTTAGGTTGTATCAAACTTCTTTGCTCAACTAACTCCAGGGTCTGAATTTCTTTCTCTAGCACTTCTGGTTTGTAGCCTTTTTCCAGAAATTTTTCTTTCAGGACCATAGCTTGTTTCCGGAATACTTGGCTGTCGGTACAATTCCTTCTGACTCTTCTGAATTGTGATTTGGGTACAGATCTGAGCCAGGCTGGATGGTGACAGCTGTCCAGGGCTATAAAGCCGTTCCTATCAGTCGGCTTATAATAGGTATGGGTGGAAAAACTGGAACCTACCCTGGATATGACTAGGTCCAAGAAGTTCACTGAGGTCTTGCTAAATTCATAAGAAAACCTGATCCCCCAATTATTACAATTCAGATCTCTCATGAACCTTCTCAGTGAATCTTCTTCTCCCTGCCATATTAACAGCGTGTCATCTATGTACCTTCTCCACATAACCAGTTGCCTGGGTCTGTTGGAATAAATGTTTCTATCTTCCCACAGTGCCATAAATAAATTGGCTAAGCTCGGGGCAAACTTGGCCCCCATAGCTACGCCCATTTTCTGTAGGTAGAACTTTTCGCCATAATAGAAATAGTTGTGCTCCATGCCGAAAATTAGTAGATCCAGGATGAACTTCTTCTGGTCCATCGGTATTTCATAATCAGTGTCCAAGAAAGTGCATACCGCTTCATATCCTATCTGGTGGGGTATCACGGTATATAAAGACGTCACGTCTGCCGTGACCAGCAGTACGTCTCCCTCCACCTCTAATTGTGTCACTTCCTGGATACATTGAGCCGTATCTTTAAGATATGAAGGGGTTTCTTGGACCAGGGGTTGCAGAAAGTGGTCCACATACCTTCCAATCCTGGAGGTAACGGAATCGATTCCGCTCACTATGGGCCTCCCAGGTGGTCTAGTGAGGCTTTTATGTACTTTGGGAAGATAATATATGGTCGGAATCCTGGGAGCCAAAGGTACCAAGAATTCCTTCTCTTTTTTGTTTAGAATACCTTCCTCGTAACCTTTAGTCACTATTTTCTCCAACTGTTTCTTATATTTGAAGGTGGGGTCTTTTTTCAAAACTTCATAGGTGCCATTATCAGATAACAACCTCTCCATTTCTTCAGTGTATTGTTCCTTATTGAGAAGAACGATACCCCCACCTTTATCCGCCGGTCTTATCACAAGGTTTTTATTCTCGCAAAGGGATTTCACACCTTTTTTCAGATCTCTCTGCGGTTGTGATTTAAATTCCTTCTCTTCCAATTCCTTTAAAACTAGGTCCTTAAAAATGGTCACATGGTGACTCTGTACTCCTTGGGGGTTAAATAAGGAAGCATTCCTAAGACCTGTTGGAATGGAAGTGGTGGATGTATAAGAAACATGGTTTCTTTCATAAGCATTGGACAAAAAGTGCCGCTTGACATTCAATTTTCTCACATACTTGTGGATGTCAATAAAGGTTTCGAATTTATTCAATTGTTTTTTTGGAGCGTACTTGAGCCCTTTATTGAGGGTATGCTTTTCGGAGTTCGTCAATGTGATCCCACTGAGATTAAAAATTCCATTGGTTTCTACATTGAGCTTCCGATTGGATCCCCCTCTACAGCCCCTTTTCACTTTTTTCGGTTCCCTTTTTTGGGACCCTGGCCTAAAAAATTTTTCTTTTTGGCACTGATTGGAGTCTTCTGTGGAGGTGTTTCTCTCCGATCGTTTCTCTCCTCGTATCTCTCATGTCTAAGAGGCTCATACCTGTTATGAGAACCAGTAGGATAAGGTCTAGGTGTATGTGGAGTGTCCAAGTAGTTTCCCATGTAATCTACTTGCACTCTTCTTGGAGATCTCGATCTGGAACGTCTCCAAGTCCTTTCAAATGAAGGATGACGATTTCTTTGATCCCTTGATCTTGAACGTCTCCGCGTCCTATCAGATGAGGGATGACGATATTCGTATTCCCTCCTATAATCTTGTACTTTAGGACGTCCTTTTTCATTATCACCTTTCCCTTTATTTTTACTTTTTTTCTGGTTATTAGATACATTTTCTTTCAAAGGCTTGAGCTTTATATTCTCTTTCGGCTTTTCTTGAGAATTCTCACTTCTTTTAACTGGCCTACTAGGTTCTCCAGAAGTAGAGGCTATAGCTTCTGCTTCACTGGCTCCTTCCTCCATAGGGGCCAGTTCACCATTAAGGATCTCTCCTCCTTCTAGAGCATTTTGCCATTTAAATACTCTAGAGGTTTTATAGTCCTCAAGATCTCTAAAGAACTTTTTCCTCTTCTTGATCTTTTGTTCTTCTTCCTCCATCGCCATAATTTCTCTCAACTCGTGATTGTAAATTTTATACGCCTCCTCCTGCATGGAGGGCAATAATTTTTCTTTTATTTCCAAAATCTCCTTATTTAATTTCAGTACTTTTTTTCTCTTCTTGTCTATTAAAAAATTTAGGAGGCTCATGCCGGCCCCGTTGAAAAATTGTGACCACTCTAATAGGTCCGGGTCTCCTTGGTCTGGATAGACATTCCATCTCAGACTCCTTGGGACCATTTTTTCTTCCACGTATTTTTCTAAAAAGGCAATATCCCATGAGGCATGTAATTCCGCCACCATCACATTTTTTAACCTCATAAATACACCTCTTAGATCGGAAACTTCCGATGGTTTTTTATCAAAAACCTCTTCTATTGCAAGTTTGCGCTTGCTATGATACTCAAAGATATCCATCTTATACTATCTGCTGCAACTCAATAAGATATTAAAGAATGTTGTAAGGGGGGATGGGTGCGCTGATAGTGTGTTGAAGCTGCTCCCGGGATTCAGTGCTTTTGAATATAGATAAATGTATATGTGGTGTGGGGTGCGCTAAACAACAAATAAATAATGAATATATAACATATATCTATGTGTGAACCAAATCAACAAAAGTAAATATATATAACATATATCAATCTGTGAAGCCAATTAATAATGCAAATCAATTGGTGCATAAACATAAAAGTTCATAAGTGTCCATAAATATTTTGCAGGTGAGTAGAATTGTATTCTATCCGAATAATACGTGTATCCACCACCGAGTGAAATTCATCCTTACCAAACGGAAATAAATAAGGTGCAACTATATTTTCTTGTGCTGAAAAAATATCCAATCTCCTTGTGAACAAACACCACGTGTAAATCACCAAGAATTAGCCTCTTACCAGATGGTAATAGGTATGCACTTGTTCAGTGAAACCACCGCCTTGCTTCCTCTTTAAAATCCTGAAGTGGGATGTAGAACCTCTCTACCTTTCTTTCTCCACTAGATGGCAACGAGTACCAGCAAGAAACACAGCCTCATCCTTCTTTACAAGCTCACAAAACCACCGTGTATTAAAGGAAAAAAAGGGCTAATAGTGTATTACCCTTGAGATTTATTCAAAAAACAGTTGATAATGCACTTACAATTAGATGTCTTGTATTCAGCATAAACATAGGCATACGAATTCCTGCAAAGGCTTGTGGCCGGCTGCAGCACGGACCGCAAGTTGTGTGTGACGTGTGCGCCTCCTAATCTGACCGGTTTCTTCCCATAGGACTTCTACTGAGACAGGAGTACTGGCGCATCGTCACTTCCGCTTTATTTATACAGGTGGAAGCAGATTGTCTAACTTCCGGTGTCTGCAGAGCAGGTAGTATAAAACATTGATCCATAGCACATCCTGGTGACACAGGAAGTAAACACTTCACCTCCTGTCTGCACAGGAAGCAAACACTTTACTTCCTGTCTGCAGAGCAAGTGTCTGCAGAGCAGGTATGCTTTGGAACTTCTGGCTGATAGCAATTTAAGGCAAATTACTTAAATATGGGTAACTTTCCTTGTGTTAAAAGGAATGTATAAAAACATACTTTGTTATTTGTTAAAAACAAATGTATAAAAACATCGATCTATGGCACATCCTGGTGACACCGGAAGTAAACACTTTCCTTCCTGTCCTACAACACACTGCTTTAGGAGCGTAGTGGGAAAGGGGTGACACCGGAAATATGTGTATAATAAAATGTATTGAACTATATTAAACCATATGCTCCAATACAAATTTAAAATAAATGTTAAAAGATAACTAAAATATAAAACCTGCCAAAATATATGTGGGGATCAACAGTTATTAATGTGTGCGTTTATGTCCCACTCTATGTTGAGTCCCCGGGGTCTGGAGCAGCCGAGCTCATATATCCAGAAGGTTTCCCTCCTGGATATAGACCTCCTCAGATTGCTCCCCCTCCAGTGTGGTGTATATTTCTCAATAACGATGATTTTTAACCTCTTGGGATTTTTTCTGTGACATTGGGCGAAGTGTTGGGATACACTATGCCCAGGAAAAGCTTTGTGTATGTTGGTCAGATGTTCTCCAATACGTATGGCGGCAGTACGTATGGTTCTTCCAACATACTGGTAATTGCACTCACACTGTAAAAGGTATACAACCCCTTTCGTATGGCAGGAAATAAAATTTCTAATGGGGTACTCTTTACCTGTCACAGTTGAATGAAATTTATTAGTCCTGATAGTTTGAGCTTCTTTACACACTCTGCAACTCCTGCAGGGAAAGAAGCCCTTCATATCAGGAAAAAATTTTGGGATGGTAGGAGGATCAATGGGATTGGGGGCTACCAGATCTCGTAAGTTCTGTGCCTTCCTGTAAATGATAGGTGGAACTTCTGGTAGCATGGGTCCTAAAATTTTATCTTTCTGTAGGACTCCCCAGTGTTTCCGGAATACATGATTTAGCCACTTGTAGTTTTGTGAGAATCTCGTAATGAAAGCAAATTCAAACTTGGAACTGGTTTTTCCTGGGTTCTGAACTTTCTTAGGTTGTATCAAACTTCTTTGCTCAACTAACTCCAGGGTCTGAATTTCTTTCTCTAGCACTTCTGGTTTGTAGCCTTTTTCCAGAAATTTTTCTTTCAGGACCATAGCTTGTTTCCGGAATACTTGGCTGTCGGTACAATTCCTTCTGACTCTTCTGAATTGTGATTTGGGTACAGATCTGAGCCAGGCTGGATGGTGACAGCTGTCCAGGGCTATAAAGCCGTTCCTATCAGTCGGCTTATAATAGGTATGGGTGGAAAAACTGGAACCTACCCTGGATATGACTAGGTCCAAGAAGTTCACTGAGGTCTTGCTAAATTCATAAGAAAACCTGATCCCCCAATTATTACAATTCAGATCTCTCATGAACCTTCTCAGTGAATCTTCTTCTCCCTGCCATATTAACAGCGTGTCATCTATGTACCTTCTCCACATAACCAGTTGCCTGGGTCTGTTGGAATAAATGTTTCTATCTTCCCACAGTGCCATAAATAAATTGGCTAAGCTCGGGGCAAACTTGGCCCCCATAGCTACGCCCATTTTCTGTAGGTAGAACTTTTCGCCATAATAGAAATAGTTGTGCTCCATGCCGAAAATTAGTAGATCCAGGATGAACTTCTTCTGGTCCATCGGTATTTCATAATCAGTGTCCAAGAAAGTGCATACCGCTTCATATCCTATCTGGTGGGGTATCACGGTATATAAAGACGTCACGTCTGCCGTGACCAGCAGTACGTCTCCCTCCACCTCTAATTGTGTCACTTCCTGGATACATTGAGCCGTATCTTTAAGATATGAAGGGGTTTCTTGGACCAGGGGTTGCAGAAAGTGGTCCACATACCTTCCAATCCTGGAGGTAACGGAATCGATTCCGCTCACTATGGGCCTCCCAGGTGGTCTAGTGAGGCTTTTATGTACTTTGGGAAGATAATATATGGTCGGAATCCTGGGAGCCAAAGGTACCAAGAATTCCTTCTCTTTTTTGTTTAGAATACCTTCCTCGTAACCTTTAGTCACTATTTTCTCCAACTGTTTCTTATATTTGAAGGTGGGGTCTTTTTTCAAAACTTCATAGGTGCCATTATCAGATAACAACCTCTCCATTTCTTCAGTGTATTGTTCCTTATTGAGAAGAACGATACCCCCACCTTTATCCGCCGGTCTTATCACAAGGTTTTTATTCTCGCAAAGGGATTTCACACCTTTTTTCAGATCTCTCTGCGGTTGTGATTTAAATTCCTTCTCTTCCAATTCCTTTAAAACTAGGTCCTTAAAAATGGTCACATGGTGACTCTGTACTCCTTGGGGGTTAAATAAGGAAGCATTCCTAAGACCTGTTGGAATGGAAGTGGTGGATGTATAAGAAACATGGTTTCTTTCATAAGCATTGGACAAAAAGTGCCGCTTGACATTCAATTTTCTCACATACTTGTGGATGTCAATAAAGGTTTCGAATTTATTCAATTGTTTTTTTGGAGCGTACTTGAGCCCTTTATTGAGGGTATGCTTTTCGGAGTTCGTCAATGTGATCCCACTGAGATTAAAAATTCCATTGGTTTCTACATTGAGCTTCCGATTGGATCCCCCTCTACAGCCCCTTTTCACTTTTTTCGGTTCCCTTTTTTGGGACCCTGGCCTAAAAAATTTTTCTTTTTGGCACTGATTGGAGTCTTCTGTGGAGGTGTTTCTCTCCGATCGTTTCTCTCCTCGTATCTCTCATGTCTAAGAGGCTCATACCTGTTATGAGAACCAGTAGGATAAGGTCTAGGTGTATGTGGAGTGTCCAAGTAGTTTCCCATGTAATCTACTTGCACTCTTCTTGGAGATCTCGATCTGGAACGTCTCCAAGTCCTTTCAAATGAAGGATGACGATTTCTTTGATCCCTTGATCTTGAACGTCTCCGCGTCCTATCAGATGAGGGATGACGATATTCGTATTCCCTCCTATAATCTTGTACTTTAGGACGTCCTTTTTCATTATCACCTTTCCCTTTATTTTTACTTTTTTTCTGGTTATTAGATACATTTTCTTTCAAAGGCTTGAGCTTTATATTCTCTTTCGGCTTTTCTTGAGAATTCTCACTTCTTTTAACTGGCCTACTAGGTTCTCCAGAAGTAGAGGCTATAGCTTCTGCTTCACTGGCTCCTTCCTCCATAGGGGCCAGTTCACCATTAAGGATCTCTCCTCCTTCTAGAGCATTTTGCCATTTAAATACTCTAGAGGTTTTATAGTCCTCAAGATCTCTAAAGAACTTTTTCCTCTTCTTGATCTTTTGTTCTTCTTCCTCCATCGCCATAATTTCTCTCAACTCGTGATTGTAAATTTTATACGCCTCCTCCTGCATGGAGGGCAATAATTTTTCTTTTATTTCCAAAATCTCCTTATTTAATTTCAGTACTTTTTTTCTCTTCTTGTCTATTAAAAAATTTAGGAGGCTCATGCCGGCCCCGTTGAAAAATTGTGACCACTCTAATAGGTCCGGGTCTCCTTGGTCTGGATAGACATTCCATCTCAGACTCCTTGGGACCATTTTTTCTTCCACGTATTTTTCTAAAAAGGCAATATCCCATGAGGCATGTAATTCCGCCACCATCACATTTTTTAACCTCATAAATACACCTCTTAGATCGGAAACTTCCGATGGTTTTTTATCAAAAACCTCTTCTATTGCAAGTTTGCGCTTGCTATGATACTCAAAGATATCCATCTTATACTATCTGCTGCAACTCAATAAGATATTAAAGAATGTTGTAAGGGGGGATGGGTGCGCTGATAGTGTGTTGAAGCTGCTCCCGGGATTCAGTGCTTTTGAATATAGATAAATGTATATGTGGTGTGGGGTGCGCTAAACAACAAATAAATAATGAATATATAACATATATCTATGTGTGAACCAAATCAACAAAAGTAAATATATATAACATATATCAATCTGTGAAGCCAATTAATAATGCAAATCAATTGGTGCATAAACATAAAAGTTCATAAGTGTCCATAAATATTTTGCAGGTGAGTAGAATTGTATTCTATCCGAATAATACGTGTATCCACCACCGAGTGAAATTCATCCTTACCAAACGGAAATAAATAAGGTGCAACTATATTTTCTTGTGCTGAAAAAATATCCAATCTCCTTGTGAACAAACACCACGTGTAAATCACCAAGAATTAGCCTCTTACCAGATGGTAATAGGTATGCACTTGTTCAGTGAAACCACCGCCTTGCTTCCTCTTTAAAATCCTGAAGTGGGATGTAGAACCTCTCTACCTTTCTTTCTCCACTAGATGGCAACGAGTACCAGCAAGAAACACAGCCTCATCCTTCTTTACAAGCTCACAAAACCACCGTGTATTAAAGGAAAAAAAGGGCTAATAGTGTATTACCCTTGAGACATATACATTTATCTATATTCAAAAGCACTGAATCCCGGGAGCAGCTTCAACACACTATCAGCGCACCCATCCCCCCTTACAACATTCTTTAATATCTTATTGAGTTGCAGCAGATAGTATAAGATGGATATCTTTGAGTATCATAGCAAGCGCAAACTTGCAATAGAAGAGGTTTTTGATAAAAAACCATCGGAAGTTTCCGATCTAAGAGGTGTATTTATGAGGTTAAAAAATGTGATGGTGGCGGAATTACATGCCTCATGGGATATTGCCTTTTTAGAAAAATACGTGGAAGAAAAAATGGTCCCAAGGAGTCTGAGATGGAATGTCTATCCAGACCAAGGAGACCCGGACCTATTAGAGTGGTCACAATTTTTCAACGGGGCCGGCATGAGCCTCCTAAATTTTTTAATAGACAAGAAGAGAAAAAAAGTACTGAAATTAAATAAGGAGATTTTGGAAATAAAAGAAAAATTATTGCCCTCCATGCAGGAGGAGGCGTATAAAATTTACATTTACGAGTTGAGAGAAATTATGGCGATGGAGGAAGAAGAACAAAAGATCAAGAAGAGGAAAAAGTTCTTTAGAGATCTTGAGGACTATAAAACCTCTAGAGTATTTAAATGGCAAAATGCTCTAGAAGGAGGAGAGATCCTTAATGGTGAACTGGCCCCTATGGAGGAAGGAGCCAGTGAAGCAGAAGCTATAGCCTCTACTTCTGGAGAACCTAGTAGGCCAGTTAAAAGAAGTGAGAATTCTCAAGAAAAGCCGAAAGAGAATATAAAGCTCAAGCCTTTGAAAGAAAATGTATCTAATAACCAGAAAAAAAGTAAAAATAAAGGGAAAGGTGATAATGAAAAAGGACGTCCTAAAGTACAAGATTATAGGAGGGAATACGAATATCGTCATCCCTCATCTGATAGGACGCGGAGACGTTCAAGATCAAGGGATCAAAGAAATCGTCATCCTTCATTTGAAAGGACTTGGAGACGTTCCAGATCGAGATCTCCAAGAAGAGTGCAAGTAGATTACATGGGAAACTACTTGGACACTCCACATACACCTAGACCTTATCCTACTGGTTCTCATAACAGGTATGAGCCTCTTAGACATGAGAGATACGAGGAGAGAAACGATCGGAGAGAAACACCTCCACAGAAGACTCCAATCAGTGCCAAAAAGAAAAATTTTTTAGGCCAGGGTCCCAAAAAAGGGAACCGAAAAAAGTGAAAAGGGGCTGTAGAGGGGGATCCAATCGGAAGCTCAATGTAGAAACCAATGGAATTTTTAATCTCAGTGGGATCACATTGACGAACTCCGAAAAGCATACCCTCAATAAAGGGCTCAAGTACGCTCCAAAAAAACAATTGAATAAATTCGAAACCTTTATTGACATCCACAAGTATGTGAGAAAATTGAATGTCAAGCGGCACTTTTTGTCCAATGCTTATGAAAGAAACCATGTTTCTTATACATCCACCACTTCCATTCCAACAGGTCTTAGGAATGCTTCCTTATTTAACCCCCAAGGAGTACAGAGTCACCATGTGACCATTTTTAAGGACCTAGTTTTAAAGGAATTGGAAGAGAAGGAATTTAAATCACAACCGCAGAGAGATCTGAAAAAAGGTGTGAAATCCCTTTGCGAGAATAAAAACCTTGTGATAAGACCGGCGGATAAAGGTGGGGGTATCGTTCTTCTCAATAAGGAACAATACACTGAAGAAATGGAGAGGTTGTTATCTGATAATGGCACCTATGAAGTTTTGAAAAAAGACCCCACCTTCAAATATAAGAAACAGTTGGAGAAAATAGTGACTAAAGGTTACGAGGAAGGTATTCTAAACAAAAAAGAGAAGGAATTCTTGGTACCTTTGGCTCCCAGGATTCCGACCATATATTATCTTCCCAAAGTACATAAAAGCCTCACTAGACCACCTGGGAGGCCCATAGTGAGCGGAATCGATTCCGTTACCTCCAGGATTGGAAGGTATGTGGACCACTTTCTGCAACCCCTGGTCCAAGAAACCCCTTCATATCTTAAAGATACGGCTCAATGTATCCAGGAAGTGACACAATTAGAGGTGGAGGGAGACGTACTGCTGGTCACGGCAGACGTGACGTCTTTATATACCGTGATACCCCACCAGATAGGATATGAAGCGGTATGCACTTTCTTGGACACTGATTATGAAATACCGATGGACCAGAAGAAGTTCATCCTGGATCTACTAATTTTCGGCATGGAGCACAACTATTTCTATTATGGCGAAAAGTTCTACCTACAGAAAATGGGCGTAGCTATGGGGGCCAAGTTTGCCCCGAGCTTAGCCAATTTATTTATGGCACTGTGGGAAGATAGAAACATTTATTCCAACAGACCCAGGCAACTGGTTATGTGGAGAAGGTACATAGATGACACGCTGTTAATATGGCAGGGAGAAGAAGATTCACTGAGAAGGTTCATGAGAGATCTGAATTGTAATAATTGGGGGATCAGGTTTTCTTATGAATTTAGCAAGACCTCAGTGAACTTCTTGGACCTAGTCATATCCAGGGTAGGTTCCAGTTTTTCCACCCATACCTATTATAAGCCGACTGATAGGAACGGCTTTATAGCCCTGGACAGCTGTCACCATCCAGCCTGGCTCAGATCTGTACCCAAATCACAATTCAGAAGAGTCAGAAGGAATTGTACCGACAGCCAAGTATTCCGGAAACAAGCTATGGTCCTGAAAGAAAAATTTCTGGAAAAAGGCTACAAACCAGAAGTGCTAGAGAAAGAAATTCAGACCCTGGAGTTAGTTGAGCAAAGAAGTTTGATACAACCTAAGAAAGTTCAGAACCCAGGAAAAACCAGTTCCAAGTTTGAATTTGCTTTCATTACGAGATTCTCACAAAACTACAAGTGGCTAAATCATGTATTCCGGAAACACTGGGGAGTCCTACAGAAAGATAAAATTTTAGGACCCATGCTACCAGAAGTTCCACCTATCATTTACAGGAAGGCACAGAACTTACGAGATCTGGTAGCCCCCAATCCCATTGATCCTCCTACCATCCCAAAATTTTTTCCTGATATGAAGGGCTTCTTTCCCTGCAGGAGTTGCAGAGTGTGTAAAGAAGCTCAAACTATCAGGACTAATAAATTTCATTCAACTGTGACAGGTAAAGAGTACCCCATTAGAAATTTTATTTCCTGCCATACGAAAGGGGTTGTATACCTTTTACAGTGTGAGTGCAATTACCAGTATGTTGGAAGAACCATACGTACTGCCGCCATACGTATTGGAGAACATCTGACCAACATACACAAAGCTTTTCCTGGGCATAGTGTATCCCAACACTTCGCCCAATGTCACAGAAAAAATCCCAAGAGGTTAAAAATCATCGTTATTGAGAAATATACACCACACTGGAGGGGGAGCAATCTGAGGAGGTCTATATCCAGGAGGGAAACCTTCTGGATATATGAGCTCGGCTGCTCCAGACCCCGGGGACTCAACATAGAGTGGGACATAAACGCACACATTAATAACTGTTGATCCCCACATATATTTTGGCAGGTTTTATATTTTAGTTATCTTTTAACATTTATTTTAAATTTGTATTGGAGCATATGGTTTAATATAGTTCAATACATTTTATTATACACATATTTCCGGTGTCACCCCTTTCCCACTACGCTCCTAAAGCAGTGTGTTGTAGGACAGGAAGGAAAGTGTTTACTTCCGGTGTCACCAGGATGTGCCATAGATCGATGTTTTTATACATTTGTTTTTAACAAATAACAAAGTATGTTTTTATACATTCCTTTTAACACAAGGAAAGTTACCCATATTTAAGTAATTTGCCTTAAATTGCTATCAGCCAGAAGTTCCAAAGCATACCTGCTCTGCAGACACTTGCTCTGCAGACAGGAAGTAAAGTGTTTGCTTCCTGTGCAGACAGGAGGTGAAGTGTTTACTTCCTGTGTCACCAGGATGTGCTATGGATCAATGTTTTATACTACCTGCTCTGCAGACACCGGAAGTTAGACAATCTGCTTCCACCTGTATAAATAAAGCGGAAGTGACGATGCGCCAGTACTCCTGTCTCAGTAGAAGTCCTATGGGAAGAAACCGGTCAGATTAGGAGGCGCACACGTCACACACAACTTGCGGTCCGTGCTGCAGCCGGCCACAAGCCTTTGCAGGAATTCGTATGCCTATGTTTATGCTGAATACAAGACATCTAATTGTAAGTGCATTATCAACTGTTTTTTGAATAAATCTCAAGGGTAATACACTATTAGCCCTTTTTTTCCTTTAATACACGGTGGTTTTGTGAGCTTGTAAAGAAGGATGAGGCTGTGTTTCTTGCTGGTACTCGTTGCCATCTAGTGGAGAAAGAAAGGTAGAGAGGTTCTACATCCCACTTCAGGATTTTAAAGAGGAAGCAAGGCGGTGGTTTCACTGAACAAGTGCATACCTATTACCATCTGGTAAGAGGCTAATTCTTGGTGATTTACACGTGGTGTTTGTTCACAAGGAGATTGGATATTTTTTCAGCACAAGAAAATATAGTTGCACCTTATTTATTTCCGTTTGGTAAGGATGAATTTCACTCGGTGGTGGATACACGTATTATTCGGATAGAATACAATTCTACTCACCTGCAAAATATTTATGGACACTTATGAACTTTTATGTTTATGCACCAATTGATTTGCATTATTAATTGGCTTCACAGATTGATATATGTTATATATATTTACTTTTGTTGATTTGGTTCACACATAGATATATGTTATATATTCATTATTTATTTGTTGTTTAGCGCACCCCACACCACATATACATAATAATATCTTTGTCTTGAGCTGTTCTCCATGATGAATCAATACACTCTGTCAGTGTTGTGATTTTCTTGGAGGCCATCCCAATGAAACAACACAAAGCATCTCGTTACTTTACTCTGTCAGATCAATTTATAACATGCTGACCAGGAATCCCAAGACAAAGCTCCAACAACAAATATTGGGATTAAGTGTCAACATCTGTAAAAAAAAAAGCAGCCTTTGGGGCCTCATAGTATCCAATCTTATCATTTGTTTGAAATGTCATGTAAATCTTCAAAATAACTCCACAGCGGATATTAGAAAGCTACGGTTATTTTCTTTTTCTATTTTGTTGTCCTTATGCATTGGTATACTACCAAAAGTAAATAATGATTTTTTCATGCCGAAATAGAGACGGTAACAAAATTGCATATGATTCGAATCCCCTCTAGGCTGGGAAAGATGATTTGACTAACTCCGTACAGGGCATATGCTCAAACTCTGTAATGTCAAAATTTCAAATAACACCCTGATGAAGTGTTATCAAAGATCACATCATATTAATGCAAGTAAAAAGGATACTTGCAAGGGAAAGCTGAGAACTGCTAACACAAAATGAAAGTGGTTCTAAAGCTTTTTTTTCCTTTTTTGTATTAAAATAACAAACATGCCTATACTTACCTGCTTTGTCCAAATGTTTTTGCACAGAGCAGCCCTGATCCCCTTCTTCTGGCATCCCACACTGGTGCTCCAGGCCCCTCCCCTTTGTCGGGTGCTCCCACAGAATGTCGCTTTCCATGGGGGCACCTGTGTGTGCTTGCTCCAGAGCCCTGCTGCATCCATTGACAGAGACAGTGGATTTAATTGACAGCAGAGGGAGAATGGCTCCCACTGCTATCAATCAGTCTAATGGGGAGAGAGACAGTGGCGGGAGCCACTGTGCTTGTGCACACCGCTGGATCTGATCAGGGTTAAGGTAAGAAAATAAAGGGGTCTGGGGGGAGCTGCAGCACAGAAGGTTTTTCACCTTAATACATAGAATGTATTAAGGTGAAAAACCTTAAGGCTTTAGAAGCACTTTAAATATGGAAAATACATATTACACAGAAGGCTCAATTTTAAAGCTTCCTTGGGGAAGTTATCCCATAGAGGTAATGACTTATGCCAAATTGGGCTGGTATGACAGGTTATATTGTATGCACAGGTGGTAAATGTTGAAATGAGTTTGGACATCGTGAAGTTTCCAAGCCCGGTAGAAGGGTATCTTGTGCAAGTGGCGCCAGCAGCTCCAGGAACATCGCGGGGAGTCTACCACCCCAAAAGAATAGGAGGCACACGCTGGCTTATACAGAGGGAAGAAAGTGGGAATGATTTCATCCATCTACGGTGTTAAGGAAGCATCCTCATGATCAGAATATTTAGAGGCTTGATTGTCTCTTACATCTGGTAAGAGGCTTGCATATATTTATCACCCGGGTGACCGTGCACGTGTGCAGGTGGAATTAGAACACTGGCTTTATTTATATTAGAATATCACTATCAGGCACTTACCTTCTTTCCGCCAGGTAAGGAGGCATTTCACCCGGTGGAGGGAACACTACATCATCACCTTGATTTTTAATTGGATTCTCTTCACCATTTTTCACATTTTGGATCACAATATCTAATGGACTTTTATTTCAATGTTTTATTTGTTTAGTCACATTGAGTGTTATTTGAAAATTTTGTTTGTTCATTTACACACACTTACCCATCACTGTGATTCCGATTGGGTTTTTTTTCCCCATTTTTGTTATATATTGTTCAATATATGATTTTTCACATATAAGAAAAGCGCACCATCACCTTTAAACATATGCACAGGTGGTAGCCTCCTCAATTAATTAGAAAACAATCAAACAACCACTACATTATCCAATTATAGTTATAGAAATTCAAATAGACAATGTACCAACAACTTCCATTTTTATTATCGTATCCCAACTTTCCTGTTACAGCAGTTATGCATGGAGTTTAATATGACTGTGCAGTCCAATAGGCTAGACCCAGTTCACTCTATAATCAGCACTAAAGCCCCGTACACATGCGTCGAAAATTGGCAGGGAATTTTCGGCCAACGTCCGATCTGCTGATTTTCGGCTTGTTAGTATGATGCTTCCGACAACCAACTCCAGATTTTTTTCGGCCGAAAAGTCGGTGTGCAGACTATAAAATTTTTGTTGGCCGTCAACACAATGGCCGATTTTCGTGCAGTCAGTACAGATTTCGACAGGGAAAAATCTGATGAGCAAGTCTGGGCATGCTCAGTGAATAAAAAACACAAAGAAAACAAACCAACACATGACATCACTTCTGAAGTAGAATTTTGTTGGCCAAGAAAATTCGTGTGCAGTCTAGAGCACATTCCAACCAACAAAACACAACTTGGACAAAAGTCGGACGATCAGTCGGCCGATAATCGTTGCGTGTGTACAAGGCTCTAGTAACAGAATTAGTCTGATATGCTCTCTCCCTTTCTCTGCAATACAGTGCTATGTGAGCACATTAGTGCTATTGAGTGTGACTGTAAATCAGGCAATAGATTATTTATTTTTCATTTACCAGTGAGCAAAAAAAAAAAAAAAAAAAAAACCTAACCTTTGACGGTTGAGGTGGAGGGGACAATCCTCCTGCTATCAGAATACACTGATCAGTGCTGCAGGCTATAGCCTGCAGTGTTGAAGAGGACATTTTCATGCAGGGAGGTTGTACATAAGTAGATTGGTAGATCAACTTCTCTACAACCACAGTGCCTATACATGGATCAAAATTTGGCTGGCAGCAATACATAGATATGCCAGCACAGAGCACCAGAAGGAAGGATAAGAAGCAGCATGTTCACTGAGAGAAAAAAATATTTTAAGCCATTGTAAAGCAATTTATAGCATACAAAAGTAAAGAATTATAAAGGTAAAAGAGTATAATACATCAAATGTATTATAAGTATTACTATAACCTAGCTAGCTATGCTCAATAAACCATATTATAATAAACCAACTGCATGCCAACTGTAGAGAAAATAGTATTTATGCAGGCTAAAGAAATAATTTTTTTCTATACTCTCCTCTGCAGTCATATACTATATACAGTATACAATATATCACCAAGGGTGGCCAAAGACAAGTGGATTTTTCCACAGGGACAACATCGTGGACTGCATCCATTTTTTATATTTTTACATTTCCCTAACACAAGAGTTGCAAAACAATCTCATACTGTGCCCCTTAACAGGCTCATTCACATATCTCACACCATTATTTATTCAAAATAAATGGGTAAATTCAGGGCTGAACTATTGCATTGCCATGTAGCTAAGGACAGAGTTGGCACGGTTGGCACTCAGCCCCGCTCCTTTAAGTTGCTCAGGCATATACTGTAAAAATAATAATGATCATTCATTATGAAAGAAGCCTGTTTATTTGCTTAGATAACGCACATTTACTATGCTTCTGAGAATCTTGCTTGGGTACAAAACTCCCAGCTTGATCCACAGACTCCTGGCTGATTGTAAACACATTAATACATAGCTAAAATAAGTCTATAGCTCTCCAAACAAGGTAAACTAATATAGATAATGCAAATACATAAAACATTTCAATTTCTTTGTGTCAGTAACAGTTAAAATAAAACTATTCACAGGTGGCAGCGAAAGTAAAAATAAACCCTATTGTTAGTGTCAGTGGGAGAAAAAAAACCCCTATCATTGGTGTCAATGAAAGTAAAAAGCCCAAAACAAACCGCCCCCAACCCCTCCCCATCCCAACATGCACTGGAGTTAGCTAAGCTCCAGGAACAGGGATGTTATCAGTCCCTCGGTTCCCCTGGGCTCAGAGAAGCACCTTTGCAGTGAGCTATGCAGCAGTATTTCCAGCCATGGATAAGGACAATGGCATTGATACGCCATTGCGATCTTTTGATTTGAAATATATCATCTCTACCACTTGCCACAGATGTTCCTGGTATTTGATGCTAGAGTTGATAAGCAAAAGCTTAGAGCAGTGGTTCTTAACCTTGTTGGAGGTACTGAACCCCACCAGTTTCATATGCGCATTCTCCGAAACCTTCTTAAGTGGAAAAATAAAATAAGATTTTTTCAAATTCAAAACATAGGTATATATTTAGGTATATATTTATTATACATAGGTGCACAAAATGAACAAAACCATTAAAGAACAAAACCATTAAAACATGATTTTCACACAAAAACAAAAACATAATAATGAATATTTACTGCAAATCATTGTGACAGTGCGGCATACCATGGGGTGTCAGGAGGGCACACACTGGGGGGGGGGGTGTTGGGAGGGAATACCATGGGGTATCAGGAGGGCACACACTGGGGGGGTTGGGAGGACATACCATGGGGTGTCAGGAAGGAACACACTGGGGGAAGGTGTTGGGAGGGCATACCATGGGGTATCAAGAGGGCACACCCCAGGGGGCATTCACAATGCTTTATTGAGCTAAATGAAAAGGACATGCATTTCCATTTGTCAGCTAACAGCACCTCTATGCTAAGCTGCAGTAACTCAGCAGACTTAGCATAGTGGTGCTTGTAAACTAATCCACCATGTACAGCTAGCTGAGCCTACCTCCAGGAACATTCACTCGGCTCCCTCTGCTCAGCTGCTCACACTTCCCTCTTCCAGGCGGACGCGATCTCCGTGGTCAGGTACATCCCCATCCTGCCCACTCAAGCAGCAAGCAGCCTGCAGGAGAAGGCTGGAAACCTGCTGGGTGAGGTACAGGGGGCAGAGCGTCAAGTGTCTATGTGTAATGGCTGTGAGTTGTCCCGACCGCAGCTCTGATTTCCCGGGGTGCGCTCGGCTTCACAATCAGTAATATTTTCTAGGGGGGATGAGCGGGACGTGTAATCACGAATCATATGAGTCAGGTGTGTGTCTTGACCTCCGCCGAACCCGCGAGACTGACTCACCGAACCCCTGGGGTTCGATCGAACCCAGGTTAAGAACCACTGGCTTAGAGGTCTTTGTGGAATTGCCAAACAAGAAGGATGATCATTATAAGGCAATAAATGACTCCATACTTGTAAAATATTAACTGACCCCAGGGGTCAACCACAAGATATTGAGGTCATTTCAGAATGGACCTGTAGAAACTTACATAGATAGTGTGGGCCACTGACACACCATGCTCCAAAGGTGGGCAAATGACTTAGGAATACTCATATGAGTCCCTGGAGGACATGATGATCCAAAATCAACTCCTACACATTTGTCCCACAGAAGTCTAGCATTTTGTGACAGAGCACAAGCCTGAGTCTGTTAAAGTGGCAACAGAAATAGCAGATACCTACATAAATACTCAGGTGTCTGACTGCTGCAGGACTCTGCCAAGTGGGTTGAAAGGAGGAAAATCACCAGGAGCCAGCCTAGCTATACCCGAGAGCCAACTCTGCCAGTAACTAGAATCTAAAGGTCCTGGTACCAATCTGGCAGCTGATCCCCAGAGATGCTATACTTCTGGTAGGACACCTCAGGAACCCCTTTCCTGTCCATAGAAAGAGGACTTCACATGTCCAGCCAGCACCCCCCAGCACCCCTTCCCCTGTACTGTTCATAGGTTCTCTATCTCTCTCTCTTTCCTCTCCCCTAACCCCCCCCCCCCTCTACACTTGCTAGATAAGAAGAGGTTAACTCTGCAGCTACCCAAAAGTTATCTTCGATGAAAGGCCACAGCTTCCCAAGACTCCAAAGGAAAATCCCCCCTAATGCTAGACTAGTCCCGTCTCACCACTCAGCTCACTCAATTTCTGTACACCTTGCACAGCAAACTCTGATAATTCTTTCCTTGTACCAGACACGGGAACACTTATAAGCAGTCCTTACCTTCCTATTGCAACACACCACCCATACCATTACTATAAAAACCTGAAAAGCCATGAAAAACTTCCGCCTCCACACCAACGTTTATAACGAACTCTTTCGTTTGCTCTGTCTGTCGACACACTTCTCAGTTACACCCCTCTCCCTATTGCGACGGAATTATCCCCACTGTTGTTGGTCTTTGGATGGGTAACGTGTTATTATCTGCTGTTGTACATTGTTGTACAGTTTTCAGTGTACACTTATTATCTTTGCTGATAGTACACTGTTCTTTTTCTTTTACTGTGACTGAAATTGAATGACACCTGCCCACATGCACCCCATACATGAGTTGTTATTATTTGGGGGCAAGGCATGTGACAAGAGAAGTTAGAGTCTCAGATGAGATTCCCACACCAGTGCTGCTAGGTACAGATCTGGAAATTCTGGTCTCATACCATGAGTCTTCTGATGACACCCAGGATTCACCAATTGGACCCCCTAGACCTGCCAAGGTACTGCAGATGTGGTTGAAACATTTAGGAAACTTGTGGATAGACAGAGAGAGGGAAGTGTGTTGGAACTGCCCAGATTGCTAGGGAGGATGTACCCAACCTGCATGCACAGATAACCAGCACATGTAAGCCTGAATAAGAACATGTAATTGCTGAATCTGGTGACAATGTAATGCCTGTGTTAGCTGTCATTCATAGTGCTTCAAAGGCTGCAAAGTCTCTCTTATGCTAACCATAACCTCTTTCCTTACTCTGACCAAGTGGACTCCTCGCCACTGGCTGGTAGGTTTGGAATTGTAAATCTTCCTTCATGCAAGCACTGCAACCTGAGCCAAACTTCCGGATCTCCAAGGAAAGAAAGACAAAAATGGTTGTGCAAGATCTTTCTTTAGCAGGTGAATCATCAAGACTAAGGTACAAACGATGCAGATATTTTCTAATATGGCTGCAGACATAGCCAACTACTGTTTGTCTTGTGTTACCTGCTAGTGGGTTGGCAAAGCAGGAGATGTTCAGTGGACTTCATTGTAATCTTTTCCTGTAATTGATAAATCTTTTAAGAGGGTGGTGGTGGATATGATTAAGCCACTAGCTATCCCACAACAGTTCAGAAAAACAAATTATGTTTCTGACAGCAGCTGGCTATGCTACCCAATATTCAGAAACTGTGGCACTGTCTTTTCTCAGGACAAACAAGGTTGCTGCTGCTCTGCTGGGAATTTTTACAAGAGTGGGGTTCCCTGCAGACATAAGTGATCAGTATTGCAAGTGATAAGGTGCAAAGTTGTTGGCGTCGACGCTACCACAATATTAAAATGTGTGGTTAAAAATTGGTTAAAAAATGTGTACTGTGCGTTTTTAGTGAGCATAAAAACGGTAAGTATTCCAACCATAAAATCATAAAAGTACATATAGTGCGTATAGTAAAACCATATATTGCATTTGATAAAACCATATAGTATCACCACTAGGATTATACAAAGTGCTTTAGTGCTGTTTGTATGTGCCAGTGCATCAAGTGCTCAGTTGTATGCTATTATATGGGAGAATATGCACCCGTGGATCCCCACTGGGTGTAAATGCTTACCACACACTTGTAACAGGTAGCTCGGTTCCCATCAGATACTGCGATACAAAATAGCCTCCATTGCGTACTATGTAGTATGTAAGTTTAAGCAGGTGCTATATTCACTCAAAGTTTGGGAGTTCACTTTCAGCGTGCATGGTCTGCCAGGCTGTGCCGCTTCCGCATTCCACCGGTCTGAACCATCGCTACCAGAAGTGACGTACTGACGCAATAAGCCACACCCTACGCGTTTTGTCACTACGACATCATCTGGAGCGTGCCATCTAGCGCTACTCCCGGTGTTTTTATAGGCTGGGCTGACGCCATATTGGTACAGCTGCAGTTTGTGTTTGATTTCTCTTTGTGGGAAAAATGCAAATAATCATATTGTGGCAACTCTTGCCACATCTTGTTCGAGCATTTAAATAGGACTTTGAAACAAATGCTGAGAACAGATGTGAAGTTACAAAAAAAGGACAGGGAATGACATATTCCTTACCTACCATTTGCCTACAGAGAGGCACTGTCAGGGACATTCCAGTAATAGGCAGATACGCCTGAGCACGCAGGAGCTTTGCCAGATGTGAACGCCTATGCGCATGCGTGCACATTAGCCTTTTATACACTGGCGCCAAAATGACATATGTAAGGGCAGCAGCTGCAATAGTGCAGTGCTGTCTGATCTGCAGCTTTACCTGAGTTCTGTTCCTGTACCTGTATTGATTCCTGTATTAACCCAGCTTTTCTGACCATGCTTGCTTATCTCCAGTCCTGACCCCGGCTTGCCTAGACTTTGTTATACCTGCTTATCTGCCTGATATCCTATTGCCAACCTCTGCCTGTTAAGGATGATCGAACTTTTGAAAAGTTCAGTTCGACCAGAACACCCGAATTTTCCAAAAGTTCGGTTCGGATTTCAGAACCCCATTGAAATCAATGGGACCCGAACTTCGGTAATCAAAAAACACCATTTTGAAGCCCTAAAAACCAATAAATGCCCCTAAAAAGTGCCTAGGGTTCTGGGTCATGCCCCATTAACTATTAATCACACAAAAAAAGTTCTTAAAAATTGTCATTTTTGATAAAAAAAAAGCCAATTATTGAAAAAATAAAAAAAAAAAGAGAGAGATTTTTTGATTTTTACTTTGGATTTAGTATCTGGGGGGTCTAAAAGGTGTGCATGTGAAGTTTCAGCTCTGTAGTATGTCCAGAACCATGAAAAAAAAAGATAATTTTTCAGTAGAACAGGGATGTGGGTCGGGACCCTCCTTTAACTTTACCACCTATATGATCTTTTTTTCTGGTTCTGGACATGCTACAGAGCTGAAACTTCACAGGTACACCTTTTAGACCCCCCAGACACAAAATCACACAAAATAAAGTTCTTAAAAATTGTCATTTTTGATTAAAAAAAAGCCAATTATTGAAAAATTAAAAAAAAAAAAAAGAGATTTTTTGATTTTTACTTTGGATCTGGGGGGTCTAAAAAGTGTACATGTGAAGTTTCAGCTCTGTAGCATGTCCAGAATCAGAAAAAAAAAGATCGTTTGTATTAGAAAACTTTCTGACAGGGGGTTTGCTTCGCTCCTGTAACACCTTGCCGGTTTAATAGAAGGCATTTTTTTGGGATCTTTGCAGTCAGGAAAAACATCTGAACTTGTGTATAGTGGTACTGTGCACAAGTTCAGATGTTTTGCCTGCCTCCAAAACCCCCCAAAAAATGCCAGCAAAAACACACCTGGGCATTTTTTTTTTGACGCTAGCGTTTTTTTGGCATTTTTTTGGGTTCTTTTGAGGCAGGCAAAACATCTGAACATGTGTATAGGGGGTATATATAGACATATATGTCTGAATATATACCCCTAGACATATATAGGTGTGATAGTAGCAGAAATATATTCCTGTAAATGATTTCATTAGCGCAAGCATTTATTTCTGCTACTATCACACCTATATATGTCTAGGGGTATATATTCAGACATATATGTCTATATATACCCCCTATACACATGTTCAGATGTCATGTCTGACATCAAACATGTCCTCAAAAAAGCACTGGCAGTGGCAGCCCCTGCAGCATAAAAATGCTTGGCTGGTGAGAAGCCATATTCCAGTTACGAAGCTATTCAAAGAAATGATAATTTCTCTATAGCGGTCACCCTGCTATGGAAGGGTTTTGTCACCCTGCCATAGCAGTCACTGCCTGTTAACCCTACACTACACTACAGTCCCCTTACACTTAACACTTTCCCTACAGAAACTCAATTTTTGAAGCTAACTTAAGTGTAAAGGAGCACTCTAACTACACTAGATATCCCTTTCCTCACACTAAAAATAGCTAAATGACACTTTTAAAGTAAAATTAACAGAACTGCTTCCATTCTCTTCCATGTCCAGTATAACAATGCTAGGAATATGGCGGGGGCGATCTTATATACTGGGGGGCGTATTCACTAATGATTGGTCTAGGGACCCCCTAGTCACTCCAATCACATTCCTAGCATTCTCCTGCCCCCTCAATTGGCTTTTGCTAATGGTTCTGGTCCAATCACAGGCTTTTAAAGCCCATTTCCTGAAGCATTGCATTTTGGGCGGTTCTGGTTGCCGAATTCCGAACTTTTTGGCCAAAAAGTTCTAAATTCGGCCGAACCTCGAACACCCAATGTTCGGGTGGAACCGATGGTGGACCCGAACCGTTCGATCATCCCTAGTGACTAGAAAACTGGGGGGCACTGTGGATATGGTTTGGATGTCCCCCAAATGGGAAAGTGATATTCAGGAATGATGTCTCTCTTGAAATATGAAGATTTTATTCCATGTACAGTATGAGGTCCATGACCAGGAGGTACAACTCCTAATATGGTCATTCCAGGAAGTTCAATGTGGAGACTGACTGTCTACCAATGTTGCTTTTGTCTGAGGTGGCTTTCCATTCACCTATTGTCAAGTCTGCTAATGAACTCACCTGTTGTCTGCTAAGGGATGTATTGACACTCAGAGTAATGTGTATTGGGTGCTCGTTATGTAACCATTGTGTGATGTTGGGGGCTGGATTTGGGTCATTATCCTGTGATGACTGCATTACTTCTAACGTGTATATAAAGCGTGTATTCCTTTTCAATAAACAGTCTGATTCCTGCTTGACCCTCAATACAGAGCCTCGTCTCGTACTTGGGGGGAGGATTATTCATATGGATTTCTTGTTTGGGTTGAGTGTCCGGTAGCTGCTTTTGTGTTCTGGAATGAAATGTCCTAAACTACTGTAACCCCTTTCATACCCGGGGTGTCGTTACAAACAGATCTCACACAGAGATCATCTAGTAATTTGCTGCCCTGGAACCACTCATACTCTACTCTCCTTGAAAAAAGCCACCTTTACACTCCATAGCATACAGCATGGAACTAACACCACTGAAGCTTTCTCCTGGCATGTGAAATTATGTTTTGGATTGCACATAAAGAACAGCATACAGTATGTATAGCAGGTCTGCAGATGGTCTGAACAGAAAGCAATCTACTGTTAGATTTGTTAACACTCGGGAGTTGGGACCTGACCTAAAAAACTACTCACAACTCTTTCTAACACAGGAAACCCAACTGCTGTAAATGCTTGTGGCATACTGTGACAGTGTTTGGAATGACACACCATGCAGTCCACAAGAAAGACTCAGGGGTGCATTGTGCTACCAAACAGTTTGCCCACTGCGTCTTGCTGGAGGTGCAGGCAAACATGAAGAAGAGAATTGAGGAGATTCTGCAGTAAGGGGTCATTCAGAAGTGCCACAGTGCCTGGGCCTTACCAGCAGTTCTGGTCCCCAAAAAGGATTGGACTACCATGTTCTTAAAAGACTACAGAAAGCCTAATGTCATCAGCACTGTCAATGTTTACCTTATGTTCAGGGTGGATAAGCTTTTAGATAAGCTGGCAGCCGTCTGCTATCTATCATTCATGTACCTTAGTAAAGGGTACTGGCAAATTCCTCTAGAAAGGAAAGTTGGAATAGGAGGCCGCATACCACAACAGGATACCAATAAAACTTCTTTATTGTAATGCAGACAGATGCAAAGAAAGGAAAGGAAGGTGTCAGAGAACATGGGATGGTAACCTAGCTGGGTCCTGACCTCTTTACTCTAGATCCGGAGAACAAGGTAAATGAGCGCGCTAGTAGAGCATCACCCAAAGGTATAGGAGTAGAAGGGCAAGGAGTGCCCAATATTGAATTCCAACTACTTCAGGACCATGAGTGGGTCAAATTTACATCATACCAAACGCAGTGGTAGGAAGGTGGGGGGAGGGGGGAATTGAGAAGTTGTTTGGGAGGTTATGGGGAGGGAGGGGAGGGATTGCGAAGGAATTAAAGAAAAAACAATGGTGTGCTGATCCTACGGTTATATCTGTTGATGCCGCTTCCCCTTTAACCACTTCAATACCAGGCACTTTTCCCCCTTCCCGTCCAGGCCAATTTATAGCTTTTAGCGCTGTTGCATTTTGAATGACAATTGCGCTGTCATGCAACACTGTACCTAAACCAAATTTATGTAATTTTTTTCCCCACAAATAGAGCTTTCTTTTGGTGGTATTTGATCACCGCAAGGTTATAAAATAAAAAAAGACCGAAAAGTTTGAAAAAAAAAAGAAAGTTTTTTTGTTTATGTTATAAAATTTTGTAAATAGATAACTTTTTTCCTGCACTGATGAGCACTGATGAGGCCACACTGGCAGGCACTGATGAGGAGGCACTGGTGGGGTGGCACTGATGGGGTGGCACTAATATGCGGCACTGATAGGAAGCACTGATATGCAGCACTGGTGGGCACTGCTATGTGGCACTGATGGGTAGCACTGATATGCAACACTGGTGGGCACTGATAGGCAGCACTGATTGGCACTGATAGGCAGCATTGATGGGCACTGATAAGCGGCACTGATGGGCACTGATAGACGGCACTGATATGTGGCACTGATGGGCACTGACAGGCGGCACTGATCGGTACTGTAAAAGACACTGGCAGGGAAGGGGTTACATCAGGGGCGATCACAGATAAGTGTGCTCCTAGGGAGTTCTTTCTAACTGTAGGGAAATGGACTGACTGCAGGAAGAGAGAGATCTGTGTTTCTTGTTAGTTGGAACACAAGATCTCTCTTTCCTGTCTGACAGAACGACGGTCTGCCTTGTTTACATAGGCAGACTGCCGTTCTGTCAATCTCCTGAATGACCGCGGGTGGCCGGCGGCCATTGCCGCCGCCTGACCCGCTGATTGGCTCCCGCTGCACGCCCCCTTGAGCCCTTTTACAAAATGCGCTTAAGGGCCGCCCTGCCATTGGAATTGTACATGGGGCAGTCCTTAAGTGATTAAGGAAAAAGGGCATATTTCTGGTTTGGTTTTTAGACTATGTTCTAATACTCTCCCATCCACTATGCTCCCTGGAAGCCCAACTGGCCTGACCAATTGACCTCATAAATATTTCGCCATACATCAACTGACAAGAAATGAATTATTTGCAATCCCTATTCTTCTTCAGAGACATACTGTGACCTGAAATCCTCTTTCAGCTTTCTATTCATCACTGTCATTAATATCTGACCTACCATACACCTAAAGATCTGCAATAGAGATGTAAAGTGTTTGTTGTTTGTTGCCCTAAAAAAAAATAAAATGGATCCAGTTCCTTTAAAGCATGTTATACAGCACAGTGCTTGTGCTGTGTCATTTGGCCCTTTGTATCACCTGAAATACTTGGCTGATCCTGCCTGGTTCTGCCCTCCCACCTGTACACTGACCACAGTTATTATACCTGCTGAGCCCTGACACCAGGGCTGCTGTTAGAAATGGTGGGGCCCCGTACAGCCTACCTGATGGGGCCCCCTTCAACCCCATCCCTGGCCCTGCCTCAAAACAAAATGCAGGTTTGTCACCGTTTATGTATATGTGGGGGACCAACATGCATGTTTGCAATTACGCATGAGCAAGGGGGAATGGGGGCTTTAAAAAGGTTTTACATTTTATTTTATTATTTATGTTACTTTGTGCAAAGTTGCTGGGGCTATCATGCTGCAGGGATGACCAAGATATCACCCTTCCAATCCAGGGACGTGCCGGTGTTCTGTCAGAATAGCGCTACCTATCAGATTCTGCTACCGGAAGTAATATACAGACTAGAACAACTTACTGCGCATGCGTCATGCATTCCAACATGGCTGCTATGCGTTCCAATAGGTTTCCTAATGTGACAGAACACGAAGCAGCAGTGGACATCTTCTTACACCCACGCAAGTCTTCAATTTTACATTTATTTTATCAGTAAACTCACCTTATAGAATAAATCACAGTATTACATTTGTATTATTATTGTATTCTAGTAAATATAGCGAGAAACCTGCGGCCAATGTGGTAAAGGCCACCTTGGTACACCCCGCACTGCTCAGCGACAAACTGATTCTATAGTGGAATAGACTGTTTCACTCGGTTGCGGTGAAATTGTCTATTGCAGTATATAAGGTGAGTATACTGCTAAAATAAGTGTAAAATTCAAGACTTGCGTGGGTGTAAGAAGATGTCCACTGCTGCTTGGTGTTCTGTCACATTAGGAAACCTATTGGAACGCATAGTCGCCATGTTGGAACACATGGTGCATGCGCAGTAAGTTGTTCTTTCCGAATGCCACTTCTGCTAGCAGAATCTGATAGGTAGCGCTATTCTGACAGAACACTGATACATCGATGGGCGGGAAGAGGTTAAAGGGGAGTGGTTTGACTGCACATGTTTACTGTCCCCCAAACACAAGTTTAAAGTAGCATCTCACTGTGTCCTATGATCACCAGCATGAAAATCACACAGGCTACAGGTGCCCTGTCACAGTGTCATATGGATGCTGGGGATGCTGACTTTGTTATGCAGTAACACTCACTACAGTCATAGCTTAAAGTCAGCATCCCCAGCATTCATGTGACAATGTGACAGGGCACCTGTAGCCTGTGTGATTTTTATGCTGAGATCATAGGACACAGTGAGGACTCTGTCTGTTCTTCACTCACTGTGTCCAATCCAGCCACGCTGTCCTCCTGCTGTTCCCTGTCAGCTGCTGAGCAATCTGCCTCCGTACATGATCACACTCTGCACTTGAGTAAGGGGAGGCGGGGCTGAGCAGAGAGAGAATTATTGTATCCCTCCGCCAGGCAAGGCAGTGGACAGCAGCAGCCAGGACTATATGGCAGCAAATCACCATGGAACTAAATCCCATGTATACATGCGACCCGAAAATGGAAAAAAAGTCCCGCCACTGCACTCACCTCCTGGGCCCTTCTGCTGTCATTATAGGGCCCAGGAAAATGTAATTGCACCCCAAGAAATTACAAATTAGGAAAAGGTTTAGAAAAAACGATTTTTTTTTGAACATGCAGAAATTAACTGTGATGCTGCCCGGGCCCCTTGGAGAGCTGATGGAGCCCGGGCCCGGTACAACAGGGCTGGTTGTACTGCCCTATCAGCGGCCCTGCCTGACACCATGGTCAGTTTATGGGCCTCTGTCATCTGTAGCTCTTCTCTGTCTTCCTCTGTCCTTCTCCCCCACCCCCCTCAGCTAGTGACAGTGCTCGCCCCTCCCCTCCTGCTGCTGAAATTACTTTGTCATTTTCATACAATCCTCTGTGTAGTGATGGGCTTAATGTTCGAGTCGAACATAAGTTCAACTCGAACATCGGGTGTTTGTGTGTTTGCTGAATACACGAACACCCGGGGCACTCAGCAGGAAATTTGCCCCCCGATGAGCTCCCCATGCTGCACGGCAGTGCATTAAGTGCTTGTGATTGGCCAAAGCATGCACCTGACCTGTATGCTTCGGCCAATCACATCACAATGTCCTGTCAGAGCCATGATTGGCCAAAGGCAGGGTGCCTTTAGCCAATCATGGCTCAGGGGCTAAGTTCACACCCCACACTATACATGGCAGCCGTGTTTAGGGTGTTAGGAGTGGAGATTAAGCAGGTGGTTAGTGGATTGTGCTTTCATGTTTAATGCAGTCAGTGCAGTGTAATGAAGGGCTGATTCTTGTGTGACACAGTGTAGTGTAGTGCTGTGCTGATTCATCTTGTGTAACACAGTGTAATGCAGTCAGTTTAGTGTAGTGCTGTGCTGATTTTTGTATAACACAGTGTAGTGCAGTTAGTGTGGTGCTGTGCTGTGATTCTTGTGTAACACAGTATAGTGGGGCCACTGAAGTGGTGGTGTATACAACACCAACAGTCACCCCACTGATCCCATTTCTTTCATTGATATATTTTTTCTCTTTTCAATTTTTTTTATTTGCAGCATCGGATTCTGCAATATTAGTGCTCCCCCTTCTGTGTCGCAGGTGCTATTCCTTCTGCGTCAGGTGATTTTTTTTTCTTTTTTTTGTGGTGCAGTAGCACCAATAATATTTGGGCATAATTGCTGTCCCCCCTTCTGCGTCACAGGTGCTATTCCTTCTGCATCGGCAGTGTGTTTTTTTTATTTCTTTTTTTATATTTTTCGTGGCACAGAAGCACTAATAATATTTGGGGTATAATTGCTGTCCCCCTTTCTGCATCACAGGTGCTATTCCTTCTGCATCAGCAGGGTTTTTTTTTGTGGCACAGCAGCACTAATAATATTTAGGGCATAATTGCTGTCCCCCCATCTGCATTGCAGGTGCTATTCCTTCTGCATCAACAGGGGTTTTTTTGTGGCGCAGCAGCACTAATAACATTTGGGGCATAATTGCTGTCCCCCCCTTCTGCGTCCCAGGTGCCATTCCTTCTGCATCATCAGGGGTTTTCTTTTGTTTTTGTGGCACAGCAGCACTAATTTTATTTAGGGGCTAACTGCTGCCCCCTCTTTTGCGTCTTAGGTGCTATTCCTTCTGCATCAGCAGGGGTTTTCCTTTTTTTGGCTTTATTAAGTTTTTCTTTATTTAAAAAAAACACTATAATAAAATGGTTTATAGTGCACCAAGTACAAAAGGATTGCACCCAAGCACCATATTCCTTTCCCACACTCTATAAAAAGGTTATAAAAATTCCCCCCAAAAAATAAAAAACAATAATAAAAATGGTTTATAGTGCAACAAGCACAAAAGTATTGCACCTAAGCATCATATTTTCATCCCACATTCTATAATAAAAATTTATAAACCCCCCCCCCCCACCAAAAAAAAAAATCCCCATTATGTCCGAAAGGCCAACAAGGAGAGGCAGATGCTCACAGGCCACTAAAAGAGGGCAAGCAGCCTCTGTGTCCACAGTAAAAAGTGGTGGTCATGGACATAGTGCATCCTCTGCAGGCGGGGCACACTTGTCAACAGCTACTGCCTCCATAGCCTCACCATCATGCACGGAGGAGTCACCGGAATTATTCCATCATAGTGTCAGTTACATGATGCTGGAGGATGTGCAGCAATTTGAATGCTCCGATGTTGGTTCCCAGGATGAGGATGGGAATAAAATTAGTCTAGAGAGAGGGGATGACAATGACAGATAAGAAACTAGCAGTCATGTTCCCCCAGCTGCAGCATATTGCCAAGTTTGATCTAGTGAAGAGGAGGGAGGGGATGATGAGGTGACTGACTGTACTTGGGTGCCTGAGAGAATAGATGAGGAAAGTGAGGGAAAGTGAGGAAAGCGGAACAACTCCAACAAGGCAGGATGTCCTCCAGGGGCCGGCTTAAGGGCAGCCACCCTATTGCATCACACCACAGAGCTCTACAGGTGCAGGGCACTGCTAACTCCTTGTTGACTTCCAAAAGTTCATTGGTGTGGGCTTTTTTCAACATGTGCAGAAGACCACAGTTTTGCTGTTTGCAATCTCTGGCTGAAGCGGATCAAGCATGGCCAGAACACCAGTCGCTTGGGCACAACATGCTTGACAAGACATATGACGACCTGCCATGCAGTTTGTTGGCAACAGCACCTGGAAGACCCACATCATAAAAAAAATGCAGACTTCTCCTTGGCCCTCATCTGGGATCCCTACCCCTACTATACCTCAAGTCTTTTTAAAAACCTGCACTGAGAGGGATGATGGTATAGCAACAGGTGCCACAGGTACTTGCACCCAATCTCCTAACAGTACACCACCTGTTGATTTCACCACCAGGCAAATTTCGCTACCCCAGTTGCTGAACCGTAAAAAAAAAAAAATAAATAAATACTGTCCCAGCTATCCACATGTTCATGGTATAAATGCTAGCTTGGCCAAATTGCTAGCGCTACAACTTCTGCCTTTTCATCTGGTAGACTCTGCCCCCTTTCGTGAATTTGTGGAATATGCTGTACCCCAGTGGCAGGTTCCAAAAAGTAATTTATTTTCACGTAAGGCCATTCCAGCTCTGTACCATCATGTAAAAGGCAATGTTTTAACAGAGCGGTCAGCAGGAAGGTTCACATTACAGCTGACTCATGGTCCAGCAGGCATGGTCAGGGACATTACATTTACTTCATGGCTCACTGGGTAACTCTGCTGGCAGCTGGAAATGATGCAAGACAGGGTTCAGTGCTGGAGCTTGTTCTGCCACTACGCCTCCAAAAGCTGGTGGTGATTTTGCCACATCTGTCTGTTCTACCCCTTCCTCTTCTTTTTCCTCTGCTGAATTGTCTTCTGAACCTGCAGTGCTCCCTAAGCATTCAAGAGGCTACGCAAACAGTCAGGCTAAAACATGCCATGCAGTGCTTCAGTTGGTCTGTCTAAGAGACAGGAGCCACACCAGGAGAAAGATTCTGTCAGATCTGCAAGGGCAGGTTAAGAGGTGGTTGACGCCATGGCAGCTTGAGCCAGGAATGGTTGTATTCGACAATGGCACCAACCTTCTCTCCACCCTAGGACAGGGACACTTGACACATGTTCCATGCTTGGCACATGTCCTGAATTTGGTCGTGCAGCATTTCTTAAACAGGTACCCAAGCTTACAAGATCTTCTGAGGCAGGCCAGAAAAGTGTGGCCATTTCTGGCGGTCATACAATGCCAGTGCTCGGCTGGCTGACATTCAAAAGGAATTCAACCTGCCCACCAACCGCTTCATTTGTGACATGCCCATCAGGTGGAACTCAACATTGGCAATGCTGCAGTGGCTGCACATGCAGCAGAGGGCCATAAATGAGTACCTGTGTGAGTATGACACAAGGACAGGCTCAGGGGCTGCCAGTGGCCAGTGGCTGCTGATAAAGGATGCATGCACTGTCCTGTCGCCATTTGGGGAGGCCACAATGATGGTGAGCTGGGACAATGCATGCATCAGTGACACTATCCCTCTAGTCTTCCTTCTGGAGTACACACTTCGTGGAATCATAGACAAGGCACTTGAGGAAGAACAGCAGGAGGAAGAGGAGGACTTCCTTTCCTCACAAGGCCCACTTTATGCAGATATAATTCCACAAAAACCCACAGGAGGAAGAAGAAGAGGAGGATTGTGGCAGCATGGACGTAGAGGATAACATACAGCAGTCTTCAAGGGATGGTTTTCATTCCCTAGAATCCGCAGGAGTTGTACTTGGCTGGGGAGAGGTTGCTCCTGACAATGTCATCCTTAATGGCCCAGAGGACTCAGAATTGTATGCCTCCTCAATTTTACGCTGATTCTGCAAAGCCTGTGAAAGGACTGAGGATTCATGGTATCAAGGAGAGGAGAGGGATCATTACTGGTTGGGAACCCTTTTTGATCCACGCCACAAGGTTAAAGTTGCAGAGCTTATGCTGCCTTCACAGAGGGAGCAGAGGATGAAACATCTTGAGGACTCGAAGAAAATGTTGTGTAAGACCTTTACAGACACTGGGAAGTTACCATTTCCTGGACAACGTGTTTCTGAGGCTTCGTTCGGTTAAAGGAGGAGCGGTGGAGAAGGCGGCCAGCTGACCGATGCCTTTAAACAATTCTTTAGTCCTCAGCGCCCAGGGCTGTTAGATTTTGGAAACCATTGGCAGCGTCTGCATCATATGGTGCTGCTGGAGGTTTTGTGATGGATAAAAGAGTGTGTCTGTCCACAGACTCCGTTGACTGGCTGATATTTATCAAAATTAATCAGTCCTTGATCAACAGCAGCTATCAAGCCCCTGATGCTGATGTACCTGATTGAATTTGTTAGGGATCTGGGATCCCCTGAAGACTGCCTATGCTGCCTAACCTATTCCTGAATCTTGATTATGCTAGCTTCCAACAATGTTTTTGGTTTAGGGCACCACCAACATCCAAGGCCCAATTTTTCTGCACCTGTAAGACAGGTGCATGTAATTAGATTTTTTTTTCTAGTTTTTACTGCAGGATTAGTTTCTGCACCCAGCAAGAGTAACTGTGAGGGGTTACCGTGTTCAGGCACCTCCAACACCCAAGGCCCAATTTTTCTGCACCTTTATGGCAAGTACATGTAATTTAATTTTCTTTTTCTAATTTTTAACAGCAGGGCCCATTCCTGCACCCAGCAAGAGTAACTGTGAGGGGTTACAGTGTTCAGGCACCACCAACACCCAAGGCCCAATTTTTCTGCATCTGTATGACAGGTGCATGTTATTTCTATTTTTTTTTTCTAATTTTAAACAGCAGGGCCTGTTCCTGTGCCCAGCAAGAGTAACTGTGAGGGGGTTACAGTGCTTAGGCACCATCAACACCCAAGGCCCAATTTTTCTGCACCTGTATGACAAGTACATGTAATTTCGATTTTCTTTTCTAATTTTCAACAGCAGGGCTCATTCCTGTGGTCAGCAAGAGTAACTGTGAGGGGTTGCAGTGTTCAGGCACCACCAACACCCAAGGCCCAATTTTTTCTGCACCTGTATGACAAGTACATGTAATTACATTTTTTTTTTCAAATTTTGAAAGCAGGGCCCATTCCTGCGCCCGGCCATTTTGGACTGATATAGATTTGAAGGCTAACTCCACGCTAACATTTTTAAAAAACAGCGTGGGGTCCCCCCCCAAATCCATACCAGACCCTTATTCAAGCATGCAGCCTGGCAGGCTAGGAAAGGCGGGGACAAGCAAGCGGCCCCTACTCCTGAAACATACTAGGCCACTTGCTCTCAACATAAGGAGGATGCTTTGGGGTGCCCCCCAAAGCACCATGTCCCGGTTGTGGAGGTCTGAGGGTGGGGGGTTTATCCGAATCTGGAATTCTCCTTTATGCCCCCCCCCATGTGAATGGGTATCAGGTACATCATACCCCTGTACAAAAAAATAAACACACAAGACAGTTTTTGACAAGTCATTTATTTAAAAATTAAAAATATTGTTCCTCGATGTAAATCCATCATCAATCACACAGCCCAGGGTTGTCGGGAAGAGTCCCTTGTCCCCATCAATATAGGGACAGGGTGTTTTGGGGTGGCATGTGGCCTGGTATGGTTCAGAAGGGGGGGCACTCGCCCCCTCCCCTTTCCTGACCTGCCAGGCTGCGTGCTCAGATAAGGGTCTGGTATAGATTTTGGGGGGACCCTATGCCGTTTTTTTTTTTAAATTGTGGCTTGGTTCCCCTAAAATCCATACCAAAACTAAAGGGCCGGGTATGGACTGGGGGTTGACCCTACGCTGTTTTTTTTTTTTTTATCTGTATTGCCGGGAGCTGGCAATACATTACATCCGCAAGAAAGTTTAAATTAAATTTTTTCCTTTAGAAATGTCAGTGTTGCTGAAGCAGGCTCCATACATTATACAGATGTGCCACTTTACAGGCACATTAGGAAGGCTCCCCAGGCACAATAGTTAAAGGAATTTTTCTTTTTTATTGTTTCACTTTAAGCATCATTAAAATCACTGCTCCTTTAAAAATGATTGTTTTAAAAAACATTTTTTTGCATTGATACATGTCCCCAGGGCAGTACCCAGGTCCCCATACACTTTTTTTTGGCAATAACTTGCATATAAGCCTTTAAAATTAGGACTTTTGATTTTTCATGTTCGTGTCTCATAGACTTTAATAGAGTTTGCACGTTCGCTAGAACTTTTTCCCTGTTCGAGATGTTCTGGTGTAAACCGATCAGGGGGGTGTTCGACCCATCCCTATCTTTGTGTTTAATAATATTATTATGTGCCCCAGTGTTTTATTTAGAAAAATGCTGTTCTATACTATATTTCAGAGTGTCCCTCGGCGCTCACATGCCTGGCTACCTCTCTCCACCTCTCCCCCCTGCCTGTCAGCTAGTGACAATGCCTGCCCCTCCCCTCCTGCTGCTGAAATTAGTTTGTAATTTTCATGCAATCCTCTGTTTAATAATTTTAGGTGCCCCAGTGTCTGTGCTTTGTAAAAAAAATACTATATTTTAGAGCGCTGCTCTGTGCTCACGTGACTGGCTGCCTCTCTCCACCTCCCCTCCCCTCCTCCCGACTGACATCAGCAGGGGATTTTCAGCCCCTCCTGCTGTAGCTGTTAGATCAACAGAGGCAGCCGGTCATGTGAGCGCCGAGAGGCTCTCTGAAATAAAGTATTGAACAGCATTTTTTTTATAACGCACACTGGGGCACCTAACATTATTAAACACAGAGGATTGAATGAAGACAACACAGTGGCTAAACAAGTGAAAGTTAGAATTTTTTTCAGATATCATGCTCTAATTAAAGAGGATCCGAACTGTGGAAGCTGTGCCCAAATTAGGCAGAGGGCAAAAGGACTTCTCAACAGTATTGCCTTTGGTCTTTTTGTAGCTGATCTTTCAAGAAGACCTGTTGGAAAACAACAGTAGCCCCCAACCTCTCGGAGGTAATAGATATTGTTAATTGTAACTATCAACTGGAGAAATCTCTGGCAATCAATACATTGTCATATACTAGATTTCAATCATCTTGGAATAGCTGGATGTATTACAAATAAAGCCCTTCAGCTATTTATGTAACCAAGTCTAGGCACCTATTAGTCTCACTTTTCAGACCCTCCCCAGTTCCCGGGTCCCCCCGCAAATGCAAGACTTCCTTCCCTGGCACACTATGTTCCCAATGGGAGTGCCTAGGGAGACGGAGCCTTGCACTGAGAAGTCGAATATCTATTTCTTGTATAGTCCCATCATTAAAATGCTCATACTCTACATGTATCAGTTGCACAAGTCTTCAATTTGGAACCAGTGGATATAGAATGTTATCGAATGTTATATAAGTTGTTCATCTCACCTCATTTTATATTTCTGTTGGTATATTTTTCGTGACAAAACTAATAAAAAACAATATTAAAAAATAAAAAATAAACAGCACAGTAATGATATCACCAAATCTCATGCCAAATCTCATTAGCCTAGCAGTCAGAGGCACAGTACCTTAAATGATCTCATACTGCACAGGAAGTGCACTGCTATTTTAATAAAAATAAAAAATAAAAATATAAAGCTTTCAGTGACCTGCTTAGGCTCAATTAGCATTTCTATATGTTTATTATGGTGGAGCAGATCTCCATGTTTTGAGTTCAGGTTAATTTTCTCCCTTCCCAGAGAAAAGCTTTCTCATGAGCTAATCTAACTTTTCAGCCTTGCTTAGTTATGTCCACTTTCTTTGAAGCTTTCTACAGTTATAGGTTACCCTGTACAGTCCAAATTACTTTCAAGCCAGCAAGAAAGTATGACCTGACAGTGGGACATTAGGACAAGCAGCACTAGTATGCAATAACAAATTATTCTATAGTCTGCTTAATCTTAATAAGAATGAATGTAGACTGCTTTGCATATAAGGCGTAGGTAATGACATGCTTTTTAGATGCACAAATTCATTAGTTTTCTGAAATGAATTCCTACAACCTGCTGTGTGGTGTGTGTTTTAATAGGGTCCATCCTTGCTCTGCTATAGATCTTATGAATAAGTTTCAGCCTAGACAACCATCACTACAACTTTCTACTACTTTCATGGCTAATCTATTAGATTAAATCTCAACCTGCAACAAACCTATGATCCTCCAGCACTAATAAAGGCATTGGAATTCAATACCACCAGCCTGGTGTTAAAATATAAATGTACTCTTTATCCTTTGCATTAGTGCAGAAATATGTGATTTTGAAATAAAAACCCTGATTATAGGATAAGAGAGCCTACAATAGGATAAAATGTTGCAGGTAACAATATTGCCTAGAAAAAGTGGTATTCGCTTTTATAGATAATCTACCAATCTGCCGTATAAATGAATCTGTTATGGAGTACAAAATATCCGTACAGTCTAAAGACAAAATGTGTGACTGTTAAATAGTAAACCGAAAATTCAGAGGTGGAATAGAACGTTTTGCATTTTCATTAGTATTTCACATGCTTTGTATTCATAATATTCATTATCAATTATTTCATTTGTATATTTGGAGATGTAGCCTATAGTGCTTTGTAGCTGGAAATGTTTACTGGGAAATCCTTTTAGAGATGCTTCATGATTTAGAGCTGTTCATAGACTTGTAATAAGATAATATGAGTAAAGAACACTAATGCTTTAAAATGATGGCACTAATTCAAGCATCTCTTTGATAAATAACCAGTCTGAAAATATTCTTTAAGGGATAAATACATTTCATATATAGATGACTCAAGGTTGCATTTTTTTCCTTTTATGGCAGCGAGCAGTCGGTCACTGTTTATGTCCAATCCTGATCCTGCAGGAAACAACAATGGTTGGATGAAATGATTATTTGCAGAGAGTTGCTAATTCTATCATGGTGACTATACATTAGACCAAACTCATGTAAAAATGACAGATTTATTGAAACAATGTTCGCAAAAGTAATTAAAAGTAACGACAAGCAATAAACCATATCCAAGTAATGGTTAGATACACAGAATTTGTTCAATAAAATCATATTTCAAAACAGCTTCAAGTAGTGGCTTCAACATGTTTCACCATAAGTGGCTTCATCAGAAGGATGTTACTACTAGAAGCAAACTGTAACAAAAAGCTTGTATGAATAACTTGTATGTACATTGTATTTTAAACAAAGTGATTTGCATTAAAGTGCATTCTCACCACCAACATCGCCACAATTCCAGGCTATATGCTCCTTACCCTCACAAAAGGGTGGGAAAAACAAATGATCGCTTGGAAGAAGTAATTCACTGTTATGAGATTCCGCTTCAGGCTGAACCCAGGGCGGTATGTGTTAGGCCGCAGAAAGGGTATAAAGAACTAGTATACATCATAGGGATGAACAAAACATATAATTATATTTTTATATATATATATATATATATATATATATATATATATATATACACACACACACTCACCAGCCACTTTATTATCATATAAAATAGCATCTGGGTAGCAGTGACCATAACATGATTTACTTTAATGTGAGCTGTACGCAACAAATGCATACAGAAAAAACGGTAAAAAAAATTTAACTTTAAGAGAGCAAATTTTCAAAGAATGAGGGCTGCTCTTAAAGACTTAGAATGGGAGGGAATTTTGGCATTGATGAACACAAAACAGAAATGGGAATTCTTCAAAAAGACTGCATGAGAACTCCCTGCAAAGTATATTCCCATGGGCGATACGTTTAAAAGGCTAAAAATAAAACATATGTGGCTCATGGCCAAAGTTAAAAAAAAGCTATAAATAATAGGAACATATAAAAATAAAGGAACACTATCACCGTTTAAATGTTATAAAGAATATAACAGAATATGTAAAAAAAGAAAATCAAGGATGTAAAAATTCAAAACGAACAACAGATTACAAAAGATAGTAGGACAAACCCCCAAAAATTCTTCAAATATATTAATAGTAAACAAGTCAGGTCTGAGCTTGTGGGCCCTTTACAAAATAATCTGGAGTGGGTGACTGGGAACAAAGAGAGGGCAACTTTATCAAATACTTACTTCAGCTCTGTGTATACAAAGGAGCATGGGGGAACTCATGCCCATAATAGGGATGGTATTGACACAACCCCAAATTAAAGTTGATACGGTCCAGAAATATTTAGACAGAAAAGGTGGATAAAGTACCTGGACCAGATGGCATCCACCTATGAATCATAAAAAAATTGAGTTTTGACATTTCAAAGCCATTTTTCCAAATGTTTAGGGACTCGTTGATGACTAGAATTGTGCCATTGGATTGGCCTAGGACCAATATGGTGCCTATATTTAAAAAGGGATCAAAGTCTTTACCAAGTAACTATAGACCTTTTAGTTTAACCACTTAAGGACCAAGCCTACTTCTGACACATGTTGTTTACAAGTTAAAATCAGTATGGAGGTGTGATGCGGCATATGGTAATTTCATCCACATTTGGTGGGCCTGTCCCAAGATCGAGCCCTTTTGGAAATGGATCCACTTTTGGATTAAGCATGTAACCGGGCTTGACCTGGATTTTGATGTACGAACTTTTCTCCTCCACATAAATTCCTTTTCGTATCACAAATATAAATTCTCACTTGCTAGGCACTTGCTAAATGCAGCGAAAAGCCTTATCCCGCTTTGCTGGAATTCAACCAACCCCCCGCGAATCAGAGATTGGTTCTTTAAGATAAATCAAATCTACGAAATTGAAAAAACCTTGGCAATGAAAACTGACAAAAATGATAAACTCAATAAAATGTGGTCTTTGTGGTCATTATTTACATTGTCCGCTGAATACCAATCACTGATCACTTGAGCTATCTATGAACTGCAACCCTGATGTATGGGCAGTACTGGCTTAATTCCCATACAGATGTGTTCCTTTGGAGAGGTTTCCTGATCCCCTTCCTCTCCCCACCCCTTCCCCCTCCCTCCTTTTTCCCTCTCTTCTTCCCATTTCGCCTTTCTCATCTATGTCTGTCTTTTACGTTCTTTTCCCTTAACTATCTTCTTCCTTCCTCTTCGGGTTCTCCCGTAGGAGATCGGAAGTGTTTTGGTTACACCTTGCGTTTATCTTTACCTTATATTAGGTCATTTGGAATTGACCTTTCATACCTCACAGATGGATATACACTGATACAACTTCCGTGATTGTTTTGGCAATATGTCCATTCTTAACCACTTCCATACCAAGTCATGTAATATGACGTCGGCAAAGTGGTTGTGAGGATCCGGGCCGCCGTCATATGACGTCGCCCGGATCTCCCCTCTACTGCGTGCCCCCGGGGGCGCGCAGCGCGGCGATCGGGGGTGAGGCTCGTCCCTCGGACATAGCCCATCCCTGATCAAGGTAAACAGCCAATAGAAATTGGCTGTTTACCACGTGATCGGCTGTGTCAATCACAGCCGATCACATGAGCGGCTCCAGCACGAGCCGCTCGTTCTCTCTGCAATGCGCGCCCCCGGGGGCGCGCAGAGCAGCGATCGGGGACGAGGCTCGTCCCTCGGACAGAGTCGATCCCCGATCTAGGTAAAGAGCCAATGAAATTGGCTCTTTACCACGTGACCGGCTGTGTCCAATCACAGCCGGTCTCAAATGTCAACAGAGAACATGGTAACTAGCTGTCACCGTGTTCTCCTCCTCACACACTGATCCTGTGTGAGGAGGAGATTGTGGTAACAGCTAGTTACCAATCATAGTGCACCCCAAGCACACTGATTGCCCCCCCCCCCAATAAAGAGCACCTGTCACTAGCCCATCAAAGTACCCGAGTACCTGTCACCAGCCCATCAGGTACTCAGATGACAGGTACTCGGGTACTCTGATGGGCTGGTGACAGGTATTCGGGTACTCTCATGACGGGTACTCGGGTACTCTGATGACGGGTACTCGGGTACTCTGATGATGGGTACTCGGGTACTCTGATGACAGGTACTCGGGTACTCTGATGACGGGTACTCGGGTACTCTGATGACAGGTACTCGGGTACTCTGATGACAGGTACTCGGGTACTCTGATGACGGGTACGCAGGTACTCTGATGACGGGTACTCGGGTACTCTGATGACGGGTACTCGGGTACTCTGATGACGGGTACTCGGGTACTCTGATGACAGGTACTCATGTACTCTGATGACGGGTACTCGGGTACTCTGATGACAGGTACTCGGGTACTCGGATGACGGATACCCGGGTACTCTGATGACAGGTACTCGGGTACTCTGATGACAGGTACTCGGGTACTCTGATGACAGGTACTCGGGTACCTTGAGTACCTGTCAACGGAGTACCCGTCATCAGAGTACCTGAGTACCTGTCACCTACCCATCAGAGTACCCGAGTACCTTCCACCTGCTCATCAGAGTACCTGACGCCTGAAGTACCCGAGTACTTGCCGCCTGCTCATCAGTACCCATCACTACTCATCAGTACTCATCAGTACCTATCACGTATCAGTACTGATCATCAGTACCCATCAGTACAGTATCACCTATCAGTATCAGTACTACTCATCAGTACTTATCACCTGCCTGTCACCTGCCCATCAGAGTATCCGAGTACCTGTCACCTGCCTATCGGAGTACTCGAGTACCTGCCACCTGCTCATCAGTACCTGTCACCTGCCCAACAAAGTACCCGAGTACCTATCACCCTTCATGCAGCCACCATGTCCAAGTCCAAAAAGGTTTATATACGTCCTCCGTTTAAACCTAAATACCGGTGTTATGGCAGCAGATAGCTGCCATAACCCTGGTATTTTTTTAAACGGTGGACGGTTGGCTTTCCGATAAGGGTGGTCCCAGCGGCGAATTCGCCGTGGAATCACCCTTCCGGGATGGCGGAAGAGGCGCCCCCCTCCCGCCACGTTCCGGTCCTTTTCCCCGCTTACCGGACCCGCCGGCAGCAGGGAAAACGATCCGGTCCCAGATCCTCACAGACAGGATGTCGAGTGAGGGCAAGCTTGCCCTCACTTGACTCTATGGTCTTGGAGGACCGGAGCTACGGAAAATGTTGTTGCCTAGCAACCGGTTTAAAGGTCCTTTTTTTTTTTTTCATTTTATATAATAATTTTTTTTTTCTATCTTTTAGTGTACTTGTGAGATCTGAGGACTTTTTGACCCAAGATCTCACAAAAAAGAGGTCCTGTCGTGCCTATTTCTATTACAAGGAATGTTTACATTCCTTTTAATAGAAATAAAAATGATCATTTTTTTTTTTTAAACGGTGTAAAAATAAAAAATAATAAATAAAATAAATAGTAAAAAAAAAAAAAAAAAAAATTAAAGCGCCCTGTCCCCGTGAGCTCGCGCGCAGAAGCGAACGCATACAGAAACCCCGCCCACATATGTAAACGGTGTTCAAACCACACATGTGAGGTATCGCCGCGATCATTAGAGCAAGGGGAATAATTTGAGCCCTAGACCTCCTCTGTAACTCAAAGATGGCAACCTGTAGACATTTTTAAATTGTTGCCTATGGGGATTTTTAAGTACCAAAGTTTGTCGCCATTCCGTGAGCGTGCGCAATTTTGAAACATGACATGTTGGCTATCTATTTACTCGGCGTAACATTATCTTTCACATTATGGAAAAAAATTGGGCTAACTTTACTGGTTTCTTATTTTTTAATTAAAAAAAGTGAATTTTTTCCAAAAAAATTGCGTTTGGAAGACCGCTGCGCAAATACGGTGTGATAAAAAATATTGCAATAATCTCCATTTTATTCTCTAGGGTCTCTGCTAAAAAAATATATAATGTTTGGGGGTTCTAAGCAGTTTTCTAGCAAAACAACTGATTTTAGCTTGTAAACACCAAATGTCAAAAATAGGCCTAGGCAAGTGGCTAGGATGCATGATGGTGCGCCTTGGATGTTAGGCCCCTCTATATGGCTAGGCTGTGAAAAAGTCTCACACATGTGGTATTGCCATACTCAGGAGGAGTGGCAGAATGCATTTTGGGGTGTCATTTTTGCTATGTACATGCTATGTGTTAGGAATATCCTATAAATTGACAACTTTGTGTAAAAAAAAAAAGTTTTCATTTTTTTCCCACATTTTCCAAAAACCTGTGGAAAAAATGATATGTTCAAACGACCCATAATGCCTCATAGAATATACGTTGGAGTGTTTGCTTTCCAAAATGGGGTCATTTTCCATTGTATTGGTGCTCTAGGGCCTTGAAAAGTGTGATAGGTAGTAAGAAAGTTTTATGTGTATTTATGCTCCTAGAACGCCTGAAGGTGCTTCTTGGACGTGGAGTCTCTTTTTGTGGCCAGGCTGTGTAAAAGTCTCACACATGTGGTATCGCCATACTCGGAAGGAGTAGTAGAATGTATTTTTGGGTGTAATTTTTGCTGTGTACATGCTATGTGTTAGAAATAGCTTATAAATTGACAACTTTGTGGGAAAAAAAAAGAAAAAAAAAATTTTTTTCTTCATTTTCCCAAGAATTGTGGGAAAAAATTACAACTTCAAAAAACCCACCATGCCTCTTACTAAATACCTTTGACTGTCTACTTTACAAAAAGGGGTCATTTGGGTGGTATTTGTACTGTCCTGATATTTCAGGGCCTCAAGAAAGGAGATAGGCCGTCAGTACATCTGGTGTGATCAATTTTCAGTAATTGGTACCATAGCTTCTAGACTCAATAACTTTCACACAGACTAAATAATATACACTAATTTAGGTTAATTTTACCAGAGACATGTAGCAGTATACATTTTGGCCCAAATGTATGAAGAAAAATTAATTTTATGCAAAATTTTATAATTGAAACTAAAAAAAAAGTGTTTTTTTTTCCAAATTTTTGCTATTTTTGCATATATCTTGGACCACCAAAAGAAAGCTCTATTTGTGTGAAAAAAATGATAAAAGCGGCTGCTGCGCCGCATTGGTTATTATCTCCCGAAAGCTGACAGCCGGCTCTAAAAAAGGGTACAGGCATCACCCCGGTACAACCACTTCTTATAGGTACGCTGGTTTGCGGGAAGTGGTTAACTTCTATAGTCGGAAAGATACTGGAGAGTTTAATAAAAGACCACATAGATGAGTTCTTGCTGGGAAAAAAAATGTATTTCAATGGACAGCATGGATTCATGAAAGACAGAAGTTGTGAACAATTCTGATTTATTTTATGGAAGAGCAAAGTAAAACCTTGAACAGAGGGGTGGCTGTGGATGTAATATACTTGGATTTTGCAAAAGCGTTTGACACAGTTCCCCACACACACAACTAATGTGTAAGGTAAAGTCTACAGGCTTAGAAAAATCAGTTTGTAAATGGATGGAAAACTGGCTAAAATATAGAATTCACAGAGTAGTGGTTAATGATTCTTACTCTGAATGGTCTAAGGTTATTACTGGTGTACCCCAAGGTTCAGTGTTAGGACCCTTACTTTTTAATATCTTTAAAATTATATAGGGATTGGGTTTAAATGTATTATTTCAGTCTTTGCAGATGACACCGAGCTATGCAGTGGAATAACGTCCATACAGGATGTTTTCAACTCACAAGCTAATATCAATGCATTGTTTCATTGGGCAACTATGTGGCAAATGAGGTTTAATGTTGATAAAAATAAAGTTATGCACTTGGGGGACAGTGTGGACAGGTGCCAAGTCCTGTGGGAAAATGAAATCAGCATCTCCATAAATCTGGCCAGCAGAGGGAAGCATGAAGTGCTCTAGAGTTTCCTGGTAGAGGGCTGCGCTGACTTTGGACTTGATAAAACACAGTGGACCAACACCAGCAGATGACATGGCTCGCCAAATCATAACTGACTGCGGAAATTTCCCACTGGACCTTATGTAACTTGGATTCTGTACCTCTCCACTCCCTTCAGACTCTGGAACCTTGATTTTCAAAAAATTTTCTACAGTCAGTGATGATTTGGGGAGCCATGTCATCTGCTGTTGTTGGTCCACTGTGTTTTATGCATATAAATATAAGTTTCACATTTTTAATTAAATTACTAAAATAGATTAACTTTTTGATGATATTCTAATTTTATGAGATGCACATGTATATACAGTAAATAAAAACCAATATACAGCACTAAACCCCCTAATTGTCATTATTGAGTAGATAAACACCTCTATGGTACTTGACAAGCTAATATATATATACCCCAAGTAAAAATAAGTACAACATCCACAGAATATATTTGTTTATTTTGGATTACCACTCATTTACTGATACCCATGGAAAAGCAATCAGTTTTATTGCAATAAAAAGAGAACTTAAAACTGCAATGATTAGCTTAAAATCCAATGTATTGGAATCAACATATCCTAGGATGCATAAAATGGGGTCAAAAGCTAAAGAAATGCCAAATAAATCATTTGAAGTGGAAATAACCCCATGCCAATAACATCTAAGCCTTGGGCATCTCCACAATAAGTGAATAAGGTTACTATGCAGATGGCCACATCTAACACAGTGTGAGTTCTCCCTACAGCCTATCTTATGAAAAACTACTGGTGTATTACTCAGCACACCATCCCAAAACTCAATGAAGAGGGGATCCAGATCCTTCTCCCATCTGCCCATTTACATGGGAAGAAAATTTGACAACTACTGTGTGCAGGCTATTGAAACAAGCCCCTTAGTAATCTCAGCTCGGGAAAATACAGTATATCAAACAAAGGCAATGGAGCAAAGGAGATGGATGGAATCAAGCCCAGTGCATGATGTAACTGTAAATATTAGTAGAACCAATGCTGTTCCAAGTTAAACTCCAAAAACAGTTGTTGAAAAGATTTTAGAATTCCTTTAGAATGGGGTCGGCAAGTCATCGATCATGATCAACCAATTGACCGCGAGGAGCCAACAGGTGGATCGCGACCACGGCTCTGCTTCCCCCAGCCTCCGCCACTCTTGTTCACTCCAGAGCAGAGATCGGGAGACAGCATAGTGCTGGATTGAAGGTGGGGGAAGAGCTGCTCAGTGTTTGGTTGCTAGGTGGTCCTAGCAACCAATCACAAGCTTATGAAATGTTAAATCCATCAGCTCCTACTCTCGTCTTTCACCCAGCACTATATTGTCTCTTGATTCTGCTGTACACACTCTGGTAGATAGGAAGTGCTACTACAAAGAGCTGTGTGTATGGGGGGAGGATGACGTGAAGGGGACAGAGGAGATACTCTTGGAGGGGGGACAGAGGACACTACAGTGGAGGGGGCGATTGAGGACACTGATTTGGGGATGGGGAGGTAGGGGACACTGCTTTCAGGGGACAGAGGACACTGCTATGGGTGAGGGTAAAGGACACTACAGTGGGGGGGCAGAGAACACTACTTTTTGGGAGGGGGAACGCTACTGTGGGGTGAGGGGGGGGTCATTGAGAACACTGCTTTGGTGGTGGGGAGGCAGCTGACACTGCTTTCAGGGGGCAGAGGACACTGCTATTGGGGGTAAAGGGCACTACAGTGGGGGGATGATGTGAAGGGGCAGAGGACACTGCCTTGAGGGGGACACTACCGTGGAGGGAGAGGAGCAGAGAACACTGCTATGGAGGGATGAGGACACCATATTGGGTGGTTGATGTAAAGGGGGGGTTGGGGACACTGCTTTTGGGGGAGAGGAGGGAAGAGGACCCTTAGTGTGGGGGAGGGGGGTACAGAACACTGCGTTTACATATTTTTATTTTGGGAGCTTGATAGTTTTTTTTTTTTTTTTTAGGATCGCAGGCTAGTACCCCCCAGGGATCTTTGCTTTCCTCCATGTTGTCCAGGTAGATCTCAACCTCTGAAAGGTTGCCTACCTCTGCTTCAGAATAAAGCTGGGACAGCTGTCATTCCTGCCCTCTCCCACCTCAAAGAACCTTCCAGCTGCTAAAGTTCGGCCAATGTATCACTGGACCAAAGTAGAGTATACCTTGCATATCCAATGATTTCAGAGTTGTGACTGTTTGCTACACATTATGCATCAAATTTAACGTAGGATGTGCAGATTGCACTTTAAAAACAGTAGGAGTGTCCAATATCTGTAATGGGTTTTTACCTTGAAGTAAAGAAGAAAGCATGTTATAAGAGGACCCCTGAGAGCCATGTCCCTCGCATCCCGAAATGTGCTGAAGTTAGCCAGCAAGAAAATATACCCATGGGTTAGGAGTTGGCAATCTCCTCTGCTCTTTGGGGTATAGAAAAATTTTATATTTTAATCCTGGGAGCTTTATTTTACCAGATCAGATCTTGCAAAATGGCTACATGAAATTCAACAAGGTGAGTTATGTAAAAGGTACAACAGTTGGGGCATCCAAACAACCTTGAGAAAACTGGTGCGCCCCATTACAGATAATGTTATTTACACCATACAAAGCATTTGGAGTATAATATAGTAAGTAACGGATATAAATTCAGTGGGATGTGATCTTGTATCCGGCTAGTAATCTGAACTCCTAGGTATTGCAATTGGGAGACAATTTTAAACTGGGACAATACAGAAAAGGATAAATCAGGAAGTCGATCAAGCAGAAGCAATACAGATTTGTCACAGTTGATTCTAAACCCCAAAAATGTGCCAACCTCAGTGATAATTGACATTGCCAAGAAGAGGGAAGTATATGTTTTAGAGAGAAAAAGAAGTTTATCATCAGCATAAAGAGCTACCTCCTCTCTATGTGTTCCCCTACAAAAAACACACACTTCCAGAGCCTGTTTTAACAAAACTGCCAATGGCTGTTTTGCAACTATAAATAGTAGCCGTGACAGAGAGCAGCCCTGTCTCATTCCATGGTAAAACAGAAAGAGAGCAGACTACACACCATTGACCTGGACTGAGACCTTTGGAGAAGTATAAAACAATTTAACCCAGTTACAGGAAACCTCTCCAAACCCGAGATTTTTTGGAACTTCCCACATATAACTCCACTCAATGCTGTCAAATGCTTTGACAGCATTGAGTGAAAGAAGGGCTCTATTGTTGCATGCATCAGCTGGAGTGTGGATATTTAAGAAGATACGCCTGATGGTAATTGCTGTGGAGATTGTGGTGATAAAGCCCCATTTGATCTGGGTGTATTATTTTAGAAATACCCTTATTTATTCTAATGGCAAGAAGTGTGCTTAGTTTGTAAGGTTAACAAGATATACCTCTGCTCAGTTCCCATTGTATAGATATACCTCTGCTCAGTTGTACATGCATATAATCTACCAGGTGCTAAAGGGGTGTGACCACATGGTAACACTAAAAATACTGGACGAACCCTCTGCACACTGCTATAACCTTTCTAGCAAACTTTACAATAAAGAATAGGAATATTTAGTGCACACATATTGCAGTACATGTTTAAGCTGGCCAACTGCTTCAAAGTAATCCCATTTTAGCCAGTCCTACTCTGCTCTGCCGCTGAAAATGCTACTGTGGACCCAATGCCAACCTGGGGCAAACAGACTCAAAATAGGGGACAGCTACAAGGTTTAGTTCTGGCCACTGACCCGCAATACAACAGAAACAAGATATACCTGTGCTCAGATCTCAATAGCTTGGGATCAACAAGCAAGCGCTATTTTCTTATGTTAAAGATAGTGATACAATTGATTTACTGGAAATAATTGATTGTATGCATGTTCCCACAGGTGTGTGGCTGGTAGCCATTGATGTAGAAGCATTGTATAACTCAAACCCTCATGATAAAGGTATGCAAGTAGAAAAATATCATATGTCGGGACTGGGACCAGACTAGCTGGGAATACAGTGAATTTGTTGTGCAACTTTTGCAGTTCATTTTGACATGGAAAATATCTCATATGCCAACCTCTACCTGGAGGGGGGTGGGGGGGTGGGAGCGTGAGTTGTTTTCCTGGGAGGACTTTGCTAATAGTCTCAATGATGGCATTACATTATATTGTTATATAGATGATATTTTGCTAACATGGGGAGGTACTTATGACAAATTACTAACTTTTAAGGACTGCCTTGGCCACAACAAAAAAAACCTTTCTTTAGGTAGAGATTTTTTTGTCAAATATGGCTTATTGGAATCTATCCTATACTGGAAATCCTCAGCAGGGAATACTATTTTGCATGCATCATCTAATCTTACATCCAGAATCTATGATTACTAGTATCTCCTACTGTTGATATCTAAGAGTCTGATGTAATTGTACTAGGGATTTAGATTTAGAGGCCAAAGCCCTGCAGGTTACAAGAAAGAGGGTACAGTAGAACTACTTTAAGAAAAAGTATAATCTGGTTAAGATGCAGGATAGATCACCCTTAATCTTCCACAAAAAAAAAGGGCACCCCTTCATACTACATGGGTAATTACGAAGTACTGCATGCAACAGAAAACAAATACGAAAGCTTTTTTAGCAAATGTTTGCATTTAGTAGTGGCTGACGATGTTGTGCGTAAATGTGTCAAACCATTTCCTGAGATCAATTTTAGATCTCAGTTTTTGAAAGATCATTTAGTAAGAAACCACTATAACAATGTGGGCAAATCTAAATGTCTGGCAGTGAGTACCTTTCCACTTGGTACGTGTAAGTACTGTTCTCTGATTCTTAGTGGCCAAAATGTTGTCTTCCCAAATGGCCAAGTGTGGAAACCCGAATTTCGGGTAAACTGTCAAACATGTGGAATAGTTCATCTGATGATGCTTGTGCAGTGCATTCTATATTGGGAAAATGAAACCTGTCCCTTTTTTAAATGTATTAAGGATTATGTATCCCTAATCTAAAAAATGCATATCAGTAGGCATATAGGTCTGTAACATGGCTTTGATTTGTCTGTGATGAAGTTCTTTGCCTTCAAAAATGTACCAACACATGAACCAGACAGGGATTTATACTGGTCATAAGATATGTCAAATAAATCCCAAGCAGCCATTTATTCAGCCTTTTGACCTAGGGGGTTAATTTATGTTTTCAGCATTGAGTTAGCATTGAGTTAATCTACATTGAAATTGTATGTGGTTTAAAGATACAATTGGTATTGTCCTTGTGGGTTACATACAAATGTAAAGTTTTGTAATGTACTTTATTCAATGTGTATACATCCTCTTCACCTTTTTTTTTCTAGGTTTTTGTAAATTGATAACATGGCATGGTGGAGTGATGGTGGGGGGCATTGGCACTACCCTTTTTTTCCCCCTATGCTAATTGGTTACTATGTGGGTTTGCCACCCTCTTCTATCTTTGGCAGTTCGCTCAGGATGCCCCGGGCTTGTGATGGGTGACATTCCATCATGGGGACCTTTTTGTGTGGGCGCAGTTTGCACCTCCATCCAGAGGAGGGCGATGTGCTGGAGGCTTCTTTCTCCCCTTCTCCACTCTGGCCAGTTTGCCCTCTGTATCCTGGTGCCTTTGCTGTATGGGTGGATGGGGAGGTATGCTCTAGTGTGGCACACTTAGGATTGCTAAGAGGGTGTGGGCATGCACAGTGGTGGCTGCCAAAGTCTACACCCTGCAGTAACTTCACACACTGACTGGCTTGGGAAGATATAAATATCAATCTCTTCAGCAGCCATTTTGCTGGAAATATGGACGATCCCCTAGGGGTGGGACATTTAATGGCACCAAAAAGTTTTTGTTTTAGATAAAAGCAATTTTATTTAGTATACGTTCATAAAAAGTACCAATATAAAAATATGTAGCAGCATAAATCTACAAATATAATACAACCAAAGAAAGAGGACATGAAAATTTTAAATATTTAACACCATTGAATACACCGGTATTCAATCACCCAAGGAGTTTCAGAGCGCTGAAAAGCTCCTTCATCAGGGAATTAATTGATGATGATAACCTATAGCAAGAGGTGGTGTATAAACAAGATCCATGTCATGATTAAAAGCAGTACATAAACAAGAGAACCAAGGTCCCACAGGAGTGTGTCAATATATCATCAGATATAGTAATATTGTATGGGAGCACTAAAGTATGCAGAGAGGCTATGATATCACCAGCTGAATCATCTTGGATACTGGGGTCAAAAAGGAGAGCAAAACCCAGAGGGTATAATCCAGCATTGATGGACAATGTGTCTCCATGGACAGCAGGAAACCTTTTTTGCTGGAAGTCGGAGACGCCTATGTTTTGACATGTTCAGCCTAATGTAAGTAAATGTTGCCACATATGTAATCGTAACTTTTTATGTTTTTATGGCCAGTAACTTTAGGGGATTGTTTTCTCCAGGTCTGGTCCAGTTTGTTTAAATGTAAAATTTTGTTCATCCTTTAGATCTGTACTATTATGCTTCTTTATACCTCTCCTGTGGTCTAACACATACTGCCCTGGTTTGAGTCTGAAGCACAATCTCAGTACAGGAAATTGTTTCCTACAAACCATTATTTGTTTTCCCCACGTGGAGCCTCCCCTCTTTTTTAGAAGGTATAGAGCATATAGCCTGGAACTGTGAAGCCAATTATGGTGAAACATGCTGAAGCCACTACTTGAAGCTGTTTTGGAAGATGATCTAACCTAACCA